>NC_134248.1:10637500-11262500 GCF_965152275.1 Natator depressus
GTCCCAGTTAACGATGTTTCGTTGATACGTTGCTGATCTATTAGGGACCAGACTCGTTTAAAGTTGCGCAATGCTCCCTTATAGTCATTTGGCAGCAGCCTACTTTGTCCACTGCTTGCAGAATTCCCTGGAAAAGCAGCCAGCCTTGTAGAGTGTGAGGCTACATTAACATCTGCGTATTAACCCCTCAGGGCTCAGCCGACTGCTAGTTCATCATTTAGCAGCAAGGCATTCCCTGGGAAATATTCCACCCTCTTACTCCACCACCTCAGCCAAGCTTCACAATCATTCATTGCTGTGTACAATATTAAACTGTTTAAAACTTATACTGTATATGTATATAATGTCTTTTGTCTGGTGAAAAAAATTTCCCTGGAACCTAACCCCCCTGCCATTTACATTAATTCTTATGGGGAAATTGGATTTGCTTAACATCGTTTTGCATAAAGTCGCATTTTCCCGGAACATAACTACAACATTAAGTGAGGAGTTACTGTACAATTGGGAAAACAAACACACAAGGTTAAGTGACTTACCCAAGATCAGACAGCAAGTCACAGGCAGAGTGTGAAACAAAAGCCATTTTTTTCTGATTCCCTGGTGCCCTATTCACTAGATCATGTTGCCTCCTACCCTGCCTATGGAGGGATTAAATCAGTTTCCCATCTCAAAGTCATTTCCACAAGTTTTGACACCCTACTACACTTGAAACAAGGCTAAATTAACAATGACCTCCATGAAAAAGGAGAAGTTCTCAGAACTGTGGAGAGCCCTGAGCAGTAAAACCAAAACAGAATGGGTGGGGTCGGGATCTATCCCGCCTCCTATAACTGGAAGCAGAGTCACAGCGCTTACTTCCCCCAGCACCCCGACTATGACTCAGGCTTCTCATCTTGCTAGGAGGGGAAGGATACCTGTAGACGTGCTCCTCTTCACTGGCCCGTGAGGAAGGAGAGCAGACACTCTCTCGGGGAACGGAGGCACTGGAGCTGTACACAGGAGACTGGGACTGAGGCTGAGGAAAGGAGATTTGTATTGGAGACTGAGAACACTGAACAAATGCGTACACTTTAGTGAACTTAACAGGACAAAGTCTGACAACAAACAGCTGCAGATCAGCCTCAACCCCTATTGCACAAGCTAGCCCAGCAACACATCTCATGCTCCCTCTAGCTCACCCACGAATTCTACATCTGAGTTGGAAACCTCCCAGTCTCCTTTCCATAGGCTGCAAGGTGGATGATTAATACTAGTCTTTTGTACTGTGGTTTTCACTGGAACATTGATGATGGGTCTTCAGATGGTATTTTATTACTAAGTCAGACAAAAGTGGATGCCTAGACTTTCCCTTCCCCCAGTCACTCCATCTTGTTGGGAAACTTCCCCCATTTCCCCACCACATGCCAGCCTGCTGATTACCCAAACTCCTCCCTCCTCACCTCATCTCCTGCACCCTAGATACGCTCCACATCAGATCAGAAGACATGCACAGACCCCTTCGCTTCCCCCTAGCATCGCACACTTACTTGCTGGTGGATGTATCGGGAGACACTGGGTTGCCACTGGTCTAAAGGGTCAATCACAGTCCCATTCAGGGCTTCGCTGGAAGGAGGGGGTGGCACTGGTGGGGGCACTGGGATTTCCTGGTATGTATGGTTTCCAGTTGGATAGGAATAGGGTGTTTCCTCTGACAGGAACACTGGCCGTTTGGAGATGTGAGAGGTGGTAGACTCCAGGTCCGCTAGCAAAGCATCTGCAGAGAAACAACAAAAAAGGTCTTTTTGTCTTGGTTAGGCAGACCACCAGTTTATTCCTCTTCCCCTCATTCACGTAGTGTCACATTTACAGCCTCTATGGATGATGTACTGCCCGTCCTACAAAACACTACTGGACAGGGAAAGATTCCATTCTCTCCAGCACAGCACTGCAAGGGTCAGTAAAACCTCTGCTATAAAAAGGAAACTTCAAGAGACACCAAAGTAGCCAGAAGAAACCCCAATCTGGGATTTTGTGCTAAACTGGGGAACAGCCCAGCAGCAAGGAGCTTTTCGTCTCATTGTGCTTTGCAGTAGAAGAACTCGGACGATCTACGTCAGATATTGACACAGACTAATTACAAGCCCCATATCACTAAAACATGGCTGCGAGTGCCACTTTCTCCAGGAAACAAGCTCCCCGGAAGGGATTTTCTCTGGAGTCTCAGAAGCCTGACCCAGCACAAAAGAGACTTAAGTTTCAATCAGTCTATCAGTGCAGCAAGCAAGCATTTGCCTCCCAGAGGAACAAGATTCCTCCTCATCACACAGCAAGCCACACAAATGGTTAACTGGATGGCGCCTGCCAGGTAAATGCAATTTCATCTCCTGGAAACCGTTCTTAACTTGCTGGGTGGAGACTGCTTACAAATTCCTGAAGGGAAGAAAAAATCTCCATAAAGCTAGAAACGTACACACTAGCATATCAGGCAGAGGAAAACACATAACGAGAGGGTAAGACACACTCTGGAATCAGAATAGTCACTTTAACTTCTGAGATGAAGCAAGAAAAAGGGTCCCCGCCATTCTGGCTTTCTTCCCACAAACTTTGCTCCTTGCCCAGTCCAAGCACAGCAAGCACCCTTTGCAGTGACTCACAAACAAATCCCAGCTTGCTGGGCCTGTGATCCCACCCCAAGGAGCCTCCTGCAACCCCCAATGGTGGAAACTCCAGTGAAGCATTGCAGGTCAGTACTGTACTTGCTTTCTAAAGAAAGCCTCACTGGCTGGGTGCCCAGCCTTCCAGAGGAGCAATAGACTCCAACACACACCTACTTAAGACTAGTAGAGAAGAGAGAGGAGTTGGTCAACAAGGGACAGAGGCATTCTCCATTACCAAAGCATCAAGATGTACCAGGCAGGACAGTTCAGAGACACAGAATGCTGCCAGAGTGCAGTGAAGTAAAGCAGCTTACATAGGACTAGGAGATGAGGCTGCCTCTCCAGAAGCCCCTTTAGCTGCTCTGGATCTCCATCCCCTTCACCACAACTGCAGACCAACAGTCTTCAAGGGATCTCTCAGCCATTTTCCTCTGTGTGCAACAGCTAGCTTCAGTTCCTTCAGAACTCAGAGGGAAAATCTCTCTCATTGCTAGGCTTCACAGACATCTGGGCTTTCCAAAGCACAGCACAGCTCCCAAGCCCCAGCTGGCATCACACAGTCCTACTGGCTGTCTCCTCAAAACCCCTTCGTGAGCTGAGCAGCTCATACAAGCCCAACACATTCAATAGCCCAAACTGTATTCAAGGGTCAAATGGAGGACAGATGTTGTTACACTACACAAAGAAGGAAGGGGAGGCTTTCCTGTTCTCCCAAGGGCATCTTCCTCCATGGGCCAAGGTGTTACCATGGAGAAAGACCTCTTAAATCAGAGCCCCCCCATGGCAGGGCAGAATAGAGAGCCCCAGCAGAGGAGGTATGTTAAATTAATGCCATGACTTTAGTCTCATCAAAAGATACTCCAAGTAATTTAAACCACAGTCGCCATCTTATGGTGGCCAAAATATCCCAGGAACAGATTCCCCAAGGGCTTTTCACAGCCATGGAAAAGTCAATCCAACCTTTTTTAAGCAACAGAACAGAGGGTGGATTCCAGAGTTATACAGACACATACCTCAGAGGAGCCAAGGAAGTACTGCCGCTGCTCTGACTGTGCAGGTCCAATGTCTGTGTGGTTTTGAGTACAGTTTCCTGCACAATCTCTATCAGGGAAGGTGTGGTTCTGGCCTTCTCAGGGCCAATGACTAAAGCAAATCAGACTCCACCAGGAAGCAAGAAAACCATGCAAACTCAAGCCTTCAGAGTCTCCACACCCACAGCACATAAAAGCACTGAGTCCTGTGCAAGGCATTTTGGACACACCTTCCTATCCCTCCCATTCTACTGCTCTTCTCCTCTAAGGGGCAGACGCAAGTAACTTTCAGCTCCTCACAAAAACCGCCTTCTCAGATCACTTGCCCCTCAAAGGAGAGGCTGAACAGAGGGTACTCCATTTCCTCTTGCTGCACAGCACAAAATTAAGCAAAACTAGCTACATGCACCTGCTTGGTCCTGTGTGTCTGTGCATGTGACAGGGTGGACAAGGAGGGGAAGGGAGAGAGTGGAGAGCAAGCGCAGTTGATGTAAAGAAGAAACACAACCTTCCTAGCGACCCACTGACAAAAAGAGAGCCACAGTGCATGGAAAGGAAATATGGACACAACCACTCTACTCCCTGCTTGTGAACAGTTACGTGGCAGACAGTACAGTTTAATGATTAACTCCCCCCCACATCCTCCCCCCTTCCTGACTTGAGCAAACACTACAGAGCTGAGGAACAGGAAGCTGAAGGAGGAGGGGGATCACTCACAGTTACTCAGCCAGAGCTTCTGAGCCAGATGATGGGGGGGTGATTGGTGACGAACTGTGCTTCAGCTTTACAACTGCTTCCAGAGCAGTTCAGTTACATGCACCAGGGCAAGATCCACCATGGTCTGTGCACATTGGGTGGAGAGAGGAGGAGAGAGGCAGGAAGGGAAATAAGATAGAGATCTACCATCTGAAAAGCTGAGAAGCTCATTGTGAGGTCAACATAAGAGTAACGTTCAGTTCGCTACACTAACCTTCACTCCCAAAAGGGACACTGGAGCCCAGGTGGTCAGAGCCTGCTGAATTGTACCAGTCTGTGGCACTTTTACCATGTGGAAAAGTGCCCCCTAAGGATTAGTCCGCCAAGGCCTTTATATACTAGCCCAGTGGTTTTCAAACGGTGGGTCATGACCCAGTACTGGGTCACGGAACATAAGGCACTGGGTTGCGGCAGCTCTGGTCAGCACCGCCGACCAGGCCATTAAAAGTCCTGCTGGCGATCCTGCCCAGCTAAGGCAGGCTAGTCCCTACCTGTTCCAACACCAGGCTGCACCCCAGAAGTGGCCAGCAGCAGGTTCAGCTCCTAGGTGGGGGAGGGGGGGCCGGGGCATGGGGCTCTACGCGCTGCCCCAAGCATCAGCCCCGCACTTCCATTGGCCGGGGCGGTACCTGCGGGAGAGAGCCGCGCGCCTCCGCCTAGTAGCGGACCTGCTGCTGGCCGCTTCCGGGATGCGGCACCGTCCGTGGTGCCAGGACAGGCAGGAAGCCTGCCTTTGCACTGCCGCTGACCGGGAGCCGCCCGAGGTAAGCCCACACCCCAACCCCGTGCCCCAGTCCTCTGCCCCAGCCCTGACCTCCTCCCAAACCCCAACCCCCTGCCCCAGTCCTGAGCCTCCCCCAAACCCGGAGCCCCCTCCTGGCAGCCCAAACCCCTCATCCCCAGCCCCAGCCCAGAGTCCTGACCCCCTTCTGCACCCCAACCCTCTGCCCCATCCCAAAGCCCCCTCCCACACCCCAAAGCCCTCATCCCCAGCTCCTTTGGGTCATGGGCATCAACAATTTTCTTCAACTGCGTCGACAGAAAAAAAGTTTAAAAACCACTGTACTAGCCCACAGTGCAGGCTGCTCCCGATATACAAATGTTACAGGCTTGATTGATTTCTTGGATAAAGAGATGTTCCTTCTTCAATATTCCTCCCCTCCTCCCCCCTCCAAGGCAGGCAGTGCTGTGTGATATTGGAGAAGCAAATAAAAAAGTTTCTCTTTTCCAACCAACATGAAACATGTTCACTGAATAATCTGAACTCACTGGGGACCCATAGGTTTTATACTGCTGCTGGCCAACAGAGGGCACCATGGAAGCTCTACACACAGCTTGATGGAAACTTTCAGAGCAATTCGCTAACTTGGCAGCAACCCATCACTCTGCGTGTTCAGCTCCAAAGAGCTGCCCTTATTTTAGATTTGCACACCAACCTTCTGCCAATGCCACTTATACTGCAATTTCCCAGCCCCCAGAACACACTGCAGTATCTTTGGAACCACAACCTGACACCCCAGTAACAGCCACACACGCTGCAGTAACTACTGTTTTACTATTGCTCCTAACAGTCTCCAGTTGAGACTTTCTACCTGCTAGAGCTTCTCTTGTAGTCTGGAAACTTCCAAGGTCTAAGAAAGGTCAGAGGCTTCACTCCAGGAAATGGATTTAGTCCTCTTGTAGCAATGAGACAGGTACAGCACAGCATGACAATAGAACTTCAGGTCCACTGTTTCCCCAAGGAGCAAACTTGCCAAGAATGAAGCAAAGGGACTGTATTTAACGTGTCTCAACCTGGACTCCCAAAGATTCACAGCACACAGACCTGGGGGCATAGCAGTGGAAAATATTCCACTTATAGGTTACTAAATAAGGCTCAGTCTTCCGTTGGTGACATGGAAACTGCATACAGGGCTATAGCTGCTAATCTCCAACACTGGGGCTCCCATTTTCCACTCTGTAACTGTCAAACCTTCTAGTGTGGGCAGAATATTGCAGGATGGGAAGTTGGAGAAGGGGAGTCTCTACTATAGCAATATTACTCGGTGCCATTCCTACCCTCTGTTATCACTTCATTCCACTCACAGAGCTTGTAAAACGCTGAATCAATAATGCAGAGATGAGACACACAGCAGTCTCAATGCTTACATCGTGAGATTCCTTAGCAAGCAATACCTGACTCTGCATGGCTGGTGCTCCAAATTCACCAGATTGCTCGGCCAACCGTACCTGCGGAAGGAGCTCATGAGACAAGGAGCAACAGGCTTTGCTATGGCAAGTCAGACTGTGGAGAGGAGAATCCTCTCTTGGTAAGACCAACTATTACACTCTAAAGTGGAATCTGACTTCAGCTCAGGGTGTAGCTCAAACTGTATCCTTCACAGACTGAGGACACTGTGTTTACATTCAAGCAGCTGGCTATTCTACACCAGCTTTCCTGTGTGATGGGGATTTTTAAAAAACTGAGGCATATAATACCTAGGTATTTCTAATGCACACAGTGACATCGGAACACCAGGTCCTTAGCTTGCACCTCCCCCAGGAAGCTTTGATAACGAAACATAATTATGAACTGCAATGTCCCTGCTATTCTGGTCTTTGAATCCCACAGCTCTGCCCACACAATTTGATATGAACCAGTGGCAATTAATACTGACTATGATACCTCAAGGTAGTTCCCAGCAATTGCCAATGTTCTGTCAATGATTCAGACAGCTTGGGACAGTGGTTCTCAAACTGTGGTGCATGCAGCCCCACTTGATAGTCTGCAGAATCAGATATATAGCAGATCAAGCAGTGCAAGAAAGGGCAGTTGGGGTTGGGAAAGGAGTTGGGTCCATTAGAGGATCCCTTTTTTATGAGAAGGTCCACAAAATGAAGACGCTGGAAAACTTCTTAGGATAAACTACTTTTACCAGTTCAAACAGCACTGAGAGAGTTAATCATCTCCATAAGTAAGGCTAAGCTGTACACTGTACATTCCTTCCCTATCTCTCCTGCACTAGACACCCATGCACAGCCCTATCAGGCGGAGAATAGCTCATACATTCCAAGGACTCTGCTGCAGTTTCCCTTGCCATTCCCTTGCATGTCAGCACTTGCTGCTATCTGGAGAACACAGTATCCTCAGGCAGAAACACCTCTACAAGCAGCCACACAGGCAAATGCCAAGGCTTCCTACATCCCAGGTTTGTCTAACAATCACAACAGCACCAGGAAGGCAAACAGGAACAGTTATCACAGAGCCCCCTTTACACATTTACAGTACATGTCAGTCTCCTTTTCAATAAAACTAGCAGCTGCGCTTTGGCTCCTTCAGTACACACTATTTAGCAAAGCCTTCCAAAAGAGGCGCAGATAACATTTTCACTGGCATTTTCTCTAGGACATCAAGGTTTCCTCTTTGTTTAGCCCCCTACTGAAAGCCTCCTATGCATCCTAGGAATGTCCCTTGAGGGAGGAGAGAACATGAAGCAGGAGACAGCAGTGAAAGAGTTATGGTAAAGCCCACAGCACAGCACACTGGCAAAGCTAGAGCAGGCATAACTGCTGGCCTCCTATCCACCCTGGCTCCTTATAACATAGGTTGCCTTCCACTACTCATGTGCAATCCATGAGATTTCCACAAACCAATACACTCTATTCCTCCTGCCAACCCACTCTCATGCCCCACTGCAAGATATTCGCACAAAGAATTACCGGAGAAGATGTTTGCAATCCAATTTTAATGACGTCACGTCTAGCTCTCAGCAGAAAGGTACTTGCTAGCTACATTACAGAGGCTTCTCTGACTACCAGTTCATAAGATGGGAGACTACATCCCAAGGAGATAGTCAGAGGAAAGCACATACTCACTCTTCTACCCATAGTGATCCCTCCCTTGTTTCCAACAGCCTATTGCACTAACTGAAGTCTGTGAGTTAGTGGTACAGATACATTACATCATTAATCATACCAAGGATGATAGAGTTGGTGCCAGAGGTGAGAGGAATCCCTACGATTTCCACAGGCAGCTCATCTTCCTTCACAGCTGAGGAGGGGTCATTATTAAGGTAAGTGGACAGAACACCAAAAAGGAGCGATTTTGTAGCACAATCTCTGCCCTACACCCAGTCTATTGGTCAGAAAGGAATGGTAACATAATGAATACAAGATACCCCAAACACTTCATAACTAGCAGCCTTTAATTTTCCACAGCTAAAGGCCACTTCTGTGAATTCTGATCCATCAGGCTATAACACTACTCCTTGTGGAACATCCGGACAATGAGCAATAAGGATGGATCCAGGACTTTTCCACTAGCCACAGTGCATAGCTAATGCTGCCAATGTTCAGCCACAGAGCTGGTCTCCTAGCAGTGCCACAGGAGATTCTCATCACCTCTACAGCTCCCTCATGTCCCAGAACCAAGGATGTGGTGGCAGTACTGATGAAATATATTTGGTCATACGTGCTATGCTATCCTCACTGCAGCCAGGTTTGTTAGAACTCACACCCATCTTCATATGTGAATGCACCACGACTCTCCCAAGCACCCAAAAATTGTTTGAACTGTCGGATCTGGGCAGTGGACATCTCCAGGGGCCTGGTAACTGGGAGCAAAGAGCAGTAACTGCCAAGTCAAGTTTAATCAAAAAGGATACGACATTGTAGGAATGGTCACTCTATGCCGGGGTGGCCAAACAAACCGTTGCTCGCAAGCCGCATTACAGCTCTTTTACAGTTAAAGAGCAGCTCGTCCTCCTCCCATTCTCCACCTCCCAGAGTGGGGGAGGGACAGCACAGGACCTCTGCCTTGCAACTGGGCGGTGGAATAGGGACTTCTTCACAGCAGGGAGGGGAGTCTCGGGGCTTCAGCCCCGCAGGGCGTACCACCAGGGCTCAGGGCTCCAGCAGGTGCCTCCCTGCTCTCAAACTTCTGAAGACTGTCCGGGCTCAGAGGGTCTGTAAGTTTGGCCACCCCTGCTCTATGCAAACCCAATCCAAGTTAGCTTTCAGCCCTCTAAGTGACATACCATTCTCCAGCCAGTTTACCCCAATACCTGAAAGACACGGCCTGGATTCAGATCCTTACACTTTCACTATCCTCCTGTGAGAGACAGTCCTGCTAACTCTCCAAAACCTAGGATTTCAGGGTTGAGAGAGACTCCTCTGGACAGACCTCCTCTCAGACAAAAGCCCAAGAGCCAAACTTTAAAACAGCAACCCTCCTTTCCCTCATTAGTTGCAAATGATTCTTGTCTCCCCCGAGCTCCACAAGTACATGACTTGCACTCTCATTTACAGGGAGACAGCTCAGGGCGGTAACACGATCCCATGCAGGACAGTTTTACATGGTGAGTAACTGCAGAGGAATGGGGAGCCTGGGTATATTTATCCCATTAAGCAGCCTTTCAGAAGGAGCACTTGCAGTCCACTAAAAGAGCTGATCCAACAAAGACATGCTGGAGCCTTCCTCCCCAAAACGCCTGTAGGGGACAGACCTGCCCATGCCCTGGCAGAATCAAGCACCCATGGAGAGGGAAGAGGCGGGGGCGCTCTTGAACTGGAACATCAACAAGGGCAGTCCCTTCAGAAGTGCAATTTTAGCCTAAAAAGGGAAAAGGGGAGAGAATAATCAGAAAGTGGAAAACAGGGGCAGGAAGGTGTGTAAGCTAGCTCCTGGTGTAAGGAAGCCTAGGCACAAAAGTCTAATAGATACATCTAATTACAAACTACAAAAGGGACTCTCTAAAAACAACTCACTCCAAGGACTACTACCAGAATAATAGCAAAGAAGCATAAACTAGAATATTATATTTATTTATGTGTATTACCATAGCACCTAGGAACCCTAGTCACATACGAGGAGCCCTTTGTGCTAGGTGCAGTACAAACAAAGACCAAAAAGATGGTCCCTGCCCTAAGAGGCTTACAATGTAAGTATAAGACAAGAGACACCAGACAGGCAGGGGAGCACAGAAGTAACTAAAAAGACAATACTGATCAGCATGATAGGCAGTGGTCTCTAAATACTAGCAGCCAAACGGCTAGCAAGATTTTTATAGGCATAAAAACTAACCCCCTACAATAGCCCACCAATTCATGTATGGCAGAAAAGATGTAAATACAGTTTAGCTTACCTTCATTCTGGTAATATGTAAGACATTTTGAAAAGAGGCCATTGAAAATGTTTCCATAATTGAATGATACTTTGAGATCCTTACATAGAAGGCATTTGAAATCGAAAGTACTTCCCAGACATTAATGAATTAAGTCTCACAACCCTCTTATGGAGGTAGGAAATGATCATTATACCCATTTTTTCAGATAGGGAAAAACTAAAGACACAGGATACGTCTACACTGCAATTAGACACCCGCGACTGGCCCACGCCAGCTGACTCAGGCTAAGGGGCTCGGGCTCAGGGGCTGTTTAATTGCAATGCAGACATTTGGGCTCAGGATGGAGCCCAAGCAGGGCCGTCCTTACCATATGCAGCTGTGTACGGCATCAGGAAATTTGGGGCACCATATTTCCTTGTGCCCTGCGCAGCTGTGTGCTGCTCCAGCCCCTGCCCCGCTTCTTCCCCAGGGCCCCCACCCCTGCTCCACCCCAGCCCAGCCTCTTCCTGCCCCTGCTCTGCCCCAGCCCCGTCCCCACTCCACCCTTTCCCCAAAGCCCCCACCCAGCCCCAGCCCCACTCCCCTGAGGACTGCAGCAGGGTTGGGCCGGCACTCACTGGCAGCGGGAAGTGCAGCAGCCCAGGCCCCAGCCACGCTGCTGGTGAGTGCTGGGGGGTGGTTCCCCTGTCCCCCTAGCCACCCCAGCCCCACAGTTGCCTGAGGCCAGCCACCCCCCCCCCCAAACACCTGAGGTCCCCCACTCCCACCCATGGGGGGGGGGGGCCTGTGTAGGGCCCCAGAATAGCTAGGGACGGCCCTGAGCCCAAGCTCTGGAACCCTCCCACCTTGCAGGTTACTAGAGCCTGGGCTCCAGCCAAAGCCCAAACGTCTACACCGCAGTTAAACAGACCCTTAGCTCGAGACTTGTGAGCCTGAGTCAGCTAGTATGTATGGGCCAGCCACGGGCTTTTAATTGCAGTGTAGACATACCCACAGAGAGAAGTGATTTGCCCAAGACCATACGAGTACTAGCAATGGTAATACAGACCAGACACTGGTATTTTTCCCTGCTCTGCCCAGATCTTGGGCAAGTCAGGTTGGCTTGACCCGCTCTTATTAGGGTTAGATGACATGGTAAAAGACCTCAGCAACTGATTTGTAATAGTGCTCTAGCAAATGCTATTCCATTCAGGTTCTTATACTTTGCCCACCACAGTCATATCTGTGCAAGCTACAGAAACCGTGGCACAGACCCACTTCTTTCTGTCTGCTTGCCTTACAATGACCTAGCCTCCACTCTGATGGGAGATTAGGTGCACATTCACAGAGAAATCCTTGGGATCCCTCTATCCTCTGACATCACTGTTGGCCTTTTGGATGAAAAAATGAGGTAATGTGTCCACAGCACTAACCACTACAGCTGCATGGGTGCTACAGTAAGGGGCGGAGATTTTCAGGAAACTGACAGTGTACGCAAGGCTTCAGACATCGATCACCATAGCAAAGCAACAGACAGAGATCTATGGGCAGCTACACCACACAGCAGACAGACGGACGGACAGACACACTAACTTTTTACCAAAAGCATTTTACAATGGTTTTAACATGGTTCAGGCTAACTCAACAACTTTTGACCAGCCAGCACGAATGGAACCACACCAAGTCTAAACAGAGTTGTAAACACAATTACATTTATATTGCCTTAGGTTCTGTCTCTTCTGAGGCTCCAAGATACATCTACGCTATGTGAGGAAACTACTGGAGACACTATCATTATATGGAAAGAAGGATACTCACCTAGTTCCAGGACTTCTCTATTCTATTCAGGTTCTTGTGAAGCCCTCATTATTTTAGCACCCAAACACCTTCCAGTCATGTATTAAGTGATGTGACTTACATGTGTCACATATGGCTCAGTCTCTCCCTCCCTGTCCCCAGGAGGAAATGGTATGTTTTTTTAAAAACTTTATTACAATGTACACTGTGCTATGTATTTGTATTAGTAGAGGCAAGGTTGAAAAGCTGTCCCTTGTGTTTGGAAGGAAAAGTGGTGAGATTTGTGGGGGACCTGTTTATTGCTTCCACAGATTCAAAATAACTGGGACTGCAATTAGGGTTGCCAACTTTGTAATATTTAAAAACTGGACACTCCAGCAGGAGCGCCGGAAGTCCCATACCTCACATCCTCTTGGAAGGGGAATATGAACACTGCACAAAGATTGCACTAGCTTTTGACACAGACCTCTCCTTGCCTCAATCTTCTGAATAGGAGCCAACTGTATGAGCTGGGGAAACCCTCGAAAATCCCAACAGGTGAGCTCAGACCACACACAGGAGCCTGGTGTTGCTGAGCTGATTTCTCTTAAGAGAAGGGTCAAGAGTACTGTTCATACAGCGTGCTGAGATATGAAGGACATTTCAAAAGCGTTCCTGGAACTGGCTCAGACCAACAAGCCCCATCACTTCCTTGCAAGTTTACACAAATAATTTGCTGAAACCCATGACTGCACAGGAGCTCAGCAATGGTACACTTGGCAGCATTAACATGCTGAAGGTGCTCCAGGCCGTCACCACCTCCAGGCGTCAAACTTTTTGCTAGCAGCTTCCCACAGTGGGAAGCCTTCTACACACAGACTCTATAGGAGACCAGTTGGCCATACTGTGGCTGTGTTCCAGAAGTCCCTGTAAACCACAACTCCTTTCCTTGAATCAGCTCCTCCGTTCCCCCTCCTCCTGCCAATGAGGCAACGGACTAGGTATTTTTGGAAACGTTGGTTCCATTCATATCAATACTTGGACAGGTAACTAAGCCCAATCTTAATCAGACCCACAAGGTATGATCGCATAGATTCACAAAGACACAGTGCATAGGCTGAGAGAAATTGCAACTGCCTCAAAGATCAGCTGGTAGTTTCCTGAAAGATCAGCTCAAATCCACAGTACTTACTTAAAATCCAAACAGTACAAGGAAACCACAAAAGAAAAAAGAAAAGAAGTACTTGTGGCACCTTAGAGACCAACAAATTATTTGAGCATAAGGTTTCGTGAGCTACAGCTCACTTCATCGGATACACATGACATCAAAAATGTTCCACTTCATTCAAACCTCAGAAGCTAGACTGGATCTAAACTCAAACAAGCTGAGAGGTGTCAGCAAAAGGGTGTGTTAAAAAAGAATTAAAATCAGATTATGCATTTCCCTCTTGTATTCACAAAGACAGCCTGTGGCTCCCCTCCACTAAGTCTGCTCTCAGTCAGATCATGGGGGTGTTTCACAGTGCTGTGTAAGCATCCTTCTACTAAACAGACTAAACTGGACTAGTTGCCCTCCAGACTTCTGAAGCTCTTGAAAGTACAAAGCTGGCACTTAGAAGTGGCTGGATAGTACTTGTAGTTATAAATGCCAAGATAATGCTAATCAAATCTCTCAGGCGTTAGACGATTGCTTACAGGGGTCACGAAGCAACATTCCCTAACCTCTGCTATATGCAGTGTTGCACAACTACCCAAGTGAATTGTCTGGGGTGGAGGTGTCACTTCTTCTGAAGCATTAGGTGCTGGCCACAGACAGAAATGGAATGCTAAACTTGAAGAAGCAATGGTCTGATCAGATACCACCACTCGTTTGTTATTATATGCTATTGGGTTGGAAGGTTGTGCTTGGATTAGAAGGCTACAAAACCAGATGCAGCCACTCCAATGTCTTATGACTTAAGCTACATCCATGCTACCCTCTCCATCACACTGCCTAGGATAATATACACCATGAAGTCACCAAGTGGAACCCTGGGAGCAGTAATCCCCACTTTACTGGATGTGCATACCCTGATGAAAATCATTGGCCACTTTGCCCACTGTATTTTGTCCCTTTAAATCTCTATCAGCTTCAACTCATTGTTGTGTACTTTATACTTTGCTTCCAGAATTGAGCATCTGAACTTAATTGGAATAGTGTAAGTTCTTCCCTGGGCTCAGGGACCATTTACTTCCCTTACTAAATATCCTCCTACTAACTTTTTTTTTTTTTTTTTTTTTTTTTTTTTAAAGAGGTGGGTTTTTTTTTTTTTTAAAGTCTGTACTTCTGCTCTTTAGCCAACAGCAACTTTCCCCATTTAAGAAATAGAAAGACACCTTAGATTTGTTTCCCCTTGTTTTTAAATTTAGTCCTCATCCTAGCAAACTCACCTGGGGTCAAAAAGGATTATCATATACTGGGTCCTATGGTTTCTATGCTTTGCTCCTTTGTATTAGGTAATGGCAATAAATACAATGTACTTCATTTTACAGCAGCTACATGTGGCCATCTGGTAATACAAGGCCCTCAGTTGGGCAGAGTTTAGATGCCCCTGGGATAAAGGTTCACAGACATGAACCCCAGTTGCGTGAAGCTAGAAGAAGAAAATATCCCATGCGGTAGATGTATTAGTTCTCCCCATTCATGTGGTACCTTTCCACCCAGACTCACTGCAGAGATCAAGGGCTCATGGACCTCTAGCCCAGGTCCTGAATGAAAGGATGTGATTGCCAAAGACGTGTAAACTGACGGAAATTCCCTTATCTGCAGCTTCACAAACAACCTCTAAAACAGAGTTAGGAAAGAGTTCAAAAAGTCACAGCACATGAGCAAACCAGCAGCCAGAGTTGCTCTCAGTTGCTAGAACACAGTAGGGATGCAAATACCGTTTAAAAAGTTAACCATTTGTGACGAAGCGGGACTGTTCTTAATGTTTCCTCTGAATAGTGTGGGGGTACCTCAGTTTCCCCTATGCAGTTCTTAAGTATCTAGGTGGTGGGATAAGGGTGTATGATCGTTGCAGAGCCCTAGAGGGCAGGTGTGTGCAGGGGTCTGGACACAGAGAATGGCCGACACCCTGTTTCCTGGCAACTGATGGCCTGGGCCCTTCCCCCCTGCAAGGTGAGAGCTAAAGGGTTGGAGAACAAAGGAATCAGGTGACCTCCTGGCCTGGGAAAGGGACAAAGCCCAGAGGAGGAGGGGCTGGAGAGAGTTTCAGTTTGGGGCTGGCTGGGGACATGGAGTGAAGTGCAGATATGGTTGTCTGGCTCACTGCCCCCCCCCCAAATGGACCCAGCTGAGGGGTCCTGTTCTCTGCACCTACAAGCTCTGTTTTAGATCATGTTCCTGTCATCTAATAAACCTTCTGTTTTACTGGCTGGCTGAGAGTCACGTCTGACTGCGAAGTTGGGGTGAAGGACCCTCTGGCTTCCCCAGGACCCCGCCTGGGCAGACTGGCTGTGGGAAGTGCACGGAGGGGCAGAGGATGCTGAATGCTCCGAGGTCAAACCCAGGAAGGTGGAAGCTGTGTGAGCTTTTTGCCCTGCAGACAGTCTGCTCACAGAAAGGAGACTTCCCCAGAGTCCTGACTGGCTTGGTAGGGAGCAGATCGAGAGCATCGCCCGGGGACTCCGTGACACCATTTAAAAGAAATATTTTTAATCGTTTAAACGGTTAACTGTTAAGCAGCTGGGCCCACTCCAGCCAGGCGCCACAGCTGGGTCCATTCCTGCCAGGTGGCGCTGCTCTGGCCGGCACAGGGCCATGGGGCCGCTGGGACCAGCTGGCCCCTGGCACGGGGCCCAGGGGTTAAGCCAGTTAACCGGTAAGACAATGCTTACTGGTTAACCGGTTAACATTTTTTACTTCCCTAGAACAGCCAGTTTCTAGCAGGCTGAAGAAGAAGATCCCAGATGGGAGCAGATTGGCCCCTCTGCTAGGACTGCCAATTGTGGAGGATAGGGACAAATGGAACAAGTACAAACATTCACACAGGATTAAACAGTACAAATTTGTCGTTATTGACCTGGGCTGGATTTGAGCCAGCATCCTTGGGACCGTGACCAGTCCACTGAGCTATCCAGTCCTCCATTTATTCTACCACAGGCAAAACAGCACTGTGGGAATTTCAATCAGATGCAGGCTTACTCCCAGAAAGTTTCTAGACCTGGGATCAACACCCTAATTCAGAAATAAAAGATTTGCTCTACTCTGACAAAACACCGCCAGGAAAACCTTTATGAAACTCAAACAAGCAGTCACTGACTTGGCCCCTCCATAAACAACTTCCCAGGGCCAAGGTCCCTGATCAAAACACTGGTTCCCTCATATTCCGACAGGAAGAGGGGCTCAGCCAAGCCAGTTATCTGAGGAACCAGACCCTTCCTGCTACATCAGCATGCAGCTCTTCCACAAGAGCCAGGTCAAACACACAGAATATATTGCTATCCCTAGACTCTCATTGAAATACCTTCAGAATCCTGTACAAAGGATACATCACCATTCAAGTGCAGCTTCTCACAGGGAGCAATGAGCACCAGTCCAGCATCACACCCTCGAGGTGTAGGAGACTCCCAGGATTCCAAGTGCCAGTTCTGGCAGCCAGAAATGCCCATTCCATGGCACACAAGACCAGGACATAAGCTGGAGCCTGTTCACAGCCACACATTAAGATTGTCCCAACAGAAATAGGCAGTTCTAAGCTGTTTCCAAAAATCAGAGAAGCATCTATTTACAGGATCGTAAATATCACTGAAAGACCATTCCTGAGTGCAAGGATTCTAAGTGGAACTGAGGACACTTTCCAGCCAGAGGACTAGATACAAGGTAAATACAAAGTGGAAGGGGTGTTAGCAGCTACAGGAAAAGCCCTGCAATAGGAAATTTAGCATGTCAAAAACAGGGCTGCAAGATGCTTGAGATCTCAGCATGCTACCCCCATTCCAAGCTGTTCTCTCCACCCCAAATACTGGCATCAGCCTGAGCTAATTGGTGTCTGCCCTCATAGCTGCTGCAAGAGAAAAGGGCTCCCACTATCCTGGCTACTAGGATGGGAAGACAAGCTCTTTGGTTCCCTTACTCTCCTTTCCTAGCAGGCTTTATGCCTGGACCTCTGTTCTTTAGTGTGGGCAATTCCCTCCCACATCTGCCTGAAAAACATAGACAAGACATGCAGCATGGAGAATGCTCTTGGGGCTGGAGCTCTACTCCCCACACTGCCAAAGACCAGAGAAAACTTGGAGAAGAGCTCCAACCTGCAAGATCCAGCTGTGGAGAAGCAGCATACAGCCACTGCTGGGCAGTGCTCCAATTGCCCACTCACCAGCACATCTTGCCGATGGATAGTGGGCGAGTACATTTTTTGAGCCCTGGGTGGACTCTATTTGGTTACAAAACCCAAGTAACAGAAATACTGACATAACAGTAGGAATATATTGACAGATTTCAGAGTAACAGCCGTGTTAGTCTGTAGTAGGAATATATTGCAGGCATCCATATCAGAACAATAATCTCTTAACCCAGCTACAACATCGACTGGTACAATAGTAACAGTGGATCATTTCAACTACCCCAATATTAACTAGTTAATGGCACGTTTGGAACAGTTTGAAGAAGCAACTTGATGCCATATACAACTGCAGGTTAGAGCATTTTGAGCACCTTTATGGAAGGAAAGGATGCTAGATCTGAATTCCCTCATGAAGAAAGTGCAGGAGCTCTACTGGGCAGTCGTCATGGCACAGCTACGTTAGACTTCACAGCAGAGGACAACCCCCTTAGGGATAACAATTATCAACTTTAAGGGTCTGACCAACCATGGTGCCAATCACCCTTAGATCCCATTGATGCCACTGCAGACAATGGTTGACTATCAATCTATGAACTGTAAGGTCTTCAAGGCTGGGACTGTCTTTTCATTCGGTGTTTATACAGCGCCCAGCACAATGGGGTCCCGGTCTATGACTAGGGCTCCTAGGTGCTATAGTAATACAATCAAATAAGAATGGCTGCAAGCACATCCAAAGACAGATGTAAAAAACCTTACACCACACAGCCCCCAAGTGAATTATCTGTCTTCTTCAGAAGTCTGTCAGAGACAAGAATGCCTATAGGACTTTGAGCAAAAAAAAAAAAAATAAAAGGAAAAAGGGAGAGTAAGTCGCAGGGCTGTGCAGAGAAGTTACATAAGGTTCAGGGGGGAAACAGAATGTTTAAACAGTTCAAGTACTGTCCAAACAACAAACAGATTTGACTATAAGCTGCCAAGCAGGATGGCAGTTGTAAATTTAAAAGATACACACAAAGACAATGATACGAAGGACAGAAATACTAAGATAAATCGTAAATCCATTCAATATATTAGAAGCACAAATGCTGCCATGAAGACTGGGGGGCCCTCCAGACCACCAAGGGGAGAGGGGCCAGCAACAGGATGAGGAAGCAGAAAAGAAATGAAATCCGTATCAGTCTTTAGCACTGAAAACTATAGGAACATTCTGATTCTGAAGATTATTTTAAAACAGGAAAACAGAATGCAGGCTTGTTACATTTTAGTCTTTATGGAAGATGTTATGGAGCAACCTGAGAAACTCAAGTGCAGTAAATCATTCACATGGGAAGGCATTTATCCCACGGCTCTAAAGTGAGTGAGTGTGAAGATACTGAGGACAGAAAAATATATCATTAGAAACAACTGCACCTACAGATTTAAAAGCCAGTAGTGGTGGGGGCAAGGTAGATCTGGGGAATCACAGATGGATGAGCACCACCTCAAGAGGTTAGGCTATTAGAACATGAGTAAAGAGAACCTGATAGGTCAAACAAACAAGCCTCACAAACCTGATTGAGGGTTTTTTTAAAAAAACATGTTCGTTCACACATAGAATTTGCTTGAAGTGTTTTTCTCTCTAGTTCTAGCTACCAATAAAGCGCCTTCCAAATGGCATGGCTGGATTTTCTTTTAATTCTTTTTAAAAATATGTAAGGGTTTTTCTGCCTTCCCTGCTGATGTTTACAGAGCGTTTCCAGCAAAAGAGTGTGAAATGACCTGAGAGCAACACCAAACAGTTTCCTTTAAGAGAGAAGAAAGGTGAACAATCACCAATATAACAGCAACACTGACCACACATTTAACCTACTTTTCAATGACATTTCTCTTAGAACATAAGAATGGCCCTACTTGGTCAGACCAAAGGTCCATCTAGCCCAGTATCCTGTCTTCTGACAGTGGCCAGTGCCAGGTGCCCCAGAGGGAATGAACAGAACAGGTAAACATCAAGTGATCCATCCCCCGTCACTCATTTCCAGCTTCTGGCAAACAGAGGCTAGGGACATCATTCTTATGTTCCATGGGAGGCACTGGGATCTCTTCCCCTTCCTGTTCCCTCCCTGTCTATGGCCAGGAGAGCTGGGCCCCTGTGTACCCCTCTCATTGCACCCTTGACTCCCAACCCTAAAGAGGGAGAAGAGGATTGGTCCTAGGAAAGCTGCCCTCTGGTGCCACCTAGGGCCCATAATTACATTGGCCAGTCACAGGTCTGCACCTCCTTCCTGGAATGACCTTCCTCCTTTTCTCCCTCCTCTGTCACATTCCATCTCTCCTCCTCCACTGTCTCCTTCTGCCCCTCTGGCTTCTTCTCCCATGCAGAGTGCGCAGTGAGGGTCTAACAAAAGGCAAGCTGCACCGATTGTCAGCGGGGCTTGGGTACTGCATTCACAAGCCACTGGCTGCATGTTGCACTCTAACTGCCCTGTCTGGACCCTGCTGGCACACTCTAGATACCTAAAGCACATTGACGTAGTCCAACAGGGTCCACAGGGCAGTGAGACTGCAACACGCAGCTTGTTGCTTGAGCGGTGAATCCAGCAGTGCCCCAACCCATTCAAAATCACCACGGCTTGCCTCTTACCAGACCCTCACTGCACAGTCTGTGCATGTTCCACAGGGGCAGTGGAAATGAATGCCCTCATAGGTGCAATGCTATTTGCGGTGTTCATCAGACCCGAGTGATGGTGAGTGGTACACCTGTGTGTGCTTACAAAATTAAATTTTAAGAGAGAAATAGTAATTTTGTAATTACAAGTAAAATATCAGGAGGATTATTGAAAATGAGGGAGAGTTGTCATTTCTGCTACAGCAGGTAAAAATAGATTCAGACAAAAGTATATTTTTCAACCTTAACAGTGCATCCTTAATAAAAAAGAATAGTGACCTGGTGGCCATAATTTCC
The DNA here is from genome assembly GCF_965152275.1 of Natator depressus. Classification (NCBI taxonomy): domain Eukaryota; kingdom Metazoa; phylum Chordata; order Testudines; family Cheloniidae; genus Natator; species Natator depressus. The sequence goes on from NC_134248.1 coordinate 10,658,051, forward strand.
TTGGACTAGCAATGTTTTTGACACCGTCCCTCATAAAAGATTATGGAAAACAACAATGGGGTAGAAGGCAAAGTCATTGCATGGATTAAAAATTAGTTAAGCGTTAAGGACCAATCTTAGTGATCAGCAGTTTCTCAGTATGATAACAGAGGATGCCCCAAGGATTAATACAAGGAACATATTATTTATAATTTGGCACGAGAAGTGGACAGTGAACTGGTGAAGCCTGTGCATGGCACTAAGGTTAGTCTACTCTGGAATCTTTTGTACCTTTTCCCAAGCAATGGTGTAACCACAGAGCTCAAGAGTTTCGCCAATGTGTCATGTAAACACAGTAGTCCACAGAAAAGCAGGATAAACAGTTGGAGGTTTGGGCAGGAGATGCAGAAGGTGAGAGCTAGCAAAATCTAGAGTAGTTTACCCTATAAAGGAGAAGTGTTAGAAGGCACCTGATTGAAATTCTCTTACCTTCTCCCACAGCATGAGAAGAAAGGGGGCATTTGTTCTAAATGCACTGCCTTTTATACCACAAGGGGTCATCAAGACAATTGCTGTGATCAAATAATTTTATGACCATGAACATATGTACCTATGCAAGGTAAGACAATGAGAGTTGTAATCAGATCACAGACATTAGGGTGCAACCTGATCATCTGCAAGAGTCGGGCAGGAGTATCCCCTACTCAGAGGGTGGAGATGGATGGCAGGAAAGAGATCACTTGATCATTACCTGTTAGGTTCACTCCCTCTGGGGCACCTGGCATTGGCCACTCTCAGCAGACAGGATACTGGGCTGGATGGACCTTTGGTCTGACCCAGTATGCCATTCTTATGAGAACACCATTGCACAAATGGTCAGACACATGATGGCTTTCAACCCTCCCACCTTTCGGTGAAGCATGCAGCATTGGCCAAAGACAGCATAGAGCGCTTCATGAACAAACTATCTGATGTGGCATGGCAACTCCTATGTGCCTAGCTAAAAATATTGCCATGCTGAGCAAGCATATGGAGACAGGTCTGCTACGTGGAGCCATGCTCCTGCTCCTCACATTGCACTTGTAGGTGGAAGCCAGAGCATGGCAAACGGGAAATGAAAGTCTCACCATGTAAAAAACCCAACAACCCTCAATCAATCCCTTAATTTTCAAATAAACTTTATTCTTCGTTCACTTTGTTTTCCCTCTACAGTTTACCATAGAATTAGATCAGCCTTCCTGCTCTTACCTTCATCCTCCTTTGCTGGGGTCTGTGCCCCACTTCTAGCTGAGAAATATCTCCTGCTTTTCACCCCACCCTGAAGGCGGCCACATTCACAGAATCACAACTCGGGCCGCAGTATAGTGGAGACCAGAAGATGAACCCCAAGAAGGAAATAGGTTTCATAAAGGTAAGAGTAAAGACCACTGAAAAAAACAACCTTTAAGTACCAGTCGAAATTGAGAGGTCTGTATTATTGAAATGGAAGCAGCACAAGAAATACAGCCCCTCCTGACCACACACACAGGATCCCTTTTTAAACCTAAAACCACATCCTAAGGAAAAAGAGTTTTCATCCTGAAAGAAATTAAAGTCCCCATTTAGCTTCAGCCTTGGTTGTCCCCCTCTGCTCCCTGGACACAGGATGACAACGATCCTAGATAATATGAAACAGAGTAATTTATATTAATGCACTGAAGTCAGGGAGCCCAGCCAGCAACAGTCAGTGCAGCACAAATCCAGAATGACTTCAGTGTCCCAGCTCATCAGACTCCCAATCTCCTGACCTAGGACCTGGGGAAAATCACATTCACACCTTTGCTATACCAATACCTAAAAATCTACAGCCTGTAGGCTCACGAACACATTCATGTACACACAATACCTTAGCATTCCACTACTGTCCAAGACTCCAAAATTAACTTGGTATGATATCTGAATTCAAAGAGCCTACAGGGAAATGCACAGAGATGCTAAGTCTTGGGTCAGTGGTTCGGCCAACCTATGAAGATAGCCTCCTTCCCCACCAGCGCAGACTCCCCTCCTCTTCCAACTCTGACTGATCCAAGTTTCACTGCTCAGCGCAGCCGGAAACTAGACCGAATTCAACCTCCCAAAGCCAAAAAAAAAAAAGAAAGCTGTTTCTGCCAAGAGAGCACTGAATATGCTGCATTCCATTTCATTAAAACAATTACTAAAGAGCTAGCCAAGAATTACATAAAGCTTCCTCTCTGCACCACCCAGAGACCCTTCCCTCCATCCCCCCCCACCCAATCTTGCACACCATGCAGCCTCCCAGCTCCGCACACAGCAAGTCCATTACACATCACACCACAGTGAGATCATGCTGGAGGAAGCAATGCAAAATACCTCAAGTGTCACTAGCTACTCCATCCCCCCATTCCAAAACATATGCAAGATGAAAAGAGACCAAACCTCCAGCACATCTGAATGCCCCAAATCCTCTCTGCCACCACCAAAATGGTGTACTAAGGTGGCGCATGCACCTAGTCTACACAGCCCTTTGCTTTTTGGCCAAGATAAAGCTTGGTGGCATTTACTAACTGATAGGCTCTCTATGGGGCAAGACTACAACTGGCCCTTGCAAGAGGATGAACTATGATCTAACCAGTCTTCTCTCTCTCTAACATCTCTGATCCATGCCTCTAAACAAGCTCAAGAAGCAGAGGGTCCTGGAGGTGCCAGATGAAAGCAATCCTTTCCTGAAGTATAGTAGCAACATGCCAGATTGGCTATGCATAAGAGACACTGCCCACGGGAACTGCATGGGAGAGCCAAACAGCAAACCTCAGATTAAACTCCAACAAAATGGACTGAAAACTACAAGCTTGGGGCTATAGAATCTGTCTGATGATTCATTCCAAATGCTACAGCTCCCAGCTTGACTGACAAGTCAGAGCTCCTCATATTTCACAGCAGGAATAAAGGGCAGGCTTCCCCTGGGCCATGCCTCTCACCCACCTAGAGCAGTAAATTGGCCACTGATGAGAGATTTCGTGATGTGAATGAAATGGCATTTCTCCCCCTCCCCCAGGACTCCAGCTCTCTGCAAGGATCCTATCTAACTGCTAAAAGAAAAGGAGTACTTGTGGCACCTTAGAGACTAACCAATTTATTTGAGCATAAGCTTTCGTGAGCTACAGCTCACTTCATCGGATGCATGCTGTGGAAAGTGTAGAAGATCTTATTATATACACACAAAAAGCATGAAAAAATACCTCCTCCCACCCCACTCTCCTGCTGGTAATAGCTTATCTAAAGTGATCATCAAGTTGGGCCATTTCAAGCACAAATCCAGGGTGAGAAAATGTGCTTGATATTGTGTATATAATGTCTTCTGCAGTTTCCACAGTATGCATCCGATGAAGTAAGCTGTAGCTCCCGAAAGCTCATGCTCAAATAAATTGGTTAGTCTCTAAGGTGCCACAAGTACTCCTTTTCTTTTTGTGAATACAGACTAACACGGCTGTTACTCTGAAACCTATCTAACTGCTGAAGCTGCTCACAGCCAGTCAAAACAGCCCCAGCCCCATATCACACTGCTATCAGACTTTGAGAGCCCAGGGAGAGGGAGGAGGGAAAGAAGCTCAGAACCACTATTTCCAAACAGGTTCACTCCATTGGCTACTCTTGGGTGCAAGGGACAACTTGCAGGGACAAAACAGAGTCACAGGTCACCTGCCAGCAGAGAGGATTGGGGAGGAAAAAACGTAACGTGCAATAAAGAGGGAGTGGAGAGAGAGAAGGCCACTAGATCCCACCCACTGCTCACAGCAGCTTTGGGCCCCACAAACCATAAGACTGACCCCAACTTATGCTCACTTATTCTCAGGCTCTTTTGCCTCTTTCTTCATACAGTTTTTGGGAATATACTTCCCTACCCCACAGGAGACTTTATTAACATGAATTAAGCAGGCCCAACTCAGTGTCACTAGTGGTAAAAGGAACCTACTTCACAGAGAAAAGCCTTTATTTATAATAATGAAAGAAGGACGGAGTCCTTAATCCACCGCAACTCAGTTACAGTCCACCTATCCAAAAGCTCGTCTATTCTTGCCATTTTTACAGTGTGCTCATGAAAAGCACCATACCAATTTAGTCCATAGACAACCATAAACACCCCTGTCACAGCAAGGTCAAGCCCTCTTCTTCCAGAGATGGAAGAAAAAAGTGAGATATTATCCGAGAGCTAGACAAGCAAAGGATTAAATCTGTCTACCAGCTCGATTCTGTGACACAACTATGGGGCTGGATTATTCCTGGAGATCACATGCTGTTTGATTTACGAGTGAGCCACTTAAAGCCCTAGCTCCCCATATGAAGTGCCACTCTGTAAAGCCGATTCCCTGGTGTGGCATTAACTGTCTTGGATTTTCTTATTTCCAGGTCAGTTGTTTAGACTGCTATGCAGTTCACAAGGGCTACAGTCAGTGTAGGTCAAGAGATCAAGGTGGACTCCAACACACCATCAGCTAGACAAACTCACCAGCTTGCCTAGCAATGCACTTTACACCCAGGTTTCACATGACCTACAGGGATACGTACCATGAACTGTGGGAAAAGCCGCACAGCAAACTGGTTTGAAGTCCCCAAACTACCTTAAAAATGTTTAAATAACAATCTACGCCCATTCTGAATGTGGGAAAGGTCCAACACAGACAAGAAGCTGCCATATGAGATGAGCAAAATTAACAGTCTCCTTATGTAGCTGGTCATAGAATCTTTTCAGACCTTAAAGCTTGTCTTCCACAAACAACCAACTCTCGGGCAAGGAAGGGATACTTCCTGTACCAGACACGAATTACTCCTCATTAAAAGAAGAGAAACTCCACCCAGAGGGAGAATGTACCAGGCTCCTGATCAGAATGAACCTGGAATCCCTGGGGCTATTTTAGAGCCATCTACTGCAGCTGAAACATCAGAAATGTTTTTAGCCCCAAGTCACTGGCTCCGGTATGTCTTGACCAGGGATTCGACAGTGTTAGCAAAAGTGTTCTAAAACTCTAAAACACAGACAAGACAGCGGAGATTTGAATGTGCGCTATAGTAGTCAAGTTGAAGGTTGCCATTATTTAATGATGACCACACTACAACATTTTATTTTTAGAGCATCTTTAATGCAGAGCATCAGAAAATCATTCACAGACTCAGGCCACATCTACACTACCACTTATGTCGGCAAAACTTGTGTCACCCCTGAGCGACATTAGTGGTAGTGTTCACAGTGCCAAGTCAGTGGCAAAGCTTCTTCCGCTGACATAGCTACCACCACCTGTTGAGGTGGTTTTATTATGTCGACAGGAGAGCTCTCTCCCATTAGCACAATGCAGTTATACAAGCAATCTTACAGTGGCGCAGCTGCATCGGTACAGCTGTGCCGCAGTAAGCTCGGTAATGGACATAGCCTCAGTCATATGCTAGAGTAAAGAGAAAAATTAGAGAAAGAAACTTATGTGAGGACCTGGGAAGGGAAAAGCTCCAGAAAGATGGGACAGCAAAGCGGAAAACTTGGCAGGTAGGGCACTGTTATCCCTATTTTACAGATGGGGTAAAACTTGCCCAAGGTCTCATAGCAAGTCTACGGAAGAGGCAACAACAAAACCAAGGGTCTGCTGATTTCCTGTCCTGTGCTTTAATCACTAGGCCACACTAGCTTAGCTATGACAGTTTGTACCCCAATAATAAAAATGTTATTCAGGACAGGCTATGGTGAGCAGGGAGCAGATGACAGACCTGCTCATACATTAGAGGGGCTTCCCACAGTTGACATGCCACTTCCGAAGAGCTGCAGTGTAGAAGTGTGCAAACTCTCTAGCATCACAAGGGAGCAAACAAAAATAGACACAAAATCAACTTCAGAATACAAGGGAGGGCATGTGATCTAAGGCCTAGAACAGGGAACTGGGGACCTGATTCTCCTCTCATTCACATTGTTTTTATGCCAGTGTAACTTCATTGACTTCAACCAAGTTATTCCTGATTTTCATCAGTATTAGCGCAGGGGTTCTCAAACTTCATCAGACCGCAACCCCCTTCTGACAACAAAAATTACTACGACCCCAGAAAGGGGGGCCAAAGCCAAAACCCCACTGCCCTGGGCTGGGGGGGGGAGGGGGGGAGTCAAAGCCAAAGCTCCAGGACTTCAACCCCTGGTGGTGGGGGGGGGGGGTGCAGTGCCTATTCCAATGCAAAACTCTAGTGAAAAACTACATTGATGTAATTACACTAAGGCAAATTTCCTTATACAAGGAATGGGGATAACACTGACCTACCTCAAAGGGAGCGTGAGGCTTATTACATTACTCTTTGTGAAATGCCAAGATACCCAGACAAAGTATTAAACTAGAGTTCACGTTCTCCAGCAATAAAACAGCCTTTTTCCTAGGAGTTGTATTTATTATAAATATAAAAGAGGGATGAGGAAAAGAGGGCCTGGAGAAGTGGAAAGTATTAGGATTCCCCAGGGAAAATGAAAAATAGGAACCAATAAGTAGGGAAGGAGAGAGACAGAGAGAGAGAGAGATCCAGTGGATAATAAGGTGTAAAGGAGGTTACCCATTAGTTTCTCTAACAGTTGATGGAGACTAAGTTAGAGGATCCATTTCAGCCAGGAGGGCAGCTGGACATTTGGCTATGTTGACCTCTCCCAGTTGGAGACAAAGGGGCTAAAGACAGCACAGAGTCCAGACTTTCAATGGAAATATACCAGCAAGAAAGTGAGCCTTTTTCTGCATTACACACTGCTTGAGGCAGAGGATTCCCTGTCTGAGTCCCCCAAGACAATAAAGCCCCTGTTTTAGAAACAGGGTCAGTACAGCTAAGAAGCTGAAACAAGTCAGATTCCTACTGTGATGGATACTAAGCTATGTCGACACTAGAGACCTCATAGCGGTACAGCTGTACCGATACAGCAGCACCTCTCGTATAGCCACTCTATGCTAACGGGCCGCATAATGGAACCGCCCCCAATAAGCAGCGGTAGCTATGTTGGCAGGAGAAGCTCTCCCATGACATAGAACTGTGCACAGTACCACTTATGCCAGCGAAACTTATGTCGCTCAGGGATGTGTTTTTTCACACCCCTGAGCAACGTAAGTTTTGCTGACATAAATGGTAGCATAGAGTTGGCCTCAGTCCTGTTTTGAGTCTTTTTGCCCAGCAGCAAAGAGTCAGGGCTAGTCTACACTGGCAGCCCTTTAATGTGGCTTGTGTAGTCGAGGCAGAGCGCTGGGGGAGAGCTCTCCCAGAGCACTAAAAAAACCACCTCCACAAGGAGCGCAGCTCCCAGAGCTGGTGCACTGTCTATACCGGCGCTTTACAGCGCTGAAACTTGCTGTGTTCGAGGGGGGGGTTTTCACAGCCCTGAGTGAGAAAGTTGCAGCACTGTAAATTGCCAGTGTAGACAAGCCCTCAGAAACCTGACCCAGCTGAGAGCCAAGAGGCTGAATTTTTGCAGCAATGTTTCCCACCAAGACCATTTACTGGACGTAGGCCCAAATGAAGCACTTTCACACTAAACATTCCGTCAGAGCAGCCCAACCAGGTCAGCTCTACAAACTGCAAGGCATCTAACCTGAGGGAAGTGAGTCAGTCCGACAGACCCATCATCAACCAAGGGAGAGAAAGACAGACAGCATGTCGCTGCAGAGCACAGCAATCTTCCCCATACCAGAAGAGACAACAAACAGATGTCAACATATGCACCCTGTTCCACACTTAGGACTAAACACTGCTTCCATGAAAATCAAAGGCAAAACTCCCTCTAACTTCAGTGGAGCAGGGACAAACCTTTAAAAAGAGGATGGGAGAGATGTGCCACCACAGAGAAAAACAAAGTTTAAAATAAAAACTTCTCATGTAGCTGAATCTTTTAATCTAGCACTTTACCTAAACCATCAGACAAAATAAGCAACCTGCCACCAGCAGTCAGCAAGCGTGTCTAAAATCAGAACACAACTGAACAGTCTAATGGTCTAATGTTTATACACAGCCAGAATATTGCCATTAATACATTACTTATTAAACACCAAAAGCATAATCTGTATTTATGAAACCTCTTTTACGAACTTTGGTGAACAGTTCCCAATCCTTTTTAAAATGAAGGCACAATTGTTTTAGCTGGATTTTACAATCAAAATGAAGCAGAACAGTATCATGAATTTTTAACACCTCAAAAGAGACGATTCTAAAAGCAGAACCATTTTTGTGTAAGTTACCAAGACTGTGCTTTTTTTAAACCAAGCTTAGCAGAGGTTTTGCAGAAGTGTTTCCATGCCTCTGTCATTTCAAAGAAAACAGCTGATGAAGATTTAAATATCCACCTCAGTGCTTGAAACTCAAACACTGCAATTTGTACTAGTCCATGAGGAAGACAGAGAAAGTGACTAAGGGCTCATCTACACTTACAATGCTGCAGCAGCACAGCTGCATCCCTGTAAGGGTGGGCGTCTCCCGTCAGCATAGATACTCCATCTTGTGAGAGGCAGTAGCTAGTTGACAAGAGAAGCCCTTCACCAACATAGTGCTGTCTACACCAGGATTTAGTGCGTTGCACAGTTATGTGGATTTTCCACACTCCTGAGCGACGTAGTTATATCAACATAAGTTGCTAGTGTAGAACAAGCCTAAGAACTAACAGAAGTAAAACTGGACTTTTTTATTGTCCAAACTGAGTGAAATGCAAAATACACACCATAGTTAGAAGTCAATGAATTTAAAACAGTACCACACATAAGGGAATTTGTTTAATAAAGCATGATTTTTAACTTGACAGCAAATTTTATACTTTTAAAGAGGGAAAAACAATCACCACACAGATCACGTCCCTCAGGCCATAAGAAACAGAGAGGAAGCCACACAATCAAGCTGCATCTGAAATCTACAAAACAAGCAGCAAATTTAAAGCTTCCCGCCTCAGGTGGCAGGCCTAACATGGTATCCAAAATAAAACAAGATAAGACAGATTCCATTCTTCCCCTCCCCTCATTGTAGGTCTGGTAGAGCCCAATGAGCAGACCTGAGGGATACCTGTTTGGACAGGGTAGGTTCTGCACTAGTATTGATGATTCAACATCCTCATTTGTCATCTAAAAGGGTCATAATCAAAACGCATGCCTTTGGCAGTTATCGTGCTGGGAATCCCCAAACCATCCCTTCCTGCCTTATATCACACTGCATTGTTCTTCTGGTATTCTATGGGCAACAGACCCAAAAATAATGCAGACATTTCCCTCTTTTTAAGAAAGTAATTTCATTTTCCACACTGGTTTATGACACTTCAGAAAGAGAAACCCAGTCACCAACCTTCCTAATCAACTTCCAAGAACCTGTCTATGATATGCACCGATCTCTTCGAAAGAGCAAGGGACACAGATCTAAATAGATCTCTCACCTGCGCAAACTCCCCTTTTGTCCCCATGTGCTGCTCTAGTGTATAACAGTGCTCACACAAAGAATGCATTGCACCACAGACTTCTCATTCACTGTGACGTACAAGTTTCATCTGTAGAATTTTTGAACAGTTTCTGGCATGGCCCGTGTGTTGGAAGACAAATTCCTTCAACACTAGAGAAAAAGCAATAGCAACCTTTACTTGCTGTAAACAAACCCCTAAAACAACAAAGATCCATTCACACAGACCTTTCATGATATCCTCCTTTCCTGATCTCTACTCACAAGAAGCATGAAAGCAGGATTCTTCTGGATCCTCTTCAATGCTTAAGTCTCTCCACACTATTTTTTCAATAGGTTCAAAAGTTTCAGCAATATAGTCAAATTCACCCATGATGTAACTTCACTTCAGTAGACTTACACCAAGCATTACTTTGTCCCACACCATCCGACACACTATCCTTTCTCCTCTCGGTTCCCAAAGACTAACACAATTATAAAGAGCAGGCAGCTTTCATGTTAACAATGATTTGCAACAGGAAAAGTAACTGGGCTTGCAGCAGGTTTGCTTCTTTATGGTGGATACTATAGATATGAAAAGCTGTTAAGAGGGAGAGGATTCTACTTTTTTAACTTTAGCTATTCAGACCTTGTCTATCCTGGAAGACTCTATGGACAAATGGAGAACTGTTACAATCATGACATGGCAGAAAAGCAAAACTTGAACTGCTGAGAGAGGAATGGATTTTTAATTCACTTTTTTTTTTAAATCTGTTGTGTCTGCTCATGCCAGCATATTTAACTCCTAACATCCAGGAAGCACTTGAGAGGAAGGATATCTTCATTAAAGATCCAAACACTTGTATCAATTAAATCAAAGTATGAAAAAATTCCCAATGTACACCCAACACCTCCTGCAAAACCAGAGAAGACTCGACTTGAAATTTCAGATATTTCTAACATAAAAAACAAAAGCAAAACAAAAAATTAGCTTTCAGGTTTTCTTTATACATTGTAAAGCACCACAAAAAGGGCACAAAACCCAATTTTTCAGACTTCTGCAATTCACCTTTAATCTTCCCACTGTATGGAGATATTAGATGGAGGGAAAAAGCCATTATTGATGCAAGCAATAAGTTATCTGGCCAGATGGCACAGCACTTTGAATTTAAGGAATGTAACAGCTGTAGCTGGCACAGCTCAACTCCTATGGCTTTAGAAGCATGTAGGGAAGGCTCTAAGATGGTCCTAAAACATTACCTGTGTGCTCACCCATGAAGATACTCCTCAGCAAGCCAATAAACCACCAGGGATACATTACTAGTAAGAACGCACTGAAAACCTGGCACTAAAAGCCAAACGCCACTTGGCCAAAACCATATCTCTGAAAGGTGCCTGAGCTGTGGGATATGAGGGAAAACCCCACAAAAAAAAAACAGGACTGCCTCCTCCTAAGATACAACTATCAGTTTGATGCTATTGGAGGTTCTTCTCCAACATCTAACTAGGCTGTTGACCACTTCCATCTGGGAGGGGGCTTGCTCACTAAGAAGGAAACTGTTGCTCCCCATGAATGTTAGAGCTGCAGCACGCCTCCCAAACACCAACTGACTGTTTCTCAACAGTTTTATTCCAAACCAGTTTAGACTATCTTTTCTGAAGGTGTTACTGCCGGTTTGAAGCTAGCACTGTAATTCAAGCTTCTGGGTCCAGTAATAAAATTGTGATTTTCTTGGAGCAGATCTTAAGGGAATGTATGCTTTCTATTAAAGGTATGATGGAAGTAATGGATTGCAGCCCTACCCCAGTGCTTGATTTAATCAGTTTCATAAGCAGAACTTGGTCACCCTAACATCTCCCAGAACACTGGGGAATTTCTGAGGATCCATCTTCCTTCCCTGATAAGATGTGGGAGGTAAACAGAGATTCTACAGATCTTTCGCATAAAGCCAGTTGTTTGACATACTCCTCTGCAGAGGAGTTGTGGATGGTTCATAAGGTTGCTCTGCACCTAAGGGAGCAGCAGAGAAAGGACATGATGACAGAATAAATTCTGAATATGATTGTATCATGGTTGCAATGTGATTGCAAAATCTGCTGGTCAGTTTCATCTCAAACGTTCCTAAGAGATCACTTTATACATGCAAGCCAGGCCTAAAAACAGAAGCCAGACACTATAGCAATGGCAGGAGGACGAAATGTGTGCGCACAAGTGTGGTCAAGGTGCAAACTGATTGAAAGAGAAGGTGCAATTTCCTAGTCAGGATACAAGCAGAGGAAAGGGTGAGCGGTCTAATATGTGCACAAGGGAAAGGTGGGGAGGCTATGGCAGATCAATTGGAAACAGAGTGCACGATAATGGAAGAGCACAAGCAGGGTACAGGCCAGTGTGAGGTAAAAGCTAGGAAAGAGTGGAGTGGGATACACACTGGGAGGGAGGGGAGGTGGAGGCGCAGGCAGGTTTACAAAACGAATTGGGGGTGTAGAAAAGTGGGAGATGGGGGTGCTGCAAGCTCAGGGAGGTGTGTTCAGGGGGGAGGGGCTGAGGGGGATGTAGGCAGAGGCTGGTGAGGGGTTGCAGGCTGGGGGAGATCTGGGGGCACAGGCTTAGGGATAAGCATGTGTAGAAGAGATGAAGGAGGTGCAGGTTGAGGGATGTGGGGGAGGGGGTGCAGGCTGAAGGGGGTCTTGGGGATGCAAGATCAGGGGGTGCGTAGGAGGGCAGACTTGAGGGTGCATGGGGGATGCAGGGGATATAGGCAGAGGTGGTGCAGGCTTGGGGTTGCAGGCTGAGGGATGGAGTGAGGGGGATGCAGGCTGAGGGGGGTACAAGCAGAGGCAGGTGACAGTGTAGGGTGTGGGCTGAAGGGATTGGGGGGTGCAGCCTACAAAGGAAAGAGTGTGGGCTGATGGGGGCTTGTGGATTGGGGGCTGTGAGGGATGCAGGCAGAGGCAGGTGAGAGGTTAGGGGTGTGTCTTGAAGGGACCTGGGGTGCAGGCTGGAGGGGAGGGGGCTCAGTGGTGTGTGGATGTGCAACGGGGGGGTATGCAATCTGAGGAAGAGGGGGTGGGGGTACAATCAGCGGGGTGCAGATTGGGGAGGGAGGGCTGAAGGCTGGGGGGGAGAGGCTGAAGGGAATGCAGGCAGAAGCCGGTGAGGGGTCAGGAGTGCAGGCTGGAGGAGAAGGGCTCAGAAGGATGCAGGCAGAGGCCAGGGAGAGGTTAGGGATACGGGCTGGGGGAAGAGGAGGTATGGGGAGTGCAGGAAGAGACGAGTGAGGGCTGAAAGGAGTTGTGGGGGTGCAGATGGGGGGGAGGAGCTGAGGGGGATGCAGGGAGAGGCCAGTGAGGAGTATGAGCTGGAAGGGGGAATGGGGTGGGGGGAGAGCCTGAAGAGAAGGCAGAGAGAGGCCAGTGAGGGGTTAGGGATACGGGCTGGGGGCAGAGGAGGTGCAGTGAGAGGCCGGTGAGGGGTGCGATCTGGAAGGGGTGCAGGCGGGGGGAGGAGCTGAGGGGGGTGCACACGGGGGAGAGGGGCTGAGGGGGTGCAGGCTGGAAGGAGTTGAGGGGGTGCAGGGGCTGCGATGCTGCAGGTGCGGGAGAGGGGCTGAGGGGGTGCAAGCGGGGGAGAGGCCAGGGGAGGTGCGGGCTGGAAGGAGTTGTGGGGGTGCAGGCGGGGGGGAGAGGCTGAGGGAGTGCGGGCAAAGGCCGGGGAGGGGCTGAGGGGGTGCGGGCAAAGGCCGGGGAGAGGGGGGTGGGGCTGAGGGGGTGCGGGCAGAGGCCAGGGGAGGGGGGGAGGGGGGGAGGGGGTGCGGGCAGAGGCCGGGGAGGGGCTGAGGGGGTGCGGGCAGAGGCCGGGGGAGGGGGGGAGGGGCTGAGGGGGTGCGGGCAGAGGCCGGGGGAGGGGGGGAGGGGCTGAGGGGGTGCGGGCAGAGGCCGGGGAGGGGCTGAGGGGGGGGAAGGGCTGAGGGGGTGCGGGCAGAGGCCGGGGAGGGGGCTGAGGGGGTGCGGGCAGAGGCCGGGGGAGGGGGGGTGGGGCTGAGGGGGTGCGGGCAGAAGCCGGGGAGGGGCTGAGGGGGTGCGGGCAGAAGCCGGGGGAGGGGGGGGGCTGAGGTGGTGCGGGCAGAGGCCGGGGAGGGGCGGTGATCGCCCATGGGCCGTGCCCGGGTCTCGCACTCACCCAGGTCGTCCATGGTCCGGCCGGGCCCGCAGCCGCTGCGCTCCGCTCGCAGCAACTTTCTCGGCCAGCCGCGCGGGCGCGCTCCCGCACCGCCTGGACGGCGTGCGCGCTCCCCGAGCGGCCGGGCGCCGGGACGCTGCCCCCTCGTGGCGGGTCCGAGAACGTCAGCTGCCGTCCGGAGCCAGGGCCGGGCGCGGAGCCGCAGCCTGGTGCCGGCGGGCGGGCGGCGGGGGCTCAGGACGGAGGCAGCCTGGCGCGGCGGGGCGGTGCCACAGGATGCCGCGTGGTCCTTGGTGGCTGGATGCTCCGTCGCCTGCCGGGGTCTGTGCTGCGGCGTGGAGCACGGTGGACACGACGGCGGGGTGGCGCCAGGGGCGAACTGCGCCCTGAGGCGGGTCCAGAGGTGCTGGACCCCAGGTGGAGCCATGAATTGCGCAGTGCCCCTCTGCGGCGCTGGGCGGCCCGTGGCTTCTTCGGGGCACCCGACGACGGAGGCGGCGGAGGCACTGCCACCTGGTGGTGAGCCTGGGAACTCCAGCTCCCAGCCTGGCGGGATGATCAAGAAAGTGGGCTGTAGCCCACGAAAGTTTTATGCCCGAATAGATTTGTTAGTCTCTAAGGTGCCACAAGGACTCCTGGTCGTTTTAACAATCTACATGTATGTCTAGTCTACCTAATGATGTACCATCCCCTTATGGTAGCCTACCTAACTTCTTCAGACACCCTAGCAGGAAGCTGTGTCAGTTTGGTTTCCCCAAACAGCTCCCCAACTATTACCCTCTTGAGAGAGGGAGGGGGTCCGTGATGATCCAGCTAGAAGCTCCTTTGTTCTTGTCGGTTACCAGGCCTTAGCCTTGCTTGTCCAAACCAGTTCAGTAGCCTCAGCTGGAGATAGAGCCAGATGCCTCAGAACCAATGGCTCTGCCACTGTCCCATAAGGGCCACCAAGTATTTACTGTGGGGTGGCTCACCCTCAGCCATTGTTTCCATCCTGACTGCTTTTCCTTACAACCGCCTAGTAAATTAAGCTCGTATATCCATACAGTAAATGTCCAAACCATATCAACCATACAGTGTTCACAAATTATTACAAGGCAGCCCCACTTCTGTCACAGCTAGTATTTGTACCACTCTGTCCTCTTATCTTATTGTACTCCAGATGACAGGATGGTTAAAAACAGTCACTGGCACTGGTGAGCAATTTCCTGAAAATTGGCAGTGTAGAAAAGGCCAAAGTGATAGGGAACTCAGAGAACACCACTTGTGCACCACTTTTCCTAAAAATGAAACCTAATGAGTCAGGGTATGTTCTTAAAGCCTCACGGCATGTCCTGTAGTGTAGTGTGCACACGCGAGATTGCACTTTTTTGTAAAGAAAACACAGAGACCTTGCAGTCAACTACTAACAATACCCTGTGCTTTATTTTTCACTCTCCAAACACAGGCACACCCAGTTTCCTGGCTAACACAGTCCAGTAGACATCATTATTTCCCCTACTAAGAAGTATTGTCATTAGGTCAAGGGATACTGCACTATCCTCTCCCTGTTCCTGGCTGAGACTTTAGAATAATCAGCAGCCTCCAGAAATTCATCCCAGGTTTATGCTGCATCCCATATATGATGGGAAAGGACATAGAGAGCTTAGAGAGTGCTGTATGGTTATCATTGTGATGCCAATATGATTAATATATAAAACTTATACGTGTCTGCTTTGCTATGAAGTCTCATGGGCATGAGTTAAGAAACTCCCAGTAACCTGTGACAAAACAGACATTTAAAACACCATGTGCATGTAGTCTGGCCATGTTGCTATTATCTAAAGTCTGATGCCCTGGCTATTATTGTCTCTAGGTTGTTACTGTTGGTGTATTGCAGTGTTACATAGCGAGATGACTTGGGGATCTGTGGTTCTCAGGCATAGAGACACACAACCGTGGAGTGTTGCAGTTGTGGCTGATAATTTGGAAGTCCTAAATTCACAGGAATCCTGTCTTTCTTTCCCAGCACTGCCACCCAGCTTCCTTGGAATCTACATTTTGCTTCCCAGGAACGAGTGACAGGCATCTTTCTTGGTGTATGCTGTGTTCTGTATCTTAGTGTGAATACAAAATAAACTGCAGTGCATTTGTATTGATGCCTAGTCTGCATTTTTTAATTTCTAAAGTAATCCAGGGACATAGAGTAGTCAAGCGATTAGTGAAAATAGCCATATATGGTAAAGGGAGCTACATCTTTCCTGCATCATGCACATTAAGGTAGGCTAGGCTGCACTAACCAGTTAAATTTTTGGTTGGAAGTGATGAGCTTTGATTCCATGTACAAAACAATAATACAACAGTAATGACTGCTGTTGATAAAGATTATATCACTAACCACCTAATGGAGAATTAGGTTATGTGTGCTGGAAAGACTACAGCATGGATTTAGAGATTCAGATAGGTTATAGGCAAGAAGAAGGCAACACCAGAGACTAGCTTTAAAGGCCAATTCTGTGCTGATTTACATCCAGTGCCATCCTATTAAAATCTCAGAGTGTAAATAAGCACAACATTAAACCAACAGTCCAGGGCCATTGTAGAAGAAGGACTCATTGCTTCTGAACAAGTATGTGTCAAGACATGAAAGGCAAATGCAGAATTGGCCGGATCCTGGATGTTATTGATTGCTTGCAACTGCCATTGAAATTAATGGGCCTCAATACCTCTCAGAATTGGGCCCTTAGGAAACAGACTTTGCTCTAGCTGCTGAATTGAGCTCTGTGTGAAATGCCTGGTGAAGTAGAACTGGCAAGGCCATCACCACTGGTGATATGATTTTCCAGTAAAACAGCTTTTAAATCAAACCTCTAAGGGACCTGTCTTCACGGCAAGTTAGCTCAAGTTATAGACTCAAGTGGTCCCCTTAATTCAAGTCCCACCCATACACAAAACTGCCTCATTTGAGTGCCTTGGTGCTTTTAACCTGAGTTAACTGGAAGAGGCTAAAACTTGAGTGAGCACAAGATATCAGCTGCTAGCATGACCAATTGTTAGTGTAGGCCCACGTTAACTTAATATGGGTGCTATTAGTCCTCCAATGCCTTTCCACAATGCCTCCTCAGCTGAATATTCTTGTCATCTACTTCTTCTCTGCTTCAGGAACAGACATCACTTCCCACTTCACATGTGCCAGTTTGGCATTCAATCCCCACGTTCGTGTGTGGTATCTAGTGCTAACAAATGCAGTTCTCCAGCTCTGGTGCCAAACTTTGTCTGACTAGAATGGCAAGCCAGAGAACACATTCCCAGTGTGTTGCTATCTGGCGCGAGGCAGACATGAAGGTTTTTGTAGCTCAAGAGGAGTAACTTGAGTTAACTATGTAGTGAAGCCATATCCTTAAAGAAAATGACTGCATTTCTGGTGAAAGATGCCAAATGGGCAACACTGGAAAATAAAGTCATTGTTTTTTTAATAGAGCAAGTACAGCACAGAGGTAGGCTTCCTTAACCCACCTTCGCCCTACTAACAGGGCAATTTATTAAGTGATCCATCCCCTGTCATTCAATCCCCATATCTGGCAGTCAGAGGCTCCCCCTTCTCTACTCAAACCACTTAGACCATCCATCTGTTTCTCTCCAATGCTCTGGATCCCTAGCCATGCAAATAGGGAATACATTTGTTCAATGAGCTTTGAGATAGGGCAATGAGTCAACAGCTCAAAAGCTGCACTAAATTTGCACAAAATGAAGGATTGCAGATGCCCTCTTCAATACAGGGATTCAACCCATGGCAACTAAGGCTGTGATGTGATGTAAGTACCTGATGGTCTATCATGATGTGAAAGGTGTGAGATGGGTACTGTCCACATAATATATCTATGCATTAAAGACAGTGGCAGCCACAACACAGAATTTAGCCCATTAGGATGTTTCAGCTAACCACTAATCAGCAGGTGCTTTTTCCAAGATAAAAGGCTATGGTTTCTTCATGGTAAAAGTCTAAGATCACTTTTATAAGTGAGTAAATTCTAATGCATAAGCTCTAATTAATTACATTGCTTGACATCATGTGATGTAGTATGGGTATATTCAAAGCAGTCTCTAGAAGCTATTGAAATACCTCTGAACTCTCCAGAAGGGTCTTGTGTGTCACCCCCAACTCTTCATTCTCAGTCCTCTGTGGAAGGAAATCCCAGCCTTCTCCCTGCTGGCGGTATTAGCCTCTGACTGGTTTTATTTAATCTATAGTATCAGAGGGGTCACCGAGTTAGTCTGTATCCACAAAAACAACGAGGAGTCCGGTGGCACCTTAAAAACAAACAGATTTATTTGGGTATAAGCTTTCATGGGTAAAAAACCCACTTCTTCAGATGCATGGAGTGAAAATTACAGATACAACCATAAATATATTTTGGCACATGAAGAGAAGGGAGTTACCTTACAAGTGGAGAACCAATGCTGAAGGCCAATTTAGTCAGGGTGGATGTAGTCCACTCCCAATAATTGATGAGGAGGTGTCAATACCAAGAGAGGGAAATCTGAAATGGTTGTGGGTAAGGACAAAGTCACAAAGCTCAGCCACCAGTTGTGCTGTGGCTACATCAGGGATACGTAAAGCAAAAAAACTTCAAATCCAGACTCCAGCGAGAAACTGCTGAATTGGAATTCATTTGCAAATTGGATACTATTAATTTGGGCTTGAATAGAGACTGGGAGTGGCTAAGTCATTATGCAAGGTAGCCTATCTCCCCTTGTTTTTTTCCTACAAACCCCCCCCCAAGACGTTCTGGTTAAACTTGGATTATTGCTGTGCACATTGTAAGATGAGCTATTGCCAGCAGGAGAGTGAGTTTGTGTGTGTGGTTTTTGGAGGGGGGTGTGTGTTTGGGGGGGGGTGGTGGTGAGAAAACCTGGATTAGTGCTGGAAATGACCCACCTTGATTATCATGCGCATTATAAAGAGAGGTTTCAAAGAGGGATGGGCTGTTACCAGCAGGAGAGTGAGTTTGTATGTGTGTTGGGGGGGGGAAGGGTGAGAAAACCTGGATTTGTGCTGGAAATGGCCCTCCTTGATGATCACTTTAGATAAGCTGTTACGAGCAGGACAGTGGGGTGGGAGGAAGTTTTGTTTCATGGTCTCTGTGTGTATATAATGTCTTCTGCAGTTTCCACAATATGCTATGCATCTGATGAAGTGAGCTGTAGCTCACGAAAGCTCATGCTCAAATAAACTGGTTAGTCTCTAAGGTGCCACAAGTACTCCTTTTCTTTTTTCTTTTTACGAATACAGACTAACACGGCTGTTACTCTGAAACCTATCAGGGATACTGTTCTTGACAGCTTGTAGTCCATCCTCATGTGGAATATTGGTGTAAAGAGCTTCTACATCCATGGTGGCCAGGATGGTGTTTTCAGGAAGATTGCTAATGCATTGTAGTTTCCTCAGGAAGTCAGTGATGTCTCAAAGATAGCTAGGCGTGCTAGCAGCATAGGGTCTGAGGAGAGAGTCCAAATAGCCAGGTAATCCTGCTGTAGGAGTGCCAATGCCTGAGATGATGGGATGGATTTCCAGGATTGTGGCTCTTGGGTAGCAGATAGAATACCTCTGGTCCAGGCTCTAGGGGTGTGTCTGTGTAGGTTTGTTCCTGAGCTTTGTGACTTTGTCCTCACCCACAACCATTTCAGATTTGGGGACAACCTATACCTTCAAATCAGCAGCACTGCGATGGGTACCCGCATGGCCCCACAGTATGCCAACATTTTTATGGCTGATTTAGAACAACGCTTCCTCAGCTCTTGTCCCCTAGCACCCCCCTAGGCTGGCTCACTGTAAAAGCAATGTTCCCTCTCTTGGTATTGACACCTCCTCATCATCTATTGGGAGTGGACTACATCCACCCTGACTAAATTGGCCTTCAACATATGTTAAAAGAAAAGGAGTACAGCTGTAGCTCAGGAAAGCTTATGCTCAAATAAATGTGTTAGTCTCTAAGGTCCCACAAGTACTCCTTTTCTGTTTGCGGATACAGACTAACAGGGCTGCTACTCTGAAACGAGCATATGTTAGTCTTTAAGGTGCAACTGGGCTCCTCGTTATTTCATATATAATGTCTTTACTTTGCTGAAAAGGTTTCTCTAGTATTTTTTTGCTTTCTCTCCTTTAATTTTCAGGACACATTCCCCTTTCAATAGCTGTGGAAATACAAAATGAGACTTATTTAAAATTAATGTTAGAGTTGCTCTCAGTTTATTAAAATATTTTATTAGCAGGAACAGACTGTGGCAAAAAATAAAGGGAATAAAAGCATACATCTCTATCACACATAGATGCAATAAACTTCTATGTACTTGATAAATTACAAGATTTTATACAAACAGAGGTGGCAGAAAAAGACCATAAAAATTATTTATGAAAGCTATTAAAAAATAATAAACAAACATAAAACTAGCACAAGCAGTAGAGTAGACAAACACATACTTGCCTCCATCCAGAATACAAAACAGACCAGCCTCAAATAAATATAAAACTCACCAATAAACAAAAATTGTTTAAAAAATATAAATATTTAAAGCTCATTTGAATCTATTATTAACCAACCATATTCAGTCTCCGTAGAGACTGTCAAAAATTGCCAATGCCGACTATATTTCAAGTCGTCATGGCGGGGTATTGGGAAAAGTTTTCAATTAGCAATAATCGCGCCTCGGATTAACCTCATTGGCTACGATACTGCCACTGCGCAAAGCTAACGATAAGCTAACCGGCGTCGCAGCCCCTCGACGGGCGATGGTCCCCTCAGTTAGGGAGAACGCTGGTATAACGGGGCGGCAAGTCGGGCACGAGCCGCCCTGAGGAACACCGCCTCTGACACCCAGGAGTGCCAGCCAAATCCAGCAGGGTTGAGGGGTTCAGCGCCTTCATGTCACTCAAAACCATCAGATCGCCGCAGAGATCTCTGGGAGTTGCTATGCAAATTAGATATTGACGTCGCCAGGCCAGAGCCTGCCTGAGGCGGATTCAGCAGCTGAAGCAGCTTCAGAGGAGGGGGAAGGCGGGGAACGAGTGAGGGAGGCACCAGAGAATGGGGGTGGGTCGGAGAAAATGGCGGCGGCCGGGAACTGGGAGCAGCCGCTTCCTGGCTTGTCAGCCCGCGGGACAGCGGAGCTGGGGCAAGGGCGGCGCGCCTGTGCGAGTCTGAGGGAACGGCCTCTCTTCCGTCCGACTGGGAGACAAGCCGCTGAGGGGCGCCCCCCGTCCGCTCCCCGGGGCGCTGGACAAGCCGCTGAGGGGCGACCCCCGATCCGGTCCCCGGGGCGGGGGACAAGCCGCTGAGGGTCGCCCCCCGGTCCGTTACCCGGGGTCTCTCAACCCTTCTGCGCGGGGAGCGTCCCAAGTGGTAGCTCTGCTCCACTGCGGCGCGGCGGAAGACCCGAGGACTCGGAGTCGTATCCCCCGCTCCGCGGCGAGTACCTCGGGGTGACGTTCACACCCGGAGCTCGCAGCCTCCGCCACAGTGCCCTGGGGGTCCTGCACTGGGAAACTGTCCCTTAACCCCACTCACGGCAGGGCTCCTTAGGAGCCCGGTGTACCTGCGAGAGGGGCCAAAAATTGAATTCTCAAGAGACAGTTCCTGGTTGAACAAACAGCCCAGTCGCTACCCACAGCTTTTCAGCAGCCCGCCCCCGTAACCAGCAGTGCTTTACCCCAACGGGAGCGACAGAAAAAACAAGAAAAAGCCACTCCAAGCTTGTCAGTTAAAACAACATGTCACTGACTACTAGCTGCACTCAAAACCCAAATACACTTAAAAACCCATTAATAAGGCCAACAATAAACAAAAACGAAGTCTGACTTTACAACCACAATATCAGTCTCACATGAGACTGTCAAAAATTGCCAATGCCGACTATATTTCAAGTCGTCATGGCGGGGTATTGGGAAAAGTTTTCAACTAGCAATAATCACGCCTCGGATTAACCTCATTGGCTATGATACTGCCACTGCGCAAAGCTAAAGAAAACTCCCCAGTCTTACAAACCACTAAAATCTGATCACTCTTCAGGTTAAAGGGAGTTTTCACGAGACCTCAAAATGCCCTGAAAACTTTCCTCCTTCAGGTCAATGTAAACCTACCTCTGTTATAATTATACAATAAGATATTTACACAGACCTTGACTTTCCCTCATTTTATTACCAATTTAAAAAGATACTGAAGCATTCTGGGATATTGTATGCTAATTAGCTAATTGTATTGATAAGTGCGGAGGCAAGGAAAAGAGTTTAGGACTATAATAAAAAAAAAAAGACCCTAATGTAAATTATCAAATTAACGTCATACTGGATCATTTACAGTTTGATCTGTCTCATAGAACTTTCATTCTTTCCTTAGAAAAAGCACCAGAAAAGGAAAACAAGCTCCTCAGTAACACAGACTAAACCAATGGTTTTCAAACTTTTTTTCTGGGGACCCAGTTGGGTGTAGGAGGGGCTCAGGGCTGGGGCAGAGGTTTGGGTTCTGGGGATGAGAGCTGTGGGGTGGGGCCAGGAATGAGGGGTTCAAGGTGTGGGAGGGGACTCTAGGCAGGGCCAGGAGTGTGGGAGGGGGCAGGGCTCTGGGCTGGTGGTGCTCTGGGGTGGGGCCGGGGATGAGGGTTTGGGGTGCAGAAAGGGGTTCCAGGTTTCAGAGGAGCTCAGG
Source organism: Natator depressus (assembly GCF_965152275.1). Taxonomy (NCBI): domain Eukaryota; kingdom Metazoa; phylum Chordata; order Testudines; family Cheloniidae; genus Natator; species Natator depressus. The sequence goes on from NC_134248.1 coordinate 10,680,296, forward strand.
ACTGGGAAAGGGGGTTGGGGCACAGGGTTGGGGTGCAGACTTACTTCTGGAGGCTCCCTTTTAGTGGCAAAGCCGGGGTGCAGAGTCAGGCTTCTCGCCTGTCCTGGCACCACAGACCACGCTGCACCCCAGAAGTATCCAGCAGCAGGTCCGGCTCCTAGGCGGAGGCGCGCAAGCTGCTCCACACGACTCTCGCATGCAGGCACTGCCCCTGCCTCCCAGCTCCCATTGTCCAATTCCCAGCTAGTGGGAGTGCAGAGCCGGTGCTAGGGGCGGGGGCAACCCCGGCGTCCCCCTGCCTAGAAGCCAGACCCACTGCTGGCTGCTTCTGAGCCGCAGTGAAGTGTTGAAACAGGTAGGCACAGAACCCTTGACAGCACCCACTGCTCTTCAACGCTGTCTAAGGAACCAGCGGACGCTGCTCAGAGGAACTCTGCCAGGATGCATGAAACAAGGGTGGAACGAAAATAATACCCACAGTGGCAGGTCACTCCCTCGTCCAGCATCCTCCTCCTGGCGTTGTAAATGGCCACTTTGGCCAATGCCAGGAGGAGGTTGACGAGGAGGTCTCGCGACTTTGTGGAGACACAGACAGAGTGCGCAAATACAAAAAGGTGTGGGGAAAAGTGCAGCCACAACCTCAGCTGCAACCTGGTGCATTCTAGATAGGCGTGTGCCAGCTTCTCCGTCATGCCGCAAAAAGGGCAGGTGCTGGGGATAGGGGTGAATTGTGTCAGGTACAGGCCTGTGCTCACAGCTCCATGAAGGAGCCACCAACCAATATCCCTGGCGGGACGTGGGACCAGGGTGAAATAGAGGCTGGCACACCGGGGTTCCTCACCGTCTCAAAGTGGTAGAAACTCCCACCCTTTGGTATTGGACCAGGACACGAGGGTGAGGAAGTGAAACGTGTGGAGCACAAGCATGTAAAGTTGTTCCCTTGGTGCGGTTTGGAAGCAAACTGTCTGCAGGGCACAACGCTGGCTTGGATTATGGACGGGAGGGAACGGGGGGGCTCACAGAACAGGGGCTAGATGAAAAGATCCGGAGTGCCTGGGGTGGGCAGGGAGCACCCTCCCGCAGTACCCGCTCAAGGAAAACCCGAGAGGTGGGTGGTAAGGCTGCCCCCACCTCCTGGAGTAGACGCAGGGGGGTTGAAGAGTGGAGAGCCCTATGCGCCAACCGAGTGCTTGGGGACATTACTACGGAGTTGTAGCTCTGCTCCATTGCTATGAAACTCTAATCCCCGTGGCAGAAGACCTGAGGACTGGAAGTAATATCCATCACTCCGCAGCGAGTATCTGTTAATACCCAGGGTCACCGAGCCTGGAAACATTCATACCCAGAGTTCATTGCCCCCGTCACAATGCCCTGTGGGTACTGCACTGGGAAGCTACACCTTAAACCCACTCATTACAGGGCTTCTTATGAGCCCGGCGTACCTGTGAAAGGGGCCAAAAACTGAATTATCAAGAGACATTTACTAGTTAAATAAACAGAACATTCCCTACATGCATATTCAGCAGCACTCACTACTAACAGGTAATAGGAAGAGTAGAAAAAAAAAAAAAAGAGAAGAGACATCTGACAGTCAAAACAATGAACAGGAGCATTATCCACAGCTAAATCCACTCAAAACTCATACACACTTTAAAACCTATTAATATGTTCATCAATAGTGAACACCCTCAATTAAAATCTGATTTTATAACCACAATATTAGTCTCACATGAGACTGTCAAAAATTGCCAATGCCGACTATATTTCGAGTCATCATGGCGGGGTATTGGGAAAAGTTTTCAACTAGCAATAATCACGCCTCGGATTAACCTCATTGGCTATGATACTGCCACTGCGCAAAGCTAAAGAAAACTCCCCAGTCTTACAAACCACTAAAATCTGATCACTCTTCAGGTTAAAGGGAGTTTTCACGAGACCTCAAAATGCCCTGAAAACTTTCCTCCTTCAGGTCAATGTAAACCTACCTCTGTTATAATTATACAATAAGATATTTACACAGACCTTGACTTTCCCTCATTTTATTACCAATTTAAAAAGATACTGAAGCATTCTGGGATATTATATGCTAATTAGCTAATTGTATTGATAAGTGCGGAGGCAAGGAAAAGAGTTTAGGACTATAATAAAAAAAAAAGACCCTAATGTAAATTATCAAATTAACGTCATACTGGATCATTTACAGTTTGATCTGTCTCATAGAACTTTCATTCTTTCCTTAGAAAAAGCACCAGAAAAGGAAAACAAGCTCCTCAGTAACACAGACTAAACCAGTGGTTTTCAAACTTTTTTTCTGGGGACCCAGTTGGGTGTAGGAGGGGCTCAGGGCTGGGGCAGAGGTTTGGGTTGTGGGGGTGAGAGCTGTGGGGTGGGGCCAGGAATGAGGGGTTCAAGGTGTGGGAGGGGACTCCAGGCAGGGCCAGGAGTGTGGGAGGGGGCAGGGCTCTGGGCTGGCGGTGCTCTGGGGTGGGGCCGGGAATAAGGGTTTGGGGTGCAGAAAGGGGTTCCAGGTTTCAGGGGAGCTCAGGACTGGTAAAGGGGGTTGGAGCAAAGGGTTGGGGTGCGGACTTACTTCTGGAGGCTCCCTTTTAGCAGCAAAGCCGGGGTGCAGAGTCAGGCTTCTCGCCTCTCCTTGCACCACAGACCACGCTGCACCCCAGAAGTGTCCAGCAGCAGGTCCGGCTCCTAGGTGGAGGCGCACAAGCTGCTCCATGCAGCTCTCGCATGCAGGCACTGCCCCTGCCTCCCAGCTCCCATTGTCCAATACCCGGCTAGTGGGAGTGCGGAGCCAGTGCTTGGGGCGGGAGCAACCCCGGGAATCCCCTGCCTAGAAGCCAGACCCACTGCTGGCCGCTTCTGAGCCGCAGTGAAGTGTTGAAACAGGTAGGCACAGAACCCTTGACAGCACCCACTGCTCTTCAACGCTGTCTAGGGAGCCAGCGGATGCTGCTCAGAGGAATTCTGCCCGGATGCATGAAACAAGGGTGGAACGAAAATAATACCCACAGTGGCAGGTCACTCCCTCGTCCAGCATCCTCCTCCTGGCGTTGTAAATGGCCACTTTGACCAGTGCCACGAGGAGGTTGACGAGGAGGTCTCGTGACTTTGTGGAGACACAGACAGAGTGCGCAAATACAAAAAGGTGTGGGGAAAAGTGCAGCCACAACCTCAGCTGCAACCTGGCGCATTCTAGATAGGTGTGTGCCAGCTTCTCCGTCATGCCGCAAAAAGGGCAGGTGTTGGGGATAGGGGTGAATTGTGTCAGGTACAGACCTGTGCTCACAGCTCCATGAAGGAGCCACCAACCAATATCCCTGGCGGGGCGTGGGACCAGGGTGAAATAGAGGCTAGCACACCGGGGTTCCTCACCGTCTCAAAGTGGTAGAAACTCCCACCCTTTGGTATTGGAGCAGGACACGAGGGTGAGGAAGTGAAACGTGTGGAACACAAGCATGTAAAGTTGTTCCCTTGGTGCGATTTGGAAGCAAACTGTCTGCAGGGCACAACGCTGACTCGGATTATGGAGGGGCGGGAACAGGGGGGCTCACAGAACAGGGGCTAGATGAAAAGATCCGGAGTGTCTTCATCCATCAGGTCAATGTAAACTGATCTCTGTTATAATTAAACACAGACTTAGACTTTTCCTAATTTTATTACCAATTTAAAGACAAGAAGAGATACTGAAGCATTCTGGGATATTTTATGCTAATTAGCTAATTGTATTGACCCTATAAAATGCCGAGGCGAGGAAAAAAAGCTTTGGGTATGTCTACACTATGACATTAGATTGATTTTATAGAAGTTGAGTTTTAGAAATCCATTTTATAGTCGATTGTGTATGTCCCCACTAAGCGCATTAAGTTGCCAGAGTGCATCCTCAGTACCATGGCTAGCATTGACTTACAGAGCAGTGCACTGTGGGTAGCTATCCCACAGTCTCCGCTGCCCATTGGAATTCTGGGTTAAGCTCCCAATGCCTGATGGGGCAAAAACATTGTCGTACATGTCATCAGTCGCCCCTCCCTCCATAAAAGCAACAGCAGACAATCGTTTCGCACCTTTTTTCCTGGGTTACCCATGCAGATGCCATACCACAGCAAGCATGGAGCCCGCTCAGCTCACCGCTGCTGTTGTGAGCATTGTAAACACCTTGTGCGTTATCCTGGAGTATGTGCAGAACCGGGCTAAGAGAAGCCAGCATGAGGACGATTGTGATGAGGACATGGACACAGATGTTCGGAGCTGGTTGATACAATGGAATGCTGATTCTGGGCCAGGCAAACAAGCACAGATTGGTGGGACTGCATAGTGTTGCAGATATGGGATGATACACAATGGCTGCGAAACTTTCGCATGCATAAGGCCACTTTCCTTGAACTTTGTGAGTTGCTTTCCCTCGCCCTGAAGCACAGAAATACCAAGATGAGAGCTTCTCTGACAGTTGAGAAGGAGTGGTGATAGCCTTGTGGAAGCTTGCAACACCTGACTGCTACCGGTCAGTTGGGAATCAATTTGGAGTGGGCAAGTCTAGTGTGGGGACTGCTATGATCCAAGTAGCCAATGCAATCACTGATGTTCTGTTATCAAGGGTAGTGACTCTGGGAAATGTGCAGGTCATACTGGATGGCTTTGCTGCAATGGGGTTCCCTAATTGTGTGGGATGATAGATGGAATGCATATCCCTATCTTGGCAGTGGACCACCTTGCCAACCAGTACATAAACCGCAAGGGGTACTTCTCAATGGTGCTGCAAGCACAGGTGGATCACAAGGGACATTTCACCTACATCAACATGGGATGGCCGGGAAAGGTGCATGCTGCTCGCATCTTTAGGAACTCCAGGCTGTTCGAGCAGTTGCAAGAAGGGACTTACTTCTCAGACCAGAAAATTACCGTTGGGGATGTTGAAATGCCAATAGTTATCCTTGGGGACCCAGCCTACCCCTTTCTCCCCTGGCTCATGAAGCCGTACACAGGCAGCCTGGACAGTAGTAAGGAGCAGTTCAAGTACAGGCTGAGCAAGTGCAGAATGGTGGTAGAATGTGCCTTTGGATGTTTAAAAGCTTGCTGGCGCTGTTTGCTGACTAGGTTAGATCTCAGCGCAACCAACATTCCCATTGTTATTGCTGCTTGCTGTGTGCTCCATAATATCTGTGAGAGCAAGAGGGAGACATTTATGATGGGGTGGGAGGTTGAGGCAAATTGCCTGGTGGCCAATTTTGAGCAGCGAGACACCAGGGCGATTAGAAGAGCACAGCTAGGCGTGCTGCGCATCAGAGAGGCTTTGAAAACCAGTTTCATGATTGGCCAGGCTACTCTGTGACAGTTGTGTGTGTTTATCCTTGATGCAAACCTGCCCCCTTTCTTGATTTTAATTCCCTGTAAGCCAACCACCCTCCCCCCTTCGATCACAGCTGGCAAAGGAAATAAAGTAACTATTGTTTTGAAACCATGCATTCTTTCTTTATTAATTAAAAAAAAAAGTGAGATAACTGACAAGGTAGCCTGGGTCGGATGGGGTGCAGGAGGAGGGAAGGACAAGGCCACATTGCTTATTGTAGCCACACTACAAATCAAAACTATTTGAATGACAGCCTTCTGTTGCTTGGGCCATCCTCTGGAGTGGAGTGGCTGGGTGCCCGGAGCCTCCCAACCCGTGTTCTTGGGCGTCTGGGTGAGGAGGATATGGAACTTGGGGAGGAGGACAGGAGGTTATACAATGGATGCAGCGGCGATCTGTGCTCTTGTTGGCTTTTCTGCAGCTCCAGCAGATGCTTCATCATGTCAGTTTGCTCCCTCATTAGCCTCAGCATCGCCTCCTGCCTCGGCTCTTTGCGCTCACTTAATGCTTTCCTGGCCTCTGCCACTGAATGCCTCCATGCATTAAGCTGTGCCCTATCAGTGCGGGAGGACTGCATGAGCTTGGAAAACATGTCATCACAAGTGCATTTTTTTCACCTTCTAATCTGCGATAACCTCAGGGACAGAGGTGATAGGGGGAGCATAGAAACATTTGCACCTGGGGGGAGATAAAAAGAGAGAGTAAAATTTAAGATGATACATTTCTGAGAACAAAAAGGAGACTCTTTCACAGTGAATCAAGCAATTGACAGCAGACAGCACATGTACTTTAGGTACAAGGTCGCATATTGCCTTTTATATTGAGCGCCTGCTGGTATGGTGACACATCACAAATGGCTGGGCAACAGAATTCGGTTTCCAGGCAGCCATGGTATGCCTTTTGGTATGGGGGGTTGACTTCTTACACCTTCATAACATGTGGGAATGGTTTCAAACTGCAGCACCATCCTTTCCCACAGCAAGCAATGCCGGCTGGGTTTCACATTTAAAAGGAGGGGCTGTGGTTTTCGGGTGGATGTCCAGTACACACCTCCCACCACCCCACCATGTGGCTATTCTCTGGGATGATCCCTTTACCCCTCTGGGATGATCCCTTTTAGTCTCAAACAACTCAGCATGAATGGGGTCCTTTTCCTGTTCCCTTACAAAAATTCCCCTATTTCAATCAGGTGACCATGAATGATATCACTCTCCTGAGGCTAACACAGAAAGATATAGACCGAATGTTGCTTGAATGCGACCAAAACCCAGGACCATTCACTGCCATGCTTTGTGCTGCAATGATCCCAGACTACTTGCTACTAGTTTGGCGTGGTAAAGTGTCCTACCGTGGAGGAAGAAATAAGGCAGCCCTCCCCAGAAACCTTCTGCAAAGGCTTTCAAAGTACCTCCAGGAGAACTTCATGACGATGTCCCTGCAGGATTCCCACTCCATCCCCAGACACATTAACAGACTTTTCCAGTAGCTGCACTGGCCGCGAATGCATCCCAATTCTTCAGGGCAAATCAAACATTAAACACTATTGCTTTTAAACCCTGTACTGTAGTTACAAATGTGCACTCAGCAGAGCTGCCTTCTCCGGCTTCAGGGTCGGGCATCCTGCCTTGGGAGGGTATTGGCTTCAGGGTGATCAAAAGGTCCTGGCTGCCGGGGAGAACGGATTCACCGCTTGCCTGATGCGCATTCTCCTCCTCCTCCTCCTCACCGTCATCCTCATCCTCATTCTCATCCTCCTCCTCCCTGTTGCGTGAGACTCCCCCCTCGCAGGTATCCACAGACAGTGGTGGGGTAGTGGTGGGGTCCCCCCTTAGAATGCCATGCAGCTGATCATAGAAGTGGCATGTATGGGGCTCTGACCTGGAGCAACCGTTTGCCTCCTTTGTCTTTTGGTAAGCTTGCCTGAGCTCTATGCGGCACTGCTGTGTGTCCCTGTTGTAGCCTCTCTCCACCATGCCCTGTGCGATTTTGGCATATATATTAGCATTTCTTCTTTCTGATTGGAGTTCAGCCTGCACAGGTTCTTCTCCCGCTACAGAAATCAGATCCAGTGTCTCCCTTTCGGTCCATGCTGGAACTCGTTTGTGATTCTGGGGGGATTGCATGGTCACCTGTGCTGCTGAGCTCACCACGCTGACCAAACAGGCTGAGGGTGCAGGCTCTGGGGCAGGGCCAGAGATGAGGGGTTTGGGTGCAGGAAGGGGTTCTGGGTTAGGGATGGTCAGGGCTCGGGAAGAGGGATGGGGTGAGGGAGGGTGTCAGGGCTCTGGGCTGGGGGTGCAGGCTCTGGGGTGGGGCCGGGGATGAGGGGTTTGGTGTGCAGGTAGGGGTTCTAGGTTGGGGGTGGCTAAGGGCTGAGGCAGGAGATTGGGGCACAGGGTTGGGGCACAGACTGACCTCCGGTGACTCCCAGTCAGCAGCGCAGCTGGGGTGCAGAGGCAGGCTTCCCGCCTATCCTGGCACTGCAGACTGCGCTGGTCTCCGGAAGTAGCCAGCAGCAGGTCCAGTTCCTAGGCGGAGGCGCGCAAGCAGCTCAGTGTGACTCTCACGCGCAGGCACTGCCCCCCGCCCCAGCTCCTATTGGCCGGGAGTGCAGTGCCAGTAATCGGGGCAGGGGCAGCGCACGGAGCCCTGTGGCCCCCCTGCCTAGAAGCCGGACCCGCTGCTGGCTGCTTCCAGGGCACAGCACGGTGTTGAAACAGGTAGGCACTAGCCTGCCTTAGCTGGGCAACACCAATGATGGGACTTTAATGTCTCAGTCGGCTGCGCTGACCAGAGTGACCCAGTGCCTAACATGCTACAACCCAGTACTGGGCTGTGACCCGAAGTTTGAAAACCATAGGATTAAACCACCACAGCTTTAAGACAAGACCTATGTTTATTCCTGCTCCCATATATCAAAAATACCTCAAAGAAGCCCAGAGAAACTGAAAAAATAGAAAGAAAGAACCTAGCCTCCCAGAGTACCTTCTTCACCTAATCTAGTCTTCACTGAGACAAAAAATCAACATCCACAGAAACTACTAAAAATTGCTATCAGCTTTATTTCAAGCTGTCAAGGCAGAACACTGATGAAAGTTTTCAATTAGCAATAATCATATCTCCATTGAACTTCACAGACTATGCTACCACTGCACAAAGCTAAACATGGAGGCCATGTGACCCTTGCTCACTCAACACCCACCTGTTTTACAGCATGGGGTGAACTAACTGCCTGCCTAGCTCACGCTGGATGAAGCTGCCAGCAGCTATTCCACCATGAGCCTCTCTTGCTGCAGGACCTAATCCTGCAGAAAAAAACCCCACAAGTCCGCCTCATGTCAGCCTTTTCCCCCAATCTGGTCGCAGGGCATCATGGGCCTGATTATGCTAATTAGCCAATCACCCTCTTTGTACCCTCTTGTCCCCTTCCTGTCTCCCAAAAGTTCCACGTGTGGCAGCCTCTCCCAGGACTCAGGCATCCTCAGGAGGAGATCTTACCTATTTCTCCTCCCCTGCCCATATCATCAGCAACGCAGCAACTGTCCTGCTCTCTTACAGGACCAATGCCAAGAAACACCCCATTAGACTCTTCCAGACAGCTTGGAGAACAGGAACGCAGCCTAAAGCTCCTTGAGGCCTCAGTAAGGCCGGTGACCACTTGTGGAGAGGCTGAGAAGAGAGGCCATGGTACGCCAGAGGGGAGCAGAACTTCCATGCACCTCAAGCCTCCAGTCTTATGGGGGGAGGGGGAAGAACCACACGGCACTTTTGCTCAACCCTGGTTTGACACTCTATACCACAGGGGAGCACCCTGTGAACCCCATATTCATCATTAATATATAATTGTGGTATTTCATATAAAGCATGCCATATAAGGTATTGTGGGAAAGGCTATGATCTGCTGAAAGCCATTGTTCTATATAAATATATATATCATTAGTGCTGTCAGGGTTCCCCCGCCACACTCAGAACTCTGGGGTACAGATGTGGGGACTCGCATGAAAGACCCCCTAAGCTTATTTTCTACCAGCTTAGGTTAAAATTTTCCCAAGCCACAAATTCCTTTCCTTGTCCTTGGATGGTATTGCTGCCACCACCAAGTGATTTACACAAAAATTCAGGGAAGGGTCACTTGGAATCCCTATCCCCGAAAATATCCCCCCAAGCCCATTCACCTCCTTTCCTGGGGAGGCTTGAGAATAATAATTGCCTTAGTAATGAGAGCACAGACCAGACCCTTTGTCTTCAGGACACTGTAATCAATCAGGTTCTTAAAAGAAGAACTTTATTATAAAGAAAAAATTAAAATAATCACATCTGCAAATCAGGATGGAAGGTAACTTTGCAGGGTAATAAAAATCAATAAAACACAGAGGATAAACAGGAATAAAAGTACCTCTGCAGCATAGAAAAATTCACAAGCCAAAACAAATGATAACCTAATGCATTTCCTTGCCCTACTTCCAATTTCTGGGGTTTTAGATGGAATCTAGGTATATTTTCAGGAGATGTTGTATCTGCTTGGCTTCTCCCTCTGTCCTGAGAGGGAACAACAAAAGAGAACAACAAACAAATCCTTCCCCCCAGATTTGAAAGTATCTTCTTTCCTCATTGGTCCTTCTGGTCAGGTGCCAACTAGGTTATTTGAACCACTTAACCCTTTACAGGTAAGGCAATTCAGTACAGCTGCCAAGGAGGGATTTTATGCTACTGCATACATAAAGGTTGTTATTCTTCCCTCTATATTTATGACAAGTGCATATGAAGTTATGAGGTTGTGTTGTATGGTTGTCACTAAAATGTGTTGTGAGTTGGGGAATCGCTCAGATATTAGATCCCCAGAGACCAGGACAAAGGAGGTAACCAACGCCCGGGCCGGTGTCGAACAACCATCAACAGCCATTGTTCAGCAAGGGAGTTACAACGCAAGGGCCTACTTGCACAAGGCCAGCCCAGGGGAATTGTTCAACCTTGCCTGGTGACTCAGCAATGCCCACCAGATATGCCTGGACTTGTGTTCTCCAAGCACATGGACTGAGGATATAAAATAGGGGACATAAGCCACATGGGTTGTCCTGTCTCTTCTTCCACCTATGCTTAAGGCAACGAGAATGCTGGAGATGAGGAGACAGGTCCCCAGGGTAACAGGGAGAGCCTGTGTATGAAAGACTATACCCAACCTGCAATATCCAGTGGGATGAGAAAAACTGCTTAGTCCAGATATTGCCTAGTCTAATAAGGTTGAGTATTTAGACTGTGTGCTTATCTTCACTCCCCCCGCCACAATGCACTAGGAAGCCATACCTTAAGCCCACTCAATACAGGGCTCTTTAGGAGCCCAGTGTACCTGCAAAAGGGGCCAAAAGCTGAATTATCAAGAGACATTTAGTGGTTAAACAAACAGACCATTCCCTACACCCAGCTATTCAGCAGCACTCACTAGTAACAGGTAATGATTTACCCCAATAGGAACAGTAGAAAAAAATAAGTGAAAAAAAACAAACCTGTCAATTAAAACAATGAACAGTAGTATCACCCTGCAGCCAAGTCCACACATACTCTTTAAAACCTATTAGTATGCTAATCAATAATGAACAGCCACAATTAAAATCTGATTTTACAACAACCATATCAGTCTCACATGAGACTATCAAAAATTGCCAATGCCGACTATATTTCAAATCAACATGGCGGGATATTGGGAAAAGTTTTCAACTAGCTATAATCACATCTCAGATTATCCTCATTAGCAATGACACTGCCACTGCACAAAGCTAAAGAAAACTCACCAATCTTACATGCCACTAAAATCTGATCACTCTTCAGGTTAAAGGGAGTTTTCACTAGACCTTAAAATGCCCTGAAAACTTTCCTCCTTCAGGTCAATGTAAACCTACCTCTGTTGTAATTAAGCAATAAGATATTTACACAGACTTTGACTTTCCCTAATTTTATTACCAATTTAAAGACAAGAAGAGATACTGAAGCATTCCAGGATATTGTATGCTAATTAGCTAATTGTATTGACCCTATAAAATGCCGAGGAAAAAAGCTTAGACTATTGTATTAGAAAAAGACCCCAATGTAAATTATCAAATTAATGGTATACTGGATCATTTACAGTTTGATCTATCTCATACAATTTTCACTCTTTCATTAGAAAATCTTTTCCTCTTTCAGCTTACAGCCCATTTGTTATTGGGAGAAATGTTCATTTAGTCTCTAAGGAAGTCTTGAAGATACCACTCTTAAATGAAAAATGCCTTAAAGTTGCTTCATGAACTGCTTAAAACACACACATATCTCGGTTCAGATTCTCAATCGATTAACAAAAAAAAAAAAAGACAATTTGCAAACTTTATTAGCAATAGCAAAACATCTGGCTCAACTGGACATGATAATTTAGTCAATTTTCCCCATATTTACATTCTTGGTTACTTTTTCCACCTAGCAAACATCAATAACCAGCAAGGCTGCTGGAACGATTTTTATAGTAGGGGTGCTGAGAGACATTGAACAAAACTGTAAACCCTGTACATAATGGAAACCACCTCAAGCACTTCTATTTTCATCACTTTTGATAACCAGGGTTAAATTCTTCTTGCCAGGAAAAATTAAAATCATGGGAAGCCACGGCCTCCCTTTTAAAACAAAACTACAAATGATTTCCACTGCCTCTCTCAGAAAATATATCATTAACTCCCATCTCCTGCACTCCCACCTCTCAAACCAGGAAACTTAGGCCTGGTCTACACTATGGGGGGCAGGGCAAGCTAAGTCAGTCTAAGTTACGCAACTTCAGCTAATAAAATAGCGTAGCTGACGTTGACGTACTTAGAGCTACTTACCGCGGTGCCTTCTCTGTGGTCGGTAGACTGCTGCCACTCCCCCGTTGACCCACCTGTGCTTCTCGCTCCAGTGGAGTACCGGAGTCCATGGGAGAGCACTCGGCGGTTGATTTATCGCGTCTTCACTAGACACGATAAATCAACCCCCGCTGGCTTGATCGCTCCAGAGGTAAGTGTAGACATGACCATACAGTTAACTCCCACTCCCACCTGCGTAGAAATAGTGAGATGAGAACAAGGAAAATTGCACTAAATATCTCCTCATTCCAACCCCCCATCGCAGCCCATTCACGGAAAGGAATATGGTACCGAGGTACGAAATCTCTTTAAGAATGAAGAGTTGGGAAGACATTAACAGATATCTATTAGGGTATCATTAACCTAGGACTGACTCAGCTAGCAAACAACTTATTAATACATCACTAGAGAAACTACAGGGTGAGTCATGTGAAGCCCTATTAAATACTTCCTACATTTAATAAACCACCAGTTAGAACAGAAACAAGCTTTGTTACCCAGACTAACACCTTCACATATTAATAAACATTCAAATGCAAATCTTCAGATACTTTCTTACAATTCAGTCTTCAGAGTCATTCACTTTAAAAGAAAATACGTTGCTTCAGTTCTAGAACTACCATGAAACTGCACCCACTCTCTAAAAAAGACCTTCCAAAATTACTAGTACAAACTATATTTCAAATCAACACAGAAAAAGTTTCCAAATAACAATAATCACACCTTCCCCTAACCTCTCAGGCTATAGCACCACTACACAAAAATAACCTTTTAAAGTCTTTCAACTTTACCACGCTCAGAAAGTGGACAGAGTGAGTTTCTAACATAGCCAGGGAAGGAAAGAAAAACTTGCTTATATTCAGGTAGAATGATGTACGGAAACCTTTATAGAGACTTTTTAATTTTCTAAACTTTATTACCTTTATAACAAAAGATCCTGGGATCTTATGCTAATTGGCTCAAGAAACTGCAAAAGGCAATAAGAAACCTCTGTTAGCAGTAACCAATTGTATCCAACCTCTGTAAATGTGTAACATTTAATTTGCTACAATGCAGCTGCTCGATCTTCTCATACACTTTATTTTTTCATTGTTAATCTTCTATTGGGGAATAGCCCCATTTAGATGCAAACAATACGGTTTGCTATTGTACCAACTTCAACATTTAAATGTTGTGGAAGCAGAAGAAAACAGAAATTGCTGGCTACACATTTGTTCACATTTGTTTCATATGCACCATCTGCAACAACTATATTGCACAACACAGACATGTAACACAGTGAGAAGAGGCTGTATTTTGATATTAATAGTACTGTAATAAAAGCAACAATATTACTTATTACTATTATGTAACATATATATACGGCCTTTAATATTTAAAGTTTAGTGACTACTGGGTCAAATTCTATTTTCAATCCCCTCTCCTTTCAAAAGATACAATTTGAATAGAATTTGACTGATTAATTAATCTTCATAATGTTAATTGGAAACAAGAAATAATTTTATTTATTAGCTGAAACATTTATAACTCTTAATTTGGAAGTGATTTACAGGTTAATTTCCCAGGCATTAGACACAAATTTAATGCTCTGGATGAAAAATAGGGGATTGACATGGGAGCCTGATTATTAAAGGTATTTAGGTGCCTAAAGATACATTTAGAGCTAGATCCACAAAGGGACTTAGGCTTCTGACTTCTACTTTAAGCACCTAGGTAAAATATTTAGATCCTCTGCCCCCATGCTCAGCTGCTGCCAAATCCTATAAGCATTTAAATTCCCAAGGTACCTCAGTTTCCATTGATAAACCATCCTAAATTATCTACTAGTGTGTGTTCACAGAGGCACCTAAATCCAGACACCATGAGTAGCACCAAGCCTAAACCCCGCAGCATGGGGTGCGTCCCTGACCATCTGAGCTAATAGCCATTGATGGACTTCTCCTCCAGGAACTTAGCTAATTCTTTTTTGAACTCAGTTAACTTTTGGTCTTCACAGCTACGGTTGCCGGGGCTTCTGCTTTAGCCATGTGGCCTGATTTACCTCCCATTCCTCTGTCTTGCTCTCACTGGAAAGAAGGGAAATTTTTTTTTATAAAGGTGATGTTTAAAAAAAAAAAGTGAACGGTACAGAGTTTAAGCGTAGAAGTTTCCGGTTATCAGGGAATAACATACAGATTATCAAGGGATGCGAAGTTCAGTTTAAGATCGGATGGCGTAAGGAATACATAATCTGGGGGTAAAAGGTTGACAGGTCAAAGTACAGACATTGAGATATGAGGGTATGTTGTTCATATAATGGCTATGTTCATGTGTGGAGTATAATGAGTGGTTACGATGATGAGGATGGATTGACCCTCATTTGGTGAGATTTAACATTCAATGAGTTTATGGTTCCAGTTCATATGGTCCAATGGACAAAGTCTCTCAGTTCCTTTCTTGTAGTCAATGCATGCTGTTGCTCTGGCTTACACCTCCTGGTACTGTCAGTGGCCAGTGATGTGTTTGGTGTAGATGTCCCTCGACCATCAGATGGTGTCTGAGACCATGAGGTGCCACATGAGCCATGCATAGCATCAACCGATCCTGCAGATCCACAGCACACGCTCGTTGCAGGGATCTCAGGCGCCCAGAGCTCCGACGATCAGGGCGTCCACCTGCACCTCATAGCCCTTCGCTCTCAGGGTGTTGGCCAGGGGAGCATACTTTTCCAGCTTACGAGCTCAGGCTTCGCAAAAGGCCGGGATCCTGCTCTCAAAGGAGACCGTGACATCGACGAGGATGATCTTTTTCTGGGCCTTGTCGGTGACGATGATGTCAGGTCACAGCTGGCTGTTGGTACCGGGGATGGTGCAGCTCATGGTGACCTCCTCCAGGCGCGGGGCGATGGCTTTCACTAGGCGGTTCTGGATGGCCTTGTGGCGCAGCTGCCAGGCTCTGGAGTGGGACCTGCAGCTGCACAGGACGTGGGGCAGGGTCTCGTTGGAGTAGCCGCACTTCCTGCAATGCTTGTCTCAGTTCCCATGGTGGACGGCTCCATTGAGCAGGACACAGATGAGCCGGGTGCGGTGGATGAACCGCCAGTCAGCAAAACGGGTGAAGTCACCCCCGGTGAGGAAGTGGTTGGTGGTGTCCCACTTGCTGGTCAACTCGAAGGCTTTACCCTGGTCTGTTTATGCTTCAGGGTTTCCACGTACAGCAAGTGGACGGTGGCCTTCAGCGTCCTCTCCAGCAGGCCCCTGGTGCTCGGGGCGACAATGGTGTTGTTGTCGGACCTGATCTGCAGCACCAGGACTCCCAGCTCCTGGTGCTCCTCACACCACACCCAGTGGCAGCCAATGTGCTTCCCCAGGTGACGCATGGCATTGCGAGTGTGGGACCACAGTGAAGCGATGTCGTGCCCGTCCCGTCCGAATTCGCCATCCAGGGAGCCGCTCAGGAAGGTGGCGATGTCTTGGTTGGAGGGGGCTCTGCCGATCCACTGCTTTATCATCTCACGCAGGGTGTTTGCTGTGATGTTCCTTACCATGGTGTCAGGACACATCAGCAGGCGGAAGGCATGGGTGATCCCCCACAACGTCGCACAGGTCGCCCATGCAGGGAACGTTGGTGCTGCCATGCCTGTGGGCAATATAGACCAGCTCGTTGCTGGCTCTCTAGGGAAGGAACAGCCACTTCTTCACCAGTTGCTGGATGATCTTGTCTGCCTTGTGGAGGGACAACTTATATGGCTGCCCTTTTACCTTCAGGGTCCAGTCATGCTTTTTAAAGCAAGCAAGCAGAGGACTCACTTTAAGAATTCAGGGAGTCTGTGCTTCCCAGCTCTGGAGAACAAGCCCCCCACCCCAAACCCCCAGAAAAGGAAAATACCAGAGCTTCTCAGGAACACAGACTGAACCACCACAGCTTGAAGACAAGATCAGTATGTATTACCACTCTAATATATCAGAAATACCCCCACAGAAACCTGATGAAAAACTCAGGAACCCCAGAGAAAAAGAAAAGAAAAGAAAACTAAGAAAAAAACCTAGCCTCTCAGAGACCCTTCTGCACCTTACCTATCTTTTACTCACATAAAAACTCAGCCCCTACAGAGACTACCAAAAATTGCCAATAACAGCTATATTTCAAGCTATTAAGGTAGGGCATTAATAAAAGTTTTCAATTAGCAATAATCATGCCTCGGTTCAACCTCAAAGACTATGATACTGCCACTACACAAAACTAACCGTAGAGACTAGGTGACCCTTGCCCACTCAATAGCCACCTGTTTTACAGCATGGGGTGAACTAACTGCCTGCCTAGCTCACGCTGGATGAAGCTGCCAGCAGCTATTCCACCATGAGCCTCTCTTGCCTAATCCTGCAGAAAAAAAACACAAGTCTGCCTCATGTTAGCCTTTTTCCCCAGTCTGCTCACAGGGCATCATGGGCCTGATTATGCTAATTAGCCAATCACCCTCTTTGTACCCTCTTGTCCCCTTCCTGTCTCCCAAAAGTTCCACATGTGTGGCAACCTCTCCCAGGACTCAGGCATCCTCAGGAGGAGATCTTACCTATTTCTCCTCCCCTGCCCATATCATCAGCACCACAGCAACTGTCCTGCTCTCTTACAGGACCAATGCCAAGAAACACCCCATTAGACTCTTCCAGACAGCTTGGAGAACAGGAACGCAGCCCAAAGCTCCTTCCAGCCTCAGTAAGGCCAGTGACCACTTGTGGAGAGGCTGAGAAGAGAGGCCATGATATGCCAGAGGGGAGCAAAACTTCCATGCACCTCAGGCCTCTGGGAGCAGCTTGCCTATCGTGGGGGGAGGGGGAAGAACCACATGGCACTTTTGCTCAACCCTGGCTTGACACTCTATTCCTAGGGGGAGCGCCCTGTAAACCCCATATTCATCATTTATATGTAATTGGTATTTCATATAAAGCATGCCACATAAGGTATTGTGTGAAAGGCTATGATCTGCTGAAAGCCATTGTTCTATCTAATATATATATAATTAGTGCAGTGGTTCTCAAACTGTGGATTGGGACCCCAAAGTGGGTCGCAAACCTGTTTTAATGGGGTCACCAAGGTTGGTGTTAGATTTGCTGGGGCCAAAGCCACACCTTGAGCCCCCACTGCCTGGGGCTGAAGCCAAAGCCTAAGGGCTTCAGCCCTGGATGGCAGGATGCAGGTTACAGGCCCCCACTTGGGGCTGAAGCCCTTGCACTTCGTCTTTGCCCCCCTTCCCAGTGTAACGGGGCTCAGGCTTTGACTTTGGTTCTTCCCCCCTCCTGGGGTTGTGTAGTAATTTTTGTTGTCAGAAGGGGGTCATGGTGCAATGAAGGTTGAGAACCCCTGCATTAGTGCATATGAAGTTATGAGGTTATGTTGTATGGTTGTCACTAAAATATGTTGTGAGTTGGGGAATTGCTCAGTTTTTAGATCCCCAGAGACCAGGACAAGGGAGGTAACTAACACCTGGGCAGGTGAAGAACAACCATCAACAGCCATTGTCCAGCAAGGAGTCACAATGCAAGGACTCACATGCAAAAGTCCACCCCAGGGGAATTGCTCAACCTTGCCTGGTGACTCAGCAATGCCCACCAGACATGCCTGGACTTGTGTTCTCCAAGCACATGGACTGAGGATATAAAATAGGGGACAGAGGCCACTTGGTTTGTCCTGTCTCTTGTCCCACCTACGCTGAAGGCAATGAGAATGCTGGAGCTGAGGAGAGTAGTCCCCAGGCTAACAGGGAGAGCCTGCATATGAAAGACTGTACCCAACCTGCAATATGCAGTGGGATGAGAAAAACTGCTTAGTCCAGATATTGCCTAGTCTAATAAGGTTGAGAATTTAGACTGTGTGCTTATCTTTTATTTTCCTTTGGTAACTACTCTGATTTTTGCCTATCACTTATAATCACTTAACATCTATCTTGTGTAATCAATAAACATATTTTAATGTTTATCCTTACAGGTGAATTTGACTGAAGTGCTTGGTAAATCTGTCAGATTACAAAGACTGGTGTATATCTACTTTCCATTGACAAAGTGGAGAAGCAATTGATAAAATTGCATTGCTCAAGAAAGGGTCTTGAGCAGTGCAGGATGGTATATTCCTGAGATACAAGGCTGGGAGCTAGGGGGGATTTGGCTGGTGCCTTTCTCTGAGTACGTGCAGGGGGTGTGAAGGGTGGAGAGCCCCATGCACCAACCGAGCGCTCAGGGACATTACTACGGAGTTGTAGCTCTGCTCCATTGTTATGAAACACTAATCCCCACTGCACGGCAGTAGACCCAAGTACTCAGAGTAATATCTGCTAATACTCAGGGTCACCCATCTGGAGACATTCATACCCAGAGGTCACTGCCCCTGCCACAATGCCCAGTGGGTAGTGCACTGGGAAGCTATCCCTTAGGCCCACTCATTAAAGGGCTCCTTTAAGCCAGGTGTACCTGTGAAACGGGCCAAAAACTGAATTATCAAGAGACATTTATGGGTTAAATAAACAGAACATTCCATACATGCAGTTATTCAGCAGCACTCACTACTAATAGGTAATATGAACAGTAGAAAAAAAACAAGAGAAAAAACACCTGACAGTCAAAACAATGAACAGTAGCATCACCCACAACTAGGTCCACTCAAAAATCACATGTACTCCAAAAACCTATTTATATGTTTATCAATAATGGACACTCACAATTAAAATCTGATTTTACAACAACCATAACAGTCTCACATGAGACTGCCAAAAATTACTAGTGTTAACTATATTTCAAATTAACATGGTGGGGTATTGGGAAAAGTTTTCAACTAGCAATAATCACACCTCAGATTATCCTCATTGGCTATGATACTACCACTGCACAAAGCTAGAGAAAACTCGCCAATCTTACAAACCACTAAAATCTGATCACTCTTCAGGTTAAAGGGAGTTTTAACGAGAACTCAAAATGCCCTGAAATCTTTCCTCCATCAGATCAATGTAAACCTACCTCTGTTATAATTAAGCAATAAGATATTTACACAGACTTTGACTTTCCCTAATTTTATTACCAATTTAAAGACAAGAAGAGATACTGAAGCATTCTGGGATATTGTATGCTAATTAGCTAATTGTATTGATAAGTGCCGAGGCAAGGAAAAGAGTTTAGGACTATTAAAAAAAAAGACCCTAATGTAAATTATCAAATTTACTGGATCATATTGATCCATCATACTGGATCATTTACAGTTTGATCTGTCTCAGACAACTTTCACTCTTTCATTAGAAAAAGCACCAGAAAAGGAAAACAAGCTCCTCGGTAACACAGACTAAACCACCACAGCTTTAAGACAAGACCAATGTTTATTCCTGCCCCAACAAACCAGAAACACCACATAGAACCCCAATAAGAAATTTAGAAAGCCCAGAGAAAAGAAGATAAAATAAAGAAGGAACCTCCCTCCCCTTCACCTCATCTGGTTTTTTACTCAGGCAAGAAGTCAGCTTTTACAATAACCACCAAAAATCACCCATGACAGCTGTAAATCAAGCTCTCAAGGTGGGATATTACAAAAAGGTTTCCATTAGTAATAGCCATGCCTCAGCTGAACCTCAGAGACTACAATACTGCCACTATACAAACCTGAAACTGTAGACCATGTGGCCCTTGCTCACTCGCCGGCCACCTGCTTTAGAGCATGGGGTGATCCGCTTGCTTAGCTCGCACTGGATGGCGCAGCTATGCCATTGGGAGCCTCTCTTGCTGCTGGACCTTACCCCCTGAAAAAACCCCCACAAGGCTGCCCCATGTCAGTCTTTTTCCCCAGTCTGGTCACAGGGCACCATGGGCCTGATTATACTAATTAGCCTGTCACCCTCTTGGCAACCCCAGCCTCCTGTCTCCTTCCTATCTCCCAAAAATTCCACAGCAGCTTCTCCCAGAGCTCAGGAATCTTCAGGGGGAATCTCATACATTTCTCCTCCCCTGCCCATAGCATCAGCACCACAGCAACTGTCCTGCTCTCTTACAGGACCAATGCCAAGAAACACCCCATTAGACTCTTCCAGACAGTTTGGAGGACAGGAAGGCAGCCCAAAGCTCCTTGCAGCTCCACTGGCTACCTGGGGAGAGACTGAGAGGAAGGGCAGCAGGCCGGAGGGGAGCACAACTCCCATGCAACTGAGGCATCTAGGAACAGTTTCCCTAAGCAGGGGTGAGGGGACAGAGAACCACACAACACTTTGGCTCAAACCTGGCTACTCCTGGCTTGTCCCAGTGACTGCTACCACCATCTACTTGCTGTCAGCAAAAGGGAATAGCTCATAAGAATGGTCATACTGGGTCAGAAGAATGGTCCATCTTAACAGTGCTGGAACAATTTGTGTTGTGGGGGTGCTGAAAGCCATTGAACCAAACTGTAAACCCTGTATATGATGGGAACCACTTCAAGCCATGGGGCGTGGCAGCACCCATAGTTCCAGCACCTATGGTCCATCTAGCTCGGTATCCTGTCTTCCCACAGACACCAGTGCTGGATGCTTCAGAGGGAATGAACAGAACAGGACAATTTATTGAGTGATCCATCCCCTGTCATCCAGTCCCAGCTTCTGGCAGTCAGAGGGTTAGGGACACCTGCAGCATGGTAATAGCCATTGATGGACCTCTACTTCAGGAACTTAGCTAATGATTTTTTGAACCCAGTTTTACTTTTGGCTTTCACAACTCAGGTAGCCAGGTGTGACGGGTTGGGTCACAGAGACCCCCTTGGGACTGCCACCTGATGTGCTGAGACTACCTCTGAGCCAGTTTTCCCTGCCAGCTTGGGACTTCAGTACCCTGTCTTCTTGAGCCAGACATGTTAGCCTGCTGCAAACACAGATCCAGGTCTGAACCATGTCCTGCAAAAGCTGCAGGCTTAACTGAAAACAGCTTAAGAAGTGCTCCTGTCTCCAGCATCCAGATATTCAGTTCCCAATGGGATCCAAACCCCAAATAAATCCATTTTACTCTGTATAAAGTTTGTACAGGGTAAACTCATAAATTGTTTGCCCCCAATAACACTGCTAGAGAGATGTGCACAGCTGTTTGCTCCCCCAGGTATTAATTTCTTGCTCTGGGTTAATTAATAAGCAAAAAGTGATTTTATTAAATATAAAAAGTAGGATTTAAGTGGTTCCAAGTAATAACAGACAGAACAAAGTAAATTACCAAGCAAAATGAAACAAAAACACGCAAGTCTAAGACTAATACAGTAAGAAACAGATTACAGATGAAACCTCACCCTCAGAGATGTTCCAATAAGCTTCTTTCACAGACTAGACTCCTTTCTAGTCTGGGCCCAATCCTTTCCCCTGGCACAGTCCTTGTTCCAGCTCAGGTGGTAGCTAAGGGATTTCTCATGACTGCATCCCCCTTTGTTCTGTTCCACCCCCTTATATATCTTTTGCACAAGGTGGGAAGCCTTTGTCCCTCTCTGGGTTTCCACCCCTCTTTCTAAATGGAAAAGCACCAGGTTAAAGATGGATTCCAGTTCCGGTGACATGATCACCCACTTGCCAGCACACAGGTATACAGGAGGACTTATAAGTAAACAGAGCCATTTACAACCAATTGTCCTGGTTAATGGGAGCCATCAAGATTCCAAGCCACGATTAATGACCCACACTTTGCATAATTACAGTAGGACCTCAGAGTTATATTTCATATTTCTAGTTTCAGATACAAGAATGATACATTTATACAAATTGGATGACCACACTCAGTAGATTATAAGCTTTGTAATGATACCTTACAAGAGACCTTTTGCATGAAGCATATTCCAGTTATATTATATTCGCACTCATTAGCATATTTTCATAAAATCATATAGAGTGCAACGTCACACTGGGGCCTCTGCTTTGGCCATGTTCGCTGATTCACTTCCCATTCCTCAGTCCCCCTCTTGTTAGAAAGAAGGGAATATTATATGGCTGCCCATACATCTTCAGGGGTCAGTCATGCTCTTTGAAGTGAGTGAGCACTGGATTCACTTTAGGAATTCATGAAATCTGCACTTCCTGGCTCTGGAGAATAATCACCCCAGAGCACACAAAGCACCAGAAAAAGAAGGCAGCAGAGCTCCTCAGGAACACAGACTGAATCACTACAGCTTTGAGAGGAAGATCATTGTTTATTCTAACCCCACTAAACCAAAAACATCACAGAGAACCCCAGTGAGAAATTCAGAAAGCCCAGAGAAAAGGAGACACAACTAAAAAGGAACCTACCTAAGAACCTTCACCTTGTCTGTTTTTTCAGTCAGGCAAGAAGTCAGCCTCTAAAGTAGCTACTAAAAATTGCTAATGACAGCTGTATTTCAACCTCTCAAGGCAGGATATTTGGAAAAGTTTTCAATTAGTAATAATCATGCTTCAGTTGAACCTCAGAAGCTAGGAGATAATGTTTGTGCTTCATGGCCCAAAAGACACAAACAAGGTTTTCATCTTGGGTCCAAAAGACCAAACACATCAAGACATTTGATCATAGCTTTTAATAGGCCAAAAGACTTTAAAAATTTATTACAATGATATTTTTTTTAAAAAAAGCAAACAGAATTTAAGTATAGAAGTTTCTGGTTATCAGGGAATAATGTACAGATTATAAAGAGGTGTAAAGTTTGGTTTAAAATCAGACAGCATAAGGAATACATAATTGCAATATTCCCATTTGGGGGTAAAAGGTTAACAGGTCAAAGTTACACATGAACGGACTAGATGATCATAATGGTCCCTTCTGACCTAAATATCTATGAATCTATGATCTTAGCTCTGAGAAGGTAAGAAGTGAACCTGTGACCCTTGCTCCCTTGCCGGCCACCTGCTTTCCAGCATGAGGTGAACCAGACTGGTTTCAGGGCATCATTAGGCTAATTGCAACACCAGCTTTCTGTCACCTTTCTGTCCCAGGAAAGTTTCACACATGCTGCAACTTTTCTCAAGTTATCTCTGCTGTCTATATTATAAGATGCCAAATTCGTGAATTAAAATATGCCAGTGTAGATCTGCTAAATTAACTGTAATACGCTAAGTATTGCTATACTCTGTCTCTAGTACTCATGTGACTTTCTCCCCCCAGACTTTCAGAAAAAGGATTGTATGATTGGTTTCCCTGGTGTTTTGAAATTTTACTCTTTTTTTTGCTCAGTTTTTCAACATATGTGTTCTTTGAATTGTGGGATTTGTAGTTTTCCTTTCAGTTTTGTTTTGTGAACTACATTTCCCAGAGTTCTCTGTTTCTGCAGCCTTTTGTCTTCTCTGAAGGTCAGGCACTGCCATAACATGAGAGGTGAACTTGCAAATGCTTATAGAATTTTTCTTGCTGGTTTAACAACAAGGGCTTTCTTTTTTCTGTTTTATTTTTCTCTTGTTAATATGCATGTTTTATAGAAATGGAGGTATGGCTAAGCTGGGTGCTGTGGAGATCTTTAGAGTCAGGGGTTATCTTCAGATGCTGCCCCTTTCCTGCTGTAATGCTGATCTGATCTGTCTCCGTAGTGGTTTTTAGACTGTGTGTGAAATGTTAGTATTTTTTGCAACTGTAACAGGGGAAACAAAGAACTGTAGATGTGGGACTTGGCAGGAGAGTGAAATGGAAAATGATTTTTAATTATTTTGTGGTCTAGAAAGCATTAAGGTTAAGAATCATATTTTAAACATAAAAAGTCCTGTTTTTCAAGTGTATTTCTTTTCTTCATTAAATATTTATTTCTTTACATTTAGCCTCCCCTCACCCCTCAGTAATGCTTGCCACAAAATCTTTCTCTTTCATCTTTCACCACATTTCTCCAATACATCCCTTCCTCTTGGTCTTTGCCACTTACTGTCGCCTCCCACCTATACCACTGCAGACTCTGCCTCTCATCTTACTCCCCTCCAGTCTGACCCAAATGCTGCTGCATACACAAGTGTTCTCTCCCACTGCTCTCATCATGTCAGTCCCTTATCAAAGATCATGTCGCTGGCTTCTCTTCAGCGCTATCGATTTTAGGCACCTAAAGTCTTTGAGGATCTGGGCCTAAGTGACTTAGGTCAGGTCTTCACTACAGATCTATATTAGTATAACTACTTCATTCAGGAGTGTGAAAATCCACTTATACCAACCTAACCCCTAGTGTAGACAGTATTCTGTTGGCAGGAGACCGTCTACTGCTTCTAGGGGGAGGTGGATTAACTATGCTGAAGGAAGAGCTCTCTCCCATCAGTTTAGAGCGTCATCATTAAAGCAGCATTTTAAGTGTAGACAGGCCCTTAGATAGCTAAGTCCATTTTCAAAAGTGGCTTCTCTAGTTAGGACCAGATTTCTAAAGGGATGTTCGTATGGCTCAGCTGAGCAGACCAATGACTAACCCCCTAGGTGGCCCACTGTCTAGTGGAATCTTCAGCCCTGAGTTGGCAGCTTTATGCCGCCTACGCTCCCTAGACTAGAGCATGGAGATAGTTAAGCACCTACCAAAGGGATTTTCAGAAGCTGGCCAGGAAGTAAAATTTTCAGAACTGAGCAGGAATCACCTAAGCTATCCAGGAGTAAAATGCCAGGGGGAGGGGAGGGCAGAAGAGCGGGGCTTAAGCATCTAAGAGTTTGACTCGGTCCAGTCGGCTGATGGGCCAGAGATAGGCGCTTCCGTCCACTTGGGATCCTCAGCCACGAACCTTCTCCTGGAGTTAGGCATCTAAACCAGGTCATTTGCTTAGGGAGCCTGTGCCCTAGCAACTAACCCCCTGCTTTCCACCCCCATTCATACTCCATCCCTCTCTTACCTCGCCTCACCCTACATTGCCCTGGGTCTCCTGCTCTCTTTTGTGCAGGTGCTGTACTGGCCACCCCTCCACCTAGTGGTGGCCACCATCTGGCCTGCCTGTTGCAGGGTCTGACAGGACTTAGGCATGCTCAGAGCACACCTACAGGATCAGGCCCTGTTGGCAAGATAGACATTCCTCCAATTAATTTAAAAATCCCAGTTCTGTGGCAGAGCCTCTGGGGCTTCAGCTTGTGCTAGGGCTCAGAGCAGCTCTTTAGCTGCAAAGTAGTAGCAGCCCTTAGGCTGCTTTGAAAATGTCAGCTGGTGGGAACTTATGCACCTAGATGGGTTAGGTGGCATCTGGGCTGAATCTTTGAAAATGTCCTCTGAAGTATTCAGGCATCTAACTCCCATTGAAATCCCTAAATACCTTTGGGGCTATGGGCCCATGTGCCTATCTGTTTGTTTAGCTGCCTAAGTCCCTTTAAAAATTTCAGCTGTCGGTCCCAGACTTGTAAACACATTTAGGGGAGGGATTTACAAGTCAGACTGAGGCCTGGTCTACACCTAAAACTTAGGCCGACCTAGCTGTGTTGCTCAAGGCTGTGAAAATCTTTGCGCCCTGAGCACTGTAGTTAGGTTGACCTAATACCCAGTGCGGACACGGCTAGGCAGACCGAGCTACTTCCTCTCAGAGAGATGGATTACCTACATCATCGGTAAAACCCCCGCCGTCAATGTAAGTCATGGCTACGCTACATCGTCACAGCAGCAGGGCCACAGCTCTGCCACAGTAGTGGCTATAGCAGAGACAGTAGGTGCCTAATTGCCAATTCAGGCATCCAATATGTGGGTGCCACGAGCACTCACAAAATCCCTGCTCAGCTGCTGCCTAAAAGCCGGTGGGTGCCTCATGCCTCTAGGTGCCTAAGTTTCTGCAGTTAAAGTGTCTGATGCACCTAAATTTTGGTGGCTGGGCCTGGGCTCAGCTGCCTCAGCCCTGACCCTGACCAGCCGCTTAGCACCTCATTCACACCTAGGCCCCTTCAGGGTTCACAAATGAGTTATTTCCTCACCTATCTCGCTTGCGGGGCCCAGTTGGGTAGATGTGAACTCAGTGGGCGTTAGGCGCCCAAAACCTTTGAGGGTCTGGGCCTTAGGCCTTGCAATGCTGAGCGGGGCAAGGCCTAATACCTTGAAAAATCCAGGCCAAACGCTTCAGATGTGGGTGCCTAAAATTAGGTACCTAAATCCAGACTTAGGTACCTAAGGAAGTGGTCAAATTTTTAGTGATGCTGGACAGCTGCAACATCCATTGACTGTACCTGGCACTCAGCACCTACCTTTGCAAATCAGGCTCTTCATTTTAGGCTCCCATGCTGGCCCAAACTGATATATTTGGTGTTTAGTGTGAATTACAAATTCTCTCCCTGTTTTCGCTCCTCTTGTCTCCAGAAATCTCCAGGCAGTTCATCCCCTCCATTGTTTTATTTTGTTTTTTTAAATGCTCTTTGTACACAGGGAAATTTTGTAAATGCTCTTTGTACACAGAGTGGACAAAAATCTCCTGAAAATAGGGTGGACAAATGTCTCTCCTTGTGCCTTTGCTCCTCTGCGCTCTTTGACTCTTTCCCAACCCTATTGCCAAAGCAATCAATGCCTTTCCTGTCCCCAGATCAATTCCCCTCCCGCAGCCAATTTACATTGCTAGCTCTCCAAAATCCATTCTCCCCTCCCTCAGTCATTTCATGCTGTCCCCTACTGTTTGTGGGCCACTCTGCTGCCCCTTTGTTGGCCTCCATCTCCCAGCTGTTCCTCCTACACTGGGCCCCTCTGTTCCTAGCCCCCTCCAGACCCCTGTAAGGGAGCAGCAGCTCAGAGACACACCGAACCCAGGCCTTCCTGCTGCTAGAGAAGCAGCAGAGATAGGCCTCATTCCTGCCTCCCTCTCTTGCTCATACTGAGGGGGATGGTGCCCAACATGGCAACTGGCTTGGGAGGGAGCCTAGGTTGCAAACTCACCCACTAATTCAAGGCCTGTTTTGCCCAGGCTCTGTAACAGCCAGAGGCTCTATACTCTCCTCTACCAACAGGGCCTCTATCCTGAAGAGGAGGGAGACAACAGGGCGAGTCATCTCTGCCTTCCCTCATCAGAGGCAGTGGTGAGGAGGGGCGTCATCTGTGGGGAGTGGTTCTGAAGATAGGGGTTGCTGCTGTGGTGAGGGCTTTGCTCCGTGTGATGCTGCTTCTGTGTGTGCTGCTCTCCACCCCGATTTGGAGACAACTGTGTGCCAAGAGCAGCAGAGCAAACGTCCCACCTGAGGAGAAGCTGGGCTCCCAAACCAGGCAAGGCCGGTGGAGATGAGCTTGGCATACTTGGGGTTCTCTTACCCTATCTCTCCACTGCCACTCTTGGTGCCCATCACATGTGCCTGAAAGGGGTGCTGTCCACCTGCAACCCGATATAAAGCCATGTCTTAGGTAGATTCTGGCTTTCCCCTGCCTTGGTGTCCCTTTAAAAAAGTCATAAAATGTGAAGAACTGGCCCCATCTCTTCCAAGTTTGCCCACTTGCAGGGGGGAGCTGCCTGTCAACCAAGGAGGAAGGGTGAGACCTATGAGTAGGGCACAGGGCTGGGAGTCAGGAGTTCTGGTCTCGAGTGCCAGCTCTACCACTGACTCACTGCATGACCATGGAAAAGTTACTTCACCTCTCTATGCCTCAGTTTCTCTAGCTGGAAAAGGAGGCTAATAATGCCTTCCTCACAGGTGCTGTTTAATGAATTAACGTGTCCAAAG
The DNA here is from genome assembly GCF_965152275.1 of Natator depressus. Lineage (NCBI taxonomy): Eukaryota > Metazoa > Chordata > Testudines > Cheloniidae > Natator > Natator depressus. The sequence goes on from NC_134248.1 coordinate 10,708,072, forward strand.
TGATTTGGGATTGTTGACTAGAAGGCAGAAGAGAAGAACAAAGTATCAAAGTATCATTATCAGCATCATGAATTCCTCACAGTAGCCTAAGAAAAAATAACCTTGTCGTTAAGGAAGACCTCTGTGTTCCAAGGTTTAACTGCCATATATTCATCTTCTTGGGTCCTAGATGAGTATATACTGTGCTTTGAAGGTGCCGGAAGGTTGCAGAGCCCTCAGGCTCCACCATTACAGATCTCACTCCGGGGCCAAGGCCTCTCCAAACCTGGCTTTTGTGCCAGCCAGCCCTCCTCCAGATGCCCTGGAAGTGGAGGCACTGCAGCGCTTCTTTTCTCATTCCCAGAGGCTGTTGGTAATGACCGGCGCTGGAATCTCCACTGAATCAGGGATCCCTGACTACCGCTCAGAAGGGGTGGGGCTTTATGCCAGGACGGACAGGCGGCCCATCCAGCATACTGAGTTTGTTCGCAGTGCCAGTGCCCGCCAGAGGTACTGGGCAAGGAACTTTGTGGGCTGGCCCCAGTTCTCCTCTCACCAGCCTAACGCAGCACACCTGGCCTTAAGAAACTGGGAGAAGCTAGGAAAGCTGCACTGGCTGGTGACCCAGAATGTGGATGCCCTGCATACCAAGGCCGGGAGTCAGCGGGTGATGGAATTGCATGGCTGCACACACAGGTACTCTACAGGGCTAGGGAAAAGATGGTTAATGCACAGGTACCATCTTATGGGTGGGAGGGTAGCTTACGAATGGGTGTGGTGTTATGGGGGGGCACAAGGAATTATGTAAGGATGTCATGTTACTACACAGGTGGGACACCATAAAGGTGCTGCTTGACTGCGGGAGAGGTGAGCACAGAATTGCTATGCTATGGCGGGAGGGTGGCTAATCCACAGATGCTGTTTAAGGGGCAGAACATCTTTTGCCCGGGTGCTGCCACGTTTCACACACCTTTTGTGCAGTACTGTTTGACTCGTTTCCCCTTTAATCTGTTATCATTAGGATCTTCTCCTTTTCTGTCATATCTAGAGTCCTCTCAGTGAGGGCAAGAAGGGGAACAGAGATCATGAGTGTGCAGGGAAAGGTAAATGGGGCTGAAATCAGTGTGTTGTGCTGGAAGCACAGAAGGTGGACCTGTTTGGAGACAAGAAGTGCAGCAAGGATAGTACATACCACAGACATTGCATACTATACGTAAATAGCACCACTGCAGTGCAGCCACTTCTTGGGAGGGAGAGCAGCACTCTGCACCACAGAAATGGAGGGGGAATTTTAGCCAAGGCCACTTACCAAAAGATCCCAAGGTACTTTAATGTCTACACAGCACAGATGGGACCACAATGTTTGAAGGCCCTGTGGGAAAGATCTGCACACACAGTAAACAGCCTGGCAGCTAGTTTATCTGCCTTGGAAGGATGCTGGGCTGAGTTGACGCTGTTGGAAGTTGAACCTGTGGTGGTATTTCAGAGCAATGCTTTAACCATGAATCCCCCCCACCCCGCTGGTGAGGATGGAGGTGGGAAGTAGGTAGAGGACTTAGACCTTGCATACACTGCCACTTTACAGCACTGAAACTTTCTTGCTCAGGGGTGTGAAATCCCCACCGCCCGAGTGATGCAAGTTTCAGCGCTGTAAAGCACTAGTGTAGACAGTGCACCAGTGCTGGTAGCTACTCCCCTCGTGGGGGTGGTTTTTTTATAGCACTGGTGCCGCGACTACACAGCCACGTTAACATTGCTAGTGAAGACATACCCTTAGATCTCTTCTTGAGTAATTCTGACTTTCTAGAGCAGTGGTTTTCAACCTTTTTTCATTTGTGGACCCCTACAAATTTTGAATGGAGATGCAGACCTCTTTGCACTTCTTCGATATAGTGTGTGGACCCCAGGTGTCCACAGACCACAGGTTGAAAACCACTGATTTAGATCACATATTCTTTAGAACCCACCGGCTCCCATAGGGCAGTTTCCTTCAGGGTCATAGTTAAACACAGAGTTGTGAGGTCCATATTGGGCCTTCCAGACTTCACGCAGGAATGATTGGTAACATTCTCTGGCCTGTACTATGCAGGGGGTCAGATTAGATTATCACAAATGGTCCCTCTGGCCTTAAAATCTTTGGATCAGCGAATTGCTGCAGCCCAGTGGAGATGGGGCCCTTTGAAAGACCATCAACTGTGTTTCAGGGTTCTCTGCCTTGGCTGTGGAGAGCAAACTCCCCGCTCTGAGCTTCAGAAGTGCTTTGAAGTGCTGAATCCCACCTGGACAGCTGAAGCACATGGCATGGCCCCGGATGGGGATGTCTTCCTCACAGAAGAGCAGGTGCATAACTTCCGCGTCCCGGCCTGCAGCAGATGTGGTGGGATCCTGAAGCCAGATGTGACGTTCTTTGGGGACACAGTTAGCCGGGAGAAAGTGGACTTTGTGCACAAGCGCCTGGCTGAATCAGATTCCATGTTGGTGGCAGGATCCTCTTTGCAGGTAACTGCTCATCTCTCCTGTCTGTATTCCTATTTTTCTGGGCTACTGTCTCTGCAGTGGTCCCTGATCCCATAATCTGGGACCACCATCCCTCTTATCTCAATCCAGTCTCCAGAATTTCCTAGTATTTTGTTCTACTGTCTTTATAATCTGGCTTCACAGCCATCCCTGTGAGGTACCTATAATGTGCTTTTCACTTCAGTGCCAGTCGGACTTAGCCATTTCCCAGATACTGCTCTCATCTGCCTATGCTATCCCAGATATACTTTCTTAATCTCCACGGTTGCCCAGGTAGCCCTGTTATCTACCTGACTTTAGATGCAGATTAGCCCTGCAAAGATCACGGTCCCACTTTTTCTTGCCCAATCCTTTTGTCTTTAGCACCCTATTAAGCCCTGTGTGAAAGATCAGTGCTGCAAAATCCCTCTTCACCCCCACTTCAGGTTTTCCTTTGAATTTTCTAACATATTCCTCTCACGCCCTAGTGTTATGGGAATGGCAACCTGAAATAACTTTGTCTCTAGTGTGGGGAGGTTTATACATTATCCAGGCTGGAGACCTGCAGGAAGCAGACTGGCACAGAGCATTCTCTGCCTGGAGAGAACAGAGTTGCAAGTGAATTAATTCCTCATTAGACTGCTGAAAAAAGTTAAGAAGATGAGGGAGCAGAGAGCCTTCACCTGCATTCTGGAACAGCCCTGCTGGACAGCTTCCCTTCTTTGCTTTGCCATCCTTTTTTCTCCATGAGCTGTTTCTTGCCTGTGTTGTCATTTATCCTGACTCTGAGCCCACCACTTAACCTGGGAAAGTGTCTGGGAGATAGTTTGCATGAAAGCTACTTTACAGAATAAAGCTGCACTGTAAAATGCTCACATACATCTCAAGGGCTGACGTGAGTGGGTAAGGCCAAGGCTGTTGAGTTCCAGTCCTCACCTCTTCAGGATATTTGGGGCCCAACTGTTGCTTGAGCTTGAAGTGAAGTCATAATCCTGTCCCTGGAAGCGATCAAGGTCTCATGTTTATCCCCAAATGGGCAGAGGAGATAGGCCACAAAGGTGGAAGCATATAAGCAAGACTCTATGATAACTAGCTAGGGGTGGCAAGGAAAGTCACAAAAACCATTGAAGGGGGAATATTTTCCACAGTATTGAAAATCTTTCCTCTGTTAGGAGTTAAGTAGCAGCTGCTCCCATCCTGTGCAGATTTGAAGAAAGAATCTAGTACTTGAATGAAGAGTAGTTTATATAGCATTTTTCTATGTAGTCTGTATCTGCAAATACACCAGAGGGATCATGTCCCACCATTGGGAAATGGCATACGTGGACTGGTACTTTCTATAGCTCTTCCCTTGTCCAGGCTCCACATCACTTTGTTTCTTTGTGTCCCTGCAGGTGTACTCTGGTTACAGGTTTGCACTTGCTGCCCATGAGAAGAAGCTGCCAATTGTGATAATTAATATTGGACCCACAAGGTCAGATCACTTTGCATCCATGAAACTGAATTCCCGGTGTGGGGAGTTGCTGCCTTTGATTGTCCTGCAGTGACCCAGTTTCTAGTGTTAGGGTATGTCTACACTATGAAATTAGGTCAAATTTATAGAAGTCAGTTTTTTAGAAATCGTTTTTATATATTCGCGTGTGTGTGTCCCCACAGAAAATGCTCTAAGTGCATTAAATGCATTAACTCGGCGGAGTGCTTCCACAGTACCGAGGCAAGCGTCGACTTCCGGAGTGTTGCACTGTGGGTAGCTATCCCACAGTTCCCGCAGTCTCCGCTGCCCATTGGAATTCTGGGTTGAGATCCCAATGCCTGATGGGGCTAAAACATTGTCGCGGGTGGTTCTGGGTACATATCGTCAGGCCCCCGTTCCCTCCCTCCCTCCGTGAAAGCAGCAGCAGACAATCATTTCGCGCCTTTTTTCTTGAGTTACCTGTGCAGACGCCATACCACGGCAAGCATGGAGCCCGCTCAGGTAACCGTCACCGTATGTCTCCTGGGTGCTGGCAGACGTGGTACTGCATTGCTACACAGCATCAGCAACCCATTGCCTTGTGGCAGCAGACGGTACAGTACGACTGGTAGCCGTCATCGTCATGTCCGAGGTGCTCCTGGCCACACATGGGCGCAGGGACTAAATTTGGAGTGACTTGACCAGGTCATTCTCTTTAGTCCTGCAGTCAGTCCTATTGAAACCATCTTATGGTGAGCAGGCAGGCGATACGGATTGCTAGCAGTCCTACTGTACCATCTTCTGCCAGGCAGGCAAGAGATGAGGATGGCTAGCAGTCCTACTGCACCATCTTCTGCCGAGCAGCCATGAGATGTGGATGGCTTGCAGTCCTTCTGCACCGTCTGCTGCCAGCCAAAGATGTAAAAGATAGATGGAGTGGATCAAAACAAGAAATAGACCAGATTTGTTTTGTACTCATTTGCTTCCCCCTCTCCCCCGTCTAGGGGACTCATTCCTCTAGGTCACACTGCAGTCACTCACAGAGAAGGTGCAGCGAGGTAAATCTAGCCATGTATCAATCAGAGGCCAGACTAACCTCCTTGTTCCAATAAGAACAATAACTTAGGTGCACCATTTCTTATTGGAACCCTCCGTGAAGTCCTGCCTGAAATACTCCTTGATGTAAAGCCACCCCCTTTGTTGATTTTAATTCCCTGTAAGCCAACCCTGTAAGCCATGTCGTCAGTCGCCCCTCCCTCCATCAGAGCAACGGCAGACAATCGTTCCGCGCCTTTTTTCTGTGCGGACGCCATACCAAGGCAATCATGGAGGCCGCTCAGCTCACTTTGGCAATTAGGAGCACATTAAACTCCACACGCATTGTCCAGCAGTATATGCAGCACCAGAATCTGGCAGAGTGATACCGGGCGAGGAGGCGACGTCAGCGCGGTCACGTGAGTGATCAGGACATGGACACAGATTTCTCTGAAAGCATGGGCCCTGCCAATGCATGCATCATGGTGCTAATGGGGCAGGTTCATGCTGTGGAACGCCGATTCTGGACTCGGGAAACAAGCACAGACTGGTGGGACCGCATAGTGTTGCAGGTCTGGGACGATTCCCAGTGGCTGAGAAACTTTCGCATGCGTTAGGGCACTTTCATGGAACTTTGTGACTTGCTTTCCCCTGCCCTGAAGCACATGAATACCAAGATGAGAGCAGCCCTCACAGTTGAGAAGCAAGTGGCGATAGCCCTGTGGAAGCTTGCAACGCCAGACAGCTACCGGTCAGTTGGGAATCAATTTGGAGTGGGCAAATCTACTGTGGGGGCTGCTGTGATGCAAGTAGCCCACGCAATCAAAGATCTGCTGATATCAAGGGTAGTGACCCTGGGAAATGTGCAGGTCATAGTGGATGGCTTTGCTGCAATGGGATTCCCTAACTGTGGTGGGGCCATAGATGGAACCCATATCCCTATCTTGGCACCGGAGCACCAAGCCGGCGAGTACATAAACCGCAAGGGGTACTTTTCAATAGTACTGCAAGCTCTGGTGGATCACAAGGGACATTTCACCAACATCAATGTGGGATGGCCCGGAAAGGTACATGACGCTCGCATCTTCAGGAACTCTGGTCTGTTTCAAAAGCTGCAAGAAGGGACTTTATTCCCAGACCAGAAAATAACTGTTGGGGATGTTGAAATGCCTATATGTATCCTTGGGGACCCAGCCTACCCCTTAATGCCATGGCTCATGAAGCCGTACACAGGCAGCCTGGACAGTAGTCAGGAGCTGTTCAACTACAGGCTGAGCAAGTGCAGAATGGTGGTAGAATGTGCATTTGGATGTTTAAAGGTGCGCTGGCGCAGTTTACTGACTCGCTTAGACCTCAGCGAAACCAATATTCCCACTGTTATTACTGCTTGCTGTGCGCTCCACAATATCTGTGAGAGTAAGGGGGAGACATTTATGGCGGGGTGGGAGGTTGAGGCAAATCGCCTGGCTGCTGGTTACGCGCAGCCAGACACCAGGGCAGTTAGAAGAGCACAGGAGGGTGCGGTACGCATCAGAGAAGCTTTGAAAACCAGTTTCATGATTGGCCAGGCTACGGTGTGAAAGTTCTGTTTGTTTCTCCATGATGAAACCCCCCCGCCTTGGTTCACTCTACTTCCCTGTAAGCTAACCACCCTCCCCTCCTCCCTTCAATCACCGCTTGCAGAGGCAATAAAGTCATTGTTGCTTCACATTCATGCATTCTTTATTCATTCATCACACAAATAGGGGGATGCCTACCAAGGTAGCCCAGGACAGGTGGTGGAGGAGGGAAGGAAAATGCCAAACAGCACTTTAAAAGTTTACAACTTTAAAATTTATTGAATGCCAGCCTTCTGTTTTTTGGGCAATCCTCTGTGGTGGAGTGGCTGGTTGGCCGGAGGCCCCCCCACCGCGTTCTTGGGTGTCTGGGTGTGGAGGCTATGGAACTTGGGGAGGAGGGCGGTTGGTTACTCAGGGGCTGTAGTGGCAGTCTGTGCTCCAGCTGCCTTTACTGCAGCTCAACCATACACTGGAGCATACTGGTTTGATCCTCCAGCAGCCTCAGCATTGAATCCTGCCTCCTCTCATCACGCTGCTGCCACATTTGAGCTTCAGCCCTGTCTTCAGCCTGCCACTTACTCTCTTCAGCCCGCCACTTACTCTCTTCAGCCCGCCACCTCTCCTCCCGGTCATTTTGTGCTTTCCTGCACTCTGACATTATTTGCCTCCACGCATTCGTCTGTGCTCTGTCAGTGTGGGAGGACAGCATGAGCTCAGAGAACATTTCATCACGAGTGCGTTTTTTTTCTTTCTAATCTTCACTAGCCTCTGGGAAGGAGAAGATCCTGTGATCATTGAAACACATGCAGCTGGTGGAGAAAAAAAAAGGGACAGCGGTATTTAAAAAGATACATTTTATAAAACAGTGGCTACACTCTTTCAGGGTAAACCTTGTTGTTAACATTACATACATAGCACATGTGCTTTCGTTACAAGGTCGCATTTTGCCTCCCCCCACTGCGTGGCTACCCCCTCAACCCTCCTCCCTCCCCGTGACTAACAGCGGGGAACATTTCTGTTCAGTCACAGGCAAACAGCCCAGCAGGAACAGCCACCTCTGAATGTCCCCTGAAGAATAGCACCCTATTTCAACCAGGTGACCATGAATGATATCTCACTCCCCTGAGGATAACACAGAGAGATAAAGAACGGATGTTGTTTGAACGCCAGCAAACATACACTGCAATGCTTTGTTGTACAATGATTCCCGAGTACGTGTTACTGGCCTGGAGTGGTAAAGTGTCCTACCATGGAGGATGCAATAAGGCTGCCCGCCCCAGAAACCTTTTGCAAAGGCTTTGGGAGTACATCCAGGAGAGCCGCGAATGCCAGGGCAAATTAATCCTTTCACATGCTTGCTTTTACACCATGTATAGTATTTTAAAAGGTACACTCACCAGAGGTCCCTTCTCCGCCTGCCGGGTCCAGGAGGCAGCCTTGGGTGGGTTCAGGGGGTACTGGCTCCAGGTCCAGGGTGAGAAACAGTTCCTGGCTGTCGGGAAAAGCGGTTTCTCCGCTTGCTTGCTGTGAGCTATCTACAACCTCCTCCTCATCATCATCTTCTTTGTCCCCAAAACCTGCTTCCGTGTTGCCTCCATCTCCATTGAAGGAGTCAAACAACACGGCTGGAGTAGTGGTGGCTGAACCCCCTAAAATGGCATGCAGCTCATCATAGAAACGGCATGTTTGGGGCTCTGACCCGGAGCGGCCGTTTGCCTCTCTGGTTTTCTGGTAGGCTTGCCTCAGCTCCTTAAGTTTCACGCGGCACTGCTTCGGGTCCCTGTTATGGCCTCTGTCCTTCATGCCCTGGGAGATTTTGGCAAAGGTTTTGGCATTTCGAAAACTGGAACGGAGTTCTGATAGCACGGATTCCTCTCCCCATACAGCAATCAGATCCCGTACCTCCCGTTCAGTCCATGCTGGAGCTCTTTTGCGATTCTGGGACTCCATCATGGTCACCTCTGCTGATGAGCTCTGCATGGTCACCTGCAGCTTGCCACGCTGGCCAAACAGGAAATGAAATTCAAAAGTTCGTGGTTCTTTTCCTGTCTACCTGGCCAGTGCATCTGAGTTGAGAGTGCTGTCCAGAGTGGTCACAATGGAGCACTCTGGGATAGCTCCCGGAGGCCAATACCGTCGAATTGTGTCAACAGTACCCCAAATTCGACCCGGCAAGGCCGATTTAAGCGCTAATCCACTTATCAGGGGTGGAGTAAGGAAATCGATTTTAAGAGCCCTTTAAGTCGAAAAAAAGGGCTTCATCGTGTGGACAGCTGCAGGTTTACATCGATTTAACGCTGCTAAATTCGACCTAAAGTCCTAGTGTAGACCAGGGCTTAGTGAGCCAAGCACCTGCACCCACCCAAGGTAAGTACCCTGTTCATGGTGAGTAAACTCCCCAGCCTTACCTGTGACAAGCTGACGTGGGATTGTCAGTCACACCCACTGAGCAGCAGGAGGTCCTTGGACACCCATCAAATGCTGAGCACTTCTGGCAGGATAGGGACTAAGATCAGCCAAGCAAAAAAGCCATCCTAGTAACAGGTGCCAACACTTGATCATGTAGTTTCAGCTCTGACTGACGCAGTCCTGATGGGGAAGGCTGACTGCCTACAAATTAATTAACTTAAATAAAGGTGCTGAGCACCCTTAATTCCCATTGACTTCTTTGGGTTTGAGAATGGCTCCCAGGATGCTAATCCTTCCAGAGAATGGGGTGAGAGGAATTTTCAGACTTGACTCGTCTCATCAGTTTTCTGGTTTCTTTGGGTTCCAATCAGATAGTTACTTTAACAAGGCAGTTCGCAGAAAGCCCCCAGGGAGTAGCTGCAGGGTCATAGAGTGGCTGATCAGCACATTGTTGAAACTTTGTGTCAGGACATTAAAAAATAAGTGACTTACCAAAGCCCATTGTGCACTGTGATTTTTAGTGCAAAGTTTACAGGATGTGGTAATACAAAAACTCTGCCCCGTAGGATTGCGCACAGCTAATTGGGCACTGATTTTTAAAGTATCAAGTTCCATCTGGGTGCGATGGAAATACAAATAATAAGCAACATTAAGCAGTTTCTTTTCCTCATATTGTCAGGTGCTTATTGACCCATCATAATCTCTTAAGAGGGGCTATTTTAACCCAGCAGGCAAACAGAGGTGAGATCTAAAGATGCATCTTTTGATGAGACCAGCAGAGGACAGCAATCCATCATCCGTTCCAATCAGATCAGCTTCCTGCACTGAGCCATGGTCTCCATTTACCTGGAAGCAGGACGGGTGGAAAGCGTCTGGTATGAGATTCTCTCGGCCCTACCTGTCCCTAGAGTCTACTGTGCGTCTGCTTTGCCTTCACTGCAAGGTGCTGGGACAGGGTGATCAGACTTTTGTATCTCCAAACCAAGACACTTTTCTTACAATTGGCACCAGGAGGAGAGTTGGGGAAGGGGAGCTTGGAGGAGGGATTAGACAAATTGGAATGTGGGGGGGGGAGCACGGAGCTGAAGAGGGTTTTAGCAGCTGGGGGATCTAATGTCAGAAGCAGGTGAGAGGGGACGGCATAAGACAGGCCCCGTGAAGCCGGAACTCTGCTCTCCCAGAGCTGGGAGGAACCTGTACTGGGAAAAAAGTTTTTAGCAGAGAAGTTGAACAAGGGCACCTGCTAAATGCAGGTGCTTTCCAGAGAGAGACTTCTTTGCGGGGTGGGTTATCAGCTGAACAAGTGCTCCTCTTCGAGCAGGGAGAAGGCTGAGCATTACGGGGCCAGAGGGAGGTGCTGTACAGTTTGGCAGCTACCCTTGGCTCCTATTTCAACCTTAAAAAAAAAAACAATGACTGGGATATTGCTGGAGTTTCACTGAGTCAGCCTGACCAGAGCTGCTCCTAACTAAGCTATGACCTTCTGTGGAATGCGCAGCTGGGAGTAGGGTTTTCCATGTGTAATTAAATTTAAAAATTGCTTACAAGATTTATGGTGCCGCTTTGGAATTTTTTCCTCTCCTATGAATCAGTCAAGTTCATGCCTGGGTCAGATTCATTTTTCTGTTTCAGAAATTCAAGCCGAAATTATTAGCACTAGATGAAGCAAAAGAGTAATACGACGATACCTGTACAAGAGACCACCCTGATGAGGGAACTGTCTGTCTCAACAGGCCACTCTAAAGTATCCCCATCCCTCATTTTGCCCCACCACTAAGAGAAAATCCACCTCTGTTAAGCTACCAATTTCTGTCGGTCCCTTAAGATGTATTTCGCTGTATACAGATTGAGAAGCAGAAGTGTGCGCTGGGCAAACACTGGGTCTTTGAGCTGCCCTGCTTGCTATAAAGGGGTTTCAGTGTTGTGGTGAGTTCTTAAGATTCCATTAGGATGCAGATTAAAATGCTCCAGTGCCATCTTCAAGAGCAGTTTCCTACAGTAACCATCCAAAGAGAATAATAATAAATGCACAGGGCCAGAACTGCTGTGGTCACTTGCTGAAAGGACACTGCCTCTCCAAGTAACAAAGTAGGGAGGGCTGCTTATGGGACACAGAGGTTTTCCCTGCAAATCCAGACCAGGACAGCAGTAACTAATAAGCTAGGGGAGACCCTGCTACACATGCCACCATCTGAAGTGAGGTAGCTTAATGTCCCCCTACCACAGACCACCAGTTCTACGTAAACGGGGACACCTTTGCAGTGAATCATAGGTCTGTTTGCTGATGCTCACAAGTATCATGCCAGCTCTGGCCTATTAGAATTGCCCCACCTGCCAAAGCTTCCCAAGCAATCAATCAGCTATTCTCTTTGTACTATCATCAAGGCTCCTACACAGCGGAGTTCTCACCCACAGTCAAGGAGCTTGCATGGAACTTTTATTCACGTAGCAATTTTCCATACAGGAAGAGACAATTATGCTCCCTTTGGAGAAGAACTGGGGCCAGGTTTCTCATTATCCATGTCATCTTCTGAGCCACCTTGAAACTTGGACAGCATGGGAGTGTCAAAAACAGAAGGTGTGGACTTCATGTCAGAAGGGCCTGCCTTTTGGGGAGAAGGCTTGGGACTGTTCCCAGGAGGCCTAGAACAAGAAAACATTTCCAGTGAGGATAGCCAGGGAGAAGTAATGTGATGGGTAGCTAACCTCTTTCACCTATCCCTACTTGTTCAGTACCAGCAGCTGAGCACCGGTGAAAGGAGTCACAGCTCCCCTCAGGCATTACTGATAAATTAGGCTAAGCCACATTCCTCTAATGGTTTACATGAGGTACATATAAATATACAGGAACAGCATGGTATGGAATGAATTCCCAGTGGTCAGAACCTACCTGCACAGTGTATGATGGTATACAAATGCACTACAGCCTCTTCACTACCACTACACTTCCTTTTCTCCCGCTCCCAACCAAGGATCTGATCATTGCAGAGTCAATCCTCAAAACTGCATTGCTTCATTTGTTAGCACTCTTATGCAATGGACTTTAACCTTTTCCTCCCTATGGAGGTTCTTGACCAGTATAAGGCTGAGATGATGGGATTCCTTCTTTCTGCTGAACCTGATCCAGCACTGCTGAAGAGGAAGCTTCGCCATCATTGACTTCAGTGAGAACAGGATCAGAGCCCTTCATGTGTAATCAAATTCCCCTTTCCTCCCCCCAAAAGGAGATCCCACAGTGAGCCAAAAGGCCCCTCCCCAAGGGCAATATTCTCATCCCTTTGTCGCATGAAGCAGCGCCTTCTGCCATTTCTTCAGTGAGACTGTTTGTGCAGTACAGTTCTACTCAGAAAGAACAAGGAGATCAGAATCTGGCCCTGAGATAGTGGGTAACTAATGAGACCTACCTTGAGAAACCGGTGTACCTCAGCTTATTGATGTGGTTACCAGCCTGGAGCGAGGCATGAAAGCCACAAGGGTTCAGCACTATAGGATGCAGATCTATCATGCTGTTGGAAGACAAGGCATTCAGGAAGAGAGCTAACACTTACTGCAGCTAAACTGAGCAGTGCCCTGTTGTTCACCCTGGTTCTCTGGGGACAAGGGGAACCTGTGTGGGGAGATGTAGTAGTCCTATAGGAACAGACAAGAGGGAAGAGATCCCTGTGTCACACTGACCAGGCTGCAGGAGGAGCAGCATTACAGGGGCTGAAAGGCATCGAATGAGTTTTCAGCCCACACCCGACAAGTTCCTGCTTCCCTCCGACTCCATCACACGTTCACTTTCCCCCTCACCCCATCACCTATAAGGAAGTGGGGACGTGCTTCCTCTCTTCCTTGCTTTCTCACCCTCTCCTAGCCAGTACTGACCCTCCCCAGTGCCTCAAACCTCTTTTGGTTCATTGTCGACACCCCAGCCCAGTGGCGCTTCAGGTCAGTGTTCGAAGCTGTTGCTCTGTCCAGCTATTGGAAATAAAAGCACTCGTTAGACAACGGCACAAGCATTGTTTCTTCACAAGCAAGTTAGCTAACCCACCAATCAGTGCTCCTGCTGGGAAAGGCTAAAGCTGGGATGGAGATGCTGGGAGCCTCCACACAATGAGCATTCCTACCCCACTCTCTACAGGGCCTCTGCTGGGGAGGCTAGACTTGGAGTAGCTGTGAGCTCCCCCACAGCCAGTGCTCCTGCCCATTTCCTACAGAATTTCTGCTGGGAGAGCCTGGGGCTGGAGTAGCTACTGAGAGAGGGCTTCCTCCTATTGGGAAAGCCTTGCTTCCTGCTCCTCTAATAATGCCCACAGTCAGAGTTAACTCCACACTAGAGAGGGCTGCAGCCTGGGACAGGTGCCATGTGTACTGTGCTACACTGAGGGTAGCAGAGAGACCCCAGGCAGCCTGGAGGACTTGCATGGCTTGAGGATACGCCAGGACTGGGGTCTCTAGGAACATATTAGTGGAAGATCCAAATACAAACCTGTTTGCTCATCAGTTCGGGAAAAGGTCCGAAGACCCTGGGCATGGTGAACTTGGGAGGAGCGGTGGAGCCAGAAGTCCTGGCCCAGGACGGACAGAATCCTCCCTCCAGAGCTTGCTTCTTCCCAGTCACTTGCCTCGGATATCGCACTTTCACAGCCTTTGCAGCTATGAGAAAAGAAAACAAAAGCACACCCCCAAAGCACTTCAAACCAGCAACTTTAAGGCCTTAGGGTGTGTTTCACTGCCCAGAGAGGCAGGCAGGGTGCAGTGCAGTTCTTCAGTTCTTATGATACCATGTATTTAAAAATCAAGCCCAGAGGGGAACTGAATGGCTCAGGGTTTGGTAATAGGCAACGGAGCCTAGATCAGCTGTCCTAATGCAGCTCAGGTCAGTTGTGACAGAAAGTTATCAGCCCTTGGTGGCTGCTTGTGGCCTACAGGAAATAAATGTGGAGGGGCTCAGTCAAGTTCCTAGGGGGTGAGTGTCCACATCAGCACAACTGGCCACCTGTTGGCCATCTCAGCAGAGAGGTCATGGAGACTGAACTCTCCCACCTTAGGCAGTTGTCCTTCCAGGCTGGAGAGGAGAAATGCTGGTGGACAGTGAATGTAGGGACAGAGGACTTTGCCCTCCAGCCTTGTCAATCTAGCACCTTTCACCAGTAATAAATTCAGAGAGGACATTTTCCTTAAAGCACCTGATTGCTCCCTGCTTAAGACACTCTCCTTCTGAGAGGGAGCAAAATCCTGGTGTGCTGAACATACCCAGTGAATGCCCATAGTTAAAACAGATTTGATTTGTTGGGTTTCAGTCTAATGCAGTGACATTCCTCTTAGTCATTAAAATCCAAAAGGGACCCATTGATCTTGTTTATCCACCCATCCTGCCTGCATTTCAGCTGTGGCTGGGTCCTTTTTTTTTTTTTTTTTGGCAAAAATCCCAAACTCTGTGCATACACACACACACACACGCGCACATGCACCCATTTTCTGTAACCTATGTATCTTGAGTTTGTCTGAATATAGGAAATAATGACTGGTATAGAGAAGCATTGTTGTAGCTGTGTTGGTCCGAGGATATTAGAAGAAGAAGAGACCAGTGTAAACTCAAAAGTGTCTCTGTCTCACCAAGATAAGTTGATCCAATAAAAGATATTACCTCACACACCTTGCCTCTCCTGGGACCAACATGGCTACAACAACACATAAAAAAGTGACAGGTTTCAGAGTAGCAGCCGTGTTAGTCTGTATCTGCAAAAAGAGAAGGAGGACTTGTGGCACCTTAGAGACTAACAAATTTATTTGAGCGTAAGCTTTCGTGAGCGTCCGATGAAGTGAGCTGTAGCTCACGAAAGCTTATGCTCAAATAAATTGGTTAGTCTCTAAGGTGCCACAAGTCCTCCTTTTCTTTTTACATAAAAAAGTGAAACACAGCCACAATATATTAGTGCATCATTATAGCTTATTATAGTCTAGAGAGCATGATTGTCAAAAAGCTAGAGGCAAATATACATATTTACTATTTGTGCATGTGGTGGCTAGTAAGACACATAGCTAGCTCTTGGCATGTGCAGATACCCAAAGTGCAAGTGAAACCTATGCATTTTTGCTTATAGCTTTGAAAATTAGACCCAATGCATTTTAAAATAATGTCACACTTTATATGAGTAGGAATGGCATCTGCAGAGGCACCAGCTAGGGTAATATTTATAAGGGCCAACAGTTGTCATGCTTCAAGGCATTACCTGAATTCTCCCCTGCAATGGGTCAGTATCAGACGTTAGGTACATTATGACCAATAGAGTTTTACACCTCTTATGGTTAGAGGCAGAATACCAGACTAGATGGGCTATTGGTCCGTTCTTGTCTGCTGGCATTTATCCCACAAGCTTGAGCATCCCTCTGTGGTGGCAAGAACAGGGTGCTGTGTACAGGCTTCAGACTTGCTTCACTGCATCTCTCTCAAGCATAGCAATCCAAACAACTCAGCCAGCTTTCCCTGCTTACACAACTGAACCATCTCCCTGCGGTGGGTGCTTGAGCCAGTTTTATCTCAGGATGGACTAGACCATAATTCTTAATCTCTCCTTTACAGCAGACCCACAACAGAAAGGCTGCAGGCGGTTCTGATGTGCCCATCACTTTAGCATTAAGGCTATGTTACATAACTAGCATTCACAGTGAATTCTGTCTGAACTTGGAGCCAAACTCTCCAGCCTCCCTTTCTTATAGCCAGTGACGACTGCCAAGCAGGAGAGCATTTCCAGACCTTTCTATCACTCCATTATGGTGGGGAGCCAGTAGAAAAATCCTGCAAAGTGCCATACACAAGGGAAGATTCAGACCCACCCTGGTCTCTAGGGTGACCAGATGTCCTGATTTTATAGAGACAGTACTGATTTTTGGGTCTTTTTCTTATATAGGCTCCTATTACCTCCCACCCTCGTCCTGATTTTTCACATTTGCTGTCTGGTCACCCTACTGGTCTCTGAGGGAGGCAATGGCTTTCCACTGATAATGTTCTCTGTGTTCCTCTGGCTCAATGGTTCTCTCTGCCATAAGGGTAAAAGCTTTTCTGTGCAGGAGACAGTCTTGGACCAGCTCCTGAGAAAGTTCTCAGAGTAGCAGCTGTGTTAGTCTGTATCCTCAAAAAGAAAAGGAGTACTTGTGGCACCTTAGAGACTGGTGCCACAAGTACTCCTTTTCTTTTTGAGAAAGTTCTATGACATTAACTCCCTCAGGAACTAAGATCCATCACAAGTCACACCACCGTCCATTCCAACCACAAGGTGCAGTTCTTTCACCTGCCTTCTCTAACAAATGTATAGCAACATGTATAGTTATTAAAAAAAAACTGTCAAAACAAGACACCAATGCACACACTTCTCCCTGTGGAGAGAGGATGAGAGACCAAACAACATATGGCAGATGTTAATCATGTTGCTTAATGCACTATTGGAGGGCACTCAGATACTATGCTGATGAGCAAAGTACAAGAATGTATATAGTACAGTTTAGTGACCCTCCCCACCAGCCAGTCAGGATGGAGAAGCTGCCTCCAATGTTCTTTGGGTCTCCCCTAACCCCCCATCCCTCAAAATGCTCATATTGACAAGGGACAGTAAGAGGACATTCAAATGGCTGCTAATGGTCTGCAGCAGCTTTCAGAGTCTGCTCTCCCACAACAAAGGGGAGTAACTGTCTCCCTAAACAGGAGCCAATTAACATCTTCCATGTAGTTCAAGCCAGATCATTTGGATGCAGCTCAGAAGGGATGGCACCATATGTGGTGCACTGTGCAAAAGGGAATCTGGGTTAAACAGTAAATCGCTGCCCCAGTGTATACCTAGTCTAATCTAAACTGCTGGCAGGAGGGAAGTGCTCCAATGTGAGGCTGGTGAGAGAAATCGGACAGTGACATATGCTGAAATCAAATTGTGACCCTCACTTGTTTATCACTTGGACATGAAAGAGCCTGCTGGGTTTAATGATTCACTCCGGTGTCTATGCACAGAGCTAATACAATGGCTGCAATCAGGCTTCTCCTCTCGCTCCTTGTTGGCCTATGTGCTTATTATTTCTACAGCCAGGAAACCCTATCTGCAGGTAAGCAAAGCAGGACGGGACCCCAGGGAATTCACACCCCAGGCACAGAAGAGGGCTAGCGCTGACTCCCTGTTACAGTCAGATCCTTCGCTAATTGGCAAAAACTGAGCTGAAATCAGGATGGAGGTTAGTCCCCTTTTGTGGCACTCTCACACCTCAGTGTAAAGGGAAAAGATGACCCCCCATTTGGTGACTACTGTCAGCATCCAAAGCAATTGAAAATACTTTCTAAAACTAAGCTAGATCTATGACAATGATCTATTTAAGAGGTATTCAGAAAGTTGGAGCTGAAAAACAAGAGGTGAACAGAGAGAAGGGCCAGTGTAAAAGGGGGTAATGAAGCAGGGAGCATGTGGCTAGGTCTCCACTGTAAGGGGAACCACTCCAATGAGTTTAGAAAATGCAAAATGGTGACAGGAAATGAGCCCCAATGATGCCCTAAGAGAAGCCAGATACTTTCCTACCGATGTGGTATCACAATGGAAGCTTGTGGCTGCAGCAGATTTCTTCCAGGGGATGACAAAGGAGGAATGCTGGTTCTGAGTAGCAAAGACAGACCAGGACTTGGGATAACCTTGTTTCAGAGGCTGGGGAACCCGAATATCAGGAAAGGGAGAAAATACCTCTTTCTAAAAGAAGCCATTGAGAGAACCAACTTTCTGGTGCTCGCCATGAGCTCCCTCTGGGGACTGGGAACTATCACAGGAGCCATGCGTTTGGGGAACATGCTTTCTGTAATAGCGGGCAAGGCCACATTTGCAGAGAGATGCATTAGCCTATGGAATAGTCTTCCAAGGGAAATGGTGGAAGCCCCATTGCTTGGGACATTTAAAGCAAGCCTGGACAAACTCTAGTAAATGTACCATATCCTGTAGTGGCAGGGAGAGGGATGGGGTGACCTAATAGGTCCTTTCCCTCTCTAACTTGTCCAATTACACATAAGCCCATATCACAAGTGGTCTCTGCTCCAACAGGTCAGGCTGATCAAAGGTGTAACGACTCCCCAGTTGTACAAACAATTTGGTGCCGGTACTCAGCACTTTACAAACGAATACTCTCAGTACTCCTGGAGTATCACTACCTCCATTTTACAGACGAAAAGGTAGACCTTCTTCGATGGCACATATTGTTGGGATTTAGAGAATCAGTGTTGGAGTCCTGGGGCTCCCTGATGCCCAGGATCTTAGGGAAGCAGTTGGTCAAATTCCTGCTAACAGCCTTTTAAACCTCCAGAAATGGTGCGAGGGAAGCGTGTGCTGGTCACTGGTTCGAGCACTGGGATTGGGGAACAAATAGCCTATGAGTTTGCACGAATGGGAGCACACCTGCTCCTCACTGCCAGGAGGGAGAAGCAGCTCAAGGAGGTAAGACCCCCAACCCAAGGAGGGTGGAGAAATGGAATTGGGCTTCTATTATACCTCACTCTCCAATCCCACACAGCAGGGTGCAGAGGTGGCCAAACGCCAGGACACATTGGCCACCCACCCACATTACAACCCCCTTCTCTCAACAGAAATTGTATTCACACCCGAGGCCAGGATGTGGCCTTGAGCACGCTACTGCAAATCATCACTTCTTTGCTCCCCTGCCCAATGTGATTCTTCAGCTGCATTCAGTCCCTTCTATTTCATGCTAGACCGAGCTCCTGCCCCATCCATTAACCTGGGGCGAATTGAAGCAGGCGGCTGCACGCTCTACTCTGTGCTACGAAGCAGCTGCCACGCGGAAGGCTGCACAGCCTGCTGCAGTGTCAGGTTCTTTGCTGATGGCTGCTCTTTTCTCTGCAGGTGGCACAGAAGTGTCTGGAACTGGGGGCGAGTTCTGCCAGGCATGTGGTGTCCAACATGAACAACTTGACTTCAGCCCAGAATGTCATTGAAGAAACCAGAAACACACTGGGTAAAACTTGCATCGCTTCCCTCCTTTTTCGTGTCCTGCTGGGACAGGGAAGGACACAGACCTCTCCTGGGTCACCTACTCCAATCACCCACGCTGCCTTTCCCTGAAACAGGATGCTCCATTTTTCTGCTACCCGGAAAAAGCCTAACCATCCTAGGGATTGGCCCAGCCACGCCAATTCCCAAACACTGATTCCCTGTAGGGTTAGTGCAGCTCTCTTTTGAATAACTAATTACTTCAACTGGCAGCAAAGATGCAGAGAATTCCAGAACGACCGGTTTAGGTGCGCTTCCAAACAACAGGGACTTCCCCAAGCCCCAGCTGGGAAATCCCTGCACTAAACCTCAGTGGTAGCAGGGCAGCTTCACTGGGAAGTTGAACAGCCATTAGTATTATTCCATCACAGATGTTGGGGCCCTCCACGGAAAAGGGTCCTGGCTTTAATCAACAGTGACTGCTTCATCCCAAGCGGCCTGTGCGCGGTGTCAGATGGAACAAGCACCATTTCTCACAATGGAGCACTCGAGTGTGCACGGAGTAGCTGCAGACAAGTCAGACATTCAGTGGGTGCTAGGTCAGATTTATCAGGGAGGGGGGGAAGGCTGCAGTGAGAGTGGGGGAGGTCTCCAGGAGTCTGCACAGAGAAGAGAAAAGCAGAGCCTGAGATGGCTCCACTGGCGTATAAGCAGGATGGAGCTGTGAGTGGTTTCTCTGCTAGGGCCCTGACTCCAAAGCCATCAGCCGTCACCAGCATCAGCAGGAGGGTATATGGGAATAGTTGATGTGCATCCCAACTCTGGGGAACAAAGAGTGGGAATTAGCTTGGGATCAAGGCCGACAATACCAGAGTCCAGTAGTATTCCCTTTTAATCTGTGGGAGTTTAGATATTGACTTCAGTGGCTGTAAGTCTAGCTCCACCTAAGAAATATTTGGGTTGAAATGTGAGTGCATCCCACTGCAGATCCCCTGATTCTGGTAGACTTTGATTCAGAACGGCTGCTATCTTGGAGCGGGGAGGGCAGATAGTGTACCGCATCCATCCTGATCCAAGAACAGATGCACATACTTTGTCTGAATCTGTGTTTCCCCTTCTCTTTCAGGGGGTCTCGACTACCTGGTTTTGAACCACGTTGGGGGAAGTGGCCGGTTTGGCCCATTCCAAGGAGACATGGCAGCAGTGACCAGCTCTATGACTGTCAATTTCTTGAGCTACGTCCAGCTGACAGTTTCTGCAATGACCATGCTGCAAGAGTCTCAGGGCAGCATCATTGTCATATCGTCCCTGAGTGGTAAGGAAGGCTACTCCTTTCAGTTACCAGTGAACGCATCCAAACTGCCCTACTCAGTCAAACCAATCTCACAGCTAACAATACTGGTGGAATCATTGTTTCATCTCACCTCCTCCACAGGAAAAGCCATTAGTTACAACAACAGCCAATCTCTTCCTGCCTGTTACAAAGGCTTCTAGTTCCAGAGAAGTTTCGTTAACTCTTTGGTGGCAGAGGATGGGTAATTACAACTCTCCTCCAAATCTGTCTTTCAAAATGCTCTGTACAAACTGTTCACTGGGATCACTCACCCATCACTGAAATGCAGCTACACTGGGGATTTAGTCTGAGTAGGAACTCAAAGCAGAGTAAAGAGGGCCACCTACCAAACCATCTACAGGTGCCCCTGGAGGTCTCCTCCCAAGTACTGACATGCCCTGACACTGTTTAGCTTGTGAGATTCGATGGGATCCCAGCAAGAGCTGGTGGGGCTGCCCCATCTAATAGAAGACATGTCTGGTTTCTGAGGTTGGCAGTTATGCAACAGAAAAATGATCTGAACAGTATTTAGACTTGGATCTACATGAGACTCCAGTTTGTCCTCTGACAGCTCCACTTGCCTAAAACCTTTCCCCTCAGCGAATCGTTTCCTTGGGGGAACTTCTCAGCTATTCCTATTGCTTTGATTCTCTTCAGGTCGCATCGGAGCCCCATTCACCCTCTCGTACAGTGCAGCCAAGTTTGCTCTGGAAGGATTCTACAGCTCGCTACGCAGGGAGCTGCACCTTCGGGAGATCAGTCTCTCAGTCACAGTTGCTGTGCTGGGATATATTGACACAGGTAAAACAAAAATGCTACTCTCTACTGGGCAGACCCAATCATTAGGCAGCAATACACAGTGCAGAAGGGGAAAAATATCATCCAGATGTTGAGAGATAATCTCAGGGGAATAAGGGGAGGTCAGGAGATTTATTACATGATGATGATCTTAAGAACTATAGAAAAGGTTTGGGTGTTGGCTCCTGTAGTTCAGAGAGTTTATGCTCCCCAATGCACCCAGATGCAGTCCGTTTAATCTGGAAGAAGAGAGGAAAGGAGATACCCTGTGTGATAATTGTTCTCTTCATCCCAGACAATGCTTTGAAAATCATCGGTGATAAAATCACCATGCAGGCAAGTCCCAAAGAAGAGTGTGCACGGGAAGTGGTGCGGGCTGGTGTGCTGCGACATCGAGAGGTCATATATCCTTACTGGAGCCTTAAGCCTCTGCTGCTGCTGAAGGAATGGATGCCAGGCCTGATGGAAAGGCTGCTGGACAAATTCCTTGTCCTGGAAAATATCCTCTAAGCCTCAGGGCAGTTCAATTTCACATGGAAGCACAATAAAAGGAAAACCCTGCTCAAGCAGAGGGGGCAACTGAGATGCTGGACTCATGTTTGTGCTGGACATAATCTTTCCAAAGTGCATAGAGAAAGAGATAGGTTAAAAGATAGGAAACAAAGGGTAGGAATAAATGGTCAGTTTTCAGAATGGAGAGAGTAAATAGTGGTGTCCCACAGGGGTCTGTACTGGGCCCAGTCCTATTTAACATATTCATAAATGAGCTGGAAAAAAGGGTAAACAGTGAGGTAGCAACATTTGCAGATGATACAAAACTACTCAAGATAGTTAAGTCCCAGGCAGACTGCGAAGAGCTACAAAAGGATCTCTTAGAACTGGGTGACTGGACAACAAAATGGCAGATGAAATTCAATGTTGATAAATGCAAAGTAATGCACATTGGAAAACATAATCCCAACTATACATATAAAATTATGGGGTCTAAATTAGCTGTTACCACTCAAGAAAAAGATCTTGGGGTCTTGTGGATAGTTTTCTGAAAACATTCACTCAATGTGCAGCGGCAGTCAAAAAAGCGAACAGAATGTTGGGAATCATTAAGGAAGGGATAGATAATAAGACAGAAAATATCATATTGCTTCTATATAAATTCATGGTACACCCACAGCTTGAATACTCCGTGCAGATATGGTTGCCCCATCTCAAAAAAGATATATTGGAATTGGAAAAGCTTCAGAAAAGGACAACAAAAATGATTATGGGTATGGAACAGCTGCTGTAAGAGAGAGATTTATAAGACTGGGACTTTTCAGCTTGAAAAAGAGACGACTAAGGGGAGATATGATAGAGGTCTATAAAATCATGACTGGTGTGGCGAAAGTAAATAAGGAAGTGTTATTGACTCCTTCTCATAACACAAGAACTAGGGGCCACCAAATGAAATTAATAGGCAGCAAGTTAAAACAAACAAAAGGAAGTATTTCTTCACACAACGCACAGTCAACTTGTGGAACTCCTTGCCAGAGGTTGTTGTGACGGCCAAGGCTATAACAGGTTTCAAAAAAGAACTAGGTAAATTCATGGAGGTTAGGTTCATCAATGGCTATTAAACAGGATGGGCAGGGATGGTGTCCCTAACCTCTGTTTGCCAGAAGCTGGGAATGGGTGACAGGAGATGGATCACTTGATGATTACCTGTTCTGTTCATGCCCTCTGGTGCACCTGGCATTGGCCACTGTCGGAAAACAGAATACTGGGCTAGATGGACCTTTGGTCTGACCCAGAATGGCCGTTCTTATGTTGAGCAAAGATTTCCCCAATGAGCCCCAAAATACACACCTTAGATCTGGGCAGGGCCATGAGATGCAACTCCATCCTTCACTCATCTCTAGCATCTGGACACCTTGACACGTGTAGCTTACAGCCTCCTCTAGTTGGACTGTTACCCCCAGCCTGGCCTGAGGTGCATGTGCAGCTACCACAGACTACCTAATAATGCATGGAATTAGACCCTAGAGTGGGGATACAGAGAGAGCACTTCCCTGTCAAGGGCTGTCCTTTCCCTGCTCTTCTAAGTAGTTCAAAACTATACAGTTGTATAGGCTTCTGGGCAGACCTCAGAGCTGCTGTCCGCCAACTAGATCAGAATGATGAGGGACAGTCCCCAATCTCTCTGTTTCAAGCTGTAGGATGTCAGTACACACTAGGGAACTTTTAATGTGCATCAGGAGGATCCACAGAGTTAGTGTGAGGCATGCTGAAGTGCTGTAGATTGATACACACACGCACACACACACGCACCCCCTGCACTCCCTCTCCCACTCTATACCAGCTGCTAATATAACTACCAGGCCGAGGATTGAGAAGGAAACATCAGAGCTATATCATAGACTGGGGTGAAAATGGCCATCAGAATCCAAACAGCTAATTAACAAACAATTACATCTAATATTTCTATAACACCTTTCATCCCAGACATCCCAAAGTGGTTCACAAACTTTTATACATAAACCACCACTAAAACATAGCTAACTCAGGGGTGGGAGAGTGGCACACAATGGGTGCACAATGAAAGGGAAATTTTGGCACAGGACAATGAGGCAAACTGGGGAGGCTGTGTTGTCCAGGTACTAGACTTGGAGACAGAAGACCTCGGTACAATTCACAGCCATGCCACCAACTCACTGTGTGACCTTCACAAAGTCACTTCACCTCCCTGCGGCTATTTCTTCATCGGTAACAGAGATAATACTGCTTATCTCCCTTTGTAAAGCATTCAGATCTATGGATAAAAATCATTAGAGAGATGCTAGCTAAATGAAACTGCCTCAGAAGCATGAAGGGTGGATTTAAGCCTGCTGTTTCAGAGAGCTTAGCTATTTCAAGCTTGTGCTTAGACTCCTGAGTTATCCCTTCCCAATAGGGAAAGGCACTGTTATAACATCGCTGCATTTTCTCTTCTGCATCACAAGCCACAGGATGGAGAGAGGGGAGTCTGGGAGGAAGAGCCAAGAAGGGAAATTTCCAAGAGTTGTGCCACAGGTCTAAATGGAGACTGAAGCACAGGGATTACCCCGAGCATAGCTGTTCACTTTCTGCATGTCTTGTTTCAGCTCCACCACCTTCTCTTGCATCTCCGCAATCCCCACATAGTTACAGTAATTCATCTCTCCCTGAAGTGTCCAGAAAAACTTGGCCTAGAAAACAACATGGGGGGTGGGGGGAAATGGAGGGTAAGGCACTGCTATTCACCTCTGCAGTGGGTACTGCTGTCTAATAGCCAAGGTGGAATGCTGGTTCACAAGACTACCTCACCATCTCTCCAGTGTCCCACATACCAGCTGTTATGGCTTTGATGTTCTGTTTGTCCCTCTCACAGCTTCCATCCCTGCCCCAAGTACAGGAACAGAGTAACTGAAAACCAGGCTCTGTGTGCAATGGGAGCGTTAGTGATCTGAAATCACAAAGATAGCCTGAAGCTATCTTTTTACCCCCCCCATTCTGATGCTGAGTAGGGCTGTGCCTGCTCGCAGTGTAAGTTGCAGCAGCCTCTGGGCTGCTCTAACATTCTGCTTCCCATAGCTCCCTGTTAAGCAGAGAACAGCTGTAGTGCTGTGAAATCTGGCCATCCCCTCAATGCTATGGACTAGGAGAAGGACTGGGGTAGAGCTTTTACACTGCTCAGGCAGCTCCCTGCACAAGGGGAAGTCTCAGGGGGATATTTACACTGACTTTAAGGTCCCTTTACACTGCCAGAGTGGTGACATACACAGAATGGTCAGGTGCCTTCAGGCTTCCATTAGATTCATGTGGGTTGGAATCGGGAAAGTTAATGTCACAGAGCAGACAGAGAGCTGGCGAGTGTATCCGAGTCAACCTAAGGAGCCCTTACTACAGGGAAAAGGAGGAAGTACAACAATAGCTTCAGTATCACTTCCTCTGTCGATTCCAGTCTCTATTCCCTGCACACTCCCCCAGCAAACAAACATAAAAAACTCCTAAAAAAGAGAGTAATTTTTCCATGGGGTGAGGGGAATTTGCTCCCATAATTCCCTTTAGTGGAAATCGCATGACTGGATTCATATTGACCAGGCTGAACATATATCACCATAACCTGTGATTTCAGTAACATTTAACTCCCCTTAAAGCTTGGACCACTTTGCAAATAGCGATCTGAGAATCAGAGTCAACACACAGGTGGAGACTAGAGTGGTGGTCTCAAGCTAGCACTTCATTCCCTAGTCCCAGAAGAGATTGATCCAGGTCATGTGATGAGGCTACATCTAGGCTTTTCCATGCTGGAGGCAGGGGGGAACCCTGAGAGGGATGCAGGTTTCAGGAAAGCTCATGCACAATTTGGAAAACAGACTTTTCCCTCCTCTTGTGGCACAGATACCAGCAGCCTAAGCAGAAACAGGGAAAGAGTGTTGGTGCAAAACTACAAGGTGATTTGTCTCATTACTAGAGTGGTCAAGAGTTCCTGGCTCTGAGAGACATGCTCTCTCGCTGTTATTCCTGATAAAATCTCCCCCAATAATCTCAGATATTTGGTAGGGGGAGCTGTTAGTCAGGAAGGCACTGCAGGTACCTTTAAAAATGATGCCAGGCCAGATGCCTCTTTCTCCATCTGCTTCCGCTTTCGCATGACCCTCTCACAGATCCCTGGGCTCTGCTCCATGTTTGTATACAGTTCTTGCAGGCACTGCTCAGTGTAGGATAAAGACTGTACCTCAAAGTCCTCAGGGGAAATCAGCTTGCAGAATGACATACTGAGGGGGTATTCGTTGTCAAACTCATCCAAGATCTCCATCCTACGCTTCGCTAGAGAAAGACAGGCAGTAAAGCTATCCTAAATGGGAAAGCGAGCCAGCAGAGTTACTTCCGACTGAAAAGTAGAGGCCACCCTCCTTTCCCATCCTGAGGCCCTGACACTGACACACAAGAGGGTAGATTGCTGCTGTAGTAGGAGCTCATAGCTATCCTAGTGCCAACCTCTCCTGGCGAGGGTCTGTGTAGGGAATAAGAGTTGCTGAAATTGCTGGAAGCTTCAGGACAGAACATCCTCCCACAGGAAAATAAGGAGATAAGTGATCCTCTTGGGCAGGGCATCTCTTAGGCTCCTCTGCACACAGGCATTTTCCCCCAAGGGCAGCTGGGACCATGACCTGCATCCTGTTTGAGGGAAGTGACTTCCAGCTGGGGAGAGGAGCTGGCTCAATGCCGCTGAGGAGCCAAATCCACTCTCCTAAGAGAGAGAGGCGGCAGCAGAGCAGGCCCCCTCAGACTCTCCTGCCCAGAGTGTGACCACAGTACCACAACCTCCACTTCTGTCCCCACCTCCCTGTGCAGCCAGTGCCCCCGTGGGACATGGGGGTGTCACAGAGTGACAGGCCATGTGCAAGAGGACCATGACCCACAAGCACTGGTGGGGCTGGCCTGGACCATGATGACCCCCACTCACTCCCCCCTTTTCCCTGACAGGTAAGGAGGGGCCATCCAGCAACTTGGAAAATATGGAGGGAAACAGCTTGGCCCCATTACACCTCAAGCAAAGACCTGGCCCCACCAGTCTACTTAACACTGGGGAAGGCATAGCAGGTGAAACTGCCCACCCCTTATACCCTTGAAGGGAAGAGGCAATGGATCAGTTTCTGCAGCCCCAAACCCCCTATGGGGGTGGGGGGAGGGAGAGGGAATTGCAGTGGGCGTGGCTCAGTCTTCGATGGGGGCAGTGGGCGGGGCTCCCTGTCCCCTGTGGGGGTGGACAGTGAGAGAACGGTCTAGGTCTCCTATGGGGGCGGGGAAGTGGGCGTGGCTCCTTGTCCCCTACCCCGGGAGTGGGCGGGGCTCACGAACTCCCTGTCTCCTGTGTAGCGGCTGTTATTGCAGGGACGGCGGCTCCCGGAACACGTGTCCCTAGCGGCCCAATCGGGGAGGTGGGCGCGTGGGCCGCACACGTGACAAAGCGCTGGTGTGACAGTTGGGAGGGCGGGGTTACTACGTCACTCCGGGGAAGCCGGCGTGCGTCGCCTCGCCCTCTGCCGCGAACCGGCCGGTAGGTGGGGCCAGCGGGCGGGTCCAATGCCCCCGCCGACTCTGGCGCGCTGCCGTGAGCGGGCCCGCGGGGCGGTTGGTGGCGGTTGCCGGGCGCAGGAAGGAAGAGGCGGGAGGCGCGGCGCGGTGCCAGGCTTTATTGCGCGGGGTCGGGGTCGGGGTCGGGCGGGCGGTCAGCCGCACAGGGCGGAGTCCAGGTTCTTGTACTCCGGGTTGTAGGGCGCCTGCGAGAAGCAGATGGCCGCCTTGCGGTCGCACTCGCAGATGAACATCTCGCACTCGTCGTTCTTGGCTGCGGGGGGAAAGGAGGCGGCGTCAGCGAGGGCAAAGCGGCCAGCGAGCGTCCGGCCACGGGCCTGGCCCGCCTCAGGGGCCGCTCACTAGGCCGGCTCCTTCCCCGTGCGGCGAGCCCAGCGCGGGGCGGCCCGCGCGGGCCTTGGAGCCGGGGGGGGAAACGACACCAGGGCACGTCTGGCACCCCCGGGCTGTGGGGGCAGAGCCTCTGTGGGCCGCTCGGAGCGCTCCGGCCGGGCCCTAGACGTTGGGCACGTTACCTGTGAGGATGAGGACAGAGCGCCCCCGGAAGAAGAGCCTTGGACCGCCCCAAAACTTGGCTCTTACCCTAGCACAAGCTGGGCCAGTAAAAGCTGTGGCCTCACCCCCCCTGGGGTCTACAGGCCTGGCTGGGACCGGCCCTGCACAGGCCACCAGACCCCTCCCAGCCACCCACGCCAAGCCAACAGCCAGCATTAGGTCAACACCGTGCAGCCCTTGCAAGACTACATGGTGATGTGCCCCACGCAGAGAACAGGAGGGACCGGCTGCACCAAGGGCCTTGCAGTGGCAGGGAAAGGATTTAGTAAGATGGTCCTAACAAGTGCATGGCCCATGCTGTGGAGGAAGGTGAAAACTCAGAAGGCCTCTGGTAATGGGACAGCTTTTCTTATTCCAAGCAATGGCAGCACTTTGGGGAGGCCAAAACTTCTGCTGTTTTGAACCAGATATTTTATTCTTTTTACCCACTGCTCTAGTCCTGACCCTGTGAGGTGTCAATTGTGCCTATCCCCTTTTAGGTGTCACCAGCCTCAGAGGGTATCCCTATGGTTATCATGGAAATGTTACATATTTTCAGTTTTCAAATGTTTAAGCAATAGCTGTATTAAGAGAGGCAGTTTCAGACTACTTTAAATCTTCCTAGGTGGCAGGGAGGAGAGGCAGCCAAGGTGATTCTCTCTGCTGGCTAGTGAAACTGATAAACTTAAATAGTTATACTCCTTCCCTTCACTCTCATACCTACTCCTTTTAATTTGAAATGCTCTCAAGGTGCTTTCCAGAATACTTCAAACACACCACTATTGAAATGCAGCCACCCCAGGGATAAAGAGCTACAGTCAAATAGCCCTCAACAGTGGGGGAGAGGAAACTATGGGCAAGATTCTTGGGCAAACCCCCTCTCATAAGAGTTGACATGAAACTTAATAGCTAGCAAGAAGAGATGGGAGCTCTGTGCACCAGACACTGTGTGGAACTAAGTTTAGCAGGACAAAAGGCTTTGTCCTTTGATGTGTGTCCTGGATATGAACCTGTGATCCCAAGGAGTTAAGGCCTTTCAAACCAGAGCTATGGGCTATGCTGTGAAGAATGTGATTGCTACAGAGTCTCTACGGGGAGATATACCCACTCCTGGCAAACACCATCTCTGCTGAAGTGGGTAATGGTATGGACGGGAGCTTGCTTAGGAAGCACCTTCCTGCTGAAGGAGATGCAGCTTAGATCAAACCCCCATAAGAAAGAAACCAGTGGCTAAAGTGAAATAAGAGAAGGCAGACATACTACTACAGGTAATGGTGGTGCCTGAGCAGCTGTAGGTATATATCTCTGTGTAAGGGTTGTCCAGAAGTCCTTTACACGCTGAAAGCTTCTTGGCTATAGAATAGCAGTTATCATGCACCTGACAGCACCTGTGAAACAATGGGGAATACATTCAGAACCATGTACTCAGGCTTGAGCTCAGCTGGCTTGTTTTAAGTTATCTAACTAGGGTGGATTGTCTAGACCAGTGTTTCCCAAACTTGGGATGCCACTTGTTCAGGGAAAGCCCCTGGCGGGCCGGGCCGGTTTGTTTAGGCCGGTGCCGCTTCCCGCAGCCCCCATTGGCCTGCAGCAGTGAACCGCAGCCAGTGGGAGCCGCGATCGGCCGAACCTGCGGACGCGGCAGGTAAACCGGCCTGGCCCACCAGGGGCTTTCCGTGAACAAGCAGCGTCACAAGTTTGGGAAACACTGGTCTAGACAATACTCTGAACAAAAGGGCACAATGATCAGACAGCAAATGTAGGGCATCTCTGAAGGGAAAGTAATCTGCCAGATAAGGGGCCAAATTCTCAGTCTTATTGTTGCACATGCACTTACATCAGTAGCATTGCAGTGGCATCACTTGGGTACAAAGCCCTATGATGTATGCTTAAATCTGGTCACCCTGATTTGTTTCTCTCTTGGCTGCTACTTAGCACCACTACAAGAGTTGCTACTACACATTCACTTCAGCTCTTCAGTATAGCAACCACCAGCAGAAGAGTGAAACAAGGGGAGCTGCTTGGATGATGCGTAACCCCTGAGAATGGACACAGTGAAATACAATACAAACCCATTTCTTGGCACAGGATGTCATATTAGCCAGGAATGTTCTCCAAACACCTACAGGCAGGGGCACCTGGGAAAGGGCTGACAGCAAGAACTGCAGATACAGCTGCAAGGAGAGGGAAGGGTTTTGAGAAGGCAAAGTCTCACCAACCTGTCAAGGGTGTCCACTGGTGTTCCACTGCCTCCGAGGCCACAGTAGCAGCCATAGTTACTGTAATCGTGTAGTGGGTTGCTGTTCGGGATGGCGCATTTGATTAGTGCACGGAACTGCCACAGAGCCCGGGAGATGGTAGCGGCATTGGCCGCACCCACTGAGAAGAAACACAAACACTCAGGTGGGAGTTATACCTGACAATACATATTCATGTCTCAGACGTGCCCAATCTGGTTCCCTTGTAGCTACAACCAAACTGATGTTAATCAGATCTGAAAGACTGGGATATGGGGGAGGGTGGGAAAATAGCTTTCTTCTTTGGGTTTTTGAAGTTAAAGCGCTAATGCTCCTGCCTATCAAAAATGGGGTGTCACAGAGGCAGCTTCTGAAAGTGGATGAGCTCATTGTCAAACTGTCACTTTCCATAAATTACCTCTGTCTGCTGCCACATGTGTGGCAAGTTGAGTTCGTACCCACCAAGACCTCCAGTCCGTGACACATGTGCAAGATAGACGGACTTGGGGCGTGAGAGTGAGTAAATGATGTAGTCATACCTGAAAACATCAGAATGAGCAGGATGAATTTCATTCCTTCAGCAGGGTATGAAAAATATAGTCTTTGTGGTCTGCATCAGTCTCTTTATATTACAGCCTTACCTTGACACAAGTATGATAACAGGGCAGTGTTTACATTGTCAAATGCAGACTTCTGTCAGGGGATGTGGGATCACAGAGTATAGCAAAGTTGGCTGAAGGTCAGCAGTTACCTTTCCAGGAGCCAACAGGCCAGCTGCATACTTTAAAAAGCAGAAAGCAGCACGGGCCGAGGGACATGCTGGACACCCTTCCCTCAGTCCCCATTGGCCTGGAACAGCAAACCACAGCCAGTGGGAGCCGTGATCGGCTGAACCTGTGGACACGGCAGGTAAACAAACCGGCCTGGCTGCCAAGCGCTTTCCCTGAACAAGTGGCGGACCAGCTTTGAGAACCACTGGACTAGATAACCTCTCGAGGTCCCTTCCAGTTCTGTGATCACTAAATGTTTGGCAAGTGGTAGGAACCACGGGAGTTGGAATGTCTCTCAGCTTCTTAGGGTGCAGAAGCAGGGAACAGCCATAACATGGAAGATATTGGTGGTAGGATGTAAACAGAGGAGAAATGTAGAAAGGAATGGTCTGAAGAATTATCAGTTACTAAGCCTGCAGTTCCATATCAGAATTCAGAAAAGATCCAGCAGGACTTTCACTGAGATGCAAATTGGGAGGGGGCACCAACAGAAAATTGAGCTCATTCTTGTGCAGGGGTAGCCCTTGCCTTGACAGAATTGTGGCTACATTAGCATCTTGCCAAAAGAAATGCACTAGCCACAATTAGTTTGTATGAAATGGAGAAGATTTCAGCCAACCTAATTTTTAATGGCATGCTGTGCTTCCCAGGCTGCTGGGATCAAGATGGCACTTTGCATCTTGGGACCTGCCATCTCCACAGGCAGCATTAGAACTAAAAATGCACAGGGCAGTGTTGTAGATATACCTGGCCTGTATTTGGCCAATGGAACCGACTTTGCAAACCCCTTTCCAGAGGGCAGTGGAGAATTACCAGCACCTTAAAATTTCCCTTCTCCCATGCATCAAAACCATCCTGAAAACACAAATGTTTTGTTCTCTTGAATACACTGTGTATAATAGGAATGATGAATATAGTGCCCCACATTAAGAGCAATTCTAGCATGACAGACTTAACTAAGTGCACCTCTAATTAGCACTGCACCGCCAGATCTTTCTCTGGCTATGATCCTGCTGACCCATGACTGCTCTGGGAACACCTGCATCCACTTCTCTCCAGTCAGATGTCATCAGATTGATGACAGAGTTGCTAATGGAAAGAACTGTTGATGAATCGATTCCAGGAATAAGCAGGTGGCATGGTACTCACACTCCTGGAAAGACAACCCATCTAACTTAGAGAGAGAGCCAAATTTATCTCTAATGTAACGCCAACTTCAGCAAAATTATTCCAGGGGTGAATTGGGTCCACTATTTTTAACTCACCCACCTGGTTATCATTTATCTCAGAGATACTGATTTTCCAGTGCTGGCTTGTGATGGGAGCACCCAGTCACGTCTCTCATGGAGTTTTGACTACTTTCCAGATCATAAATGATATTAAATAAAAGTGGGTTTAAACACAAGCAGCTCCCCACTAGCCAGCTCCCTACAACCCACCCAATACTTTATCATCATTCCCCTTAATCTGTGGTCCATCTGACACTTTTCAATGTCTCAATTTTTATGGACAAGTTTCATTCACATGCTTTACTAATATCCAGATATTCCAGGTACTGTGTTTCCTGTGGCTCCTCATTTTGTGCTTTGTGTGATCAAGTGTCTCCAGAACTATTTTTATAAATAAAAACTTGCCATATTTATTACTTATGTTTCCATTATCCTCTAGGGATGCAACTACACTGAGACTTTTAGCCAGTTCTCCCACTATGTCTAGTACCTGTACCCCCACACCAAAACTAGCAAAAGTGGGAGACTGACCACTTCCATTCTTACCAACCTGTCTTCTAAGCCTGCTCAGAGTAGGTCTAGTTAACATGGTGTCAAAACCACTGGGTGACCAGTCTACACTAGTGCTCCTACTTTTTCAAACACTGGTGGAACTGCTCAAGGGCTAGAGAAAGGGTTGGAGAACTGTCTTAAATTCTAGGCCTCTGCTCAGATTCTCACTATAATTGTATTAAGGGACTGTAGCTAGTTTTACTGGTTGCAACTACCAGGATTACTTTTTTCCTCATTGTGTGTCCCCCCATGTGCTGTTTGTTGTTTTTTAAACTCTTGGTTTCCTCCCCAGTTCTCTAAGACTCCCACTCATTGATTCAGAAAGTTAATTAACTAATTCCCTTTACACCCTGAGATACAGATTATTCAGAGCATTTGCTTAAGTATGTGTTCATTTTCGAAGTACTCTTCCCTGCTTTTTATCAAGTCATAATTCAAGATTCTCATGACTAAATTGTCCAAACCTCTTCTTTATTAAAGCCAGATTTAAAACAATTCAGTATCTCAGTTGCTTTAGAATCACCATTAGTTTCACTTTTTCCCCATTGTCTTTCCTGCTACTATTTTCACTTTTCATATACTTGTAAGCCTTCTTGTTCTCCACTACTCTAGCTAGCTTATTGTATTCCTTTTATTGCCCTTTCCTTTTGCCTGTAAGCCTTAACGTTCTAGAGTTTCTTTCCTCTCCAGTTTTAGCGTGTGTGCTCCCAAAGAACAACTCGATGGTTGTGTATGTTGTATTTTTGTCTGTCCCATTTGCACAAGGCCCACATGTGGCAGGTACAATTCAAGTCTGAGCAATTGCGTCTGGTGATTTCCAGACAACCAATCCTAAAGTGTGGGAAAGCGAGTTAGTAGCACCACCCAGACACCAAACAAGGAGAAACAGGATACATTTCATTCTGTCACTGAAGGATACTAGATGAAAGCTCTGGTCTTCATGGATCAGTCTATCCCAAAGCCTCCCACCTTGATAGCTGTGACAACACAGTAGAATTTCCATTAAATGCAGACTCCATCAGGACTCTTGGGGTTACTTTCACCAGCAGATCTTTGAACAGTGTTTCATGAAACTATACTAGCTGCTGCTTGTTATTTGCATTCTTCTCTCAGCAGCATTGTTGTGTATTAGAGTGCTTTTTAGGATTCCCCAACTTTCTTGTACACTAGCAGATTTTAATATTTCCTCCCAGTGCTCTTTATTCACTAGATTTCTTTATTCTCCACAATTTGCTTTCTTGCAATCTAACTCCCGTGTTCTGCTGTGTTCAGCAAATCCAAAGAATACTTCCAGGCTTTCTGATTTCCTGGTGTGTTTCTCCCTTTCTGGAATCCACAGACATCCATGCATGACCCCTGTGAGGTGGAGAAAAATTATCCTCTCTGTCTTACAGATGGGAAACAGATGCTCAGAAGAGAGTTAAGGGATGTACCAGAGCTGGGAGTTGAATGCCAGGACTGTGGATCCCAGGCTTGTCTGCCAACCACAGGGCAAGATTCCCAGCATCCCCAAACCTGTGTGAAGCCTTCCCCAATTCAGAGCCACTCATACATATAACACAACTGTGAAGGACCATTTTCAAATAATTTATTAGGAATTTAAAACTGAAATCTGGAAAAAGGGTTACAGGTGTGGAGAGAACAAACATTGGAGTGTAATAACTTACTGGCTTCAAAACATAGCTTTATTTCGTTTTAAAAAATGCCCACCCTCAAACTGGAGCCCCAGCCTCTGGGCAGCAGCAGCACTGGCTGGAGAGCGAATCACAGCCCAGTGGCAATACAGTGGGGCTGGGAGGTACATGGAAGGGGGCACAGAAGCAGCTCAGCGCATGTACCAAGAGGGAAGAAAGCGCTGTCTGCAGACCCAAATTTGAAGTATACAGAATAAAAATAAAACCCATACAATGCAGCTCTTCTTTAATTAGGAAATATTAAAAAAACCCAGACATAGACTCTTGTCTCAGTAACAAAAATTATTGCTTTGTGTTTTCAGTACTAACCCATTAAGTACCTCTTACTAAACAGAACTCTCCAGATGTATTGCTTGGTCAGGCACGGCCCATGCTGCTGGGTCTCAAGACTCAGCAAGGGAAGCGGGAAGTGGAAGGGAAGAAGGGGTCCATTTGGGCCCTGTGGCCTCCCTCCAATCCTCTCACTTACTGGGGCTCATTTTGGGAGAAGAGCGGGAATGATTTTTAAAACTTAAGATGAAGCTGCATTATTTCCCTGGGGAAAGCATTGGGCTGCATCTTAATAAAAGGCTTAATCACTCCCCTCCCCCCCAACAAGGTCTTTGGTTCACTTAAATCCAGACCCAAACCTGCCCCTTAAATCCCTGCTTGAGGCAACCTCACAGCAGAGGCCACTTGTTAAGAAGGGCTTGGGCAGCCTCAGGAGAAGGGACCATATAATCAAATTACAGGACAGAGGATGAACTCCCACAGATTTCAGGACACAGAGGAAAGCAAATGGGAAGCTGTGATTCTAGAATTCATATGATCCCTGAGAAGCCCTTTACTAACCCTTCCCCCATACATTACCACCCCCCAGTTAATGACTTCCCCCACCCAATGCCCTGCCCTTCAGAGAATGACCACCCCCACATCCCACCCCTGACAATGAGCCCTTCCCAATACCCTGCCCCCTAAAGGATGATGCCCTTCCCCAGACCATCTTGACACAAGTGATACTATTTGGAGAGTCAATTCCTTTCAAAGTAACAAAGACAAGCAGAGACAGTAAAGCCCTTTGCCTAGCCAAACCAGATGCTGGCACTTAGGGAGCCCGTACATCAAGCGACAGGGAGCCGCTTTAACCCGCTCAGCAAAATAGCCGATAGCCGGTAAGTTTCATTCCCCTCTCTCCCCCTTCATCTCAGAGGTCTTAAAATCTTACAGTAACAGGTGTACAAAAAAGAAAGGAGTCCTGTCAGGATTCTGCTGGAGAATATTGCTCACACTGAGGTGCCAGGTTCAGGAACCTTGAATCAGGCTGCAGCCAGGTTCACCTCGCGATATTTACATATTATACACTAGGAAAAAGCAAACCCCACGTAAAACTAAATCTAGGAAAACAAAAATACTTTCAGCTGTAAGGGTAGTGTTTTTACTTAGCAAAATATACATTTTGTTTTGTTCCGTAGCGACGTCCCACCGTTTCAGATCCTTGGAGCTTCACACATTTCAAAACCTCACATTTACAAAACAGAAACAATTAAAAACAGTTTCTTTAAAAAAAAAGAAGAAGAAATGCATCAGTTCTGCTCAGCCTTCTCTCTCTCTGCATCTCTCTTCCCTTCAGAACTGTGTTCACATCACAGACTGTCCTTTAAAAATGTTGACAACAACAGAATTGAAAAAATTCAAAACAATTTCAAAGCCAAATAAAAATACTCCTCATTAAAAACTACCTAACACGATCACAAAGCCAATTCATAAAATATGTCTACTAGCTCAGGAAAGAGCAAACAATGAAAAAGAGGGTCACCCCCCAAAAAATAAAGATAAAAAAAATAAAATAAAAAATAAAACTACCAGCTAATAAAATAAATAAAGAAGAATCGGGGGGTTGGGGGAGGGAGAAGCGTAAACCATCGGTGGTTAGTAAGAAAGCGAGATGATCTCCTTGGGTTCAGTCCAGTGTGGTCTGTTCAATGGGAGAGATCAGGGCAGGTCAGCAGGAGCCTGGCAGCCAGCCGGCAGTGTGCAGTTTTATTCAATAAAAAGGAAACCTTGGCTCATCCCCCAAGGCTCACCAGATCCTCCAGCCCGCTGTCCTTGGTTAGGTCACTGGGGAATCTGCAGGAGACCAGCAGAGGTGGGGGGTACGGGGGGTAGAGGAGACAGAAACAAACAAAAGAAAAACTAACAACCTTTCAGTTTTTTGTCTTGTCTGACACAGGAACAGGGGGTGTCCAAATTACCCACAATGCAGGATTGTGCTGGCACCTTGGTAGTGGCATGAAGATTGCACCTGATTGGCAAAGAAGTGGGGCAGAATGCAACTGCCCCTATCTTTAACATGAAGGTGTGGGCCAAAGGGACAAGCCCCAGCATGCAGTGCAGCCTGACTTCTTGGATCAAGGAGTACTGCATGCTAAGATCTGCGGGCTCCCTGGGTCAAACTTCTTTAGTAAAGACGAGGCTAGTTATACGCTGCAAACTGCACTCAAGTTATCCCTGGTTGAAGAGAAGCAGCCCAGTCACACCCTTTCCCTGGAAATATCTGCCCTACTCATTTCAGTCACATTTCTCTGTTTAAACTACCAAACTTCTGCCACTTTTGAGGTGTGCACCAAGACCCTCCAACAGCTCCCCCTCACCCCGTTCTCAGGGACACAGCTGGAGCTGCGTGTAGGATTTTCCCCACTCCCATCTGGATGTGGAAGCCTCTTTTCTCCCACAGACCACCTCCATGGAGGGGAAACAGCACTCCAGAGATGCAGTGCTCTCAGCAGCAGTGACATTTGCTGAGTTAGCTGCACTCAGGGTACTGCAAAGTAAAGGGTGGGAGGGGCTTGTCTTTCCAGAGTGCTAGTGCGAGAGCTCACATTGCCTTAGGATTTTGGCCAACTGTGCCTGTCTATTTTCTGTCTCCAACTCCCCTATTTCTACCAGGTCTCCATACTATCCTCTCCATTTCCCTCATTCCACACCCTTCCAACTGTGGGCTTCCCCTTCTCCCTGCTACCACCGGGGCACAGGCACTTATTCTTCTGGCCTCAGAGACCTGGATGAGCTTCCCTTTAGAGCCCAACAGTGACACTCTAACTGGCCAAAGAGGTTACTCAAGCAAAACACCATTTCCTGTCCCTTCCTGCCCACACTCAATGGAATGCCTCTGCAGCACTTCAAGCTTGGGGAGCAGAAGTCTGGGACAAGGAATTAGAACCTGGGTCACTGGGTGAACAGGACAGAATGCAGCCCCTCGCCTGGCCTCCTTGCTCTCGTCTTCAGATGAAGCCCCTGAACGTTGGCCCAACCAATAGGAAACTCTTAGTATAACTTAATAATAAAATCCCCTCCTGAGCCTAGCTTCACTCCTCTCACACCTTTCCAACCTCTCCTGTTCAAACATCTTACCTCCTGCCTCCTTGGTCGCTAGCTTCAATGGTACCCATTGGTAAAAGCCGTTGCAATCAAGGGACCCTACAGAGGAAGAATTCAAATCCCCCGATTAGACAAACCAAAGGAAAGAGGTTGAGTCCATGAGTGTGATTTGTCCATCCGTCCCTTCCCTTGTAGGAATTTATTGGGATGTCAGTGACACAGCTCCCTAAAAGTACTATTCCTAAGGACAGCCCTACCCCCTTTAGAGATCTGACTGGAATCATTTAGCCCCCAATGCACTATGAGGAGGCCTCTCAGCATCCTGAGATTTACATGGAGTGATACAACCCTCATACTATCTCCCACTCAGGAAACATGCCATCACTAGTCCGTCTCTTCCGAGCCACCTAATATCCCCCAGCAGAGTCCTATGGAATCCCCAGTCCTTTCCCAGCTGTAGCCCCACATTCCATAGGGAAACATGCAGCTAGCAGATATTTGCTCTGCACTCTCCCCGTCCCTGTCCAGCCTTGTGTTATTCCTGGGGACCCATGTACGTTCCACCTTTGGAAGGGAGTTCTGTGTTTCATTCTGACAGCGAGAATAGTTGTGGTCTTTCTGAACACTTACAGTGGTGAGCTCAGTCATGGCCCAGCTGCTGGGAAAGCTGTTTCCACTGCTCACGAGTCTCACCGTTGAGGTGCTAGTTCCATCAGCCCAGAGGAAGGTACCTGTCATGGCAGGCTATGTGGCAGAGTGAGGTAATAGGCCCTTGGGTAGCTTGGGCCAGTTCTGCGGAGGGCTTTGAAGAATGGGACCAAGCCCTAGCACTTAACTTGGTATTCAACGGGGACCAGTGTAGAGAGCAGAGTTCTGAGATGACATGCACTCAGCAGCCTGTTCTGTAAGCTAAGTAGGCTGCTGCATTAGGAACCAATTGGGGCCTTAAGCTCAGTGTTTTTATGCCTAGGAACTGTATATTGCAGTAACCAAGCCTCGAGGTTGCCTGCAGCGGTTGTCATTTGGGTATTCATAGTTGTAGAAATCACCATCCCAAAAGGTTTAATGATTTATACACACCCCACCTCCTTCTACCCCCCAACCTCAACAGCTGGGTGTGAAACACTCACCCCTAGGCTGTGACCAAAGCCAGTACTTGGAGCTGGACTCGCAGCACTGATGTAACTGCTGACCCCTGAATCCTGATTGGCTGCTCCGTAAAGCTCTGCCATTGGCCCAGGACTGGTAGTGCCCAGAAACCCACCAGTGCGGCTCGGAGTAGAACCTAAGGGAGGAAGCAAAACTACATGGTGAAGATCCCAAAATGCAACCCCGTCCCACCCCCCTCTCATGGCCCAATGCAAACCTCAGCCAGGTTGCTTCCCCGGGTAGGAAAGTGGCAGTTACCTGTCCCTCTCACTACAGCTGCTGCTGCTGCCGCCGCCGCCATTGGCCCGTATGCAGTAAGGGGAATTGCTGGAAGAGAAGGAACAGGCCTTTCATAGCGGCACCAAGGGACGCTCCTGAGCAGGCACCTTCCCTTCCCTCCAGGGAACAGCTGCCAAAAAGGTGCATGAGCTTGGCACGTTACCTGCTACACTCAGGATGGATACGCAGGAGGAACACACAGCCCTGCATTTACAGGACAGCTTTCATTTAGAAAAGCCCTCAAGCAACTGAGCTGACCAATTCCGGCATAGGAAACTTTTCATTCAGGACTGAAACACAGCGACATCTGGGGTGACACTGCCAAACCGCAATGCCACATGCCAACTCAGGACAGGAAGTGACTGAGAATCCCATAGCGAGGTGAACCGGCATGGGGAATTTAGGATGGCTATTGGCATTTGGCTCCAACCCTAAAGGCTAACACCCCAACTCTGGGGATTTTTGGTGGGCACAGAGGGTCAGTAGCTTGGTTTGACATCTCATCCAGAAGACAACTCCAATGCTCAGCATCCTCCAGCCATGCTGGGGCACAGCACCCTTCTCTAGCACCTTCCAACAGCAATGGTTCAATACTCACGCAACGTCCTCCACCCCAGATCTCACACAGCTGCAGACATGCAATCCTCCCTACTTTTCCAGCTCTCCTGCCAACTGCAACCCCCTGGCTGTCCACTCTAGAAGAGTGTGGAGCATGCGCCTGGCAGTGCAGAAGCCGGAAAAGGCACAATTAACACTGGAAGCCTTAACTTATATGTAGCAAATGTCGTCCATATTTCTACTGCCATGGGTGCCCAGCCCTGAGGCCACAAGGCACCTATGCAGTACTGTTCTCATTTCCCCTAACATGACTGGGTCAGCATTTCATGCTCTACTGCAAAATCCACTGTGATTCTGTTTAGAGCAATGTAAAGAGGTCAGAACAAATCGATTGAGTTAAAGGGCTGAAATCCAGACTAGCTCGGGAGAGAATGTTTAGTTGTAGGCTTTGTCTGGTTTCAGGCGTACATCACACTGGGGGCTTAGATTTGGGTTAGTGGCTTATCATAGGTCTTCAGCAAACATAAGCACAGAGCGGACAGTATTTTTCTCCCAAAGATGCTGTTGTGGTGAGTAAAGGGCCGGTTTTGCTGAGAAAGAATCCAATTTCCTCTGTAGGAAAAATATTTTTGCCTTGTAGTTTATCTAGTTAGAAACCAGACTTCTGCCTTGCCCAGGAAGCTCACCTCTCATTAGCTCTTTCACACAGGAGCAGCACCCGAGACTTTCAGAGAACCACCCTTCTTGTTTCAATTGTACTCAATACAGCCCCGGCTGATGGTTTACATTTATAGAGCCACGTTCAGCCAGAAGGTTCCTGAAGCACTTCACAACCTACTGGCCTGGTCCTGCAAGATGCTGAATGTCCTCCGTTCCCCCGGATGTCTCAGCAGGAGCTGCGGGAGCACGTACCTCATGGGAGCAAGCCCAAGGCGTGCACATGACTCAGAGCACCCACCACAACAAGCTGCCTGGTGACTGTTTAACAGCCCACAGCAGCGAAATGAGGAATACCCCCGTCTCCAGCTGAAATTCTGGAGGGAATCTAGGGACAGAGGTTGTAATTACCTAACATGGCAGCTAACCAGGACACCAGCATTAATAGTTCACTGCTGGCAAAAGTACCAGTCTCTCTCTAATGAGCTTCAGTGAGCAGGACTTCTGTTTTACGCTCCTCCAGCAGCAAGGTGCCTCTTCACACCCTGCAGGGGCACTAGTCCCACGTGGACTTAGAGGGAAGAGCACCTTTTACTGAGTTATCAACACTACTCTTGCAACACCCATTTTTTTCTGGGAAGCCCCCTATTCAAATACAGATGCAGTCCAACCCTACTCTGGTTGGGAACTGTCAGAATCACAGCCACAGGTGGAATTTCAGAGGCTTATTCAACTATATATGTGGCTCCAGGGGATGGCTTTATTAACTTAATACACCCCACTTCCCTCTGAGTAATTTGTTTTACCAACCTCAGCGTTCTTTGAGGTGCACACTCTAGGAGGATCAGCACTATTCTGAGCCATTGGAAAACTCCCCTTCCAATCCTCCCCAAACCCACTGCAGCTAGCAAAGCTTCCAAAGAATAAGCTCCCTGCAGAAGTCTGTATCCTCACTGCAGGAAAATCCAGTCCTTGAAAAAACAGATGGCGTCAAGGAAGTGTCAGAGTGAAAGGATGTTATGGAAGATGGGATGGTGTATAGGGAGGAGGAGGCCAGCCCACTGCTAGACATAGCTGCTTTTCTAAGACAAATACCATGCATGCTGCAGAGCTTGGGAAAATGTGGCCATGGAACAAAGATCCTATGGAAAGAGCAGCACCAAGAATACATGCTACACAAACTCAGAGGTCTGAGGAGCTGGGGGAAGAAGCAGGTGTTTATACTTTGCGGAAATACTCAAAACTCCTGACTAGTCTTTGCAAAACTTCATCATCCCCCCTTCTATTACACCATGCTCAACCACCACTACTGATGAGTACAGCTGGGAGCTCCACCACACTCAATGTTCCTCTACCATTCTCTGCCTAGCGAGCCTGGGGCTTAGGTAGCGGTGAGCTTCACCATACCCAGTGCTGAAATATCATTCCCTACACTAACTCCCAGGCGGGATCAAAGTAGCTGCAAGCTCCCCCAGGTCCGGTGCCCTGCATTACAGCAGCTCAGGCTGGGACTGGAGTAGTGGATTTCTTAGAATTCACATTACTAGCAACAAGGTTTTCATAAATGATTCAGAGGCTAACCGCTGGGTAAGGAGCGAAAACAGGGCAGGGAACAGCAGCAGTTCAGAAGCTAGAGAATCTGGGGATTCAAGCCTACTTGCCCTCATCATGTAAGACCTGCATCTCTCATCTCCCCCAATGTGATATGCATGGTTCAGTTCCCCTCTCCACCCCTCGCCCCCAGCCCCTGTTCTTGATGTAGCTAGTGCAGATGGAAGAGGAAATGAGGAACGTTTCCAGTCTTACTGCGCCAAGCTATGGGGCAGCGACATCACTGGAATGACCCAAAGCCCCTTCTCCCCTTCCAGCTTGTGAGTTTTAGGAAATCAGCGGGACTGACCTGTGAGCTCAGGGAGGACGGGGGCACTCGGGAGAGGGGTCCGCTCTACACGGAATTCTAAAAACGAAATGTAAGACAACTTAGGAACTTGTAAAATGCCCCCGAGGGGGATCTGGCAGAGAGACAGCAGCATTGGGCCTTTCTGGATAGAACACAAGGCCAGACAGAGAGGGATGAAGTCACTGCAGCACCCAGCCTTTGGCTCTTTATTTTAAATGAATTTTGAGCTGGACTGACAGCATGCGAGACTGAAAGCCTCTGCTTACCCCCAGAACAGGTACAGTCCAGGCAAGGGCAGTGGAAGCCGCCCAGACTGTGCGCCTCAGGGTTGAAAGGGGAGTTCAGTCTCTTTGGCCCAGCCAATCCTTGGCCTCGCAGCTAGGGCTGCCAACAAGTGCCAGTTGAGCTGGAGGTGGCTTTGTGATATGAACACCTGGTTCGCTAGGACTGAGACCCAGCAACTGGATTCGCACAGACTACCAGACAGCAACTTTCAGTCGCCGCCAACACAGGCGGGGTTCCGACTAGCAGCTTAGAGGTGAAAGCTGCCAGAGCCCGTTGCCAATCGCCTAATGTCAGGCCTTCTACACAGTCCATTGGGGATGGGGGGCAGAGGAGGGCAGGGGACACTCAGAGTTGCCACTTGTCCCGAGAACAGCAGGGCAGTCTTTTATAGGGTGGCCCTGCATCCCACTCTTTGCTTGTGCAGGCAGGGGAGGGAGAGGAGGCCAGCAGAAAGCTCAGAGCAGCTACAGTGCATTCATCAGGGATCAGGCAGTGATGGTCACATCTGGGCTTCAAGACAAGGAATGGGACAGCTTGGGGAATTTACAAATATGCAGTGTTGTGAAGAGGGGTTTGCTAGGCCTCTAAGAGATCCAGGATACAGCTCACTGCAACTTAGACTCTCACATTTAGGAGGCCTAGGGAACTTCAGGCCCATTTAAAGCTAGCAGGGGTCAAGTCCTGCACTCTGTTTTCAGAAAGGTGGCGACTCTGGCGGAGAGACAGACACACACACACACACACACAGAGGCAGCAAGACCAGCAGAGCTGCAAGGGCCCTTCTGTGTAATAGCAGCCCCCACAGAGGAACCTAGCCGAGAGGGGGGCG
This sequence comes from Natator depressus, assembly GCF_965152275.1. Lineage (NCBI taxonomy): Eukaryota > Metazoa > Chordata > Testudines > Cheloniidae > Natator > Natator depressus. The sequence continues at coordinate 10,751,213 of NC_134248.1, forward strand.
CATGAACCTAGGACTTTTCCTGTCACTGGAGCGAGAGGATAACAACAGCAGACGCTCACATGGCTACAGCCTCCTTCCTAACTAGCCAGTAGGCGGTTCCCACCTATTCCAGGCCTCCGTCCCCTCCCACCTTCACAGTTTTAAAGAAAGCCCAAACTAGGGCAAGGGTAAAACAGGCAGAGATTCAGTCACATGCCACGGGCTTCCCTTAGTGTGAGGACAAACTGGATGACTGGGCAGGAAGAGGCACTTACCAGGAAACTGATAAGTGTAGCCAGGTGCAAGGCCCGTGTAACTCCGACTGGCATAAGTGGCAGCTTGGAAACCTGGATAACCTGCCAGCAGAGAAGAGGGGATTGTTACACGAACGCACACAATGCCACTTTCCAGTCCCAGCTCTGCCTGCCTCCCCATATCCTGAACAATGAACACACACTATGAAAGGACCAAGTAACATAGCAGTTGAACAACACACGCGTGCGCACACAGTGCATACCGTGCAGGAATTTGGGGAAGAATTTTAATGGAATTTTAATACATTGCCCCTTCGTGGTTCCAGACATTGTTACCCTGCAAAGACGTGTAGATTTCCCAGTCAGAAAGCTCAAGGTCCCACAAACTAAAGCACTAGCTGGTTTAGAGAAAAGGGGATCTAAGAGACAGTGGGAGCATATGGATGACTGACTGGTACTAAATCACCCATCATCTACTTTCGTAATAGAGCTGCTGGCTAACATTCTGAAGTAGATACAAAAAGAACAGGTGGCTGAAAACATGCAGGCAGATAGCCTGTTCCTGGCACAGATCACTATTACAAGTCTTCCCATTTCCTGAGAAGCTGTCATAGCTAATCACCTACTTTAAACAGTCCCATGAGAAAACCAGCAGCTGACTAAGAACTGAATGTTTGATTTGAGTTCTCCCATGACAAGTGTACATGGATTTCCCACTGACTCATTTGAGTCTGCTGGTTTAAAATTACAGTTCTACTCAAAAAACAGAAAAACTAAAATCTGAAGTGGCTTTGTGGGGTTCCAGATCTATTTTATCTCAGCAACTCCAGTGAGAATGTGATGAGTGCAAATGCAAAAAAGAGGTGTTTTTCCTCTGCCTGCCAGCCCAGCCAACCCAAGCTGGGATCCAAGTGCCAGGTTGAATGTTCCTCCTCCAGCCCTACCCCCAGGGGCCCTGACCCAAAGGACACATGTGTTTGTTCACCTTAACCACACCTACAGGTTGGATGGGCTCGGGTTGCTGGTGATGATCAAGCAAGAAAGAACCAAGTTTGACTCTCAGACCCTAAAAGGAGCTAATTGGGCTGGAAGTCGGAGGGGACAACTCACACCTTTTCCTTTGTAACCTGAACACATTTGCTCTGAAGTCACAGAGAAAAGGTCCCCACAATGCCACACACAGACAGTCCTTTGTCAGAATGGCCCGTTTGATTTCCCTAAAGGAGGGAAGTCAGTGGTATACAGGCTCCACTGGATTCTCAAGGACATTTTTATCCCCCTTAAAAACAAGGAGACTGTTTATTAGGATGCCACACAGAGAACATGCTCTGCCTGTGTATCTGAAGTGATACTCTCTCCTTCGCCCAACAGAAGAAGCGTGACTACTACTATTGGGAGCTCCTGAAGCAAACATTCATTGTAAAGTCTGGCCTAGCATGGCAGGAATATACCTGGACATGGAAAACTCTGCTTTTGGCCCAATTGTGTTGCCAGGGCATATACAGCCCTTTATTTGTGCCGAAGCATAGTGTATATCCTGTTCTATAGGTATTATATTGGACAGGAATTCCAATTACGCCTTAAAATTCCTCCCAACACAACTGCATTCCTGTTTTTTGTGTGACCCCACCTCTAGAACTGTGCATACGAGATACATCTACAGTTCTTCCATGCTGCCACCAGAGGGCGATTTGTGATCATACATTGATCCCAGCCCTCCTCCTCCTAGCTTCAGTGTTGCTTTTCAAAATGGGGTCTGATGTCATAGATCCAATTTCTTCTTGAACAGCCTGAGCCACCTCCCCCATTGTCTTATACCTAGAAACGCAGTCCCAGAATAAAGCCTTCTGCCCCGAGCAGAGCCCCCTGCTGCTGCTGCTGCCAATTATGATGTGGGGGCTAGAGAGAAGGGTTCTCCTTTGCAGCGCTTACCCAGCATGCCAATCCCAAGCATGAAGGCATCCATCCCATAAGGCATCACTCGGGACCGCCCTCTCGCAGAGCCAGTGGGGGACATCACTTCCTTTGGCTGAGCTTTTTTACATTCCACCTGCCACAAGAGAAAAAAAAAAAGTGTCAGACCTCGGCCTTGACTTGCACTGCACATTTGCTCGGAGCACATACTGTACTGCGGGCCACGGGCCAGAAGGGCTGCCTTATTGCATTGGAACCACTGTGCCTGCTCTGTCCCACGCACCACTCCCCAACCCTGCCTCCCATCCTGCAGCCACTAACACTGCCTGCAGCCTCCCCCGCCCTGTCACTCTGCTAGAGAAGCAGCATTATTGAGTAGTTAAAACAGGTGACTAAAATTCTACCCATGGTTCTGTCCTTGACTTTCTCTGTGACTTTCGGCAAGACAACCTTGGAGCCTCAGTATCCTCATTTGTTAAAGGAAGATACCTGCCTCGCAGGGCTGGGGAGAAGTTTAGCTAACGCTTGTACAGCACTCGGGGTCACAAAGTTACAATTCCAAGTTATGGTTAGACTGCATTGCCTTTTGGGCTCCAAATACCAGCAGTGGTTCCCCTCCTTGTTGAGTATCTCCTCCCTAGATCTGGGGCAGTGATTTCAGGGGTCCCATCTGCTTCCTACCTGCAGTCCCAGAGCCCTAGTGCTTTGCCCCATCCTTCCACTGCCGGCTTTGCAGTTCACACTCACCATTTTGTTATTGATCTCATGGAAGTGGATCTCACACACCTTCTCCACAATATCTTCACTCTCAAATGTGACGAATCCAAACCCTGAAGAAAGGGCAACACTTCCTGGTCAGGGTAGAACGCTGTGTGATCAGTACCTGCCAGTCCCACATGCCCAGGAGAGAAGGCAACCCAGAGGTTCCTGGGGTGGACCAGTTGAGTCATGGCAATACTTCCACTCCCCTCTGGTCTCAGTAAGTCCTGCATGCATGCAGCACTCATATGACGAGCAGGGAAATCACTGTCCTCTCCCAGATTTCCCTCTCTCCTCTCAGCTCCGTTTCTGCACCTCCCCGCTTCATTAAAGCCCATGGCACTTAGATGGCTTAATGACAGATACCACAATAGAGGGTTCCAATCCAGCAGAGGTCCATATGAACAAAACTGTTTCCTGCCAATACCGTTCAGAATGTGAAATGAGTTTGGTGGGTCCCAGTCCAGTCCCCAACAGACAGGCGCCCACATCACAAATATCACCATCCCAAATAGTGATACTCAGCACATTTCATCTTCAAAGCCCTACCTGTACATAAATTAGTCCTTACAGCCCTGTGTGTGACAGGAGAGTATCAGCATCACTATTTCTGGAGCAAAACCAAGGCATGGAAAGGTTAAGTGATTTGCTCAAGTTCACACCATCTATCAGTATCTGAGGCGGGAACAGAACTTGGCAGTTCTTGCCTCCCAGCCCTATGCTCAGAGCACATCTCTAACGGACCCCTTTGCTGCCAGTCTTGGCAAAGGACTGACTGGGCTTTGGAGTCCAAACTTCCTTTTCACAGCTAGGGGTGGCCCTTTTGGGGAAGAGCTGAGGCATGGCAGTGAGGGACTTTGAGTGAGCTTGCATTGCAGCTGCGGCTAAGTGGAGCTTTCAGCCTCCAGGGCTGCTGAGTCAACTTCACCAGTGCTAAAAATCACTTAAACACACACACATACACACACACAAACTTTTCCATTTTTCAGTATTTTCCAAGCTGGACTGGACTCTTTCTATGAGCTTCTCCTTTCTCTCCAGGTAGGCATTTATTTTGCCCCTATCATGATCTGATATCTGGGTGCCTTGGGAACTCAAGATAAGTACCCTACACTGAAGCCAAGAAGTTCCCAATACCAGACCAGATGACTGGTCCATCTGATCTAGTATCCTGCCTCAGGCAGAGGCCAATACCTGATGGCTCAGAGGAAGGCAGTCCTCCCTACCCCTTCTGTAATGCTCTGCATAAGAATGGCCACACTAGGTCAGACCAGTGGCAGATGCTTCATAGGGAATGAACAGCACAGGGCAATTGCTGAGTGATCTGTCCCCAGTCATTAAATCTCAGCTTCTGGCAGTTGGAGATTTAGGGACATGTGGAACATGGGGTTGCATCCCTAACCATCTTGGCTAATAGCCATTGATGGACCTATTATTTATGAACATACCTAATTCTTTTTTGAACCCCATTATGTTTTTGGCTTTCACAACTTCCCCTGGCAATGAGTTCCACAGGTTGACTGTGCATTGTGTGAATTATTTCCTTATGTTTATTTTAAACCTCCTGCCTATTAACTTCAGTGGGTGACCCCTGCTTCTTGCATTATGTGAAGGGGTAAATAACACTTCCTTATTCACTTTCTCCACGCCAGTCATGATTGTATAGACCTCGATCATGTCCCCCATTAGTCGTCTCTTCTCTAGTCTGAACAGACCCTGTCTTTTTAATCTCTCCTAGTCTGTTTTTGTTGCCCTTCACTGTATCTTTTCCAATTCTAACACATCTTTTTAAGATGGGGCATGCAGTACTCCAGGTGTGAGCATACCATGGATTTATATAGTGGCATGACTATATTTTTTGTCTTATTATTTATCCCTTTCCTAATCGTTCCTAACATTTGGTTAGCTTTTTTGACTGCCACTGCACACTGAGATGTTTTAACTAACCACAATGACTCCAATATCTCTTTCTTGTGGGGTAATAACTAATATAGAGCCCATCATTTTGTATATATAGTTGGGATTATGCTTCCCAGTGTGCATTACTTTGCATTTGTCGACACTGAATTTCATCGGCCATTTTGTTACCTAATCACCCAGTTTTGTGAGAACCCTTTGTAACTCTTTGCATCCAGTTTGGGAGGTCACTATTAGTCAGTCTCTAAGGTGCCACAAGTACTCCTTTTCTTTTTGCGAATACAGACTAACACGGCTGCTACTCTGAAAACTATAGGGAGTAATTCTGTATCATCTGCAAATGTTGGCACTTCACTGTTTACCTCTTTTCTAGATCATTTGTGAATATGCTGAACAGCATTGGGCTCAGCACAGAGCCTTGGGAGACCCTGCTGTTTACCTCTCTCCATTGTGAAAACTGACCATCTATTACCACCCTTTGTTTCCTATCTTTTAACCAGTTACTGGTCCATGTGAGGACCCTCCCTCTTTTCTCATGACTGCTTACTTTGCTCTAGCCAATTCCTGTAGAGGGCAGAGGTGCCGGATCTGATGATTTATTATGGGCTAGCCATTTCCCCCCCGCATCAGGCTAGCTGGAATGGTACGTGTATAAAATCAGGCAACCAGAATCACATAAACAATAACAAAATGGGATGCACTGAAGGGCACCCTGGGCAGCAAGAGTGAATACGCAAGGATAGCTGGGAGAGAGAGCCACAAGCAGAAAGTGCTGCCTGTGAGTCTGAAGCAGACAGACACACCATGTAAGCGCTTAGTGCTGCATGTGAACATGGCCGTGGCCCAGGAAAGGGCTGCCACCATCACAGCGTAGCTGTGTCCTCAGTATGGTGCACACCATTGTGGTGTCCTCCTAAGAGTCGTAGCCAGTTAGAGGGCACATGTACAAGAGAATCAGGCACCTCCAAAACTAAGGCTCAAACTCAATGCTCTCCTGCCTGATCCGAAGAGCCTGAATACCAAAGCCAGGCTCCCACTCTGTAACCAGATTCCACAAATGGGATTTGATGAAAAGGTGACTTGGGAGCCCTGGGCTGAGGAAGGGGTCAGAGGCAGGCACTCTTCTGGGTCTTGCGTCAGCTTCCCCAGGGTTCGGATTGCTCAGGACAAGGTAAGACACACACAGACAACTGGAGCCACGTAGATAGCTGGGGAGGGGAGGAGGCTGCCTCCTCTCACATATCAGCCACTCGGCAAGTTTACAGCACAGGAAACGGTCTGGACAAAAGCTCTCTGTGCTGCGAGGGACTCTGTTAAAGGATGTGGATGCGAAGGGATGGGGTGATGGAAGGTGAGATAAAGAGCAGCTGTGACCTGCATGCCCTGCTGCTGGCCACGGGATACTATCTCCGCCCCATCACCACAAACATACATGCTGCTCCTGTCATTACGCAATCCCCTGCCAACTCCACACACACACACACAGCGCCAGGGTGCTGCCCTCACCTCGGTGTCGATTGGTTGTCTTGTCAAACATCAGCATAGCATCATCCACCTGCAAGGAGCACAAAGGAGGAAAGGGCTCAGATCAGGTTATTACTGAGAAAGAGCTCTGCCAGCCCCATGCCAGAGAGAAACGAGACACCCACCTGCCCCCAAAGCAGAACATGACACAAAAAATCAACCATTCACTTACCCTTGGGAGGCCCCCAAGTCCCAGGGCCCTGACCCAACAAGGGAACAGGATTTTCCCCCACAATAAAGCTTCCCCACTATACTGCGGGCAGGGGCTCCCAGTATGAACCAAACGGGTCCATCTTCATCCAAAACTTAGGGTGCTGGAACAGATTCCCACCTAGCCATGCTCCTGGGGAAGGCAGGCGCTTTCCTTCCCAATGAGCCAGGAAGCAGCCCTGGACAATTTGCCTACAGCTCCACAGACCGGGGGTGGGGAGAGAGAGAAAGAGAGAGACTGTCTGTCTCGGTGTCCGTGTGCACACACCAAAGCCTGAGGAGGGGAGAAGGAATAAGGGGCCTCACAGAGATGGAAAATGGAGGCCTCAGACAACAGAGACTCTGCTTGGGGACTCTGGGAAGCCACCCCCACCCCAGAGGAGCTTTCATTTAAGAGAGGTTTCCTACTGCTGGAGGGTGTAATTAGAGCAAATTTACTACAAGGACTGAACTAGTGCTGCCTACTGAATGGGGGGAGTGGAGGCAGACACCAACCATCCCCCTCCCCCAACCCTGGGGCCACTCTCCCCCTTCACCCCCCTGCCCCCACTAGTGCCTGGTGCAACTTTCCTTCCCCTGCCTGTGCTCTGCTGGGTAGTTCCTTGTAGAGAAGCAAATCCGTGCAGCTCCAAGTCAGGCCAAGCAGAGTTAAAAATGCACTCCAATCCCCTCTGCGTAAACCACCACGTAAACCTGTCCCACTGACCCATGCTCCTCGCTAATACCACTGCCTTAATCTGATTATGAAACTGGATGTGCAAGTGCTCAAGGGAGGGGCAACAGTATCTATCCAGCAGCTAGCCAGGGCCTTCCTCCGCCTCAGTCAACGACAGCCGGGAGGGACCAACGCAGCCTACGTTGCTTGGGATAAGCTATTTCTCCCTCCCCCACTTACAATTCCCTGTTTTCCTCCTTCCCAGCCTTGCTCAGTGAAGGAGTCTGAGATGCTGCCTTCCGAGAAAGGACTCGGGGCGGAGCCCATCTCTACCAACCAGCACTGTCAGATGGCCAAGCCCCAGGCTTCCTTCAAAAGAGAGCTTGCAGCTGGAATGAGATGGGAGAGGGGGTTTACCAACATCCCCCTGACAAGGGGGCTCCATCCACCTCAGGTGCCCGTTTATCTCACTGGCAGCTTTCTCCCACAGGTGAGATCGGAGGATGGAAGGAGGCCATTACTAAATACCCTCCACAATGTCACATGGAAAAAGGGTCGTGTGGTCACTTGGGTCCCCCGAAGAACAGGGATCACCACCCACATCTGCCAGCTCCAAAGAGCAGAATGACATACAGAGGACTCAGCTACCATCCCACGCCACACTACAGCCAGGGAACTGGGACTTGAACTTTCCCATCTAGGCCCAAGATCCATCAGGTTAGTGAGGCCAAGACCCGAGAAACTCACTAGTGATCCAAGCTGAGCGGAAGGAGTCCTAACAGTTTAGATGGAAGATAGGACAACCAGCGCTTTGTCTGACACTCCGTGCTACCTGCTTCTCTCCGCTGAGGCAGGTGGGAGGGGGAGTTGCCCAATGGGTGGAAATATGCTCCAGCTGCTCACTTACACTATCTTGTCAGCCATACCCACTTTTTACAATGGTCTTTATTACTTCAGAGCTTGGAAAGGGAGGGAGCTTTCACGACTGGTGGATCCCATGGGTTAATTAAGGTTATGTGGGCCTGAGTGGGATGGAGCAGAATACCATGCCCCTCTCAGCAATACCCTAAAGTCAGCAGCTGCCCCTTTGCAGTGCTTGAACCCCAATCACAGCAGTTACCATCCCAAACTAAGCCTCATGTCCTGATGGAGCTAGCAGTAGTCCCCTAAAAATCAGCCAATCCCCTCCTTTGAAATCTAGTCCTCCAAAGTCAGATTGCCCACTCTGTACTCTAAAATAAGCCCCACCGGACTAGTAAATGTAAAGACATTTACAGTCTCAAAACAACTGTCCCCTACATGAACGCTATAGCAGTGCCCCAAAACTCAGCCAACTCCTGCACCCTCTCAATATCTTGAGCCTCCCATCCAGGAACTCTAGGATCAAACAAAATCCTGTTAGGGCCTGGACCATTTTATATACCAGCACAAATGCACTTTTAGAGTATCAATAGAAGTGTACACAGATAAATAACGGTTCAAAACACAGCAAAATGGATTCCTCAGACTTTCACCTCTCGAGACCCTGAGTCACATCTTTCCAACATAATAGGCTAAATAAGTTTGGTGAGCTCAGACTAGTTTGGAAATTGACTCACAGTTCAGCACAGCTGGTGAATTTCTTTTAGGAGAGGCCCAAACTAGAACACGAGTGGGTTAGAATTAAGGTGCATCAGCAGCCTGAGAGGCTCAGGTCTGGCTCAGCCAGGGTTAAAAATCGTCAGGATTGAGGTGCATTGTCAGAGCAGCGTGAGTGGTCCAGGACTGTCCCAGCATGGGGTGGCCACTTGCAATTCCCCATCCCACTGGTCAAACTCCCTTGTAATCGCCCTGCTGTGTCACACAACAATATCACGAGGAGTTATCAGGCTAGCATTGCCACAGTAACTCCCAGGACACTTCAATAAGCTGAGCTGGCCCTGGTTCATCTTAAGAGCCTCATGCTGTCCTGGGGACAAAGTACACTAAAACACTCCAGAACCCACACAACAAAACACAAGTGGAGCTCATTGCAGGATACCCTTCGCTCCAGCAGCTCAGAGCGGACACAGTGCAAGGAGGCACTTTGCATCTCAAACACCACCCTGACAGGGTTTCTCAAACTAGACAACACAGGACTCAAACAGCGCCACCCTGTGGAGAGCAAGGTAGATGATGGAAGATAAACAAGAACAAAGAAACTTCCAGCTGAAGAGCAGAAAGAGCAAGAATTCAACCACAGAGCAAAAAACTAAGCAATCCAAACAATACGGCAGAACTGCAGGGAAACCTGGGAAGTGCCTAACTGTGAGCTCAGCTGCCACTGCCTGCTGTCACTAGGCAAGGCCAGGGGGTTCAGACAGGGGGCTCACTCTGCCAGGGAGACGCACCTAGGAATGCCAAGCATGGGTACTTTACAGACATGAACCAATAAAGCCCACAGCCTCCCTGTGAGGTGGGTCAGGGTTATTTGTCCCATTTCACAGATGGTGAAACTGAGGCACAGAGCAGCAAAGTGACTTGTCCAAGATCAGTGGCAGGAACGGAAGCCAGGGGATGCGGAGCTTGCAGCTCCTGGAGATCAGAAGGCCAGGCTCCCCTTCAGCCCTCAGCACATTCCCAGTGGCTCAGGCCTTTCCGAGCACCGCACCGGGCGCACATTCAACTTGCAAACTGCTAATGTGTGTCCTCAACAGGCTTCTGTGTCCATGGAAACCCAGGGCAGGGGAGGCGGGATTAGTGGGGCCGGCTGGCCCCAGCAGCCAAGTTCATGTGGCCAAGCACTAAGTGTGAGTGGCAGCCCTTGGCGGGCGGCTATTATTGTGGCTGGCTGTTGGGTGCCTCTCTGGGCAGAGCCCCCGCTGGGATCCCTGCCACTCCCTGGCCCATTCTCCTGAGCCTTTCTTCTCCGGGCCGCGCTAGCTTTGCCAACGCCGAGTTAGGCCTGAACAAAAGAGGCTGCTGGGGACAGCTTCTCTTGGGGCCTGATTACCATGGTAACCCTGGCCCCTCCAATCCCAGCTGCTGGATCAGATTAGTGCGAGCTCTAATGCTCTTCGGCAAAGCGCTCAGCACAGACACAAAGACACCCTGCTGCGGCGAGTCTCACCAGGAGCCGGCCTCGCAGGCCTGTGTGAGAGAGGGCCGCCCACACCCCCCCCGCCCTGGACACACACACAAAACGGCCTTTCAGTGCCACCTCGCTCCCCCTGCGGTGCCACCTGGGCGCACAGCGCTGGTGCAACGCTACACCTCATACCACGGCATACCCAGCACAGCAGCCCCGATCTATGACCATACCCCACGACCGGCCTCCAAACGCCCCGTCCCCCCAGATGGGGGGCTGCCCAACACCCCCCCCCATATTCCAACATAAGCTTGTCCAAAGAGGGAAGGAGCAATGAGCCACCCCCCTCTCTTCTCATCAAAGGGGAGGGATGCACAAATCTCCCCCAATCTCACAAAAATAAGTGGAGGAGGAGGAGGAGGAAGGGGAGCACACAACCTCCCCAGAGCCCCCCCCCCAAACGGGGTCATCTAGAGGACAGAGCCACCCCGATTTCTGCCAATTTCAGAGAGAGAGCGTTGGGCTGAACAGGAGCACAGTTACCCCAGATTTCCCTCACTCATGCACACAACCAGCAAAACTAAAACGAACAAGCACAGCCCAGAGAGGGCTTTGCTGCCTTATTCTCTGTAAAACAAAATCCTGTTGAAATTCAAACCCCCTCCGCCCCAACAAAAGGCACTGCAGTGCACAAATGAGGCTGCGAATGTATTCTACTCCCTTCACAAAAACTACCCATTATAAAAATATTATAGTTAAGAATTTCAAGTCTGGCAGCAAATTCTCAGTTAAGGCTCCAACACCAACTTGAATCCAGTCCCTGCCCCCACTCCAAACACAGGCCAGAGACCACACCCCCACCACCCTATTGCCATATCAACTCTGCCCGCCCTCTTGTGCATATGCATTAGGATAAATTATTTCATTCTGTAATCCTGCCCATGGACCACATGGCTGGGCGGGACCCATCTTGGGCGGGGGTCTCAACTCCCTATTGAGGAGATGTGAGAAAGGGTTGGAGAGGGGGGTGTTTCAGTGTACGCATGGGGGAGAGAAAGGATCTCCACTCTGTATGCTGAGGATAGGTAGGGATGTGAAGAGGGGACTGGGGACAGGGTGGTGTGGGGGATGGCACAGAATACGTTGGCCACAAAGAAAGGGACAGAGTTAAAAGTGGTTTGCAGTGGGTATGTGGGGATTCTTTAGTCTGTGTGCTGAGAGGTGTGAAGACAGAGAAATATTTTGAGCTTGTACTGAGAAAGGGAGAGGTTGCCCAGTGGGAACAGGAATGCAGGGTGTGATCTCCACCCCACGTCGGGAAGGTGGGCAGGGATACTGGAACATGATGAAAATTAACTTCAGAATTTTCTGATTTTTTAAAATAGCATTTACAGTTCCAACAATACAGTTGCAATGCACTTGTAATGGGGAGTGGACAGAACATATAATGGTAACTGGGCATTAACAAAAGTTTTGCTGGGTGAATTGTCTTGTTTCTCCCTCTTACATAAATAGTTGTTTTAATTGTTGAAACACAGCAGATGAGTGTTTAGCTTAGTGGTCAAGGCTGTTGTTGTCCAACATCTGAGGTTAGAAGTTCAAGGCTTATGTTTCTTCTATAGCTATGAGAGAATGTCTTTCTCCTTGTTCAACCACTAGGCTCAGCCATGTCGGGGGAAGGAAAAGGTTAACTTATCAACTCCAAATGGATTGCCTCCACAGAGCTCAGCCACAGGAATCACATGGCAATGGGACTTTTTGAGCACTACTTGGTAGTTAGGGGGCGTACCCATGTTCCCCGAGTGCCACATTCTATAGACAGAGGGTATAATGATCCCCCCTCATTAGCAGCCCCCCAGCTCCTTCAGAAACCTTATCTGGAGTTGAGCACCAAATCGATGGGGAGGAGGGAGGAACAATGTGGCTCTGTGGAGGAAATACATTCAGGGACAGGGGCGTCATTAGGCATATGTGGCATACGCGGCTGCGTAGGGCACCCAAAAAATCTGGGGCCACAGGTACTGACTTCTCATCTTGCTGGGGGGGTGCTTAGTCTTTCATGGCATTGCTACTGCTGAGCCCTACTTTAGGCAGTTTTACTAGCAGTGTCCTCCCTGAGGAAACGGGCTAAGGAGCTCTGTTAGCTGACCAGGAATCGAAGCTCTTCCCTCCCAAAGTCGGCCTTTGATCTTGCTGCAGTACTGAGAGCAACCTACAGATTTCACAGATGGGCAAGTGGCATTGAAGCTGCCCTCTGCAGGCCCTGAGATATTTAGGCAGAGGGATGTTAACCAGTTCACTAGACTGAATGTACAGTATTATCCATGTAGATAGCCTTTGAGCAGATAGGCCTTGGCCTCCAGGTTTTCCCTCAAAAGGCCACAAACAGTCTAACCTTTTCAATTACTTAGTAAACTGAGTTTAAAAAAGAGCTGATGGGACTAATACAGTCCTGGGGCTTGGGGAGGGATGGGCAGACTGATTCAGAGGAAAATCCAGTGAAGTTTTGGAGTGAGCTTCTGCAGGTGGACATCTTGGTGAAAGTTGCAAATATTAAAATAAGAACTTTGAAGGCAGAAGTGGAGAAGGCTTCCCCATGAACAGCAGATCAGCTGACCCATGTTAATTTGAAGAGATACTACCGTATCTTTTTAGAAAATAGTAAAAGGAGTGATGGCTGCTAAGAATGAGACCTTCAGGAAGAGACGGAACAGGAAGTAGTAAATCATGATGAACTGGAAACCTAACAGCCATGCTATCAGGCGAAATGACATGAGGTCCTGGTGTCCTAACCAACCAAACTGCTGGGACAACACAGCTTGATTTAGGGGAGGAGAAAATGGTTGCTTGATCCATGCACAGGGACAGAAACTCCTACAAGTAGATGTGTTGTGCCCATGCCAGTGCTAAGACCACCACCCTGGCTCGGTCCTGCTGAAACTTTCTCACTGCTCTGGGGATGACAAAAGTGAGAACAGGAGCCCCTTTCCCCCCAGTGTAAATGAAAGGGGTCTGATAGACATGCCTGTGCCTGCCTGCTCTTGAGCAGATCCTTGGACACCTGGCAAATATCAGATGAACCACCAAGAGTCTGAATGACCATTCATACTGATCTGCGCTTTTCTGACTCAGGTCATTGGCTGTAGCATCTTTGGTGCCATGCCTGCCAGATGCAGAGTAAAGGGAATCCCTTTGTTCCAGATGTAGCATTGCCACAAGACAAGTTGCCTGCTGACACAATGGAGGTGATCAAATTCCCCCCATCTGTTCAGGATGTAAATTGCGACCATGTTGTGAATAAAAATTTGCATCAGTTGCCCTTTGATCTGTGGAAGAAAGGATTTGAAAGCAAGTCTGACGAGCCTCTGCTGTAGTAAGTTTATGTAGAGCTTTGATCCCTGAAGTGGACTGTGGACAATTAGGGATCCTAATTGTGCTCTCCCAACCTAGGGCAAAGGAAATCATGCCTATCATGAGCAGGGGAGAAGGACATTATTTTTAAGACATTCTCCAGCAGTGTCCACAAGAGTTTTTGATTAGGGGAGTGGGGAACACTCATTTCCCAGCTGTGAACTACTAGTTTGTACAGGATTCAACTACCCTTGCAAGGGTCACTTCCCTGGCCTTCTAATGGATGTGCATGTGCGTGTAACACAAAGGTGCAGGCAGTTATCTGGCCCAACACCTAAAGATAAAATCTCACAGGGCCTTCTAGCCTGGACCTGGCTAGGTTCACTGCCTGGATGAGATCTCAAAACCTGCCCTGTGATGGACAAGCTAGAACCCTTGTAGAATTTAAGGTGGCCACTATGAAGGTGAAAACCCAGGCTGGACCAAGATAGATTTTTCCTTGTTTACCCTCAGACTGGGAGATATATAGAGGGAGCACAAGATATGGGCCACCTCACTGAAAGACCGAGCTCTCATAAGCAAGTCATCTAGCTATGCATACCCCTGCAGTCGTAGGCAACATAGACAAGTCACAACCACCTCCATGGATCTGGTGAACACTCTGGGGGCTATAACCAGCCTGAAGGGTTGAGTACCTTGTACTAATTGATAATTGTCTACCACAAACCTCTGAGGTACTTCCTGTGCTTTTTCCTTACCAAAATGTGAAAGTAATCATTGTGAAGGTCAAGGGCCTCAAACCAGCCTGGAGGGTTAGGAGTCAGGATTAATCTCTCAGGAGAAAACCTTGCAGAATTGGATTTTCCTTATGTAATTGCTCAGTCATTCCAATTTCTAGAATTGGGTGCAGACCGCCATTCCTTCTTGAGAAAAGGAAACAACACTTCTATGGTTCTAGTTTAACAGGGCCAAGAGCTCATCCTCATCAGAAGGCTCCCTGAAAAAGGAAGGGGGCTTGAGCTTTCTCATTGTCATGAATGGGAAGAAGTACCCCCATACAGTGAGCTTTAGGACTCAGCAATCCAAACAAATTACTCAGATGCCTTTAAAAATAAAAAAGGGAGTTGTTCCCAAGGGATGAGGTAAAAGGGGAAGAAGTTGAGGATCTGGGTCCTCCAAAATTGCTCTGGGGTCCTCTGGGGCATACTCACACTTGCTGAACTAGATGCAGCACCAGCTCCGGCTGAGGTGGAAGATATTTTCCTCCTCTGATGGTTTCTTTTTTTAAATTTCACTTTAAAAAAAGACTGTCTAGCCCTATTGCTGGTAGTCTGATTCCAGGAAGGACTGTTGAAATTGTCCCTTGTGAAATCTAAACTATTTCCTGCAAATAAAAACTGACTCAAGCCCAGAGACATCTCCATGGACTTTGTGACCTTAATCCTTTCCAGAACCTCTGTCCCAGAGCGGAAAGATTGGTTCCTTTAAAAGGCAGGTCCATGACCTTGACTTGCATCTTGGTGGAGAGGAGAGTTTTGGAGCCAAGAGCGTTTCTTAAGGGACCCAAGCATGTTCAAAGTCCTAGTATAGTGCTGTCTGAGACATCAACGGACGCTTTGGGAGTATGCTTAGACACCTGGCCTTCCTTAAACAATACCACACATCCCTGTATCTTCTCATAAAGAGAGCTGGTCAACATTTTTCATTCACAGCATTTTAAAAATAAAAAACAAAAATGGCCTCTCTTTGAAAGGAAAAGCTTTTTTAATATTGATTTTTAATCTTCCAGTTTTTTGTAAAAAACCCCCAAATATTTGATGTTTCGGGGGGTTGTTTTTACCCTCTCCCTCCATTTTCCCCTTAATTCTTGAGCAATGGCTAGTATTTTCCCTACGTGCACTTTTTCATTTTTTCTTTTCCAAAGGTCAGAGAAGTTTACAAAAAAAAACCAAAAACAAAACATTCATATACTTGTTCTCCGTGGCAACAATTTTTTTTTCAAAGATTTGAAATTAAAAAAAAAAATTGTGATCAAAATGGAAAGTGGTTCCATTTCAAACCCAGCAACACAAATTTCAAATTTGCTCATTAAATTGTTTTTCCATTTTTCTGCTCATGAATGTGCTGAGCTCAAGATCCTGCCTTTGATTAGGCAGGAAACTTATATCTGGCAATAGCTACCTTGGCAGCTGGCAGTTCATAGATTTTAAGACCAGGGAAACCACTGTGATAATCTAGCCTGACTTCCTGCATAACACAGGCCATAGGATTTCACCTAGTAATTCCTGCATCATGCCCATGTCTTCTGGCTGAGTTAGAGCACATCTTTTAGACAGACACTCCATCTTGATTTGAAGATTTAAAGTGACAGAGAATCTACCACATTCCTAGGCTTGTTGTGTCAGGCTTGCCTAGCAGTTAACCTTCCACCTTAACACATTCAGTTGTTTGAGCCTCTGGTCCCCAGAAGTAGATGACAACTTCCCAGCTTTAAATATTTCACTTGCAGCTGAAATCACAATTGAGCTTGGGGTAGGATTCTGGAAAAACAACCCAAATCTTTCCCTGGGAACTGGTAGAAGGATCTAGGAGTCTGACAAATCAAGGCGCAGAGCCCAGATGGTGCCTGCCAAATCCTGGGAGGCTCTGGGGTCACACAGAGGAGGGAAAGTAGTAGTCATGGCAGTCTCATCAGTTGCTAAGGTACCACGGGCACCTTAGAGGATAGTCCTCACCAGTTCCTGCCTCTCAGAGTACCAATGTCCTGTGGATCAGTGGTGCTACTGGATGTGGAGTCAGTGAGAGGTCAGGTAGTCCCTAAGGAGACTGCCTTCTTTGGAGGAGACTTCCTGGCAGAGGAGGAGACCTAGGTCTCCTCAATTCCTTACACTAAAGAAATCACAGATGCGGGAGGACCACAGGGCCAGACTCAAGGGGTAGATACCCCTAAGGAGGAGATCCTGGGTAACTCTTTAACGGGGCTCTCCAAGGTGACAAGGTTCCAAAGATGTCGCTGTATTAAAATGAGGCTCCCCATGAGGAGGAACCATAGCTGACTGGTACAGAACAGTCTTTTCATAGACCTGGATATCATACCATGCTGAACTCAGATCTCATGGGAGCAGAGAGCCCCCCAGACCGGAGGGTGGCACAGACTTGCCTCAGAACCACAACACCAAGGAGTCATCCACACATGGCTGGAGGAAGACCATTTTGGAGAGAGCCTCTCTGGAAATGATCCCACTGGGGAGAAGCAGCTGGGGCTTGGGCACGGAGAATGGGGACATCCCTCGCACCGGAGCTCTGAGGGTGTGTATTTCTGTTGGAGTGGCCAGGTGAATCAAAATGATGCTCTGAAGCAGAGGATCATTCCAATCAACCCAGATCTAAGAGGCCCTTCCTTCTGGGAAACTCCTACGATCCGAGCAGGCAAATTACATCAGAGTTAACCTAGATCTAACTGCAGGATGCTTTCTGGAGCACTCCTCCTTTTTACCACGAGGCTTACTGAACTCTCCTTCCAGGCCTGTCCAAGGAACCTGGAGCCTTAGCTGGGGGAACCAATCTGAGCAGTTCCTTGTGGGGCATCTTTTAATTTTGGACATTCTCTTTCTGCCTGTGTTCTCTCTCTTGGCTTCCACTCTAATGGAGGTTTCAAAGACATTACACAGCCCTAGACACTCCTCCACAGAAGGTCTCCTAGAATACTGCACCTCCAAAGCCTATGGCAGCAAAAAGTTCTGCTGTTTTCTTTTTGGGCCTTTTTAGAAGGGCCCCTTACAAGCCACCACAGCATTTCCCCCAGGCATGAAAGGCACTTTTCGTGCTTTTATGGAGTAGGAAACATAGGACAAGAGGAGCATTATTTAAAGCCAGTCTTTTTGGTAGCGTTCTCTCTCTTGGGCAAACCCTGACAAAACAGTCAAGAAATTAGAAAGGAGAAGTGTGCATTCCTAAAACTAATTATAAAAGTACAAATGCTATGTGTCTTACATGACTGAAGGGAGAGGTTGGTTCTGTGACACTGTTTGGAAGGCAGAGGGACGGTTACTAGATGCAGGATATTTGTGCTCTATGGAACTTAAGGCTAAGAGAGGAGCATGCCCCTGACTTTCAACTACTGATCAAAACAGTTCTGTGGCCATTGAGCAGACTCATGACTCCTGCAATGGCGCTCTGGAGACATTACCACGGAACAGAATATAAGGATACAGCACATTTACTTTCCGTGGTAGAATACAGAAAAAATGTAAAGAAGTGACTAACGTGTATATTGATTCCCAGAGCACTGAACACTTCCCCTTTCTCCCAAGACTGACTGGAAACATTAAGCAGCTGCAAGTTACTGTGATGTATATTTTGTTCATCCCAGGATGCACGTATCAATCATTCTACAAGACAAAACACAGATACCAGACAACACCACTCCAAGTAGAACCACCTAACTTTATAGGTGATAAAGAATTCCTGAAAGCTACATTGATATGACACAGCCAATTGGTGAGGATACTCTTTTCCAACCCATTTTCTTCTCTCCAAACGTTAAGGCATTCACACACCATAAAACCATCTTATGCCCTCCTCTGGGCTGCTGCTGGTGCCCTCTTTCAGAAGAGACAAAGATACTGAAGTCCTCATCTGTCATGGTCAGCATTTCATGGCACTTTCTGCAAAAGTTAGGGTGCTAATCCCTGTGTCCTAGCAAGATTCCACCATACATAATTACATTCTACCTCCCTAAAATCCCCAAGAAGTTCTAATTGGCTATGGTGTCCTTCAAGTCCTGTCCTAAACAACTGTGCAATGGTTTTGTGCACTGATAATTAAACAGTTACTGTGCTCCACCCCAGAAGCGGTGGCATATCAGCAGTAGACCAGAGCAATCCCTATCTGTAATAACTTGCATTATTTCTTAAGTGCATAAAGTGCTTTAAGGATCCATTAAGGTGAAAGTGGTAACGTTATACAGCACCTATTACACCACAAAATGCTCACCCTTCCCAGTGCATAACAGGCTAAGACGGAAGATCTTTATCACTTCAAATTCTACCCCACTTGTTTTCCAGCATGTGACAGGCACATGTGCTCATTGAGGACTGACTGAATTGGAGTTAGAGAAGCCCATCTGGTTTTGAATGATCAGCTGACATAAAACAGCTATCATAAAATGCAGAACCACCTGGAGCTTTGGGCAGCTTGCTTGCCAGATTTTCTTCCAGCTTCCTAAAAATGTCACTTCTGGCCCAAGACTCAGCAAGAGAAGTTTCAGCCCAAAAGATTTCTTTTTAACCGAAAGTTATAAAGGGGTCAGCCATGAGGCTGAGAATCAGAAACGAGCCACAGCTACACAGTTTGGTTCTTGATCAGAACATCTCCTTAGTTCAGGTGTGTTCAGATCTAGGGTTTGAATGGCTTTCAAACACCTTAACCATGAGTCTATGGGACTCCAAAGCCTCAGAGGCATCTCCAGAGAGATTCACGGGAGGGGGGCAGAGCACGCAGTCTCCCCCCTCTCAGGTTCCATCTTCTCCATGAGCAAGCAAGGGGCTTCTGTTCAAAATCATTACAGGGCAGGCACATCTGGCCACAACCCCCTGCATGAAAATTCCAGCCACCCAAACCTTCTGCTGACCTGTGGTTTACCTGATCACCAGGAAGCACCCCTTCCTGCCCAGCAGAGACACAACCTGATCCATCTTCACCCATCAGACTTACCTTCCCAAACTGCTCAAAATACTGTTTCACATCCTCCACGGTAGTGTTCACAGAGAGACCCCCCACAAATATCTTCTTCGTCCGCGTTACCATCTGGGAAAGGGGAGGACAGGGATTCACAGGAGAAACAGAGTTAGCAGAGAACAAGATCTGTCTCCAAAACCTCCTCTTCTGTGAGCTGAAGAGCATGCAGTGCACTGTATTCCACTGGGAGACTGCCCGCAGCAGTGGAACAGAGTCCCCGAACGAAACACTGTATCTACCGAAGGACACGTTTCAGGCCCCAGAAATTTCATACTGTGAAACTCCATCACTCAAGTGCAATCTCAGGCTCATCCAAGCATGCGCCATATTGCTGTCTCCTACCCCTTCCCTCCCTAACCCCCAGCATGCACAAGCTCACTAACTGCCCGTGGGACTTGCCAGGGCACTGCCACTAATCTCCCGTCTAACCCCCTGGGGACGGGTACAGCATATTAAAGTCTGTCACCCACTTTCACAAACCTCCTCGCAAACACACAGAGTGCTGCCATCGCCTTCCCTACCCTCCCGTCACTCACATGGGGCACTGCTGTCACCCTGCCAATCCCCAGCTCACCCTCCCACCCTGCAGTTTCCCTGAAATGGGAAAGCAGAACATGGCCGTGATGCGAGATGGAGATCTCCATGGCCCACGGGTCTGCAAATTGTGCAGTGTGCAGTCCTACAGGGAACAAGCTCCGCTCCACTCCCATTCCCAAGCCATCAGGTTTAAGGAGCCAGAGGAAACGCTCAGTTAAGCTTTCTTGTGCATTTGGGAGGAGGCAAAGGAAGAAACCCTCCCCTTTCTCTTCCCCCAGCCACAGGAGGCTGAGGAGGAATAACTGAGGGGGGCGATTGCTGCTAGGATGAAGCACACTGGTGTCCTTTGAACTGATGCTCCAGCTGCATCCTCCCCTCAGCCCCTTGGCCACACCCCTGCTCCAGCAGGAACACATGGTCCTAATAACCCCAAGGAGCACGGGGCTAATCCGCAGCAATTCCAGGCTTGGAGAGCAGCCTGTTCTAACACTAAAGCACCTTCTGTCACCAAACTGCTTAATGGAATTAACCCAATTCCTACCATGTGCTTCCTGGCTCATTACTCAGGATACCTGTTCACTAATTGTTCTCTGCTCCTGATCCCTTGTGCTTTCCTCCCCACATCATTCTCTTCTTCCACTCTGCAATTCTCTCCCTCATCAGCCCGTTCTCCCCCTGCAGTACTTGGGGTGAGATTATAGGCTCTCGTCCTCCAGCCCAGTTAAGTGAGACCCCCCCCCCAAATCTGCATTCTACTTTGAAGGCAAATTGCCAATTTGCTCTTCACTCTGCAGTTAAAAGTTTCTCATTGAGCATCTAGTAGAACCTCCACAGCTGCTGGCTTCCATCGAGCGCCCACCTTCCTGGTGCAGGTCAAGCCCAATGTCCTTCTCTCTCTGGCCTTTCTAGTGCTGGTGTGCACCTTGACATTCCACAAAATGAAGTTCTTTCTCCCACACCTCTCCCCAGTCCATCCTACATGTCTCCTGCCACAGATTGGAACTACTTCATGTTTCTTGCAGGCCCTCAGGTTCCAGATACAGGCTACCAAAGAGCAGAAGGTGCTATGTTCTTGAGCAGACTTCTGCATTTCATCAGCTCCACTCATGAAGCACACTCTAACCATAGTGGAGTGGAGCTTGGGCTATTCCAACCCCACACTGACAATCACAAGAGTATCCCAAAGCTCCCTAGTGAGCTAGACCATGCACAACAGAATGCAAGTCTGGAGGTGGAGCACCAAAGGTCATCATTAAGGTAGGAACTAAGCCTGAGTATCAGTCATCAAAGCCTTAAGGACCAGTGCTGGCAGGTGCACCAAGATGTCCTTCCAGCATCCTCTGGACAAAGGCACAAAGAGGATTTAAGTTCCTTGAGTTGCACCTTTTCAATTTGTAAAGGCTGCACATTCTACCTACCTTGGGCTGTGCTCGGCGGGGGAATGCTACTTTTGGGTCGATCTGAAAGAGACATGGGAGAGAGAGAGCAGGTGAACATATAATACATGAAATGTAGGCAATTAAAGTAGGCTCTCCACAAACTTTGCCCAAGTGATAGTTTGCCAGACCCAAGGAAGACACCTAATGAGCATAAAGTAGACTGCAGACAACTTTATCTTCTAATAGAGGTGTGATCCCTGGAGACTACAGTTCCCAGCATGCAATGTTCCATCTGAATGTGAGCAGCAGCCGTTCAGCACAAGATGGAACACCACAGGCTGGGATTAGCAGTCTCTGTTAGCTGGTCCTCTGTGTTCAGACTCCACCTTGGCCACCCTGTACCAGCAATGTCATATTAAAGTACTTTATTCTCCCCTTCACTCTGGCTAAGTGTACAGAGCTCACCTGGTTAATAGTGAAGCAGGAAATGGTCTGCACATAAAAAGCTAAGAACTTCAGCCCGAAAAGCATGGATTCACATGAGAAGGGAAGATGTGAACTAAACTGAAGAGTCCCAAGGACAGAAAGTTGCAATACAGACTCCTGTCATCAAATCACACAGTATACTGCTGCCCCTTCTGCAGGTTGTATGCTGCGCAATAAAAACAATCAGCTCCAATCATCCTACTGTGCTAGATAGGCGTATCTGTTTGGCGTATTACTAAACCTGCTGTCCACTAGAGTGCCTTTATCTCAGCACCAATATCCAGATGGTGCACATTCTGCTGGGGTCAGCAATGGATGAACGCATGGCTGCACTATTCTTACCACCACCACAACTTAAACTAGGAAAATACTAATGCACTGAAAACGAAACACCCACTATAATGCACACACAGCAACTCTTGTGATGTCACCCTTACATTAGAAATGATCCAAATCTACAAATGAGCTTAGAGAGCCCTGTGCTAAAGGAGGGTCTGTTCAGCCCACAGCTGGAAAGGCTGTAGCTGGGAGAGGAGCTGAGAAGTTTGTCCCATTAGCCCAGCAGCTCAAACAGCCCGCAAGGAAACTGCACCTCTCCAGCTCCTCTCACTGCTATTGTTCTACTTTCCAGCCTGGCTTTTCTCCCTTCGTTCATCCTTTCATTTGTCAGACAGAACCCAAAGCTCAGTACCTCTTCAGATCACTCCCCTCTGCCTTCCCACCTCCAGCCTGATTCACAACCTAGAACATAAATAAACTCAGCATATAAGTAAACAGAGGCAAAAGTGAAGAACATAAATAAACCTCCCCTTATGACCGCCAAACACAGCAACATACCCTCTTGGTGCCTCATAGGGACATCTGAGCACCTTTCCCTCTCCTCCCCCTTCCTCCCAATCCAATCCTCTGGCTTCCTGGCTAGTGCAGAAATCCTCAGTGAATTCTGAGGACAGAGGACGGCAGGAGACCAAGAGGCCGATGGCAGATAATAAGCAAAAACAATAATCTACTGTCTTTTAGTTCTCAGCCAGTGTCATTCAGCTCCTGCCAAGAAGATGCTTTCATACACAGCAAAGTTAAGCCCAGGACTCATTTTTTCATTACCCTGAGCGTGATAAACTGGGTAGAGATAACGTATCCACCTGGCTAGAGGGGGCAGGCAGTAATTTCACAAATTCTTCTGCACAGCTATCTACTGTTGCTGGTAAACCGAGGCCTAACCAACCAACTGCAGACACGTAACTGAAGGTGCACAGAGGAGAGAGCGTTCAATACAAGACTCAAGGTACTAGAAGGGGGCTATTCCTCAAGTACAGGAATTTTCATAATTAAAGGAGAAGTGGTGGTAATCACTTTCTGTATCCCTGGTATTAAAGCCAATAATCTGGTTGAGTTTTACTTCACTGTCAGTTATGGATGTGATAAAGATTTGTACACAAGGAATTCAGAGTTCCTCAGATAATGTCGTAAAAAATGTAACTAGTATCTGATAGTGGTTAGGGTTGTTATTTAAATACTTGTCACTTTCATTTCAAGTTACTAACCTTTAGGGACAAATTGTGCCCATGGTTATGTCCATGGAATCCCACCGACCTCACAAGTGTAAACAAGGGCACAACTGGGCCCTTCATTACCACTTTTCAGGCCACGTAACACTGTTTAATTCCCATGTAAGCTCATATAACTACATTTAACTTGCTGACATCATTATCTGTGTTATCTATATCCACTAGCTGGGGATCTGAAGCGATTCAAAAAAGCACAATTGTCATATCTCTAGTGCCAGCTTTGTTACATTTGTTAATAGTGAATCTGAAAATGCCTACAGTACCCCTTTCACACACACACAAATAAAAACAGCAAAAGCAAAAAAAACCCAAGCAAGAAAACCTCTAACACATCACTGTTTCTAGGGCACATAGAGAAACTGAAGGCAGCAGCCGTCTGCAGCTTTACAAAGGCACGCAAATCTTTTACCTTGAGACGGCAAAGCCAACTCTCATATCAAGCATTTCCATAAATAACCCCTGTAGGCTGCTATCTAGCTTACAAACAAAGAGAAGTCTGAAAGGCACAAGGTTTCCTCCAGAGAATCAGGCCAACAACATTAATTACAATAGAAAGAATCAGAGAACAATGAAGCAACAAGTTGGGTAGACATTATCTACCAAGTGCTGTTTACCAGGAGACACCAAGCACAGAGAATGGGGTGTAGTTTCAGGACACTGGGCCTTTTCCCACAAAGTTTTATAAAAGCCTAAGTTAGGATTCAGATGAGTTGGTGACATTTAGTCCATGACTAACAGCAGAGACTTTCAACTAAAGAGGGGGAAAAAACAAAACAAAAAACCCCCCACACATCTAAGGCTCCAAACAGGACTACAAAATCAGCATGTTTTAGGGGAATTGAGAGCCACTGAACTGCACATATAGATCAGTCTTGGATCCTAATCCAGCAATTACCAGGCAACATACCCCAAAACATTCAGCCCAGATTTAAACTTTAAAAAAAGAGAGAAAAAAAGAAAAAAAATCCAAGTTCCTGACAAAGAAAGGACTTTAGAGAAACTGCCACCATTCTTCCTGCTTCCTCAGCATACAGTCAGCAAGCCAGATGCATCAGAGAATTTCAATGGCTGGCCAGCCCCACATGTTCTTTACACCACAAGTCCCTTCTCTTTTCCTTCAGCACACTTACCCATTCCACATCCCCTCCCTTTCCTGGGCACACCCAGTGGATTGCAGAATTGCTTTAAGACCAGAAGCAGCATTGGTTTAGACAGGTAAGAATGGAGACCATAGATTGCATCTCACTTCTGTCCCAGAAATGCTCTTGGGATTGCTGCCACCATCAACATCCATCACTCACCTTTTCAAGAGTGAGCTAGGCCAGTCCCACAGATTCACCATCAGACCCCAGGTTTATACGGACTATAAAATAAAACAAGCCTGCCCCCACCCCAAAACATTTAATCAGAATCCTCCCCCAAAGCAAAACTAACTTTACACCACTCTCACAAGAGGACAAGGTTTTTAAGACTCCTGGCAATCTGCACACTGCAGAGGCGGCTGGAATAGGTTTAACCAGGAGCTCCCATGGGGAGGAAGGTCCTGTATACATCAAAGGGAACGATCCATGCAGTTAAACAGGAACAGACATAAATCTTACCGCAGCTCATGCTGTAAGCCTCAAGAAAGGGTCTCTCTCTCTCCCGCTCTCTCTATTCAACTCAGATAAAGAATTTGATGCCTGAACTGCCTCACTAGACTTCAAGTTACACATGTGGACTTTTCATTAGTTCATGGCTGGAACTGGAACTTATTTTTTTCCCCCCATGTGCCCCCACCACTTGTATCCCCACCCCTGGGTCAATATTAAGAAAAAGAGGAATTTGACAGCACAAAAGTCACTAAAACTACTCAGACAAAAGATCTCTAACACCCACTCCCCAAACACAGATCCTACATATCTCCCTGATGCCAAGGGCTTGCAGTGCAGGAACTGACAGTCTATGTTGAGAGACCCAATGACTCTTTAAAAAACTATCTACAAGTTCACAAAGTGGCTAGAACAGCTTGTAATTGCAAGAACTGATGTACCACCCTGGGGGATGGAGGCACCACTGATATCTCAAAGAGCAGAAGATGGCCCTCAGAGGCACCTTCTGAGCACACTAGGAGACAATAAACTTCAGGAATTCATGGCCATTGCAAATTCGTATCCTGGGGAAGCCATAAGAGAGCATGAGGCAACAACTCCTCAACACAAAGGGATATGGGTCTATAACAAGGGTTCTCAAACTGGGGGTCATGACCCATCAGGGAGTTGCAAGGTTATTACATGGGGGGTTGCAAGCTGTCAGCGTCCACCCCAAAACCCTGCTTCACCTCCAGCATTTATAATAGTATTAAATATTTTTCAAAATGCATTTTTGATTTATAAAGGGGGTCGCACTCAGAGGCTTGCTGTGTGAAGAGGGTCACCAATACAAAAGTTTGAGAACCACTGGTCTATAGCATCACCAGAGAGAACAGGCCTAGCTCTTTGTAAGGGTCAAGCGCCCATCATGGAGGGAAGGAGTACTTGTGGCACCTTAGAGACTAACCAATTTATTTGAGCATACACTTTCGTGAGCTACAGCCGAAAGCTTATGCTCAAATAAATTGGTTAGTCTCTAAGGTGCCAAAAGTACTCCTTTTCTTTTTGCAAATACAGACTAACATGGCTGTTACTCTGAAACCCATCATGGAGGGGTTACACCTATGGCAAAACAGAAGGTGATTGGTGCACACAAGAGACAATAAAAGCCTATCAAAGGCTGTGGGGTGCTGTATTTCCATAAGGGACTAAGAGAGGGCATCACAAGAGAGTGTTTCAGAGTAGCAGCCGTGTTAGTCTGTATGCGCACAAAGAAAAGGAGGACTTGTGGCACCTTAGAGACTAACCAATTTATTTGAGCATAAGCTTTCGTGAGCTACAGCTCACTTCAAATAAATTGGTTAGTCTCTAAGGTGCCACAAGTCCTCCTTTTCTTTTTACAGGAGAGTGTGAGGCTCTGCATGTCCTCTCCACTTATGGGGCAGTTGCTCCCACAGACACTGTTAGTTTCACATGGACACACTTTTTCTTGTGCAGTCCTGAATGTATTCAGTCTTTTCAACTCACAAAGTGCCACCATCAGTTTCTCAAAAGGGATTCTTGCAATCAGTAGGCAGAATGGAAAATCATAACCTGGGATTCATAATCAATACTCAAACATTCACAAACCAATCCATACTTGGTCATCCACAGCTCAGAAGAGCAGCCAGTTAGCAAACCATCACCACGATGCAGAAGGGCAGGATAATTCTTTATCAATAATCAATAGTTTATAACCCCTCATTGGGAATCAAACACCACAATCAATCAGTGCTCTAAGCACTGAGGCTCAGTTGACAAATGAACCCCCTTAGATGGGAGAAGAAACCTCACCGTCTTGGAGTCCAGTTCATGTCTGGATTGGGCCAGAACCTTGTCCACACCGGCCTGGTCCATGAACGTGACGAACCCGAACCCCCTGCACCCCGAATCCCAGGCAGGAAATGGGGGGGGAGGAGGAAAGAAGAGAGAAAGTTGGTTAAAGTCGGCCCGGCTCTGGCCGAGGAGCAAAGGAGGAGCAGGGGCTGGTCTTCTCACCTGGATCGCTTTGTCAGCGGGTCCCGCATCACCAGACACTCCTTCACCTCCCCGAACTGGCTGAAGTATTCCCGCAAGCCCTCTGCAACCAAAACACAAGGCCATGGGCCCCTGCCTAGCGCCGGCCCCTCGGGGCTCCCTCCCCACCGCGCCGCCCCGCCCGGCCCACGGAGAAAGCGCCCCAGGCCCGGAGCCGACCCCTGGTGGCGAAGAGCGACGCGCCCCCCCCCACGCGCGTCCGGGGGCGGCCGCGGCTCCCTCCCCCCTTCCCCGGGAAGAGGCATCGAGGGAGCCCTACAGAGCGGATTCCCCCCCCGGAATAACAGCCCGGGCCGGGCGGAGCAGAGCCCCGACCCCGCTCCGCCCGGGGAGTTCGGAAAGTTTGGGTGGCAGGTGCCCGGTCCGGAGCTCGGCCGGGGCCCGCGGGGGAGCGGGAGCGCCGCGGGGAGCGGCCCCTGCCCGGCGGGCCTCACCTTGCGTGGTTTGCCAGCTCAGTCCCCCGATGAACATTTTGCTGCGGGAGACACAAAAAGAGCCGTGAATGGAGCGCGGCGCGCCGGGGGGCGGCCGGGGGGGGCCGCCCGGCGGCGGGAGGGGAGCAGCGCGGGGGCAGCAGGCGGGGCGGGCTGCCCGGCTCTAGCGGGGGACCGGACCCGGCGCGCCGCGGATGCCGGACGAGCTGCCCAGGCTGGGGGGACGACGACCCTGCGCGGCCCCCCGGGGGGGCGGGGCGGGCTGCCCGGTGCCGGGGTCAGCGCGTGGCCTTATGCCCGGCTCGGGGAGGGGGGGCTCGGGCTCGGGTCCGGACTCCGGCGGCGGCCGGCGGCGGCAGGGCGAGCTCGCAGGGATCGGCCATGTTGGCAGCGGCCGCCGCCACCGCCGAGCCTGTCCGGGCCACGAGCTCGCGGGGAGCTGGCTGGAGCCGGCGGGAGAGGCGCGCTGCCGGCCCCGGCTCCCGCCCCCCGCCGCGCCGGGCGGAGCGGTACCAGGGATCGTGCGGGGAGTCCGGGGAGGCGAGGCCGGGCTGGCTGGCTTCTGTCTCCATTCGGACCTCTTCTCCCTGCGAGGCGCAGAGCCGCACTCCCGGGGCAGATGAGCGCTGGAAAAGGGGCCGGACGGACAGGCCATGCTGCCCCCTCCCCCGACCCCTCTCAGCCAGGCGGGGAGGGAGGGAGGAGGGCCCGGCGGGGACAACCTGCCCGGCTCCTCCCACCCCCGGCGGGCGGGCAGCCGGCGTGCGCATAAAACCCGGCCGGCTGCTGCCTGCCCGGCCGCCTGCACTGGGGGGACGGCAGCGAGCGGGGCTCGGGCAGAGCCGCGCCCAGGCCAGGCAAGTACAGCGGAGTGGACCCGTCCGCAGCTGGTACCGCCCGGGAGAAGAGCAGGGACGGGAGCCGCGGTGTGCGCGCGCCCCACCTGGCCCCCGTCTCCAGCCCAGGGGGAGGGAGCCTGGAGCCGGCGCCCGGAGGATTCTCACCTGGCTCGCCATGGAGGGGCTGCTGGGGCTCACGCAGCGTGGTGCGCGCAGCTAGAAACAAAGGGGGCCTGGAGCTGGCCCCGGGAAGCTTGTGCTGAGTCGCGTCTGGCTTTGGCGTGCTACCGTGCGGGTCTCCGCTGCTCTGGGGGACCGGGCAGCGCGCCCTAGAGCGGGGGAGCGGAGCTATTTCTGCCAAGAAAGCCGCGTAACAAGCTCCGAAGTGCTGGCTGCAGTTGGGGCTGTTCAAACGTGCGGGCTTAAAACGGGGCTGGAGCGGCCTAACTTTAGGCACTCACGTTTGAAAACATGGCACCGTGCGGCACAAAAGGAAAGCGCGCTGTGAAAGCCCCCGAGAGGCTTCTGTGGAGAGCCCTGCCGCCGGAGCCTGGCTGGCTCAGATGCGTGTCCGGGTTTAGCTTTGTTAGTCTGCCTAAAACTTGGCTTTGCGCTTCTTTCACTTACCCTGAATGGAGGCCAAATGCCCCCGTGAGCTTGAGTGTGGCAGGAATGTGAGCCATACTCTTCTCCAGGGCTGCCTTGCGCACCTGGGACATCCCCTCCAGCCTGATCCACCAGGGCACAGAGGAGAAGTTTGGTCTGAGAGGGTTAAATCAATTTGACAACAATAACAGGTATCCCAGACCTGAAGAAAAGCCCCCTGTAAGCTCAAAAAGTGGTTTCTTGCACCCCCAGAAGTTGATCCAATAAAAGATATTTTCTCAACTACCTTGTCTCTTTAATATCATGGGACCAACACTGCATACAGTCACATGTGACACAAACATAGCCTGAAGCAGGATCTGCCTGTTGTGGCATGTACCATATTTAAACAAGACTGCTTTCCCCCCCCCCCCCCCGGCTGTGGTACTCTTGCATAGCCCCCACAAGCGTTGGCTAAACCAGGGATTCTCAACGTTTTTCTTACCCCTCCTTCACCCCCCAACAAGCAATTAAAAACTCCACAGCCCATCTCTGCCACAACTGTTTTTCTGCATATAAAAGCTAGGGGGGAGCAAGCAGGGCAGTTGCCCCACACCACAGGGGGCCTGCAAAGCTAACTTGTTTAGGCTTCAGCCTCAGGTGGTTAGGCTCAGGGCCCTGGGCTTCAGTGCCCTGTGGTGCGGGTTTGGCTTTCTACCCTGGGCCTCAGCAAGTGTAATGCTGGCTCAGCTTGGCAGACCCTCTGAAACCTGCTCGTGGCCCCCAGGGGGCCCCAGACCCCTGGTTAGGAACCTCTGCACTAAGTGATACCTTATATTGACTCCTCACAATCCATGGGTAGCATTATCCCCATTTTACAGATGAGGGAATGAGGCACAGATGTGAAGTGACTACCAAGGCCATAGTCAGTCTCAGGCAGAGCTGGCGCATGAACCCAGGAATTCCTCACAGAGGCCTTTGCACAGTCCCTTGACCACACAGTCTCCTTAGTACATGCTTAGTAAGATTGATTAGAGCTCTAACCCCCTTTCAATCACCAGAATGGAGACAGACTAGTGTAACTTTTTCCCCCTCAACATATTTTCTCTGTCTAGATTCATGTACTTGTGCCCATCACTGTAGTACTTGTATCCTGGTACTTTACTCAACTGTTATCACTATCCAACCAGATTCTGAGTGATCACCTCCCTTTAAAAGAGAGAGAGCACCTTCACCAGCTCCTATCATTACCAAGGGACTGTGATTACAGTAGAATCATTTTTTTAATGAGGTACAGTGGGCCAAGACTACAACAGCAGGGCTACGTACTACAATGGATCATCAGCTCAACTCCCATTGATGACAGTGAGTGTTGTATAAAAACTGAGGGTAACATACAACCATAGTTTCCTTTTGCAGCTGCCTTTCTCAGAGGCACTGGAGCCTTGTTTCAGCTGCTGTGATAGTAGCCCAAATCACAGTGCAATTTTACATGGATTAAATTGGCATTTCTATCCATGTAAAACTGATCAGCCCATAGGACACCAGCCTGACACTTATGCCATGTTCCAAATCTTCCTTACTACCAAACTAGTCTGTCCTGCATGTGTCCATGTACAGATACTTTGGGAAGCCAAGGGAGTGCACCCTCTAGTTCAACCCCAAACCCTACCAATGAAGTGCTAGTGTCAAAATTTAGTTGGGAGTAGCTGAACTGCTAGATTATCCACCATGGACCTACAGTCAAAGAACACTTCTTACCTCTTCACAACTACAGCTCTGTGCATGTCACTTGGAAATGGAACATTCACTCAGATTACATAACGGACATTGGGCCAAAATGCCCAATATATCTGCTATGTCATGCAATATGCAAGTTAAACATTTATTATACTCATTCCTCTCTCCAGTTTATCCAGAATGGGCTTCCCTTTTATTTTCTGATTCCCCATCATGCCATGCTGCCTGGTTAGGAATGGTAAGATAGATATCAAGAAACTCCCATTCATCCTTGACCTTTTATCAGTTTTATTTCCCAGTCTCCCATCCCCTGCAGTAATCTCAATACTGTACCTCAGCTGCAACCAGGAGAATAGACAAGCACTTTTTTCCCCACACACTAAGATTGCTGGGGCAGGCACTATTTCTTACTGCATGTTTGTACAGCACCTAGCACAATATGGCTCAGATCCTGAGTGGGGCCTGTGGGTACAACCACAATACAAATACAAAAGTGTAATTGCTAATATTGCTGCGAGGCCTGGTACAGGTTGCTGCAGTGACCAGGCCTATCCATTACCCTTGGATATTTTTCAATGCCCATCCTCTTAAATCTGGTGACATGTCCGCAAAATCTGCAGAACAGGGGCAAAAATCTCAGCAGAAGTTGCCAGCAGTTTCTTTGGCTATACATTGGCCCTAATCATTATGTACAGTAATGTTAAAAAGCAAAGACTTTGTAACCATTTCTTGGGAAATCAGTTACCTAGTATGAGCTCAAGCTGCTAAGTATCCTAAACTCCCATGGGTGTCAATGGGAGGTGAATGTGCACACTACCTCACAGGATGAGCTGCTTCTATACAACAACACAAAAATTCCAAACTGTGTTCCACACACACAAATAGCAAAATCCTCTGGTTTGTAATCAATGTATATCTGCAATTTACCATTCTTTCCATCCATTATAATATCTTTTTATTTAAGAGATGGCTAGATAAAGGATGCCACACTGGAAGACCCAGACAGCATTAAATATTACATTGTGTTATTGTTGTGTTACTCATGTTTTACTCCCTCTTCCCCATCAAAATAATGTGGGAGAAGGGAAAGAGGGTATTTGACTAATGTGGGTTAATGTCTGTGGGCCTCAGAGAAGGAGTGAGTGTTTAGGAGAACATAATGGGTTTGACCAATGGTCCATCTAGCCCAGTATCCTGTCTTCTGACAGTGGCCAATGCCAGGTGCTTCAGAGGAAATGACCAGAACAGGCAATCATCAAGTGATCCACTCCCAACTTCTGGCAAGGGCTAGGGACACCCAGAGTATAGGGTTGCATTCCTACCTATCTTGGCTAATAGCCATTTATGGACCTTTCCTCTATGAACTCTGAAGCAGAGGCAGATAGATATTTGAGTTATTCACAAGGGACGCAGGACCCAAAAATTGAAGGATGAGGGAGGAACAGAGTAGCAGAGACTTTTTTCCTCCTCCATCATTGCAGGAGGCTGAGAGAGACAGCGTTTTGGAGATCCATCTCTTCACAGGAGGTGGGAGGCTCCAGCAGAGGGGTAAAGGCAAGAGCCCTTGCTTTAAATTTCATTTGGCCAGTTAATAAAAAAGCTTGAATGGGAATCCAAATAATTTTTGTAATATTTGTTTTAAGATAGTGAACATGTAAACCTGGAAAATATTAACTGCGGCTTTTTAGCCAGCCTGGGGGCAATACCAGTCTGCTGACAGTGGCTTCCAGTTATGCTCACGCCTGCTTTGGAAATGATGCTTGCTCTCTGGAGAGAATGATGGTAGACACTCCCTGCTGGCCAGTATATGAAGCATACAACTGGTGTCTGCCTCAAAGGAAACTGCCTGGCCATTCTCCTACATGGTGGAAACTGACTTGAGGCAAGTGGTTTAGGTATGTAAAGGCAAAATTAATTAACTAGAATGAAGGGCTGAAAAGGAGCCCTAGGCTCTCAAACACTACAGTTATGGGGGCCCTATAAGCACCTAGATAAATAGAATTTGGACCTGGTTCATGTTTGGGCATCAACAACAGTAAAACAGAACAGCTGAAAAAGCAAAAAACTTTCCTCTGTTGCAACACAACCCATTAAATAGGGTTAGATTATTATAAAATAGGTTATATGCTGCAGAGCATTTGAAAAAAGAGGAAGAGAATGCACAAAAGGAATAGGGATTTGGATGCAAGACTGAAAGAGTGGGAGAGGAGAAATGCAATGATGAATAAGGAAGAATGGGACAAAGAAGGAATATGAAAGCTTAAAGGGGCCATGACTAGTAAGTAAAGTGTGGATGAAAGAATCATGGCAACAGGAAAAGGGGGAGAATACATCAAATGATGCAAGAAAGCAAGAGTGGACAGGACGGGCCCTGGCACCACAAGGGAAAGAAGGTCTGATGTGGGAGGGAAAGCAAGAGGTTTATGATTTCGGTACCAAAAAAGGGGAGTTTGTACTGAGCAGACTAGTAGAGAGTAGGGAGTTCAAGGTAAGAGAACAAAGAGGAAGGTAATTTTGAAGGACACAAAGGGAGTTTTGTGTAAGGGGACTGCAGTGCACCATCTGCTGTCCTGGAGGTGAAATAGAAGATGGCCCGAGAATAGTTCAGAAAGACCTTTCCATCATTCACCCAACTCACAGACTCATGTAATTATTATCTGGCACCCGGTCTATATGATGAAAAACTATTCAAGTGTAGCTCAGACTGATAGAATCATAGAATATCAGAGTTGGAAGGGACTCAGGAGATCTAGTCCAACCCCCTGCTCAAAGCAGGACCAATCCCCAATTTTTGTTTGCCCCAGATCCCTAAATGGCCCCCTCAAGGATTGAACTCACAACGCTGGGTTTAGCAGGCCAATGCTCAAACCACTGAGCTATCCTTCCCCCTACATGATGTAAATGGAGGAAACTGTAAATATAAAGCCTAGGCTAACTGATTTGTTTCACACATCTGAGTATTTACGGGTCTGAAGGATGGGCAGTTGCTACCAAGTTGTTATTGTACTTTAACGTCTGCCATAGACCCATACTGGCTTTGTTCTTCTCCCTTTTCCAAAATGCAGTGGGCACAGGATTCTCTTTTCCATAGGTAAGGATAGAGGTACTTATCTTTGAGCTGAGAACATTTTTCTGCACTGACTCCATATTCTCCACTTTCCATTACATCAGATTTTTAGTAAAACAAGACAAACACTAACATGTTTACAGTAAGAGCAAATTAAAACAATTAAAATAGGTCTCGGCTCCTCCTCTCAAAAAGCTACCTGAACTCATCCTCACTGTCCATACTCTATCCTCTCTAAGTACCATTGGCACAGATCTTTATCATAGTTGATGGTTCTTGTACTACCTTTATTCCTAGGTTGTTATCATCCCCAGTAACTTTCACCCAGTCCCTCAGCCCAGCACCCAGTATATAGGGGGAACATCTTCCAGTCCTTCTCCCCTGTCACCAG
This sequence comes from Natator depressus, assembly GCF_965152275.1. Taxonomy (NCBI): domain Eukaryota; kingdom Metazoa; phylum Chordata; order Testudines; family Cheloniidae; genus Natator; species Natator depressus. Next base: position 10,785,234 of record NC_134248.1, read on the forward strand.
ACTGCTCAGTGCCCTCTGGTAGGGGCACTGCTTCCAATCTCTCTCCCCTCGCCTTCATTAGGCAGATCAGAGCTGAGGGTTGGGGGGTGAAATCAAACCTATTTTCCCCCATTACAGGCCTCCCCTCCTCTACTTTGAAGCCTGATTAGCTGAATTTGGCAGTCAGTGAAAGGTTGCCACCAATAAGCAGACCCCAGTTCCAGGATCAGCTTCAGAGTTCTAAAAAGTGACAATTGGAATACTACTTGTTACATCAGAGACCGAGAGTTTCATTGCCCAATCCCTATGCTGGAGAGTATCTCTCTCTCAGCCTCTGCTACCTTCAGCTCATGCTACTTTGTAGATCTTCTGCAATAGCCTGAGGGGCTTTTTAAAGCTGATGCCACCTTATCTCTCTACTGTTGCCTGCATCCTGTGGATAATGCCCTAGCCAGGCATTACAGAATGGATAGTACAGGTCCCACAATGGGGGCGAGGGAACATCATTTTCATGTTCCTTGCTGATGCCCCTGCCATCATCACTCAAAGCAGTTGCACAGCTCACATTTTCACTCTCCACGGTTTTCTGTACCTACAGGCCTACACCTTTTTAGGAGCACAAGTGTGAATAAGTATTTGGAGTAAGGATTTGAGTAAGACAGAAGGGGATTTGGGAGGAGTAGAGGAGTCAAAGTGAGGGCTTGGTTGGGGAGAAAGGGAGTTTGGGGTGTGTAACAGAGATGGGAAGGCTAGAGAGAAGGACAGAAAGAAAAGGGGAAGAGAAATGCATCAGGGCAGGGAATAGTGAGAGGCTGTAGTTTGGGTCTGAGATACAAGAAGAACCTGTAGAAGTGGAGATAGGAATAGAGAAGGTGTGTGCGGGAAATGGTAGAAAGAGAAGGCATATGGCGAGGTGGGTAAACAGAGAGATTTGGAGACAGAAGGGGGATTCGTAATATGCAATCAGACAGGAAATTGGTTGCAGTTTGGGACATAGCTCTTATTCCTAATTAGAAGACTATACAATATGGGCTTGATTCTCTATTGTCCTGCGCCTCGCCCACCACATTAGAATGGCAGTGTTTTACACTCACTTTGCACTGATGTACATGACTACACCAAGTGAAGGGCAATGGAGAATTGGGCCCAAAGAGCTATCCTGTACTTTGGATAGTCTCTGCTTAGTGCTCAGCAGAAGCATACGCTCACAGGAACTGGGTCCCATTACAATGCTTGGGAAGAGCATGAATATATGCCTCGCAGAGCAGTTCAGCGGGATCAGATTCATATGAGCTGTTCCCGACCCTCTCCCCCACAGCACTGAGTGATCATACACAGGGACAGACAAAACAAGAACAGTCATAATCCACTGTATAAATCCATGGTACACCCACACCTTGAATACTGCATGCAGTTCTGGTCACCTCATCTCAAAAACGATATATTAGAATTGGAAAAGGTGCAGAGAAGGGTAATGAAAATGATGAGGGATATAGAACAGCTTTCATATGAAGAGAGATTAAAAAGACTGGAACTGTTCTGCTTAGAAAAAAGATGATTAAGAGGATATATAATAGAGGCCTATAAAACCATGAACAAAAGTACTTCTTCAAACAATGCACAGTCAACCTGTGGAATTCATTGCTATGGGATGCTATGATGGCCAAACGTACAATTAGAGAAATTAATGGAGGATAGGTCTATCAATGGCTATTAGCCAAGATGGTCAGGGATGCAACCCCATGCTCCAGGTGTCCCTAAATCTCCGACTGCCAAAAAGATGGGACTGTACAACAGGGGATGGACCACTCAATCATTGCCCTGTTCTGTTCATTCCCTCTGAAGCATCTGGCACCAAGCACTGCTGGAAGACAGGATTCTAGCTTAGATGGACCATTGGTCTGACCCAGCATGGCCATTCTTATGTTCTTACTTGCAGGACTAGAGTACATCTGGCGCAGTGCTCAAACATACTCTGAGTGAGCAGAAGCTGTTTTTCTGTCCCTCTCAAAAGCATTCACTCTTGCTCATGATCTAGTCAATGCCCCACCTGTGTTATAACACAATCTATGATTTAGAACTTCCACTCACTTTCTAATCTTCAATAAATGGACATTTGCTCCACAAATCCCACCCTAGCCACCTTTATAGCATTCCCATGCTGAGGATGGTGTTAAAGCAACCTGGGTTACACTGAGATTTTAAGTAATAAGATTTTGGAAAATCTGTTGGCCATTTGAGGAAAGGGTGAATAGAAAAAGAGCATCTTCTTGTACGCTGAAACTCCTGTAACAGGGCCGGTTAAAACCAAATCCAGTGCCCAGGACATAAATACATCTCACAAATCTTCTTAAGCAGCTCAGACTGTCCTGGTTCCTCAGGGCTTTGCCAAGGTATTTTGTTTGTATCTGTTACATGACTTATATCAGGTATCGTATCCTAATCAAGACAGACACCAGTGTCTTCCCAGGCAAAACGCCATCTTCAGACTGTAGGAACAGCTTTGTAGGCTGTGCAATCACTCTCTGTCTGAGCTTCCTTCCCTTTGTAGGGGGAAGGGAGAGAGAAGTTCCATGAGAATATACAGAGTGCAAAGACCCAGGTGATTTTTGGGTTCAAATGGCCTTGATTTAGGTTTCTATAGCTGCAAGTCTGAAAGCCCTGGAGATAGACATATAGTACCCGTTCTGTATTCTCCACTCTGCATGGGGGCAACAGTATAATTTTCCTCACCCCCATGTCTGCCACACCACTTATTGTAATTCTTTTGTCAGAAGTTGAAGAATATTTTCCTAATCATTTTGTTAAGCAAGTCACAGTGACCAAGTTCATCTAATGGACATTGTACTGAAAAAAGAACTGCCATCCTTCTCTAGCTATGCAACTGGAGCAGGTGTCTATGACCAGGAATATCATCTCTTAAAGAAGAACCTTTTCCAGGGATCCAACACACTATACACATCATTCACTCATACTTTTTGTGAATCTCTTTCAGGCTAGGGAATGTGAAATAGGCAGGTTGTTGCTGTGCCTTTAAATGCTTCACACAGCTTGGACAACCTTATAATATAAGAACTGCCATACTGGGGTCAGACCAATGGTCCATCTAGCCCAGTATTCTGTCTTCTGACAGTGGGTGCTTCAGAGGGATAAACAGAACAGTGATTTATCCCTTGTCATCCAGTCCCAGCTTCTGACAATCTGTGGCTAAGGACACCCAGAGCATGGAGTTGCATCCATGACCATTTTGGCTAATAGCCATTGATGTACCTATCCTCCATGAACTGATTTAGTTCTTTTCTGAACCTCGTTATAGTTTTGGCCTTCACAACATCCCCTGGCAATGAGTTCCACAGGCTGACTGTGCATTTTGTGAAGAAGTACTTCCTTGTGTTTGACTTAAACCTGTTGCCTATTAATTTCATTTGGTGACTCCCCAGTTCTTGTGTTATGCAGAGTAAATAACACTTCCTTATTTACTTTCTCCACACCAGTCATGATTTTATAGACCTTGATCATATCCCAACTCAGTCATCTCTTTTCCAAGCTGAAAAGACCCAGTCTTTTTAATCTCTCCTCATATGGGAGCTTTTCCAGACCCTTAATCATTTTTGTTGTCCTTTTCTGTACCTTTTTCAATTCTAATATATCCTTTTTGAGATGAGGTGACCAGAACTCATGCAGTATTCAAGGTGTGGGCATACTATGGATTTATATAGTGGCATTGTGATATTTACTGTTTTATTATCTATCCTTTTCCTAATAGGAAAATCTTGATTTAAAAAATAATAGTATTTTGAGTTTGGAACTAACATGGGATCAATAAATCATCTTGACCTTGAGCCATGTTGGCTCACCTATGACCCAAGGCCAAACAATCTGATCTCTCACTGAAGAAGGGGTCTGATTCTGCACTGCTTATGATCCAGTTTGGAATATTTTTCTTCTCCTCCTATTTGTCCATTCTTGCCCTTGTAGCCCTTGCTCACTCTTCCCAACCCTTTTATATTTATCTCTCTGCTCTCTTGCTTGCTAGGGACTTTCCTCTAGGCTGGTTTTGCTACATTTGGGTCCTTATTCCATTTTTTCCAGGATACGGCCTTCCCACCTACGACATGCCCACGCAATCCTTTCCATCGCTGCTGAAGTGGACTAGCAGATTCACTGCTTCTTTTCTTAACAGGTATAAAAGAGAATTCCCTTGTGGCACAAAGTATTTCCCAAAGCCACTAGCTATCTGGCAGTCACAGCACTATCAAGGCCAACCATCACCATCTTCCAAATTAGCTGTCCAAAGCCATTTCCCACAGGGAAAATCTGTTATGAAAATAAGTAGGAATATGGGGACATGCTCCCTCAAAACCCCAGGAATGCAGGAGAGCCAAGGGAGATATTCTTAGAATGAAGGGGCACTGTAAAATACCCTAATGATCTACTTCTCTCTTTAAAATATGAAAAAGAAAAAAAAATCAATATAAAATCCACAATTAAAAGTTTTTCAGACAGATGTAGTAAGAGACAGGGAATGATTGTGGTAAATCCCTCAGCTTTTTGGGAAAAATAAAGTCCCAAAGGTGTCACACACATCTGTCATCTAACATATTAAACAATGAAGGGCCTGATTCTGATCTCCCACTAGTTCAACACTGGAGCCACTCCACTGACTTCAGAGGAGTAGCTCCTGAATTAGACTGATGTTAGTGGAGTCATGCTCGGGCTTGAAACATTTTGTCTCATTTGACTTGTAATCTGACTACATAGTTGTAATGCCCTAGTTTAGGATGGTTTCTTTTTTTTCTACATGTTATTTAATGTTTTAGCCCTTTCTTTAGCACCTTCCATCTGAGGATCACAAAGTGCTTTCCAAATATGAGTCAAGCTTTAAAAACATCCTCTGAGTTTTTATCATTATTCACTTTTAAGAGATGGGGAACCTGAAGCAGTAAAGGCCCATTTTGCAAAAGTTGCTACTGATTTGGGAGCCCCAACCTGAGATACCGTAGGCCTGATTTTCAGATGCACCGAACACCCACAGCTTCACATGAAGCCAATGGGAGCTGCAGGTGCTCACCATCTCTGAAAGTCAGGCCTAAGGTGTCTTACATTGGGCATGGAAAACCAGTGGTTACTTTTTAAAATTTTGGCTTAAGTGACTTGCCCATGGTCACACAGCAAGTCTGAAGTGAAGACAGAAATAGAGCCCAGCTAATCTGTCTCCCACCTTGTGCTTTAGCTGCAAAAGCATCCCTCTTCATCCCTGCTCAGTTTCCCTCCCCAAAAAGTCAATAGCAATATTTTTACAACACAGATATTCCCCACAGTGTCCATGTTTTTGTTTTGAATCCAAGAAAACCCCTCTGGTCCCTGAAACAAGCTGAGAGGGGGGTGGGGGGAGAAGAGAGTTGTTAATGGGGAAAGGAGCTTTTAAGTCAGGAGAATTCTTGAAATGGGAGATCACCCTTACACACTCCAATTAGTTCTACAAACTGCATTCAGGATGGTTGATCATTATGGAGTCCTGAAAGCTATGCAGTCTGCCAGGCAAATCCATTCCTGGATGCTGGGGATAGCAAAGGGCTGTGGCAGTGGATTTAGGAGTGCAGAAGTAGTTTGCTGCAGAACAGAGGGAAATCAGTAAGTTTGTTCAGTCTTTTGGACAGTGTTATTTTTTGTGCTCATGTCACTTTAAGGACAGGAATGCTGGAAACAGAGGTATTTGATATCTTTGCTGGCTAATTACAGTGCAAGATCCCAGTGTCCTGACAATGCCCTTGTCCCTGACCTGGAGGGGCCTCCCTGTCTCAGGGTCAGATGTAATTTAGTCTTAGGTCAGACTTGAGACTCTCCTTCCAGACTGACTGCACTTTGTTTTGAAGTGGAAACCGTTTTCCGGTTTGAAATGGATTGAGACCATCAAACTCATTTTACTGATGAGAAACAGGACACAAATGCAGAGAACCAGAGGTGAAGGTCAGTGTGTTCATCAGAGTGAAGAGTATTCAGCTGTGTCACCCAGGAGGTGATTGTTCTGCTCATCAGGCTATATGAGCTCAGAGTTAGCATTTCCTGTTTCCATCAGTTATTATGCATGTTTACTACAGTAGTTTCTAGGGACCAACCAAGAAAGGGGCCCCATTGTGGTAGGCATTCTACAAATAGAGTGGTAGTCAGTCCCTGCTCTGAAGAGCTTTCAATCTAGTAACTAGACAGTGGGAAGCTTAAAAAGGAGGGATGGTCATGTGGTAAAGCACAAGGCAGGGGGTCCTTAGATCTGAGTGCTATTCTTAGCCCTGCCACTGAATTGCTGACTTTGGGTAAGCTATTTCACCTCTCTGTGGCACAGTTACTCCATCTGTAAAACAGGGATAAATTCTTCCCAACCTCACAGCAAGGTTGTGCATAAAGTGCTTTGAGATCCTCAGACAGTAAGTGCTAGAGAAGAGTAACACAATTATGAAAGAAAAGTGCTTTCTGCAACTGTCTCTGAACCACCAGCATTAACTACCTCCCAGCAAAGGAAAGATTTTTTTTTTAATCCAATCAGTCCAGTTCCCATCCTCCTGCAGGTTTCTGTCCATATCAGTTGGCAGAATATGCTCTGGCTACAGCTGAGCTTGTTTGGTGTCCTCTGGCCAGAATTTGGGGGGCACGGGTATCAAAACTCAACCTAATTCATGCTGTTTGCATCATCATGTTCTGTTGGTAGTGGAGAGATTATGACATTGCGACAGAAATGTTCAGTGTCACAATGTTGCCCAGAATTAACCTAGCACTTAAAAAATCATCCTGTACACCAAATATGTTAGTTCCTGAAAATCAGGTATGTTATGCACATTTCTATTGTCCCCTCTTTTCCATTTGCATGCCAACATGGGATTGAATTTGCCTATGAAACACTTATATCCATACATGAGGGAGTTACGTGTTTTGGGGTACGTAAATCATTGTATGGAAAGGTGTGCAAAGCTATGCTTATCCAAACAGAGGTCAGGATACAGAAGTATTTTGATAGCGAGAGTAACGGGTACCCAACTCCATTTAAGTCGAGGGAAAGAAACACAGGCACAGAACCAAACATAAAATTTGGTGATGTCTCTACCAGCAAAAACATCTTCATCTCCAAGTGGGTAGCAGCTGGGCTTAGCATTGCCATATACCATGCCATGGTTATATATATATGAATAAAGGGATGATTACAGTTTACCTCTTGCTTCAGAAGGAGGTGAGCTCTTCACCCTACTCTTCCATGGGTAGGAGGAGAGAATTTGCTAGTCCCTGCAGGTCGCCATTGTTGCAGGAATGTTATGAGGATTGACACATTTCTGTCGCAATGTCATAATCTCTCCAATATCAATAGAACGTGATGATGCAAACAGCATGAATTTATAGCATGAGGATTATCTGTTGTGATACATTTGTGACCAAAATAGAGAGTCTCCTTTCAAATGGGAGGGATCAGATACAGGGCTCATCAGCTCACCTAAGCACACATAGGACCTACCAGTCTTAGTAACTAATAACACTCTCTCGTTCTCTAGGTGTTCTCTCATCACATTCTCCAAGTTCAAATTCTTACATTCCTCTGTCTCTGCCTTCTTCCTCAAAGACATTTTTTAAGTTTACGGAAGGGGTAATCAGCAGTAATGGTATCTCACAGACAGTTGGCGGAGTGCTGCCAGAGGCTGGAGGAGATGTCACAGAGAAGCAGGAGGCAGCCAGGATTGTCAGAGGTTTGCTGAGGTGGAAGTTGCTCTGGTCAAAGGTAGAGAGGGAACTAGCTGGTATTACACATAAGAACATAAACATAAGAATGGCCACACTGGGTCAGACCAAAGGTCCATCCAGCCCAGTATCCTGTCTACCAACAGGGGCCAATGCTAGGTGCCCCAGAGGGAGTGAACCTAACAGGTAATGATCAAATGATCTTTCTCCTGCCATCCATTTCCACCCACTGACAAACAGGCTAGGGACACCATTCCTTACCCATCCTGGCTAACAGCCATTAATGGCCTTAACCTCCATTAATTTATCCAGTTCTCTTTTAAACCCTGTTATAGTCCTAGCCTTCACAACCTCCTTAGGCAAGGAGTTTTACATGTCCTATGCTGCATAGAAACCCACAAAACCTGGGGTCAGCTGGTTCATCTCGTGTCCCTTATAAATATAGGGGCCTTGTAGCGGGAAAGCAAAGCTGTCTGCTCAAGGTCTTGGGTTATCTGCTTCCAGAGACACCACACCTAATGGGTGTCATGACATTGAAAATCCTTTTAGAAAGGGCTTTACATCAAGATCTTTTTCTCTTACAAGATGCTAAACGGCATGATAAGTTTTGATGGCAATGTATTTACTCGCCCCACGTTGGAAAGCTTAACAGACCCTGCCTGAGTCTTCAATAATTCTTAATGATCTCCCACAAAGCCAACATTGGTCTTTACTTAGGCAAACTGGATTGTAGTTCCCAGAAATAGAGGGCCAGATTCTGTAATCCTTTATACCACTTTTGCCCTAGAGTAATTCCATTAATTTCAGAGTTAGTCCTGATTTACACTAGAGAGTAAATAAAGAATCAGGCCCAGAGAACTTCTAGATACCAAGGTGAAATTTTTGGGACACACAGTGGCCAGTCTCCATTGAAGCTATTGAATGCACCATTGTGTGCATTCCATCAGTGCAAGTTCTGATAGATGGTGCTTATAATTGCTTCTATAATACTCTCAGGAAGACTGCAATAAAAATCAGTTCCACAGCTGCAGATAAATGTATAGCTCGTGTCGATTGGCACAGCACTAGAGTACCTGAACAATATAAAGAGACAGGAAATTCCCAAGTACTCAATAACCTGACCACGTCAAGCACAAAACAGGGATTCTGTCTTCCTCTGTGTTTGGAAAGTAGCTAATACATTTGGAGAGTTTCCAGAACCTAATATCTAACAATCATTAGTATTTTGGTTACTAGTCCACCATTAACCTTCTGTGGGTCTCCTTCCAAGTTCATCCCCATGAATAAAATCACCAGTCAGTTTCACAGAATGGTAGGTCATAACTCCATCTAAATGTATACCACCGGATCTGAAGCAGCAGAAGTTGTGTGAAGGCAAGGGCCAAAGAGCAGGTTTGACCATAGTCAGTGACTTGGCCCTTTTTGCCATACAAAGTACTAAAATGGCAGGAACAGATCACGTTCATGCTAAATTTGACAAGTGTATGACCTCATGAGTAGGATGTGGTGAGTAAGCTTTTCAGTCATGAAATATCAACTCCAAAGCCATGCCACACTGGGAGTATAACTGCCCTGCCCAATCAGGGGAAGGATGTCAATCTACAGTACATCCCAGTTATTAAACTATATATCACTTAAGTCCCCAGTTAGACTTTCTGGATGAGTAATTCTGCCTTCTTACCTAAGGGCTTATCTACACAAGGGTATTCAGAAAAGTATATCCAAATTAACTGAAGGTGTAAATTGAAAGTGGATTATTTAAGCCCCATGAAACCCGTGGATATTCAGAATTAAAGTGGGCTTAAATCAGTTTATCTTATTCATAATTAACTTATTCTAGAGCCAGTTGGCTTCTGGCCATGATCTAGCCCTACCAAATAAATTCTCACATCCAGAGTGACTGACAAGTGAAATGCAAATCTGCTGTGGTTTTTACTGATGTAACAAAGCTGATTTATATTGCTACCTTTCACCTATGCTTCACTGATATGTCCAGTAGTTAGTACACTGGGGCACAACTTAAAACACACACTGATTTGCTTAGCATCTACCTAAATGGTAACCCAACTATACGTGGACACAGATTGCATTTGTCTGGTAGCACAGTCTGCATCTTTGCGCACCCTGAGCTCATCCCCACCTTTTTTTTTTTTTTTTTTAACCCTGATCGATTTCTCTCGAAATGGAGACTCAAAACTCACCTAATGAAGTTCATTAGCAGCTGCTTTCATCCCATACTGAAGTACAATGAAAATTTGACTTCAGAACGAAGGTATCCCTGGCATGCAATACATCTGGGAGTCCTTCTGGATGCTTCACTGTTAGTGGACACTCAAATAGTGATGTTTGTTAAAACACATTCTTCTGTGAAAGGTTGGCTAGGAAACTGCACCCCATCCTGTCGGACTCAGATTTGGTCACAGGGATATTAGTCATTGTTCACCTCCACACTTGATAACTGCAATGCATTGCACCTAGGGATGGAAATGCCAACCCTGAAAAAGCTCTAATTGGTTTAGGGTACAGCAGCCCAGCTACCATACAACCCAGGTCCCAAACAGCACATCACCCCAGTGCTCTGCTCAGAACACTGGCTCCCCAATTAATCTCAAGACAGCTTCAAAGTTTGGACCCTAATCTTCAAAGCTCTTCATGGGAATGGCTCAAGCCACCCAAGAGACCGCTCAGTCATTTGCCCGATGAGAGGTACGTCCTTCAGATACTATAGATGTGTCAACTACAAGGATGAGACTCATGAGCATTGGAAATAGGGCTTTCTTGGCTGCTGGCCCCAGCACTGGAACTCACTCCCATAAGCAATAAGAATGCGCCAGTGCTTTGACACCTTAATAATTAAATGTACAACTCACTTCAACTTAGCTTTCCCACAATAGCGAAAAAAATAGGGAAACCCTCCTCCCCGATAACTGGGAGCTGGAAGGTGGGGGACAGACATCCTTGTTACCTTAACTCGTAAAACTTTGTAAGGTGCTTAGATAACAGTAGTCAGTAAGGGACAGATGGAGACACTGAATAGATAATGCTTCACATGAGGGAGAATAGCCTGATTACCAACTCTGATTGGGGCATTATGTTCTTACAGAAGACGGGCCAAAGATAGATCTGTGGTTGCAAAATTTTGTGGTGACATTTTAAAATCTGTGACATAAGATAAATTAAATATAACATGAAAAATACTTCATGTCACAGACAAATCACCTCATTAGAGCCTCTGTTATTATTTTCCAGGGGTGGCACTAGAAAGGAGTTATCCTCTGCTTCCCTGATAATGTAATTTATATGCTGGGTGGACCAGAATAAAATTTAAAGGCCCTTATGCCTTGTCTTCATTGAGAATTCTCCCTGACTCCAGCCGTTAGTGTATTTACACTGACACTGCTGCACCACTGCAACCCCCGGTGTAGGCAAGGAAAACCGATTTACACTGATAGAACTTATCCTGGTGGGCTACAAAAGGGATTTTGCACAGATGTAACTGCAGTTGGTTGAAATCTGGGCTAATTCTTATGGTAGACACGGTCTTAGTCTCCCCACTGCCTATGGGAGTTGAAGCTGGGTCTCCTGAATGGCAGTGTGTAGCAGTAGGTCACCACCCCACCCAGGAGAACTTTTTTTTTTGCCTGCAGGTATCAGTTACCACGGCCCCTGGGGCTTACAAACATGGAGTTGTCTTCCTGTCCTCTGCTCCTCAGACTGTTGCCACAGGACCAAGTTTGCACAGTGAAAGGGGGAGAGTAAAGCTCAGGGCTGGGCTACATTCAGGCAGGCAGTCTTGGCCTGGGAACCCAGTGAGGAACAAGGAAGGAGGGGATGCTGGAGTGGAAGTGATTTGAATTAGAACAAACTGGCTGCTGAATAGAAGCTTTTATTCCAGCCTGGAGAAGGCTTTGTTAGTCAAGCACATGTGATGCACAAAAGCCTCTCCTTGAATTCATTGAGTTTTAATTGGTTCTCAGGTGGGGGAGGAGATGGGTGTTAGGAATTAGGGATTCCTTAAAGAGACAATATCATTAAAACTTCATCCCTAAGATTTAGGAGTCTGGACCAATTCATTATTTTATTTTATGTTAAGTGAGAGGATCAGAAAAATTGAGAATGAGGAGTGGAGGAGGATCAGTAATGGAGACAGATCAGAGTGTTAGGAGGGTGAGGGGCAGAAGAAAGATTAAAAAGAGAGAGAGAGAGAGAGGGAGAGGGAGGGAGAGATCCAGGAGAATGAAGGGAGGTCATACAGAGGGAACACAGAAGAATGTGAAAGGGATTGGGGGAGAGGGAGAATGATGCTGTTTGGGGCAGTGCTTCCCTTCCTTGCCACTGTGACACAGAAGGATCCTGTTGGTCACATTTCCTCCTTTACTGAATGCTTTAAGATAGGGGTGGGCAAACTTTCTGGCCTGAGGGCCACATCTGGGTATAAAAATTGCATGGCGGCCCATGAATGCTCACGAAATTGGGGGTTGGGAGAGGGCGAGGGCTCCAGCTGGCGGTAGGGGCTCTGGGTTGGGGCAGAAATGAGGAGTTCAAGGTGTGGGAGGAGGCTGCAGGCCGGGGCTGAGGGCTTTGGCTGGGAATGTAGGCTCTGGGGTGGGGCTAGGGATGAGGGGCTTGGGATGCAGGAGGGTGCTCCAGGCTGGGACCCAGGGGTTTGGAGGGCAGGAGGGGGATCAGGGCTGGGGCAGGGGCGTGTGAGGGCTCCGGCTGGGAGTGCAGGCTCTGGGGTGGGGTTGGGGATGAGGGGTTTGGGGTGCAGGAGGGTGCTCCAGGCTGAGATTGAGGGATTTGGAGGGCAGGAGGGGGATCAGGGCTGGGGCAGGGGCGTGGGGCTCAGGGGTGCAGGCTCCAGACAGTGTTTACCTCAAGCAGTTCCCGGAAGCAACCAACTGTCCCTCCTCCGGCTCCTACATGGAGGCGCGGGCAGGCAGCTCTGCACGCTACTCCATCCACAGGTGCTGCCCGTGTGGCTCCCGTTGGCCATGATTCATGGCCAGTGGGAGCTGCGTGGGCAGCGCTTGGGGCGGGGGCAGCGTGCAGAGAGCCCCCTGGCTGCCCCTACACATAGGAGCTGGAGGGGGGACATGCCGCTGCTTCCGGGAGCCGCGCAGCAAGCCCTCGACCCCACTCCCCCTCTGGAGCACCAGAGTGGGGCAAGCCCCCAACCCCACTTCCCAGCGGAAGCTTGAGGGCTGGATTAAAAGGCCTGAAAGGCATGATGCGACCCGCAGCCTGTAGTTTGCCCACCCCTGCTTTAAATCATCCTTACTTCTAGATCCTCTTCCTCACAATCTATGATTCTGTGCTCCAAAGCAAAATAATGAATCACTGCAGCAGTGTGAGGAAGAAATTGCTGGGACAAGGGTGGAAGGTGGATAATGCCAGAGAGGTGATAGGAAGAAGAGAACAGAATGTAATCCAGAATTCCTGTTCTGAATAACCTAGTAAGAGCTGAATCCAGGTTTGGCCAGGCCCTGTATAAAACACATGGGTTTTTCAGGAAGATTTCAGTAGTGGTATAGCACATTTTCAATGGAAAAGTTCTACCATCAGGGAAGGTGATTGGGTACTTGTCAGTGGAAGAGGAAAGGTTAGATCAAAGTGCTTGCCTGTGGAGGCAAGGGGGAAACAGGGTGGCCAGCAAAGGCTGGGCTCCAAGTTTAAGTTCAACATGTAATATGGAGGTGCAGAACACGGACTAGCAAATCGGGGAGACTGTAGGTGTATGGGGTTGTTGATAGAGTCAAAAGCATTGGGCCCTGAGCAGCCACACACCCGGTACATGCAAAAGGACAGCCTTGATCCTTATAAATGATTACCATTATTTCAACACATTTTGAAGGAATGAGTGAGGGATATTAGATACTGACATAGGAATCCTAGGTGGTGTAAAGCTTGAGTGGCCAAGGTTAGACAGGGGAAAGGATTTCTCACAATGTCATCTTTCGTGCTATTCAGTTCCCCCTTTAAGACAGGAGTTTGTATTTGCCACACTGTAGAAAAATCTCGTTCACCTTTTGTCATGTGAGTTTCAGGCTAATTCAGCTGGGTCTTTTCAAACCAAACTGGTTCATCAGGAATGGACAGACACATTCACCATGAACAGGGCAACCTAGGAGCTTGTCCCTGAAGTCTGTCCTGCTTGTCCATAGTCCTTGTTGTGGTCACTGGTTTCCCTGTGAATATCCACAGCAACTTTGGTAGACAGCAGGGAAAAATCAGACTGTTTGTTACAATACACTGCATCTGAGACAAGAGATGCTGTAGCTCCTGCAGCTCCCATCCTAAAATGATTATCTTTCCAAAAACAAACTCCTCAGAGGCCACGAAGAGGCTCTAACACAGTGAGGATAAGTAGTTGATTTTCCTGCCAAGTTATTCTCTATCATTTCCCTAGTCCTGTTTCAGGGAGTGCAAGCCCTTTTTCTTGCTACCTCCACCCTACACCCCTCATTTACCAGTATTAGTCTTTCCTGCAGTCATTTTTTTCTCTTTCGGGCATGTTCAATCTGTCCTTTTTTATTACCACAATGCTGGAATATCAACCTTTACCCCCACACACTGCTTATGAATAACCTCCCTGCCGCATCTGGTAAAATCCAGTGGGAGATGGGCACCTAGCTGCCACTTGTACCTCTGAAAATCTTCCTCTTATGCTTGAAAATGTTGCTGTTATCTTATGGTCTTTGTAGAGGCACTCAGCACATGGGATCCTCTTACAGCAGTTTCCATAGAAAGCACCATTTCCACAGCCTTTTGGTATGCGAGATCAGGCTCCAACCACAGGCACTTCTGAACTGCCTGGCTACATAGACCACAGACCTGCCAGTCACAAAGAATATAGTTTATCACAGCATCAGATTCACAGTGTTCAAAAGGCCTCTTCAGAGCTGCCATGAATTGGGAAACTGATTCTCCTTTTTCATGGTGTCTTAGAGAACACAAATGATCATTAATGGCTTTGGAGCGAAGTGTGACTGATGCATCTGCACAATCTATGCATTTAGTTTTGTTCCTGGTCTGCCTGGTTGCACCAGAGTATATAATAGGCAGAAGTTTTACCTGCCATTACCCCTTGGAGAGAGGGTACAAACTAGTATTAGATAGGGCAATTTTGGCTACTAAATATTCCCCATGTTCAAGATAAGAAACAGCGCCTCAATATAACCAAAATGGCCGAAGTGACCGTTCGTAGCTCTAATTATGGTAATTAAAAAAAATACGAAGCAACATCTTCAGCGGTGCCCCAGCAACACTTACCCACTGTCAGCAATCCCTTTTCGCTCTGGCTCTGTTCAGCTGCACCCAGTCAGGGTTTCCTCCCTGACGGCTACTGACAGTTTTCCCTTTTTCTTTCAGTAGGTATCTTTCCCCTGCACACACACAAGCCTCTTTTTAAATTACAGCTCATAATGGCCACACTTCTTTCCCATCTACATGGAGAGCTTTTCTCTCCAGGGAGCTATTTTCTCTCAATCCAGGATCTAGGAAATTTGGAGAGCATACACAATCCAACAAATTCAACTGGTTTCACCTACCAGATCCTCCCAAACCTACAAAGTGCATCTTCCTTGCCACTAGTAACGAATAGGTGCTTACATAAAGAAAAGCTGCCTCAGGTCAAATTCATCCTTAATAATATAACTCTGCTGAATTAATTGATTACACACCAGGGATGACCTTGGCCAACCTGCTGGTCAGCAACAAAATATTATATTGTGTTTTCTTCTATGGAAAAAAAGATGTATGATGGCTCCTGCCATAGTTCTAACAACTCAAACTATTGTGTAGTTCTTTGCAAAGTCACTCAGAACACCAATGTGTACAGCAGAACCTCAGAGTAACAAACCACCCGAGTTACGAACTGACTGGTCAACCACACACCTCATTTGGAACCAGAAGTTAGCAATCAGGCAGCAGAGACACAAAATAAAAATTAAAAAAGCAAATACAGTACAGTACCTAAACGTAAACTACCTAAAAAATAAAGGAAAAAATAAAAAAACATTTGACAAGGTAAGGAAACTGTTGCTTGTTTCGTTTAAATTAAGATGGTTAAAAGCAGCATTTTTCTTCTGCACAGTAAAGTTTCAAAGGCAATGTTTAGTTGTAAACTTTTGGAAGAACCACCATACCGTTTTGTTCAGAGTTAGGAACATTTCAGAGTTACGAACAATCTCCATTCCTGAGGTGTTCATAACTCTGAGATTCTACTGTAATACAATCAAACCAACCTTCCTGGAAATAATTTTATTTGTGCTAGAGTGAATAAAGGCCCTGCAAGATCTTCAGGAGCAATCATACTTGTTCTTAGGACCACAATAGCAACTTACGTGGAGCCCTTGGGCTACGGGCAATTAGCAGAAAATTAAACTGTTTACAGATTCCTGCATCTTTTAACACAAAAATGGCAGGTTCCAGCATACAATGTTCTGTCAAAATCCATGCAGTTACTTGTCTCTTAAAACTATGACACCAGGGAACTCTAAGAGTTGCATTTTGGTCCGCTCCTGAGCTACAGTGCCCCATCAGGATGAGGACAGACTTAGCAGTACTGGAAGAGGGAGGGGGCTTCATCCTACATAGACAGAATGAGGCTAGGATGACTAATGACAGAAACCAATGCTGCAGAAGCTTTCCAGCCCAGTGCTCTCAGTTATGGGTGTCTACGTGAGACAGGTTTCAGAGTAGCAGCCGTGTTAGTCTGTATTCGCAAAAAGAAAAGGAGTACTAGTGGCACCTTAGAGACTAGGTGCCACTAGTACTCCTTTTCTTTATGTGAGACAGTTTATGTGAGATCTGTTGGTGTATTTCTTCCCTGAACTTGGTCTGATGCAGGGCCCCCAATTACTCGTCACTGGACTTTGCCTTGGAAGATCTTTATAAATGAATTTCATTGTTGACCAACAGTACACAAATTACCACTGTGAACTTCAGAAAAGTGCTTTGCCATTGGTTTTGCTCTATCATTTTGTCTAGGTGCATGTTATGATTTGTTTGAATGATGTCACTCCGTTTTTGGGGTACCCTTTCTTCCCACGTGTTTTGATTGGTAAGTAGGAACGGTGCAGTGTCTCTTTAAGAAGGTCATTTTCACTGTCCTGGTGGTATAATTAGCCTGCTAAAGAAAGAGCAGAGACTGGAAATTGGATTGAACAAGCCAGGCTTTAGCCCCAGGATGAAGCCGGATCTACAAGGATTGTTATGCTAATCATCTGAGATCAGCAGTTCCAGTGTCCTTCAAACTCCCAGGTAGTTACAGGCAGAGGATACCATACTGATCCAAAGAAAAATGTAACTTTTCTGCACTTCTATAGCACCTTTCTCATGAAAATATCGAAGTATTTGACAAACATTTAGCTTCTCATTACTTATGGAAGATGAGTATGTCCCATTCTACAGATGGGGAAACTGAAAGCACTCAGAAGTTGCCCAAGGTCAAACAGAAACAGAACTCAGGAAATCTCAATTTCAGCCTCCTGCTCTAACCCCTTAGGCCACACATTAAATTTATTTATACAGTTCCTTTGATCCACGGTACTGGGAAACAGTTAACAGAAGGGAAAAAACAACAGAAGGTTATATAATGACACTATAGCCAATGGATCTATGCCAATTTACACGAGGTGGGGATCTTGCCCGTACAGATGACACACGGTGAGTCAGTACGCATTTTGCAAAGAATTGCTTGTTAACTGCTATTTTGTTTACATGAAACATTGTTAAGAGCAATAGGCTAGATTCATCTCTGGATTAACTCTATTGAATCAATAGTCAGTGGAGTTATACCAGGGAGGACTTTGGCTCAATGTAGTAGCCAGCTCAGACCCAATTTGTACCTATTCGGCACCAATCCACATTGGGAGTGGTGAGGAGTTTCACTGCCCTGCAGTGGGACACACTGGGACACACAATGTGCCCCCTGGAACTCCCCAGAAGAGGCGTACATTGTGCTCCACAATTAGCCAGCTCTGCTAGCTGGTTCAGAGAAGGGCATGGACCCACCTCATACCTGCCCCTTTTGGGTTTCTAACACCTCGTGGGAAGTAGCAAATCTCTGCACTCAAGTCAAGAGAGTAGACGGCTACAATTTTGCCTTGCCCCTGCACAAGGGGTCCAAGGTCGGGGAAAGGAAGGCTGGGGAAGGTGGGAGAGGGCTATCCGCATCCTCTCACCTTTATGCATCTGTGCAAAAGTCAGACAAAGGCTGGCTCTCAGTATGAGCATCGCTTGTTACTTGACAGCTGGTGGTAACTACTGCTGCCCTCACCGTTTCCAGGATGTTTGCTTTGATAGGCATTCCATATGCTCAGAGTGTGTGTGTGTGAACGAACTCTTACTGTAGTGGTTACTAGTCCTGCTGCTGTTCCCATTGTCAGATGCAGCCCACAAAAGTGTTTGGAGAGGCCCCTATGACACAGGGCCAAATTTGTCACTATCCTAAGCTGGTGCAACTCTATTGAAGAGGATGGAGTTGTATCAGCTAACCCTGGTGAATTTGGCAGGGGTGGCTGTTAGTTTGCTGAAGTGGTATGTTTATGGCATTAGTGAGAAAGGGCTGCCTATAAATTGCTCCCAGCCACAAACTGGCTGTTTACTCTTTCCTGTTTTGTTCACTGTCTCCTCATTCCACAGAGGAGCAAGGCTAGTTCACCTCACCACTTTATTGGTTTCTCGCAAGCATGCCAGCCTGGAAATGTGCTGCCTCTCTCCCTTCTAACCACTGGAAATTTAGGCTAGGAGTCCATCCCTCCATCCTTTACTATCTACTCCTTTTAACACAGAGAACCAGAAATTGCTACTTTTCTTCCTCTGTTGCCTCTTCCTAAGGGATAAATTGCTTCTTTCCCTCATTCCTCCAGCTGGATCTCTGCATTACCTCCCTTGTTCTTTCACACATTTTTTCACAGTGCCCCTCCATTGCCTGAAAGTGGGGGGATGGGTGGGAGGGCACTGTCTGGCTCTGTATCCAGAGCACCGGATGGCATGGTTTTGGAGAGGCCTGGCTTAGTGAAGTTATTCAAGCCAACCGCAGCCTGGCAACCAGGCGGTGACAATGGGAGTGCAGGAGGCGGAATGTTTCCACATGCCTGATCAATGGGAGCGAGTGAGACAGCAGAGCAAACAGAAGCTGGGAAAGAGACACAAAGAGAAAGCAGCCTTTTCTCTGCTCAGTTCCTTTCATTTATCACAGCTCTTTGTGAAGCTGATAACAGCGGAGGCCCTTGGGAGGCTAGTTTTAGGGAGTTTGGTTTTTCTAATTAAATAAAATGCTGTATCCTTTTTCTTCACTTGTCACCTTCCAGCTCACCAGAAATGTAAAAGCCCCATCTGTGCTAAAGCCTCTAACTTAGTGTGCTCCTGTGAGCCCCAAAGTGTTCTGCCTTCCTGGAAAGGCAGCTTTTCCTTCAGCGCAATTCCCTTCACAAACAAAGCAAGGGTATGGTGAGGCAACTTCTAAACTAAACATGGCAATCATTCTCAACAGCAACTCCCTCCTCTAACATGTACGACCCAGGGGCAGGTAGTGTCTAACAAGCAAATACAAACCATGACATTCCAGGCCACTTGCTTTCAAGAATAAGAAACTCACAGTAGAGGGCGCAAAAAAAAAAGAAAAAGAAAAAGTGGCAACAGCAGCCGTTAGAAACATGTTTTTAACAGCCTTCAGAGGGCAACTCCCTATGGGAAATTGGCAGCCTTCAGCAGAGAATTACAAGGTAGTTGTTACCTAAAGAGACTGGACAGTTTCTCATGGGTATAATGTTCCATTACTCATCCCAGTCAGGACTTAACCTAGGACAGGCTGCAGCATATGGGACAGCAACTCTTGTGTGCTGCCCCCTGCAGCCTCTGGAAGCTTCTCCCAAGGAGAGGTTTCTCTCTGGAGGAATGCAAGAGCTACGTTTGTTAGGTTGCACAGTAATAACTAGTAGCTGGTTCCAGCAGTTTTTTGTAACCAGTGGTGGGAGTTTGATGTTTTTCTTCTCACTGCAAGAGCTGATAGCAACAGGCTACATCTACACAAGAAAGTTACTGAAAGTTTCTTCCAGGTTGTAAATCAGCTTCAGCTGAATGACCCAGGATTTTAGGGGGGGAATTTCCCTGGTGTAGATGTGGTCATAGAAAGAGGGACCAAAAGAGTGGGTGTTTTGAATTAAATCTCTCAAAAGGAAAGAACGAACTGTTGATTTCTATAGCACTTGGATGTACAAAGTACTTCTGGCTGCTGGGGATCAGGAAGCATAAACTCCTCAGCTTTTTCAGTCTGCTGGACAACATGCAGGCATCCATCCCAGCAGCAGCTTCCTCTCCAGATGGCCATTGCTGCAACAACCCAGACGCCAGCATCTTGACATCATGCATCCAGGAAGAGGATTAGTAACCTTACCTGCACCTTCAGTAAGGAGGCGACACTTAATTGTAAACAGCAAAAGATCTGGAGACTCAATAGCCCCTTTGAGTCACAATTAGACTCAAGACTGTGACCTAAATACTGGGAAAGGGAAGACCTGGCAACAAGTGACAGAGTAAGACCCCAGTGAAAGACTGAAACTTGATTCTAATCATTGCTGTAAGAGTGTTTTAACAATGAGAAGGAAAATTTCTGGTCAAGATTTTAAAAAACAGGTGCCTAAAGTTTAGGCTTCTATATCCACATTTAGGCACCTAAACATGTGGCCTTACTTTCAAAAAAGTGCAGGTTTCCCCAACTCCCACACAAAATAAAATAATTAACAGGAGGCAGGAAGATCTATGGCTTAAGTCACAGTAGTGAGTCTCAGCAGGCCTTGTTTCTACTCCCAGCTCTGGCACTGAATCATGGTGTGACCTGGGACAGTTCACCCTCTCTGTACTTTTGTTTTCCAGTCTGTAAAATGGGGATAATATTTACCCCCACTTTAAGATCTTTGCATGAGAAAAGTTATGGAAGTGCCAAGTGTTAGTCATTATTTCACTGGAAAACTTGGTATTTCTGTAGTACTTTTCCTCCACAGATCTCAGAGTGGTTCACAATGTTAAGCCTCACCCCTCTGAGATAAAAGCTACCTATCACCATTTTACAGATTGGAAAACTGAAGCACCAAACAGCTCTGTGACTTATTGCCACCTGGGACATTTAAAACCAGACTAAAAAACCACCAGGAAATATACTGGAGAGAGCAATCCTATAGCTGTAGGGACATGGACTGGGTATTGTAACAGAGATAATCTAAGAGGATCTTAGAGCTTCAAACAAAGATTCAGGGCCACTCCAGGCACTTCTTTGAAGTTCCATTCCCAAGACAAATCGAAGTGTGGTTCTGAGAGATCTTCCATTCCCTCTAAGTCCAGCCCGCTCCTTCGAAATTTCAGGCACCTACTCCTTGGCCTACTTCATAATCAAAGAGAATCCCTTTTTCCACTGCCACCTAGCCTTTCTGAATAGGACAGTCATAGGGTCAGCAGCCTACAAAATCAGAATGGAACTGGATCATTTCCCCAATCCATAAAATAGGGATAATAATGGTTCCCAGCCTCACAGCAGTGTTGTAAGGTTATATGAATTAATGTTGTGAGATGCTCATTTTCTATGGTGATGGGCATCATAGAAAGCCTATAAATAAAATAAATGAATAAGAACTGGGGAAGGGGTTAATATTGCTGCCCATCACCTAGTATCTGACTATCTTCCAAGTAAAATTAATAGCAATAGTGAAGTCCTCAGTAGACTTCAAGGAGTCCCTGGGGCTTCTCTTCCTTTTTGAAGTAAAAATCTCTGTTTAGGGTAGGATTGTTTGGTTTTGAGTTTTGATTTACTTTTATTTTAAATTTTGGTTTATTTGTTTCAAGGTTTTGTTGTTTTGGGGGGAGAGTAGTTGGTTGCGGTTTTTTGAGTAGAAGGTGTGTCAGTGTTACGTTACTCTTATGGTGAAAAGGCCTTTTCAAAGAGCATTTTGTAAAGGGGGTCAGACTCTGGATTCACCTAATTTCCTCTGGAAGTTTGTTCCATATCTAGATCCCCTCAATCAAGAATACTTTGTCTCCAGCTCTCACATACTTCATCCTGGTTTGTGTGATCTCTGTATGTATTTTCTCCAGTACCAACAATCCCCAGGATGATCAGAAAAATCAGTTGAGATCGAGCACAAATACTATTGCTGGGTCCAAATTTGACTAGACAGTTTTGGAACTTGGAGTTCCTAGACCTGGCAGCAGCACTGCAAGTGCTTCTTTCTTTTCCAGACTTTCGATAGCAAGATCAAATCCTTCATCCAGATCCAAAGCCTCTACAGCTAACAGCATGGATCACACAGCTAAAAGGGTCTTGGGAGATAAAATCTTTTCACAGGAAGTCCAAGAGATACTTTTTGAGTCAAGGCCTTTGACTAAAAAGTCCTATGCAGCAAAATGGGAGATTTTTTTTGTCCTAACAGCACAGAGAAACACACTGCCCATGTCAGCACATGCCTTAGACATTCGGCACAACTTTGTTACTCAAGAAATCGGGACATCCTTTACACTCCCATAACAGTTCTTCTGCCTGCCACAGCTCAGTATCTCATTCTAGCACAAGTAGCCTCTGTATTTGTACATTCTACAGTCAAGAGGTTTTTAAAGGGACTGTCTAATGTTTTTCCACCTGTACGTGAGGCAGTGCCTTTGTGGGATCTCAGTTTAGTATTAACCAAATAGATGGATTCTCTCTTTGGGCCCATAGGAGACTGTTCCCTTTGTTATCAATTCTTGAAGCCTGCTTTCTAGTAGCAATAAGTCTTCAGCTAGAAGAGTCAGGGAATTCCAGGATGTTGCTTTTGTCCTCTTCCTGAAGCATAAGGTAGTGTACTACATCCTCTTGCCAGTTCACCCTACAGTGGTCACTGATTTCCACTGGAGTCAGTTTGCATCTCTTTTCAGCAAACCACGTTGACAACCAGGGAAGGTCAAGTTACATACTTTAGGGATCCAGAAGACTGTTAGTTATTCCATTAACAGGACAAACCTGATGACTATTTGTGGCTTATAATGACAAGGTCAGAGGAAAGGCTGTTTCCGCTCAACAACTGTCAAAGCGGATTAAAACCTGCATTCAAACTTGCTTTGAACTAGCAGGTACTCCGTTCTCTGATGGTATCAGAACACATTCAACTAAGTCTCAGGCAGCCTCTAGGGCATGTCTCCATAATGCCTCTATTGTGGAAATAAGTCCATATCTTTATGAAGCATCACTCTGTTGATTTGACCTCAAGGTCTCATGGTCAGTTCAGGAGAGCAGTCCTGCAATTACTGTTTAATTAGTCTTTCTCAAACGCAACTCTGTTGAGAGTTGTTACTGTTTGTCAACCTCTCAAGGGTTTGGGGGTTTTGTTTTTCTGGGGGGAGGGAACTTTATCATCAGTATTTGAAGGAGAAAGAAAAGTTACTTAACATGTAACTGGAGTTCTAGGAATTGTACCAATTACTTGCCTCCTTTTGTTGTTGTTTCACGAAGGAGATCCAGTAACTCTTCTCCACTAAGTTTCACAATATTCTCTTAGCCCAGCAAGACTGATAAACCATTTCTAAAGGAGAGTAGTAGCACAAACATACAAATAATATTCATGAAGTCCATGCAATACAAGTCTAAATACTCTACATCTGTTTGCAAGATCTGACACAGTCTAAGAAGAGACCACCTGGAACACTAAATCCAATTCTCTGCTGTCACAGATTACTACATCACATCATCCCCTCCATAAATTTACCAAGCTCCATATTAAAACTAGTTAAGTTTCCTGCCTCTGTTTGGGAAATTGCTCCAGAACCACACTCTTCTAATGGTTGGAAGCCTTCTCATTTCCAGCTTAAGTTTACTCATGGCCAGTTTGTAGCCATTTATTCTTGTGCCAGCATTATCCTCTGACTTCAATTGCTCTTCTCCCTTTCTGGTGTTTGCCCCTTCAGATGTATTTACAGGGAGAAAACCCCGCTCCACAGCCTTCTGAATGCAAGTGTAAATAAGCCAAGCTCTGTTAGTCTCCTCTTAGAGAATAGGCTAGCATTCCCCAGTGATCCTAGTAGCTCTTCTCTGCATCTGTTCCAGCATGAATTCATCTCACTTGAACTTGGTTGACAGGAATTGTACACAATATTCCATATGAGGTCTTACCAGTGCCTTCTACAATGGCATTTTCCCATGATTCTTCACACATATGAACATTAAAATAAAAACTTCTTTGATGATCAAGGCCATGGATTCCAGTATGAATACTATTTCTCCTCCCCAATGCATCTTTCCCTTTCTTTGGGCGTACAAAAAAGGAATGGTGCAACATAAGCAAGTGTGTTAAATATTTTCCACACAAGTCAGGGCCCTGGTGACTGCTAGTGTTTGTGGCTCAATGCATAGTTACCTTAGGTGCCTGAACTGTAAAATGTGATCTTCACCATGGCTGCAACCATCCTCTGCTTGCTAAGCAAGTTCTGACATGATAGCATTTGGACTTCACTGTCCCAATCATGAAAGAAGTTCTAACCACTACAGGGCAGAGGGAAGAAACCAGAAGACCATGAACGTGAACTTTAATATCTTAATAGACGTAGCTATAATATATTGATTTTAGTAAGGCTTTTGACACAGTCCCACGTGACACACTCATAAGCACATTAGAGAAATGTGGTCTCGATTAAATTCTTATAAGGTGGGTGTACAACTAGTTTAAAAACCATACTCAAAAAGCAGTTATCAGTGCTTCACTGTCAAAATGGGAGGACGTATTTAGTGCAGTCCTACAGGACTCAATCCTGGGTCTGGTACTATTCAATATTTTCATTAATGACTCGGATAATGGAGTAGAGAGTATGTTTACAAAATCTGCAGATGACACAAAGCTAGGAGGGGTTGCAAGCACTTTGGAGGACAGGATTAAAATTCAAAACAACCTTGACAAATTAGAGAATTGATCTGAGTTCAACAAGATGAAATTCAATAAAGATAAGTGCAAAGTATTTCACTTAAGAAGGAAAAAAAATCAAATACACAACTACAAAATGGGGAATAACGGACGAGGTGGTAATACTGCTAAAGAGGATCTGGGAGATAGTGGCTCATAAGTTGAATGAGTCAGCACTGATGCAATTGTGAAAAAGGCTAATATTCTGGGATGCTTTAATAGGAGTGTCATATGTAAGATATGGGAGGTAATTGTCCCACTGTACTTTGCACTGGTGAGGCCTCAGATGGAATACTACGTCCAGTTCTGGGCAACACATTTTAGGAAAGATGTGGACAAACTGGAGCGAGTCCAGAGGATAACCTGACCTATGAGGAAAGGCTAAAAAAACTGGTCATGTTTAGTCTTGAGAAAAGAAGACTGAGGTGGGACCCGATAAGTCTTCAAATATATTAAGGGCTGTTATAAAGGACGGTGAAGAATTGATCCCCATGTCTACTGAAAGTAGGACAAGAAGTAATGGGCTCAATCTGCAGCAAGGGAGATTTAGGATAAATATTAGGAAAACATTAACTACAAGGGTAGTTCAGCTCTGGAATTAAGCTTCCAAGGAAGGTTGTGGAATCTCCATCATTGGAGATTTTTAAAAATAGGTTAGACAAACACTTGTCAGGAATGGTCTAGTTTATTTGGTCCTGCCACAGCACAAGGCTAGAATGACCAGGTGTCTGGTTTTCGATTGGTGTTGGATCCTGGCGGTTCCAGTCAGCACCACTGACCGGGCCGTTGACTGTCCGGTTGGCAGTGCCACACAGCGGGCCTGGCAGGCTCCCTGCTAGCCTCTATGCTGTGCAGCTCCCAGGAAGCAGCCGACATGTCCCCCCTCTGACTCCTACACGTAGGGGCAGCTAGGGGACTCC
This sequence comes from Natator depressus, assembly GCF_965152275.1. Lineage (NCBI taxonomy): Eukaryota > Metazoa > Chordata > Testudines > Cheloniidae > Natator > Natator depressus. Next base: position 10,810,780 of record NC_134248.1, read on the forward strand.
ACACACTGCCCCCGCAGCTCCCACTGGCTGGGAATCGTGGCCAATGGGAGCTGCGGGGGTGGTACCTGCGGACAGGGCAGCGCGCAGAGCCACCTGGCTGCGCCTCCACGTAGGAGCCGGAGAGGGGACATGCTGTTGCTTCCAGGAGCTACTTGAGGTAAGCACTGTCTGGAGCCTGCACCCCTGCCCCCTTCCCAGGCCCACACCCCCTGCCCCAGCCCTGATCCCCCTCACGCCCTCTGAACCCCTCGATCCCAGCCCGGAGCACCCTTCTGCACCCCAAATCCCCCAGAGCCCACACCCCCAGCTGCAGCCCTCACCGCACCTTGCCAGTGTAGACAAGCCCTGAGGGTTTTGATCCAAGTGACCTTTTAGTAACCTCAGGACAAAGTTTTCCAGATTTATTCACTGGGAGAAATACTTCTTTCCTTTCAAACCTTATCAGAGAAGTTTTGAGCTGAAGAGAATGAGTTCAGCTTTCCTTTGATTAATTATTAGAAAGTGGCTTTGATGAGAATTTGTTTGTGATGGCAGGTAGAGGATCCTGCTTTTGTTAAGGAGTGTGCACAGCAGAAAAGCTTTAAAAATTGAAGACAGCTATGAGAAAGCTGGAGGAATGAAGCAAGAATCCAGAGCAACCAGCATCTTTGAGGGGAACAAACTAAAGTGTGTGGAGCTGAATTGCCAGGAAAAAACACCCCCCCAACCCAAATAGGACAGTTGAGACTATGACATGAAGTCCCATTCTCCTCCTGAAGCTAGTGTCTCAGGACTCTACTGTCCTGGGTCAAACCCTGCTTTCTGACTTTTCCTCTTTCACTCAGAAGCGTCTCCCCACTCCAGGCTATCCTGGCCCAGAAAGCAGGTAGAATCCACAAGGTGCTTAGTCCCACTTCCCCTCTCCTACTTGCTCCTGGGATGCTCTTTGTGCTGCGTATCTTGAGAAGTGACATGCAGAACCTAGTCCTTAGTCCTTGTATCCTGAGTTCTCTACTGAATCGCTCCATGAAGCAGAAGTAGTCTCTGCAGCTCTTATGTGTCATGCGCTTTCCTTGTGAATGCCAAAATGCACAAAAACCCACAACTGAGGACAAGGCACAAAACAGAATCATACATGAGAGATGGAAACATTTGTTAGGTCATCTTGTCCATCCCCTAACCTGAGGAAACAAAAGCTCAGCATCCAAAATTATCACAACACCAGTAGTGTTAAATAAATCACTCAGTCAAAAAATAGTTTGTTCCAGGTCCACAATAGACCACAGCCAAAGCAGAAGAGTAAAACTGTGTTGAGCTGGGGTGCCAAGGGAAGTCACAACTGGGTTCCATCTACTGGGGAATTACTCTTACAATCAATTCAGCAATTTATGGGTGAGATATTTCATATGCAATACTGGCTTGATTAAACAGAGCCATAATGAGACGGGATGTAGGGGAAGCATCCAGCCAAGTATGCAAACTAGCCTTCTCAGCCTAGAATAAAAGCTTCCTAACCAATAATTTCATGCTTTTATCTGTAAGATCATTAATACAGATACCAAACAATGCCAGCTCAATGTGGTGTCAAAGGCTCTGACAGCCTCTAATTGATAATAAATAATTCAATTTCTACCCCAATCCAAAACAGCTGAATCTTGGGACATGATCCAAATAAATGATTAAAAAGAACTTTGAATGTAATTATATTTAAACACAATTGGGGATATTGCCCAGATGAAATTTACATCATCTATTCAGAGATACACAATCTTAATGTAGCAAATCACACTGGCAAGTCTTTATGCCTACTAGAAAATGAAATGTTCTTTACTCTAGCAATGGCATAGACTCAGTTGTTATCTGACAGCTGTATGTCAGCATCTCACCCAAGCCAGTTGTGCTTCCTAAAGTGGTACTCTTTCCCAGAAGCACCCTAGAGAACCTGGGCACACATTTAACCAGTGTAGCATCACACTTAAACTAGATTTTTAGCATACTGTAGAGGCAGAACTCAGTCTTCCTTCTGGTATGATTGATACCCCACCAAAATTGCCTACATTACAAATAAAGAAGGAATTAATATCCGCAGTTCCTGGAGTTAAGAAGCTAAGACAAAGCATGTACAGCAAGAAAAATTACTATCAGCAGAATCCTAAAAATCAAGAATACAGCATTCCAGAGAAACCACAACAGCAGCAGCTTTTCTTAAAGTTGACACGTTTTGGCAATTTTTTTTGCACACAGATACAGATCAAACCATGGCTGAGATCATCGCACCAAGGTCTCAACTGTTACTCCAACAGAGTGCATGCCACTCACTAGCCCTTTGGAGGAAATCAGATTACGTTATTAGCCAAAGAGATTGGTTCTCCAGTTAGAAGTTCTAGAACTGCTTGCAGCATGCTTAAGGCTCATGTTCCAAATTACACTGTGCATATGTCGAGAGGCCATGAAAGCCAGCAATGAGTCTCAGGACCTAAATAGCTCAAGGGGGACTGTTCTGGCCATTGAACCTGTGTTCTACCCAGGCACTGTGAGTTTAAATCAACGGCTATGTAGAAATCTGAAAAGGGAGGAGGGGATATCAGGCTACAATCTGCCTCTGTCAGAGGGTTGTGGGGTGTGGTTGTTTTTTTTTATTATTTTGAGGAAATTTAATCTGAGTGCAGCAGAATATTCAGTAGACACAAACTATTTTTTAAAAGAAAATAAATTACACATGCAAATACTTGCTGGAGGGGAGGGGGATAAATGGGGATGGGTGCGCTGGAAAGGAGTTGGGGTTAGGTGATGGTGAGGGGATGGGGCAGGACACTGGGGTGAGTGACAGAGGGACCGGGGGAGAGTAGGGGCAGAAGCACCTGTCAGGTTCATGTTCCCCTCCAGACTGTGCCCCTTGATCTTGGGGGGTGGATGTCTGAACCTCTCCCCCCACCTTTGTGTGTGTGCCAGGATCTGGGGACCCCCCAATCCCTGTAGGGTGCTCTGACCCCTGCCCCATCCATGGCCCCCTCATATGAACTGGGGGTTCTTGTCCTTTTCCTTCAAGGAGGGGGTGTCTGAGCCTCTCTCTCTACCCACTTCCCACATGTGCCAGGCACATCCTGCCCCTCTGGGTGTGAAGCTGAGAATTGGCATACCAGGAGCATGCACCAAGAAAACACTGCTAATGCTGGGATGAGGACTTGAGAATGGTCACCCTTGGTGCATATCACAGGCTCTCCAGCAGTGGAGGTGGCAACATCCAGTGCCATGAATGGAGCAGTTGACGCATCTCAGAGCTATTGTTTCAGGCTATAGCCATCTCCATGGAGTGTTCTCATTCACAGAGACCATCATATTGAGATGAATGGGACACGTCACATCTCTGAGTCTCCTATGCTTTCAGGATTATCCTGTGCTGGGACCTGCATTAGCAAAGAAGTGGATGCTGATTAATGTAATAAATATTATGGCAGAGCGCCAGCTCTGCTGCGGTTAAAGTTGAGAAGATTTTTCTGTGTAAAAGGATTATTCTTCTAAGAGCTAGTTTACACTAGGAAATTAGGTCAGTCTAACTATGTTGCTCAGGGGTCTGAACAATACAACAGTTTAACCAACCTAATGCCCAGCATAGACAGCACTAGGACAACGAGAGAATTCTCCTGTCAATCTAGCTACCGACTCTTGCAGAGGTGGAGTACCTACACTGACCTTCACTGCAGCGCTAAATGTAGACAAGCCCTAAGTGTTCTAAAATCCTCATGTGTATCCAGATTGTCTTTAAATTTGCTATGCCTTGGGTGTTGGGTAGGGTTAATTATCCGAATTTGGGGTAACTGACCAGGAAGTTTATGAGAGAGCTCCCTTGGGGGTGGGGAGGGTGGGGGGGGGAAACCAGGTTGTCTTAAATTTCAGTATACCAATTCTTGTGTGCACACTTGGCTTCTAACACACTAATGGCTTAATGGGACAGCAAAAGGAGGATACACTGTAAATGATGGGGAGGGAGGCAGGGCTACATGCTATCGAAGAAAGGATCAGGAAAGAGACTAGTCATCTTGCACATGCTTAAAATTATTGTAACCACCATGTAATAAAACGGTCAGTTCTTGGGACATAGATCACTGAAATTTCTCTCACTAGCTCTGTTAGGAACTACACATATTCAAACACGACCATTATTACCAGTCCATTGTAACAAACCGTACAGAGGGCAAGGGGGCGTTTAGGAATTACATAGGAATGATGTGGCCTAGAGGAAAGAACAGCAGACTGGAATTCAGAAAACCTGGGTTGTATTCCAGCTCTGCCACTAGCCTGCTGGATGACTTTGGCCAAGTCACTTTGCTTCAGTTTTCCCCATCTGTACAAAAGAAATAATGATGTGTCTCTTCTTGAGATCTACTGATGAAAAGCATTATGTAAGAGCTAGGTATTATTTATTATTATTATTACCTGCCCACAAGAACATCTGAACTTTACAGCTACACTATAATTAGACCTCCTAATAATATCTCTTTCTGTTAAAAAACAAAAACTAGGAAGTGAAATGGCAAAAAAAATCACTAACTCAGAACTAATGTTACCTCATGATAACTCATGCCCTCCTAGAACGTCAAGTTCAGCAAGTCGGGTCAGTTACAGATGACAGCACTGTGGACCCAAAAATGGCATTGGAAGCAGAGTTCCTAGTGATCGCATAGTGTTCTGCGAAAGTGTGGACCGAAGCCCATGTCACCACACTACAGATCTGAGATAGGGATCCTCTTGAAGAAGGTGACAGATGAGGAGATAGACTTTGTGGAGTCTGGAGGGGTCATGATGCAAACTTCATAACACTGTCTGATGCAATTTGAGACCCACTTGGAAAGCCTTTGGGCTGATATTGATGAGCCCTTGGATCTTTCCCCAGTGGAGAGGAAAAGCCTAGGGGACTTCCTGAAGGCCTCTGTCCTGTCCAGGTAGAAGGCCAGGGTTCTCCTGACATCTAGGGTATATGATGTAAGCAGAGTCAGGATGAGCTCTACCCTGTCATCTGGTGGCGAGTCATGGTGGGTTGTGGAAAAGAACTTCAGGGGCTGATCTCATTTGCATAGGGACATCCACCCCACCTAGATGGTCACTTTGTCTGCTGTAGGAGCCCCTGTCCCAGGGGAGAAGGAGAGCATTGCCCAGGAAGTGTTGTCCTATCTCAAGCCGGAAAATATGAAGTCACATCAAAAGTCACACAAGGAGTGAGTGGAAGAGCTAGATAACAGCTAATCCAATGTTCCAATCACCATACAACGTTATCACCACAAACTCAAAACCATCATGCATTTGTTCACATAATGTTACAGAGACCATTAGTGCCTTGTGACACTGAAGCAATAGGTCAAACTTGAATTCTTATTGTAAATCTATAGAAATTGACCTTCCCAATGACTTGTGATACAAGCAAACTACAAATAATCCCAGGGGAGGTCATACTGGAGGAGTCCCTCAAAATCTCCAGAGGACATGATTGTGCTTAAAACTGCAGAAATTGCAGGCTGTATTATCTGGACATGTACTGTAACTCACAATACAGATATTCTAATAAGTCAGTTCTAAGGAGCACCCTGCTGGCAGCAAAATGGGGTTTTCCATCAGTGGGAGCCAAGTTCGTATCCTGAGCTCAGGTTTCACACTCCCAGGCTGGCAGGGGCTGGTCGTGCTGCAGAAGCTATATGCTTGGCTCTGGGAAAAGAGAATGCCTCATGTCACCCCCTTTTCTGATGGACACTGAGAGCAGCATCGAAAGGCTTATTCAAGCCTCCTGTGTCCGAGAGAAGCTCACCACTATACAGAATCACTGTGGGGTGTAGAAAAGGGATGAAATAGAGGAGTGGGGAAGGCCATCTCAAGGCTCTAAAAGGGGCTGGAAGTGCCTCCCCATGGGAAAAACATAGTTATAATATTGATTATACAACAAGATGGCACCATCTGGAAGAACAATGTCCCTGTCTTTTCTTTCTTTCCCATTAGCAGCAGCAGCAACTCCTCTAGATGTGTGGTTGGCTTCATTCCCTAGAAGTTGTAGCACACAACAGTCAGGATCTCATGGTGGTCATTCTGGTTAGCATATGATGAGAAAGTGAAGAGTCTGCAGTCCAGTCTGACTCAGAGAGGGATGAGTAGATTATTCTGGCTTTGCTGAATGGAGACACAAGATCTGTACTGCTAGGGTGAACTCAGTTTAGTAGGTTGCTACTTACAGGATTAGACTGATTTACAGGTGTTTGCCTTGAAATATGACCATCCTGTGTCATCACCACTAATCTTTTCTCTAACGAATCACCTCCCCCTCTGAAATCCTCCCACTCTGACAGGTTCCTATTTTTGGAGCAGAAAACCTCCCACACATACTGTACAGCAACAGCACCCCCTAAATCTCTCCACCTCCCTATTTACACAAATAATGTGTAACATGGCTATTGAACACATTGTGCTACTCAGCTATTAAACAACAACACTACAGCAAATCTGCGGCTGCCGAACAGCGATAGAACTTGGATCCTTCTGATCTAAAACAATGTGAGCTAAAGGAGAAACTCTGTTAGCACTTTAAGGCCTATAACACAGAATTCAGTAAAGGGAAGTGACACACATACAAGGCAGGTCATTAAAACCACTATGCACTTATTTACTGTTTGCATTGCTCTGACAGTGTGCAAGGCACTTTACAGACACATATGAAGACAAGGTCTCCAGCCTACATAACCTAGATATAATTGTATAGCATTTTTCATCCAAGGAGCCAAAAAAAAAATCACTTTACAAAGGTGGATAAGGATTATTTTTAATAGAATGCAACACAGCTGCTAATTGCAACACCCTTGCCAGTCCTTTAGCTTGCATTAGATCCAGTGGAAAAGACAAGTGTTAGATATATACCACAGTTGCCAACTTTCACATGGTAAATAAGCACTCTGACTTTCACAATAAGCTAAGAATCAAGCTATTCCCATTTCAAAACAAGGCCAAAACAAGCCAATCCCTAAGAACCCCAACACACTATGTGCCCCCCTGGCATGCAGTCTGGGACTGTGGTGGGCCTGCTGTGCACCCCTGACTCTCTCCCCCCATTGCCTCTGCTTGCTCCCCCTTCCCAGGAGTCGATCAAAACAAAGAAACAACAAGCTACAAGTGAAAACAAGCAACAAGCTACAAGCCAAAAACAAGTCCAATTTCTGCAGGTTTTTTGCGGGTTTGGCATGTCTGATATATACTAGTAAGGCACAGCTTTCAGGAGCTACTGAGGGTCTTGAATACCAAAACCTACTAACTCAGACACATGAGCCTGGATCACCCATTTCTTATCCAGAGTGTCCAGGGGACTCCTTGAAAGTGTTATTATTTCCCAAGCAGCCAAAACACACACACACACACACACACACGGGCAAAGAAGTCTACAGGGCGTGAGAGGAGTTCAGTACCCAGAAGAAATGAGAAAATTAATCCCTGTGCCACTGTAAATAAGCAGTCCTGGAGTTCATGACACTACAAGAAAGATCCAAGCCAGAAATCAGCTGTTTCCAGCGCTGCAACCCAAACACTTCCAGCAAGTGCTAACAGTGACTCTACTGATGGGACATGGATTCCATTTACTGTAGCACAGAGGAACACTGAACTATATGCCACAGCCTCAGATTTTACTGCTGGCTATCCTATTCTTAGCCTTGTTAACAATTATTTTGCTGTGTGCGCGCACAGACCAACACAGTAGACTTTCCAGGTATTTCTGTAGACCCTACTGCTCTACTCAACCCTGCCCCACTGTGTAGGGAGCAGCATATTTTTCTTTTCACCCCGTCTAGTTTCCCCAGTGTCTGCCTGTTTCTACCCTCTCCTGTTTTTCTGTAGCACCATGTTTCTCTCTGCCCCCTTTCTCTGTTGTTCCTGCTTTCCTCACCTCCCTCCTCCCTCTTACTCATGCTTCTCTTTTCACCCTTTCCCTGTAGCAGTTGCTTGTTATTTGTTACTCAAAATCCTGAGTAATTTAGGTCACAAGCCTGGTGAATCTAATGTGGTTTATTTCGCATGAAAAAAAAAAAGTGAGAAATTGAAAACCACCTTATTCTTCTCAAGTGAAATGCTGCATCCTATTAATTCAGGTGTATAAATAACAATCTCGAGTGCAGCATCAAGGGCTCTGCTGTGTGATTAAACCTGCCTCCCTGACCTGTAATTAGAAACTTTACCCCTGAAAGGCAGTCTGCAGAGAGAAAAGAAGAAGAGAGGGAACCAGCTCTCAGACCAACAATTTTGTTCTTAATCAGTCATTCAGAGTTTTTGAAAGTTGAGATGGATTTCCATCTGCTAGCGTTAAACACCAAAAAGGAAGCTGAATCTGTGTTCTCGCTGCAGAATACAACAGAACAGAACTCAGGGACTGGAACAGGGTAAAGAAGCCTCTGTTTTAAAAGAATCAAGAATCCAGCTTAGCTTTTCTCTTTGTCCTCCACCTGTCCCTTTACAGCTGGAACCCAAAATCTACCACTTCTTCTGCATGCATAGACATCTGCCAGGTTTTGGAGTGCTGCAGAGGATAACCCTGCACCAGTTCCCATGAATTAAGAGGTCACGTATTTGAACTGTACAGTCAGAAGAAAAACGCAAACCTTTGCAGCATCCTATACTAATGTCAACAGGAACAGACCCTGAACCCTTAGAAAGGGCTGCTGTTCATGACTAAAGTAATCCTATGAGGATCAGGTTGCCTCAGGCCATGCAAGTAATAAGAATAACCCTTTCCAAAGATGTCTTATTTCAAGATTTCATATTTTTAGCAAGATTTTGTGACCCAGCAGGAGGTTGTGGGAAGTATTAAAGAGGAGACAACAGTTACTGTTTGAGACACCCAGAAGAATTATTGGCCCCTGATGGGGAGGTTTCCAGTCTTAGGTACTAAAGACTGAGGTTCCTTAGTTCTGGGAGATTTCAAGTCTGAGGCTTTGTCGACACTACCAGTTATGTAGGTATAGCTTATGTCACTCAGGGGTGCAAATAAGTCATCCCCCTGAATAAAAGTTGCACTGACCTAGGCGCTGGTGTGGACAGAGAGAGAGTGTCTTCCACCAACATAGCTACTGCTGCTCATTGGGGGTGGATTCATTAAATTGGCAGGAGACCTCTCTCCCGCCAGCTTGGAGCAGGTATCCTAGAGCTACGCCACCATATGCTCTCTAGTGTAGCCATAGCCTGAGAAATGTTGCGATAATCCTTCTTTTAGTTACACCTGTACAACAACAAAATCACTGGCTTTGATGGGTGAGAGTGAGGACATAGTTTGGACCACTTGTGTCTTGAGGCCTCAGCGCCACACATTTATGTTCTCCACTGCCTTGCACAGGAGTAAAAGACTGCACACGGTGTAAATTCAGCCAGTGTAAAGATGATGTGAAATTCTACTGAAACAGATCCCTTGCCTAATCCTGGTGGAAGGGTTTTACCCCCACCAGGCTCTATGTCTGCGTGCCTTGGGGTTCAAGGAACTAACAGAGACTTCAAATCACAAGAATCCTTAAAAAATCTGCCCTGTTAAAAATGTTAAAGTAATCTTTTGTGTTTGTTATGTGGTAAAGCCCAGGTTTATCGTACAGCTGCCAGAACATAAATCTGAGCTAAACTACTTTGGATTAGATAGTGCAGCAGAAAGAATTTTATGGAAGCACTGTTAAAAGTTTTAAGAACTTCTTAAAGAAACTGTGCTTGGAGATTATTTTAAATCATGAGTAGTATATATTACCACTGGGAAAAGAAAAGTTTACTTTCATCACACTAAACTTGATTTGGAGGAATGAGATAACCAGCCTTGGTGTGAAATTATTCCTTTAAATATTAACTGAAGGTTAGAACCTACTTCTGTGGTCTTGTGATAAAGGTAGTTTGAGTTTTTTCTGATTAAATCCCATGAAACTTGCAAGCCACATTGCTTAGAACAAGAGGAAAGACGGCATGCTGGGACTTGTAGTTTCCACTAGCTGCACCTCCAAATTAAAATGTAGTACTACACTGAAAAGTGACTAAAAAAACCTGAGCAATGTGGACTTCCACATTTGTGTCTCAATGACTGTAGAGACAAGGCATTCAGTTTGTAAGCACAAATACTCCCCCACCCATAACCACCAACTTGCAAACACACCCTCAGATCTGAAAGTCACAAGCTGGGTTCTTTCCTGCTTGTGCATCACCAGCCGTAATAAAGACATGGAAGGCCAGTTTCTCCCCTTGATTTTACAGTAATACTTGAGAGAAGAATTTGACTCTGCATTTGGAATCCAGCTCACTGTGTCATAGCTACGTTTGTCGCATATCTATCCCTGTGTCAACAGGAATAAAGTAGCAGTAAAATATGTTTATTTTTGTCCCTAAAGTCAGCAGATTTGATTCAGAATGCACATAGGGAACTGATCTATCGAATTAGACTGTTTTTTTGTTGTTTTTTTTTAAATACAGAGTCACTGTTCACACTTCAAAGATAAGGGCAGCCAGGGGGCACATTTTAGAGCTCTATGGGGCACATTTGACCTGCAGGTTACACTTTTGGTTCCCCTGCATTCAAGTCCGAGGCTCAGACCTACATCTCTAGGGTCACACATTATAAGGGGCTAGGCAGAAAGGAGACAGACATTAACATAAGAGGTTATTCCAAGGTCAGTCTTTTTTAAGCCCTGAACACTCAGTAAGTTGCAAATTTGGTTTAGTTGAAGCTGATATATTGGAACTTGGGCTAAATATTCTCAGTGACACCAGTGTAATTCTGGAGTATTACTACTGACTTCATTTATGCTGGTGTAAGAGCAGAATCTAGCCCATTCTATTTAATCAATGTTTAAAATAATTGCTGCAATTTTCCAAAGAGTTCATCTCCCATTTAAACACCTAAATAACGGCCAGATTTACAAAAATGCTCAGCACCCAATATACACCCAAAGTCCTGAGCTCTGACTCTAAACTATCACCCATTTTAACTGTAGTGTCTTCAGTAGAGTTACCCCTGATTTATACTGGTGAGGGATCAGAATCAGGCCCTCAGAATCTAAATTACGCCCATGAAAGCCATAAAATTCACACTCAGTGTTACTTCCTTCCTTCCCCCTGCTGTGGCACAGCAAGGAAGGAGTGCAGGAGAATGAGAGTAGCGTATGCTGATATGTCTTTAGGGCCATATCCTGCTCCCACTGATCCGGACTGGGCACTCTCCATGCTGTACGACCATGTGAGCTAAGAACAAAATAAAAGCCTTCATTCTGTAGTAATAAAAACATGACCGAATACAAGGATACTAAACTACTGAAGGGTTGGTGGGGAGAAAGGAGGACCAGCGGTACACTCCAGTTGTTCTAAAGTCCTGGGCAGGAACACTGAGGGAACCTTTGCAAGACATTTTATCTACTTCTCAGTTTCCCCAACAGTCCACTTGCAAAATACCAACAGGAAATTTACTCTGATTTTAAAATTGTATCTTTATAACTCAAAACAGACAAATGAATCTAAACCAAATTCAGTCTTACATAAAAAAAAAATAAAAAAAAAAAACTGGAAATTTCTCCAGATCGGTGCATTGGCCAACCCACAGCCCAATGAAGAGGACTGGTAACAGACACACTAACATATCCTTAACCATGGCTGCTCTGGGGAGATTCATTATAATGCAGTAGTATTGGCTTGATCTCGCCTTCCTTGCTTTCAGGCATGCAGATCAGCCCAAGCCCCAACTCCTGGGGTAGGGAACATCCTGAGGCTACATGGCTCAGGTAGCAGGTGTGAATCATCCTTCAAAAAAAGGAACTTGTCAAATCAGCAGGGGAAAGATTAACCCTTTGGGAGAGGGCGAGAGTGATTATCTTACTGAGTTACAACAGGAAAAGTCAAAGAGAGACAGAGGGGAAGGGAAATGACCTGAGGTGAGTATCCCAAGAGATGCTCCGAGCTGTGTTGACATGGATATGCTTCTCTGACAGCACAAGACGATTTTTCTGTCCCATGGAAGAGAACACACACAAGGGTACTGGGCAGTGCAAAAGCAACTCCCAGTGATCAGGATGATGTCACATTTCCCAAAGGAGAGTGGGTGGAGCAGTCGCCAGGACAATTAATGCTGACATGGAAACCAGACCGGGAGAAAACAAGAAGAACGTCAGAGACAACTGCAGGAAAACTGCTTTAGTTTTAACTTTGGCTCTATTAGGTTCTCATGGTAGAAATGTAAAGTACAGATATGGAACTATTCAGCATAGGAAGGACATACAGTAACAGTACTCTATCTTTCAGCAGATGATCACAAAGCCCCTTTAAAATAGGGCAGACAGAGGCTAAAGGGGTATTTTCTTGAGACTAAATGACTTCTGAGCACAAGTCTCATCGAGGCACTTTTGAAAATCCCACACTAAGTTACTTGCCCAAAATCACACAGAAGGAGATTTTCAAAGGCACAAATGGCAGCTGGATGCAGTGGAAGTCAGTGGGACTTGACTTTAAAGTCAATGGGAGTTAGGTGCCCTACTGCCATTTGTGTGCCTTTGAATAAGCTGGATATGACTCCCAGGCCACCACCACCTGACATTCAGCAAACGCTTAAAACCTGACCAGGTTATGATTCAAACCAAACTAGCAACATCAAGGTTTAAACACAATTCTAGCACAAAAAGAAAAGGAGTACTTGTGGCACCTTAGAGACTAACAAATTTATTTGATCATAAGCTTTCGTGAGCATCCGATGAAGTGAGCTGTAGCTCATGAAAGCTTATGCTCAAATAAATTTGTTAGTCTCTAAGGTGCCACAAGTCCTCCTTTTCTTTTTGCGGATACAGACTAACACGGCTGCTACTCTGAAACAATTCTAGCACGGTTTCCCTGACCAGTGTGTTTAGCACAGTGCTTTTCAGCCTGTGGTCTGTGGACACCTTGGGGTACGCAAACTATGTCTAAAATTTCCAAAAGGGTCCATATCTCCATTCAAAATTTTTTTAGGGGTCCACAGATGAAAAAGAGGTTGAAAACCACTAGTTTAGCGTATAGCACAACTTGGGCAGGACTACCCTCTGCCCCAGAAACAACAGCATAGTTTTATAACAGTTTTAATGTGGTTCTCAAATAAAAAGAATCCCTGTCCTTAAATTTTGAAGTTATTAGTCAAAACTTTCATTGAGGGCAACTGAAGTTTTGTCTGAGCAAGGATGGAGAAAACATTGAGTAAGGACATCAGAATTTTGCCCTCTTATTGCTAGAACTGTTTCCCCATGTGGAGTCAGGGTCTCATTTAGATGTATATCATTTTCTTGGGTTTTGAGCACTCACTACTAAAATGGGAGTGCCATATATGGAGAATGGGATAACATGATTTTGGCAATTAATTCATCTTTAACTATTCATGGTAGATAGGCCCAATGGTCTGTGATGGGATGTTAGATGGGGTGGGATCTGAGTTACTACAGAGAATTCTTTCCTGGGTATCTGGCTGGTGAATCTTGCCCACATGCTCAGGGTTCAGCTGATCGCCATATTTGGGGTCGGGAAGGAATTTTCCTCCAGGGCAGATTGGAAGAGGCCATGGGGGTTTTTCGCCTTCCTCTGTAGCATGGGGCATGGGTCACTTGCTGGAGGATTCTCTGCACCTTGAAGTCTTTAAACTATGATTTGAGGACTTCAGTAGCTCAGACATAGGTGAGAGGTTTATTGCAGGAATGGGTGGGTGAGATTCTGTGGCCTGCATTGTGCAGGAGGTCAGACTAGATGATCATAATGGTCCCTTCTGACCTTAGTATCTCTGAGGACACACAAGCCCTTGAAGGTTCTTTTGTCCAAACCCCATTATGGTGTGAAAAGGAGCTGAGGGTAGAGAAGAAAAAAAAGCTCCCTACCAGAAAGAAGATCAATTTGAGACGGGATTTAAACTCGAGACAAACAAGACATGAAGCATCATTTCTGAAGAGGCACATCTCCAAAATGCAGAGGAAGAGGGTTCTCAGTCTTATCATTTTTCTTCCCCTGCTGAGATTCATTAGCTGTCTCTCTTCAGCCTTGGTGCGTCTAAAAAAAAAAAAAAAAAAAAGTCAGAATTATCCTAATCTATTTCCCACAGCTTCACTAGGAAAAGCCCCAAAGTAGATGGTCAGAGAAAGCTGGAGTCACTCCCCAGCTCAGCCACAAACTTCTGGGTAAGTCATTAAATCTATCCTGTATCTCAGTCCCCCCAATCTGTAAAATGGGGAAAATATTCCTCCCAACCCCAAAGAATGTTGTGAGGATACAATCCATTGATGATTGTGAGGTGCTGAGACATTGTAATGATGAGGCCATGTAGCTAGATACACTGTCATTAATACAAGCACTGAGGTCGTTTCTTTGACCATTTATATCTCTTGTAAGACTTTATAAGGAAGTCATTTTCTTCAAAAAGAACTTCATTCTAAGTGGAGGTTTCACTGAGCTCTCATTTAACGCCCCATCTACACTAAGAAGTTGACTTGTTGCTGAAACCCCTTGTCATCAGTGGTTCAGATTCCTAACGTACAGAGGGTCTGAATGTTTTGGCTCATCTTATGGATTTAGACATAGCAACTCAAGTGTCCAATGAGCTCCTCACCTCCCCCATAATACTCCACCTGCCCTGAATCTTCATATTCTGGGTACAGCTAGGACTCTCAGTTATCTTTTGCTCACGTACAGATATGGTATCCAGAGGGACAACATGAACTGAGCAAATTTCTTGGGATTAAATGTAAATCTCCTCTTTGCCCAAACTCTCCTTTACACAAAATTCTAGATTACTTATTTTCACCACAAAGGTGTATTTTATTTGTTTCCGGTAGTTCCTGTAATGGGGTTCACTCACCACTGTGGCCCCCTTCTGGCTACATCTCGGGATTATCATAGAATCATAGAATATCAGGGTTGGAAGGGACCCCAGAAGGTCATCTAGTCCAACCCCCTGCTCGAAGCAGGACCAATTCCCAGTTAAATCATCCCAGCCAGGGCTTTGTCAAGCCTGACCTTAAAAACTTCTAGGGAAGGAGATTCCACCACCTCCCTAGGTAACGCATTCCAGTGTTTCACCATCCTCTTAGTGAAAAAGTTTTTCCTAATATCCAATCTAAACCTCCCCCATTGCAACTTGAGACCATTACTCCTCATTCTGTCATCTGCTACCATTGAGAACAGTCTAGAGCCATCCTCTTTGGAACCCCCTTTCAGGTAGTTGAAAGCAGCTATCAAATCCCCCTTCATTCTTCTCTTCTGCAGACTAAACAATCCCAGCTCCCTCAGCCTCTCTTCATAAGTCATGTGCTCTAGACCCCTAATCATTTTTGTTGCCCTTCGCTGGACTCTCTCCAATTTATCCACATCCTTCTTGTAGTGTGGGGCCCAAAACTGGACACAGTACTCCAGATGAGGCCTCACCAGTGTCGAATAGAGGGGAACGATCACATCCCTCGATCTGCTCGCTATGCCCCTACTTATACATCCCAAAATGCCATTGGCCTTCTTGGCAACAAGGGCACACTGTTGACTCATATCCAGCTTCTCGTCCACTGTCACCCCTAGGTCCTTTTCCGCAGAACTGCTGCCTAGCCATTCGGTCCCTAGTCTGTAGCGGTGCATTGGATTCTTCCATCCTAAGTGCAGGACCCTGCACTTATCCTTATTGAACCTCATCAGATTTCTTTTGGCCCAATCCTCCAATTTGTCTAGGTCCTTCTGTATCCTATCCCTCTCCTCCAGCGTATCTACCACTCCTCCCAGTTTAGTATCATCTGCAAATTTGCTGAGAGTGCAATCCACACCATCCTCCAGATCATTTATGAAGATATTGAACAAAACCGGCCCCAGGACCGACCCCTGGGGCACTCCACTTGACACCGGCTCTCGCCTAGTCAGGTACTACCCCCTGCCTCTGGTTGCTCACCCATAGCCTCTCTCTCTGGACTCAGGATGCTCCCTCTTCATGACTCAGTCCTCCAGCCAGGGCACTACAGTTCTCCCCTTCTAGAGTATCACAGGATCACTGGACAGACTACATCTACAGTCTCAGGCAGTCTTCTGATCTACTACCAAGTTTGTGCAACTTTCCCAGTCGTGGATAAGGAAACCCACTACTCTGGTTTCCAGTCCAGGGACCTCACACCCAACAACCACAGTCTACTCAAACCCCAACCCTGTTGCTGTTTTCCTGGGCTCTTTCCTTTCTTCCCTATTTTCTGGTCCACTTCTGGGTTACCACTGGCGCTTCCTTCCCTCCCTGCTTCTTGCCAGAGTCTACAGTCCAAGGCAGGATCCCAGGACTTACTTTCCACTTAGACCTTGACTTCTCTACAGAGAGACTACAGCACTCCTCCCTATAGCCCTCTTCCTACCACCAGCTTCCTCTGTTTATAGGGTTAGCTCAGCTTCCCCACAAATCTGGGCTCCATTACCCATTAGGCCTCATCAGGCCCTGGCTCCCTTCCAGGTGCAGCCTATAAGACTAACTGGCCTATTTTACCTGTGTAAGCCTAGTGTGCATTAGATACCCCATCACAGAGCCCACAGTGGGGTTCGCACTTTCCAATTATAAAAGATACCAACCTGTTTCAGATAATTTACAGTCCAGAAGCTGATCAAGTCAGGTGTCTATCAGAGTTGTATTATACCAGGATCCTTGGAATCTAGCTCACAGGAAGCCTGGATCTCACAGTGAATCAGAAAAACAGGAGGCAGACTGTTGCTGGTGCAGGACTTAGAAAGAAGACACACATTTTAGTTCAATCCTAGCCTATGCAGGGAATTTAACCAGAATAGCATCTGTGCTTTAAATTCGCACCCTATCATAATCCAAAATCACTTTCAAATGAAGACAAGCCCTCATCAGAGTAGAGAAGGTAAAGATGGGACCCACCCTCCCTGGCCCCTGAGAATAAGGTACTAAGTGCCAATCAGGCTTTCTGGGATCAGCTAGGTGGCTTCATTTGGGAGGAACTGCCAGGTTTCAGGGACAAAGAAACACTCCATCTTGGACGGGAAGGTAAATAGTCAGAGTATTTTATGAGAGAGGCTGGGGGAAAAAGAACAGTACAACTAGTTGGGAGAGATCTGAAAAAGTCGATCAGGGCTGGGGGCTAGTCTGGGGAGGGGAAGCTAAAAGATGTTCCCACCCTTCACATAAAACCCTTCTATGTCCTGTGTCAGAGACCTAGCACATAAGAAACCCCAAATGTTTTGATTCACAGTTACCTCTGCAGGGGAGAAAGCAGACTTGCTCATTTTCAGTAACAGCAAAAACAAACCTAAATGAAAGAGAGCTAAAGGGCGATCTCCGAAGCAGCAGCTGCTCTGTCCTGTCCATTTTCAGTCTCTACCTAAGCGGCAAAGAGTCCTGTGGCACCTTATAGACTAACAGACATATTGGAGCATAAGCTTTCACAGGTGAATACCCACTTCTTCAGATGCATGCCCAGACATCCTTGTTCAACTATGTTAATTTAGCCACAACAAATTTTCCATTGTATAACTATTAACAAATACTTCCCTGATTTAGGCCTGATCCTATTCACAGTAAAGTCAATAGCAAAATGCTCATCAACTCAACTGGTAACAGGATTTGGCCCTTAATTATTATTTTTAGAAGACTGAAAAGGTATTTTTCCTTCTGAATATTAGCAAGCCACATGGAACACAAACACAAGCAATCACCTCCTAGACCAACCCAGGCTACTCTAAATCTCCTTGATCTCCTATGTTTGAAATTACATAGGTAAAAGACATCCTGTCTGTTTCAGAGGTGAGTTTGTGGATCGTGTATGTTAGGGAAGTTCTTTCCTGCCTATTTCAGAGACAATATGACCCTTGGAGACTTGCATCTCCAGGAGTGATCTTATCTCTTTTAGATGATGTTTAATCTCTTGTCTACGTCAGATGAGAACCTATCCTCCTGTTTCAGAATTTTGGTGCCATAGGAGCTTTAGAGGCAATACTGTCTCCTGCATGTTTCACTAAAGATCTCATCTCCTTCATATGTCTCCTGGCTGGTCTGGATCCCACATCCTGTCTATTCTATAATCAGACCTCCTCCCAGTGCTGTATGATCCATGAGCCTTTCAATACAATCAGTCACAATCTAAGGGACCATTATATTCCCCTAATATCAACTATGTCTCACACAGCCTCCCATGATATAATCCATACTACCTTCCCAAATGATCCAGAGCCTCCGTTTTCTTGCATTACGGTAGATGTACACATATACATCTTGGCTCTAAGTAAGTGTGCTTTCCCTATTAGCAGTTCCTGTTAGCCACGTTCCAAATAGGATTGAATTCTATGTTTTGCAGGAGATATTTACCTGTCTTCTGGGTTAAACCCATACACCACATTCCACATGTTGTCACTTTACTGTGCCATTATATGCTAGAATCAACAGCTAAGTCTGAACCTTTTGTCTTTATAGTAAAAAGCTACTAAAAACTGCTACATGTCTTTTCTTTCTCTCTCCCCTTGCCCCGCATGTTCCAGTGTTCTATGATTTGCCAGCCTCCTTTATGTCTTAACAATGCCAGGCAGGCAGTTTCATGTGCACACAGATGAACTAGCTCCTCAAACTCACAGTAACTCAGCATGTTTCTGTGATTCCCAGAGACTGCATTCTTCTGTGCCCATGTCGGATGTCAAACTAGTGCCCTGGACTCACATCCCCACCGCCAAACCAGTCTTAACCTAACTCGCAGCTCTCCACATGTCTTCAGAATGATCCCACCATCAGGTTTCTTCTCTTTAGGCTCATGTTACACATACTAAGGGAAACCTGGGTGGTGTTTCTAGGAAAGAAAGAACAGGCTTTCCCCTGAAGTAGTAGTGTGATTATGTGTCTTTTTTTTCCTGCAACTTACTGATTGTGGCTCTGCTCCATCTCACACAGTTCAAGTATCTCGTAACAGATTCGAAGTGTGGACAGTCCTCCTGAGGTATTTAAAAGAAAATGGAGACAGAAGCCACTAAAAAGAATCTTTCACATATGGTGAAGATTGAAAAATAAAACCTAAACTTAAGCCCATTTGCCTTTCCACTTGTTTTCTAATTTCCTTCCTAAAACTGCTACATGATTTCTCTGAGCACGTGTCTGTCGCTCTCACTCTCCCTGGACCCAAGTCTCCAGTGCCTTGCACCCCTATACTCATTGGCACCATTGCAAAGGCAGTGTAAAATGCTACTCTTCTGATCATGTATCACTTTATATCCACTTTGCAGAAGTGTAAATGATGACACAAGGCATCACACTGTGGAGAATCAGTCTCTTTGTCTTTGTTGCCCCCATTCTGAGCTGAATTCAGCAAAGATCAGGATGTGATGGCCAACGTGGCTTTATGCCACCTTTGCAGACCCCTGGATTATGAAGGCAGCTGGGGACCATTCCAATCCTTGGTGTGTAAATTAGGCTATGTCTACACTGGCAATTGAACAACAAAACTTTTGCCTTTCAGAGGTGTTAAAAAAACCAAAAACCACACCTCCTGAAAGACAAGTTTTGCCGTGACAAGCACCAGTGTTAACAGCGCGTTGTTGGCAGGAGTGCTCTCCTGCTGACAACGCTAACACCACTCATTGAGTGTGGAAGTTGTTTGTCGCTAAAAGCTGTGTAGTGTAGACATAGCCTTAGAGTTGCCCATGGAATTCTCTAACTTTTGGTTGCCTAACATGGCTCTATATAGGCCATTACAGCAGCCAGGAATAGCCAGAGCATAGTTCACTCTGACCTTGGCCTCCCTCCCCTGACACATCCCTCCCTTCCCTGATACACTCCCTGACCATAGCTTTGGCAAGTCAGGAGCTGCAAGGGGAAAGGAGCAGTGCAGAGCTGTTCCCACAGCTGTACTCCAAGAGGGAAGCTCCATCACACCAGGGGATTCCTCAGTAGCTATTTCCATCCCCCACCAAGACAGATGGCATACAGATCACACATAAGCTAGAACTGGGGCCTGTGTCACTTTTTAAAGTAAATTCTCCGGTTTGAAATCATTGTTGCCAAACTTTTTTGTGCCATCATAACCTGCCTGTATAACATCACATATCAAAAATGGTTCCACTGTGATCTATAAGAGAAACTGAAGGTGCAAGTAGTGGGAGATGAAAGTGAAAGTGCCTGTTTGAAACAACCTTGTCCTAAACAAGCAATTTGTGGGAGAGGAGAAAAAAATAACTGGCCACAAACAGACACGTCTATCCTACTTAAATGTTTAACTAATAAAAATACTCTGCTTTTACACAGCACAGTTCATGCAAGAATCTTAAAGGACTTTAGAAAAAGTGTGTCAAATATTATTATCCCCATTTTATTGATGAGGAAATGGAACCACAGAGGTTCCTGACTTGCCCCAGCAAATTACTGATGGAGTCAAAATAAGTTAGGTGTCTTGATCCCAATTCCCTTGATTATGTACATTATTTTACATCTACCCTTCAATTTACTCACACTAGAATGCAGGTTACAGGAAAGGCAGTTCTGAAACAGAGTCAGATATGTTTCAGAGTAGCAGCCGTGTTAGTCTGTATCCGCAAAAAGAAAAGAAGTACTTGTGGCACCTTAGAGACTAACAAATTTATTTGAGCATACGCTTCCAATGAAGTGAGCTGTAGCTCACGAAAGGTTATGCTCAAATAAATTTGTTAAGAGTCAGATATGTGTGTTCTACAACATAAAGACAAGATGCTCCTTGTGGAATTCTAATGAAGAATGCCATGAAGCCAGATGTTTTCCATGTAGTTCTAAACCACCCATTTCCCTGGCTCTGCTCAGCTAGGGAGGATAACTCTCATTGCATATACATTCACAGTGCATGGAGTGGATGGATATGACAACAAAAGCTGTGAAAGAACTCCATCAGGAAAGTCCTTTCAGTCCCCATTTCCATCAGCTCATAAAAGGAACTGCCAGTGCCCACATGCTGGTCTCTGCTAAGGCTGCTCCAGCTCTTCATTTGCAAGAGAAATGATCCATTCATTTCCCTCTGACCTCTTCAAATGCTTCAGACTGCTGACCTCATCTGGGATGGCTCCCACGACTACTACTTGCTGGGACTGCTTCCTCAAACAGGTGCTCCCAGACAAAACAGCCCAACCCTTCCTATACACCTTAGTTCCTGCAATTTCAAATCCAGTGTACTTGGGAGTCGGGCTTCCCTGGGGCCATTCCATTAATATTCTGAGTGGGGCTGATTTTCAGCCCCTGAACTGTTTAATTTCTAATCTAGAAAGGTGGAGGCAACCTGAACAGGGGCGGCGGCGGGGGGGGGGGAGGGGAATGAGAGGAGGCAATTTGACTCTCTGGCAGATGAAGGGAAAGATATGTTTTTTTGGGGGGGGTGTTGTGCTGGACAACACATCTAATCTCTGATGCAAATGCTGTTTGCAGTTGCCTCCCAAATCTGGGCGTGGTTGAAGAAGAAAGTCTTGTGGTTCAGGGATAGGACTGGGGGCAGGAGATCTGGGTTCTATTCTTGGCTCCGCCACAGGTTCTCTGCCTCACTTCCCTGTCTGTGAAAAGGAGAGGAGTGTCATGAGCCTTAGGTCGTTAATGCAGGTAACAAACTGTGAGAGGCTCTGAGGGAAGGTATTGCACGAAGGCAAAGTGTTACTACTGAGGGGCTCTGTCTTTATGGAGACACCAGCAAAGGGGATGTACAAGGTTTTGTTCTGTGACCTGATTTGCTCTGTTACCTTGAGATAGTCATGTAGCCTCTCAGTGCCTCAGTTCTAAATCTGCAAAATGGAGAGGTGGTAGCAAAGTACCTCCACTGCATTCTGAGAATTACATTTAAGCCCACATCTCCTCTTTACCAGCATCTCCATCCAGGTACTTACAGTGGCCTATCACCACAGGACCTAGAAATCTCACAGTGCTCAGCGGATTTTTACCCTCACAATAGCTTTGTCAGGTAGGAAGTATTATCCCCATTTTACAGATGGGGAACTGAGGCACTGGGTCATTTAATTTACTGAGCTAAGGTCTGTTGCTGAGCTAGGACTTTAACCCATGCCTCCTGAGGTCAAATCCGATGCTCTGTCTACTGGCCCCCTGTCTATGCGTACAATAACCCTCCTCTGCCTCACAGGGGAACCTGGCAGCTTCATATAAGTGAAGTGCTTTGGGCCCTCAAATGGAAGGCTGTAGATGTGCACAGTAAATCCAGCAGGTATAAGTGAATGAGTTAAACTGACTTAAAACAAAACTAGTATTAAACAAACACATAAAACTAACTCAGCTGGCTTATCCTGTGGTCCCCGGGGAGCACCTGCTCTGTTTGTGAGAATGAGTATAACCTTTCCCCATGGGAAGAAACCCAGTGTGGAAGCTGATCTCGTTTGCTCCCAGTTGGCAGTGTCATATATGCAGCATCTCAGCTGGAGGAGGAAGAAGGGGCCTCTGCAGAAACACTCTCCCAAGGTTCTGATACAAGAGAAGCTTGGGTGTCTCAAACTCCTTTCCCTAGTAGAGAACAACACTCTTAGCTTGAGAAAGCCTCCTGTCTGCTTTCTCTCAGAGTAATTAAGAGTGAAATCCTCCTCTCGATGACCCCAGTGCTCCCAGCCTGGACTGATTTACACATGAAAGGAGCCCTCTGAGGGGCTTTCTCCCTTTCACATTCACAAAGAGGCAGGGCCTATAAATAAAACCTTTCTGAAAACAAGAGCTTTTTAAAATGTCTGTGTGTGTGGGAAAGAGAATGGATGTGTGTGTGACAGAGAGAGAATGTGTGTGCACGCATGAGAATGTATGTGAAAAAGAGTGAGAGCTTGTGTGAGGGGAGTGTATTCTTGGGTGTGCAGTGAGAGTGTACGTGAGTGTGTGTGCAGGTGTGAAAGTATGGGAATGTGTATGTGTGTGTGTGTGTGAGAAAATGTAAAGGGGCTACATTCTGATCTTAGTTACACCAGTGTCAATCCAGAGTAAATTCACTGAAGTCAGTGGAGTCACTCTGGATTTACACAGGTGTAACTGAGATCAGAATCTGGCCCCACATGTATTTCTGAGCATGTGAGAGACAGACAGAGGACCTGAATCACTCACTTGCAATGTAGTCATTTACACCTGCGCAAAGTAGTTGAAATGGCAACATTTTACACTTGCATCAGACAGGCTTAAATAGCTACATAAAGTGCAAGGCCGTGGAGAAGCAGACCCAGTGGTTTGTCTATGAGTGTGAGTGTACATGTGTGAGAGTGACAGTGAATATGTGTGTGGTTTCAAAAAAGCACAATCTCCTCCTGAGATCCAGGAGTGAGCAAATGGTGCTGGGCATTACTGATTTGTCCTCATTCGAAGGCCATTTTTACAGTTTGTTGATAAAAAAAAAAGTTCACAAAACAAACAGTGCAGCTGTTGCCACTTCTAGAGGGGAAAATGAGCATCAGAAAATCAGGCAGAAAAGAGTGCCCATGGATGTCTTGGTGTGGACCTCTTCATGTGAAAATGCACAATTTGAATCTCCACTCTCCGTCCCCGATACCCCCACTCACCGATGTGTCTCCATGTCTTGGATATTTTCCTTCACATGAAGCCTGAGAAGGACCCAACACAGTTTCCAGGAAACTGGCAGCTACTGTGACCCTGTCTTAATACAAAACAGGTGACACAGAGCCCTGAGCCAAGCCAGGGCAGAGCAGACTGTAGGATTTCCTAAAGCAGGTACTGGACTCTGCCATTATCCCTGATAAGGGAGGGCTTTTAAGGAGCTGGCTTCAGTGTGATAGTTTAAGAAGGATAGAACTGTTTTACCCCATTGCTCCTGATCAGCTTAACCATTTGCTTACTGAGACTGTCTATGCAGTGGTCTATAAATGCCAGCAGCCATCTACACTAGCACTCCCACAGCTGCTAACGTGATAGGAGTTGCACCACTGTTAACGAATGGTGGGAGATTTTCAGGTAAAGTTCAGTATAGATAGGGTGAGAGAGAAGGGAGACTGGGGAGGGGACACTGAAGTGTACAGATTTAACAACTTTTACATATGCCTCTTAGACTCCCCCAGATTCTCATGCAAGAATGACAGGCAGCAAGCAGAGAAACACACAGGGCAGTTACACGTGGGAATGAGAACATACCCTCCCATGCATGCACAATGCATGAAATGTTTCTTCAGGCTGTGAAAAACAACAGCCCTCTTCTTAGCTACTGACACTGGGCAGGAGTGTGTGTTGTGTGACCAGAGATGCACAGCTCCCCCTCCTACAGAGTTTGCAGCTAAACTCCTCCCCCAGTTCCCAGGGTCTTCAAATGAAAATTTGCATAGTACTTCCAGATCATTCCTGAGAGAAGGGACAATGGCTTTCTGCTCTCCCCATTTCCCCCTCCTGCCTTAACATACAAAGCTGACAGTGCTCTGGTAATGAGACAGACAAAGAATTTGGGGATGACTGAATATTTATTTCTGATCAGTCATTTTTCTGAGCTGTAGGGAGATGAAGTGCTCCCTGAAACTCTGTGCCTAAACGTCAAACTTCATTGTAGTATGGTCTCTGCACTGGTCAGGTCAGTACCCCTTACCATAGCTGACTTTGGACATGTTGCTTTTCTGGAGGTCTGGTAATTTCTCTCCAAACTTGAAAATGCACAAAACTGAGATTGTCCCTTGGAAAATCCCACAGTGCCATTTGTGTGTGGCCTTGGAGTTCCAAAATCCCCACTGAATGCATAGCTTGCCACCATGTGGAACACGGACGTACTACACCCCGATACTACTATTTGTACTTGTATAGTGCCTTCCATCTGAGGATTTTCAGTGTTTTTGGAACATTAATTTATTCTCACATTACACCAGTGAAATATGGACGCATCATTATCCTCACTTACAGGTAGGGAAAATAAGACACAGAAAGATCAAAGCCAACATTGTCAAAGATGATCTTTGATTCGGAGTTACTCAATGTTTGGATGACAAATTAAGGACACTTGAAACCAGATTATCGAAAGAGCTCATGGGCATATTTTCCAGTACTCAGTATCCACAACTGGGACTAAATTTTTAAGCATGCTCAGCACCCAGAACCTCCCATGGTGATACTTATGGTCAGATTTTTAAGAGCTCAGCACCCAACATGCAACTGAATTGTTGGGCTTTTTTGAAACACTAGCCCAATTTATGAGTAACGAGCCTTAAGGATGGACTTTATGAGTAAAAGGTTGGCCTTAAGGATGGACTTCCAGAGGTGATGAGAAGCTCCAAGTAGCTTCCAAATCAGACCCAAGATTTCATTTTGGATGCCCAAAAATGGAAGCACCCAAAAGCAGGCCACTTTTGAGAATACTTGTCTTTTGCAAGGTCATGCAGCATGCTAGGGAATCCAAATGGCAGTTCACATGCCACATTTCTCTAAGATAGAAGAGCCTAGTGAGTCAGTGGCAGAACTGGCCCCTTGTCCATTGATCCTCTGCCCTGTCCTTTGAGGAAGTCATGCAATATGAGGCACAGTCATGATGATGCTAATAATAATAACTTACACAGCTATAGCACCGTTTATCCAACCATAATGCTCAAAATGCTTTTCCAAATTCAGAAATTTAGGTCCAGATATGCTACATAACAGAAGAATGGCCGGCCAGCCAGCGTCAGACCAACGGTCCATCTAGCCCAGCATCCTGTCTTCCAACAGTGGCCAGCGCCAAATGCTTCAGAGAGAATTAACAGAACAAGGCAATTACGGAGCGATCCAGCCCCTGCCATTCAGCGGTTTAGGGACACTCAGAGCATGGGGTTGTGTCCCTGGCCATCTTGGCTAATGGCCATTGATAGACCTATCTTCCATGAACTTATCTAGTTGTTTTTTAAATCCAATTATAGTTTTGACCTTCACAATATCCGCTGGCAACAAGTTCCACAGATTGACTGTGTGTTGTGTGAAGAAGTACTTCCTTATGTTAGTTTTAAACCTGCTGCCTATTAATTTCATTGAATGACTCCTGGTTCTTTTGTTATGTGAAGGGATAAATCATGCTTCCTTATTCACTTTTTCCACACCATTCATGATTTTATAGACTCACTTAGTTGTCTCTCTTTCCTAAGCTTTCACTTACAAGGGGTTTTACATTGATAGGTTTCAGTGACTTCAGAGAAGAGCCACAAGAATGATTAAAGAATCAGAGACCATTCCTTATTGTGATAGCCTCAAGAATTCAATTTAGCTTAACAAGGAGAAGGTTACCTGGGAATACTCACCATCAGTGCCGCCTAGTGGTCAGTCAGGGGTATGGCAAGTTGTCTTCCAGCCATTCCGCTTTCTCACTGAATGCATCCGATGAAGTGAGCTATAGCTCACAAAAGCTTATGCTCAAATAAATTTGTTAGTCTCTAAGGTGCCACAAGTACTCCTTTTCTTTTTGAGAATACAGACTAACACGGCTGCTACTCTGAAACCTTTCTCACTGTAACTCCACTCTGTGGTAGGTTGTCATTTTAGTGACTCCATCCTCTGGCCAGGTCACACATTCAAGTCCACCCTTCAGGATACACATAAAGAGTTCAATAATGTGGAGCTCCTCAGAAGTCAGCAAGGGATTCAGGGCTTTCCCCTTTATTCGGGATCTTGGGGCCTGGACCCTTGCACCTTCAGGGTATTCCCCAACTTGGTTCCCTGTCAAGGTATAGACTTCTGTCATTGTCCCCTCTTTAGAGGTTGATAGGGGAGTCTAGGTCCACCCTCTCCACAAGGCTCTGATCCAGGGCCCAATGATAGGCAGCTAAGCCCTGCACTTTAGGGTGCTATGCAGCTGCCTCCCAGGAGCACGTCCTATCAGTGCCCCTCTTCCCACTGGGTAAAATAAAGAACTGAACACAAAAATAATGTTTCTGACCTTCAAAAGTCACTAGTTCCTCCTTTGCACCACAGGTTTGTTTAAGTCAGCACTACCAGACCTCAAACAACAAGAGCTCCTATGGTGGTCCTTCCCAGGAGTACAGGTCATCTCACCTCCCCCTCTGCCTTCCGGCAAGCTACTCTGCTTCCCTTTTTAAGCTCTTCCCCTACCTTGCGCAGACTTTACAGGTATTGTGGGGAGGGGCTGCCTGGGCCCAGAGCAGGTCCATAACCCTCCTTCTACAGTGTGGGATTTGTATACCCCACCACATTTGATCACAGTCTGTAAGTACCTACATGGGGAACAAATATTTGATCATGGGCTCTTCAGTCTAGTAGACAAAGCTATACCAAGATTCAAGGGCTGGAAGTTGAAATTAGACAAACTCAGACTAGCAATAAGGTGTACATTCTTAACAGTGAGTGCTATTATCCACTGGAACAATGTATCAGGAGTCATGGTGGATTCTCCATTCCTGGCAATTTTTAAATCAAGATTGGATTTTTTTTAAAGATACACTCTAGTTCAAAAGGAATTATTTTGGGGAGGTTTTATGCAGGAGATCAGACTAGATGATCACACTGGTCTTTTCTGGCCTTGGAATCTATGAATCAGTGAAGTCTCTCCTGATTTACCGCACTGACTGTAAGTGAAAAGGGAATCAGACCTTTAAGTCTCCCAACATCCCTAACAAATATGGATAAGAACTATCATCTTCATTTATACAGACGGGGTGCTGATTCACCTCTACAGTACTTCAATTTTAAATCAATGTAATACACAGATTTCAATGGAGTCAAACCAGCACAATGCGGAGGAACATATGGGTAGTGAATCAGATTCAGGATAGCTAAGCCACAGAAGGCCAGATTCATATTTGCTATCCTAGGGCTATACTAGCCTATATCAGAGATGACAATCCCAAATAGCAAAGGGAGCTGATAGCAACCTGGCCCAGAATGACCTGCCCAAGATTACACAGAGTCAGTGGTAGAGGCAGGAACAGAACCGCAAACTCTTATGTCTGTTCTCTAACCACTAGATGAAGCACACATCTGTTCTTCCATTTTATGTTTATTCTGGACGGGACAGTTTACTTCCAGCATTAGGGAGATGAGTTTCCTTGTCCATTGAGACTCTTAATCTGCTAGATTAATAAAGGTGCCAAGTACTATCAGTGCCAAGAGCAGGTTAGTTTTTGTGTACTCTCGTTACAGTGTGTATGGTAACACCCATTATTTCATGTTCTCTATGTATATAAATCTCCCCACTGTATTTTCCACTGAATGCATCTGATGAAGTGAGCTGTAGCTCACGAAAGCTTATGCTCAAATAAATTTGTTAGTCTCTAAGGTGCCACAAGTACTCCTTTTCTTTTAACAATTTGTGGTCATTACAAATGTGGGCCAGGTATGAACCACTGATATGGAAGTGAAAGAGTTCTTATTCCATGAGCAATTATTTGAGTTATTCAACCGAGATAATGCCAAGTGATTGAAACTGCCACCTAAAGAAAATGTGAACCCCAAAGTCTAGTAAAAAATTGTGACTAATGGCAGAAGATATTAATAATAATGAACAATGACTAATTGCATTCTATTAACAAAGTGCCACTCTCCCCTTGCCAAGGATTGCTGTACATCAATAAAGAAATTAGAAAACATAATTACATTTAAAAAACTCTCTAAACTAAAACCCCAGAAACCAAACATTGGGAGTGGTATGAGAGGGAAGGAAAAAGGAAGGTTCTACCCCTAAGGCCAAAAGTGCCCATGATACATAAAAAACCCATCTTTGAAACAGAAAAGCATTCAAGTGTTTCTTAAAAGTGGGGAGGTATGATATCCACTCTAGATGTCAGTCTAATCAGGATTCAGCATACATTACTGAAACCTGAGCACATTTAAGTCCTTGAATTTGTGATGAAATTGCCTAGGACTCTACCCAGAGCACTAAGATCTTCAAACTTTTGCTCATACAGCTACTTTGAATATTCCCATTTTATGCTTCTCCTCTGATCATGGTGGAGCAACTTGCTGTTGGTTTAGTTAATTCACCTTTTCTGGTTTCTCTCCTTTTTCTTTGCTCGACTGGTTCCATTTGTATGGCCACCACTGATGTTAGCCGGGGTCTGGCTTGAAAGTGTAGATGTTTGTTACTTCTTTACATTTCTCTTCTCTGGCTGTAAATATAGGAGTGTACTGTCTATATGGAACTTGCTACACAAATGGTATTTTGTTTTGTAACTATAATAAAGCACTTAAATCTTGATCTAGTCATTTAAACAACACTATAAAATATGTGCCTTCTGTTCATAAAAATATTAATTTCAAAACCTCTTCTTAGAGCCTGATCCTGCAAGCCTGCCACATGCTGAACTCCAAATGAAATCAAATGGGAGCTCTGTATTTGGAGGAGCTGCAATATCCAGGCCCCAAATCCAGAAAGAGTTTAAGTATGTAATAATCCCATCCTGATTCAGCAAAGACTTAAGCATGTGCATAAATGCTTTGCTGAATCAGGGCCCAAGTCCTTGGTGTATTGATGTGTATTAATCAGGGGCATGCAACGTACTTTGAAGCATAATGGTCAGGGTCTTACAACACACCTAGTGAACTACTGTGTAATAAAATAATCTTGACAAAATTTGCCTGTGTATTTGGGTCCTCACTGTTCTTTCTTTCTGTGCCTCATCATTTCTCACTGACTTTTTTCAGCAGACACCAGCACTTCTTTTTCTCTTGGGAAGTTCCTTCTCTATCATTCACACACAGATCAAACCTTGCTGTTGTCCTTAGTTTGAACTCCACAGTCTCTTTACTTTCCCTGTTCTCTGTTGCTACCTGTACTACTAAGAACAGGAAACCTCTCAGTTTACTGCAGAGTTGATGAGTCTTTGAAACTGTACCCGCTCCATTTACATAGCTTCTCCCTGAGGTCTCATGGGCATCAGTCAGACTCCAATAAAATGGTGCTACTAGAAGAGAACTCAGGAACTGTGCTGCTTAAGCACACAAAATTGCGTTGGGGCCAAATTCAGACATTGGGAAGCAGGCACAACATCCTTTGACTTCAATGGAAGCTGAATTCACTTACAGCAGGGCTAAATTTGACCCTTGAAATTTAGTACAAAGGACTAGTGATTCATTCAAGGGTGGACAGAGAAGAATGGGTTTTCTCTTTTAAATTTAGTTCTAAAAGAGCAGCCAGCAAGAGAGAAGGCAGTGTTTGTGACTTTTTTATCTTGTGATCGTCTATCCCAAACTCTTTTGTGCTTTCAGTCAATAAACTAACAAACCCCAAATGCAATACTTAAAAAAAGAAAAGTGCCATATAGGGCCTGTAATAGGGTGACTTGACATATGGTCTGGAGAGCCTGGGGCTAAGTAAACCCTTATTACAGGATAAGTCCACCTGACCATCCAGTGATTCCAGTATACAACGAACATGATGTTTCAGTTGAAAGAGGAGAGGAGGAGGCACTCAGGAACCTGTGGTAGAAACTACAGAGTGAAGAAAGCTCTCCAGGCAGGATGGACTGGGAGAAAATCTGACCATGTAGGAAAGTGATTGCAAAGGTCCCAGACAGGAAAGCCTGGGAAGAGGAAGAAAACCTTTGGGTTGTGTGGACTTGGACTTTGTTCAAGCGGTTTATTTACAGTTTGTTTGATATTAATAAACCCAATCCCCAAGGAGGAGTATTCTGACCAAGAAAAAGCATCAAGTGAAGTTTATTTGAATAGTCCAAGAGGAGAAACTGAGTTGGACTGCCATGATCCTAGACCACGAGGGGGCACATGGGAGACAGCTGGACAGGTTACAAGGCCTACGCAGACATTTACATTCCATGGTTCAAATTATATTCTTGTTTACATCAGTGTAAACCCGAAGTAACTCCACTGACTTCAATGAAGTTCCTTAGGATTTACCTCCATCTCGCAGAATGTAGCATTTAGGCCAATACATATACAGCTGATGATTTAATACTGTACAAATAGTATCAGAATGTATAATTGATATATTTTTAGGAAAATGTCATAAAATACAGAGGTCCCAGTCCTATATATTTATTAGACTCAAGTTCTGCAGCTATTTGCATTCAGCATGTTTTCTTTGCAACCACAGGGTCTAGAATTTTTTTTTTTAAATGAAAAAAAAAATGAAAACACAGTATGTAGAAAATAAATTAAAAAAAAAAACAAAACAGAAAAGTTTCATGATCCATGTCCACTCCAAAGATGAGAACCACTCCTTTACTTCTGTCTAGTTGTAAAAGGGGCAAAAGACTGTATACTTCTTTTAGACTGTACATTTATTCTATTTGTGTAATCAAACAAACATTAGAATCAGAATATGAACCAATTTTTTAGAAATGAATCAGTGGGGATGGTAAGAGTATGTTTCATTAAGAAAATGTACTTTTACTGACATGGTCAGCAGTCTTCACATCCCAAAGTGATAAATTAAGGCCTAGCAGAGTAGTGGCTACAAAGGCAAATGCAGCAGCCATTCTGCACTCAGAAATGGCTCACACAGAGCTGTGGGCATTGTGATCTCTTTTACTGGGCTAGAACCAGGGCACCAGGATTTTCTCCTACTCTTCCAGAGTGCTTGAACGGACCAAAGTTCCACCTTGATAGCCAGGTTTTCCCTGCAGCCCAAAGGGTAACAGCTTATCATACTTTCATTTTCTACCCCACTTCCATACAGCTATTTTCAGTTTCCTGAAAATTATGTAACTTGCTCTAAGTAACACCACTGTTTCTCCTGTCACTGGGGCTTTAAAGAAAACGTTCCCACTTTCTGGCCACACCTCGCAGAGAAGAGGGTTTGAGTTGCCCCACCTCCGCTGGCTTCTAGGTGACAGCTCATGCTTACTTTGGATGCTGTGCAGGGCTGCTAGAGTCAGGGGACTTGTTTTGCTGCCCCTCTCCATCCATCACCTCCTACTGGTACCTGTAGTTCCAAGAGTCACATTCTTCTTCAGCTCCGGCTGCTCTAGAACCCCACAGTGCTCTTCTGGAGCCATCTCTGGCCTCCCAAGAAACCCGCCTCGACTCTCCCCCATGCGGCTCCAGAACGCCCCCTCAGGCCCTTTCACTGCCCACAGCACCTTCCACCCCAAGCCCTGCTGTTCTAGCGCCCGCCCTTCCCTGCTCTAGACCCCCTAGGCCAGCCTGCTGCTCTAGAACGCCCCATCCTGCTAGAGCCACCGTCCTCGCGCTCTGCGAGCCTCCCCAGTTCCAGCCATGACGCTCGGCGGCGCTACACCGCAGGGGGCGCTGTCGGTCTAGCTGAGTACCCAGCGCGGCGCAGGTCCCTCTCAGCGGGCGCCGCGGACAGCTCGACGTCCAAAATGGCTGTCAGCCAGGTGAGGCGCCAAAAGGAACCACGTGATTGATGAGAGGCCTCCCATTAGCGCATGCGGAGTAAGGAGGACTTTGACAACAGTCGAGTGCAATCCTCAATGTCAGCCTCGAGGTGGAACCCGTTCGGAGCAGGACGCATGCTCAGTACGAGTCTAGGGGCAATCGTTACGTGGGTGCGGACGTAGATGGCGCCCGCATTGGAGCACATGCGCATGGTGTGCCGGCGTCCCATCCGGTTATTGCCTGTTCCGGGGATTGGGGAAGCGACCCCACCCACAGCCTAGCCTGAGCGGTAGAGATGGCGGCGCTCGCAAGAGTCTCCCGGCTGCTTCTCGCTGGCGCCCCCCGGGCCCCGTTGGGACGGCTCATGTCGGCAGCGGCTCACGGGGAGGCTGGGGCAGGTAACGGGGGCGCCGCGACCGGGCGGGGCTGGCGACGGCCGGGTGACCTTGCGCTGAGCGAAGCGCCCGCAGGCCAAGCCCCTCAGCGGCGTCTCTGGGGCCTGGGCTGAGCCCGCTTCCCCGGGCGCGCAGCGACGCCTCCCCTCGCTGCGGCCAGGGAGACCCGGACCCAGCCCGAGGGAACGGGCCGTAAGCCGCGGTTCGAGCCCGTCCTTGGCCGGGGGCATTTCCCCGTGTGCGGCGGAGACGCCTCTTCCCTGCCCCTCCCCAAGTCCGTGCGTCTCCCTCCCGCTGGGCTGGGGGTCTGTGCCTGCCGCTGCCGTCTTGCTCCCACAATAACTGTAAAAAATCACAAGGGTATTCCTCTTTGGTCCGAGGGCCTGCCGCCATTAGGGACTCTGCGGTGATGAGCTTACGTTGGTGCAAAGCCCTCATGTTCCAGAGAAGTCTTCCCTGGTGCAAGGGTGTGCACCGATTGGTGTCGTGGGGATAGAAAACGGGAGTCAAGGGGCTACTTCACAAGAGATCCTAACCCTTATGGAGTAACTGTTTTGTGCAGTGACACTGAGAATGCAATGCACCATACAACCAAATCCATTCCTCCTTGGCCACGTTCTGCATAGTTCTCTAAGTGCATCAATTTGCTGATAAGGAAAGTGTTTGTGTGAAAACCATTGTATTCGAAGAGGTCTGTCCAGGGTGCTTCTCAGCTGAATTAGTGCTGCACAGATGTATGAAATATTCAGGGAGTTAGTGCAGTGTATGAAGCTTGCTACTGTCTCAGAAATTACTGTTAACTAGAGCTGATCAGAAAATATTAATTAAAAGTCTTCTGCCAAAACACTTGATTAAACCAACTTTTTTTCACAACACTGAAGACTTTGAAACTTCCTTTCAAAATGTTTTCAATACTTGTTTTGAAAAATTTTCAAAATAGAATTTTTGAATATGGTATTTGATTTGTCATTTTGTATGTAATACCAGATGCTATATCATGTGAAATCATGACACAACTGCTTTCATATAAAAATTGAATACAAATTTTGAAAAACTGTGTTCAAACAAATCTCAAATTATCCAAAACCAAAATATTTTCCATAATCTCTCAAGTCTGAAAACTTGTTTTCATTCTAATTCAAAACAGATTTTGAAATGCATCACCACTTGGAAATTCTCATTTTTTGGATAGCTGTACTGTTGAGCATCTTCATGGTATTTTATTTCCTTCATTAGCTCAGACATGGAAGATCCTGTCTTTTGTGGTTGCTCTTCCTGGTGTTGGTGTATGCATGCTGAACTGCTACTTAAAGATGCAGCATGAACATGAAAGAAACGAGTTTGTTCCTTATGCTCA
Organism: Natator depressus; assembly: GCF_965152275.1. Lineage (NCBI taxonomy): Eukaryota > Metazoa > Chordata > Testudines > Cheloniidae > Natator > Natator depressus. Next base: position 10,844,711 of record NC_134248.1, read on the forward strand.
CCTCCGCATCAGGACCAAGGTATGTGCAACAGTGCTTATAAAGGTGCTCTTATCTTCTCCAGTCACTGAATTATTTATTCCAAGATTACTACTGCTTGTATTGTTTTTTGCAGTAAGTATCAGTGATGTGAGGTGGAATTGACTGATAGGGAAATGTGTATTTGTAATATCATGAATAAGAGCTCACACCTGTTGAGGCGGGGGAGAGCTTTTAGGCTGTCAGCTGTGGTATTTATATGTAGATGTGGAGTTCTCCTTCCATCTTACATGCGTGAGTGTAAAACTTTAAACATCAAGGTTTTGGTCCTAAATAGTTTTTCCACTTAACTTACATTCATGCAGATCAAAGGGCAGCTTTGTCATGAATGAGAGGGTGGAAGGAACTGGAGTGTGGGTTCTCAGTCAAGGGGTCACACACAGATGTTGGGTTGATCACCCTGTCTTTCCCAAATTGCTAAATGGGAGGGGAGGACTTGCTATGAAAACTATTGAGAATGCCTGATGTGATGTCAGCTAACTGGCATCCCTAGCAGAAGCTATTGATAAAAGAACCCTAATGGGATAGAAGTAGTGGTGGGCTCTTTATTATTCTTGAGTCTACTGCTATTTATAAGTAGAATGAATTTGTAATATACTACCTCTAGTATTTAGTTCAAAGCACCATGGCTTAGATTTTGTCTTGGGATATTGGTAAATCAAATTCATTTCTACACTTGTGTGTCTATTTACCATAGTTGCTTGTAAACATTACAAGAGGTGCAGTGCTGACTAGATTAGATTATCAAGTTTAGAACTGTAGATTTACCCAAGCATTCAAGAAAGAGTTCTGCTCTGTTACCACAAGTGGTGGGTGTAAATTCAGCTTCAACTTACTTACTCCAGGCTTTCAAATTCTGTAATATGTACAGACCCAAACATTGTTTGTTATAGGAGTTGACTTCTTGTGCCTTAGCAGATTTGTCAAACAGTTACCAAGGAATCTTGTCAATTACTTCTTTCAACAGCCCTTCCCATGGGGAGATGGGACCAAAACTCTGTTTCACAACCCTCATACTAATGCTCTCCCGACTGGCTATGAAGAGGATCACTAAACACTTGGACCACAGCATCAATTGCTCTCTCTGGACCAGAACATCATATGGGACCCTCAATCTAAAAAAAATATTCTGCATTCCTTGTACTGTCATTATAAAGGCATTCTGACCTTTGGCCCTGTACTTGAAGGGGAGGTCACTTAACATAAATAAATCCTAACCTCCCATTTGTGTGTGGACCTTTGTAAAGAACTGGAAATCCTTGATCTAGTCTTTTCCCAATTACAGAGTTTATTGCTAACAAACTTTTCTTGGGTGGCTGGAAAAGGTTTTATAGGCAGTAGTGTAGTGAGGGATTTAATTGCTGCTTATCTCCTTTAAGCAGCCATTAGACATAGGAGTGGCCTATAATAGACTAGTGGTAGGAATGCATACTAGAAAACCAAACTCTAATGCAAGCAACAGGATTGGATCTAAACTGCAATTGATTTTCTCCCTAAGCTATTAATCATGTTGAAAGGAGCATAAGTGCTAGATAAAATTCTTGAAAGCTATTGAACTGAAGTTGTTTAATGGGAACTGTCATACCATATGAGGGCAGTGGTCCATCTAATATAGTATGTGGTCTGCTGACAACTACTGCTCTTAAAGAAAGATGCAAGAAATCCTACACTGAATAACTCTGGAAACTAACACATCCATAAACAAACCTTGTCTCTGTGAGAGGTATACTCTACTAGATAGCACTGTCTTCCCCAGCTGTAGTGCTCCTATATTGTGGCAAAGTTCTATTCTTGCAGCATCCTGGAGAATTTGCACTGTTCCGCATCCCGACCGTACTTGTGCCTTCTGTTTTCCCTGTGCAATTTTGCCAAATGACTTCATAATCTAATACTGCTTCATATATATGTTACTGCATAAGTTAGGACCTAACATGCCCAGTTAAGAGTGAGGTGCTGTGCAAATTCATAAAAACTAAGATGTCCATCATGGACAACAAAGTAGTAACACCTGTGAAAGAAGCTTCCTTTTAATTCTAACTAGTTGGTTCTGAAGCAGCAGTGTTTTCATATTCTACCATAAAGTCTTATCCTACAGAAGTTGAGAGGAGCGAGCTGTTTAGTTATGACTTTGTAGTACTAATTAACAAGAATCTATGCTGTAATGCAAACAATTCAATTTAGCCAGAGCTGAATTCTCCTTGGCCCTGCACTTTCCATGAATAGGTCCTACCCATTCATTGTGGCAAACTTAAAAAAATAAAACAAACTTAATTCACAAATGGAGCGTGGTACCACATAGATGATGCAATGGAGCAACAGCTTGTTTTCTACTATGTTCCTGTACTTACCAGTCACTTTACCAGAGTCTTATTTCACTACTGCTCCTTTATAACATTAAAAGCTAAAGCACAGGTCAGGAGTACTCTAGCTGCAGACTTTGAAAAACAACTGTACGACTACATATAAAACATAATATGGGCCAGAAACTCTTAAATGCTGCAGGGACTGAAGGCTTTGTCCTCACCATGAGTAAGCTATACACTCTTGTAAAAATAAGTTAAAAGTAAGCATATATTCCTCCAATACAGTAAAGGGAAAAGCTAATTTATACTGTTCAGGGATCAGTACTACCCTTTTCTAAAGAACTTCAGCTATTCTATTTCTACCTATCTTCTAGCTGGAGGGAGAATGGCAAATAAGCCAAAAGAAAAATTCTAAAGTGAACATTACAAGACACTATTTACCCCCATTTCACAAATATTTATTTCATCCCCATTATTACAGCCCACACAGCATCTTAGCAGAATACACGTGGTTGCTAAAGCAAGTTTCCTCCTATGTTAAAGCTCAGTATAAGGCACTTTCTGGCTTAATCGTATTAGCTGATGAAACAGTTTTTCCAGAGTTGGGATAGTAATACTCTAACGTTAGCATAACTGCCTCTTTCCTCCGACCCAAAATGCTTCATTGAGGTGAAGTGCAAGCTGCAGACAGGACTAGAGTGCACACTATCCATAAAGAATGTTAAGTTATATCTCAGACAGCATTCCCAATGAACATTAACTCTGGCTCAAAAGATGCCACCCTACCATCTCCCTTTCTCTGTATGGAGTGCTCCAAAGAAAACTGGCTTTATAACTTGTTTCATATATAAATGCCTGATATTTATTGGTGACTTTTACTGTACTATTTTTTTTTTTTCATGTTAGCTCTCATGAGTCTATGAGGCTGAAATATAAGCTAGTGCTGTTTGGAGAACAAGGTGCTAGCACCTTACAGGATCAAACTGATTCCATCTAAGTTTTTGCTGTAGGAAGCTGAGTGCCCTCAGTAGCTGGCAGGATCAGGCCCATACTGAAGATGGGGGGGTGGGGAAGGATTGGCTCCCATACACTATGATTATTTTTTTGGGGTGCTATGTATGGCCTAACAGCTACACAACCCCCTTAAGGCATTCTAAATGTTCTAGTCACTGAGCTAATGAAACTTCTGAATATATAATATCAGAAGAGTTTGCTATTCTCAGAGCATCACTAGGGACAGTTAAGGTAGATCAGGGACTTTGAGAACTGCAACCTTAACTGTATTTTCTGGAGGTTTTTTAATGGTAGCATGTACTTACAGCAATTAAACAGCTGAAATCTTAACTTCGGTAAGATGAAGTTAATGACATTTCTTTAATGAGTTTTTTTAAATTGTTATGAGGACTAGGAGACAAACTCAATTCCTGCAAACTCTAGTAACCTACAATAGTAGGCATACTGCAGACTCTAGAACAGACGGGGGCAAACTATGGCCCATCCTGCCTGTCCCCTGAGCTCCTGGCCTGAGAGGCTAGCCCCCAACCCCTCCCCTGCTGTCCCCCGTCCCCTGCCACCACGCAGCACAATACTCTGGGCGGCAGAGCCCGGACTGACCCAGTGCTCTGTGCTGCGCGGCTGCCTGTCCTGGTGCAGCCGTGCTGCCAGCCACCGGTGCTCCAGGCAGCGCGGTAAGGGGGCAGGGAGGAGTTGGATAGAGGGCAGGGGAATTCAGGGGGTGGTGAGGGGTGTGAACAGGGGTCCCAGGGGGGCAGTCAGGAAGGAGAGGAGGGGTTAGAAGGGGCAGTCAGGGGCCAGGGAGGGTGGATGAGGCAGGGATCCTGGGGGGTAGTCTGGGAGAAGGGGAGGGTTGGATGGGGCAGGGGTCACAGGGGGGGCAGTCAGGAAGGAGACAGGGGGGTTGGATGGGACAGCAGGGGCACAGGGTGCAGGATGGGGCAGGAGCCCCAGGGGGGTTGTCAGAGGGCAAGAAGCAGGGGGGTCAGATAAGGGGCAGGGGCCAGGCCATGTCTGGCTGTTTGGGGAGGCACAACATACAATTTCAGAAACCCAATGCAGCCCTCAGGCCAAAAAGTTTGCCCACCCCTGCTCTAAAAAGTCTAGGAGAAGTCTGTTTTCATCTGTTGGTCAAAAGTCTCACGCATCATCCTCTGTGCCAGAGCACTGTAGCTGCAGTTCTCCTCTGGCCTGTAATAAAGAAGTTCCAATTTTTACAAAAAGTCTCATTAAGATAAAGGTTTGTCCCCTTGTTTAGATCCTAGAAGGTGCCTAGGAACAGAGCTCCTGTCCTATTAACTCACTCATTTCCAAAGGACTGAAACCGTCCTATGGTCCAAAAGAATGGAAACAGTTAACATGTCTGGTGGAGAGGAGAAGCAACATCAATAGAGGAGACTCCTCCTTTCACTCCTTCAGCTTCTCCCCATGCTCATGATGGGTTCTTGAGGAGGAAACTTCCTCCCACAACTCCTTCATAAGGCTCAGGGGGGGATTTTCTCCTTTTGCAAACCTTAGGTTCAGAGAAGGGGGAAACTAACTGCTGTTCTGAGTCACCTACACCTCTTGCTTTCTCCAGCTACATTAAGGTCTGCAGAAAAAAGGATCCATTCTTGAAGACCTCCAGAGGGATTTAGGGAGGAAGGGCTGGGGGCAGAAGGGGGAAGCTTTGTTTTTCATAGACTTCAGGTTGACTTGAGTTAAACACCATTAGGAGCCTCCTTAGGGGAAAAAGTCTTTTTCAGTAGGAAGGCTAAAGGGCAAGGTGCATTGGTATAAGGAAGGGAGCTAAACAGAAGTCTCTAAAGAAATTTGGAAAACAAGCTTGGTTCTTGACTAATCCTTTACATGCTACACTAAGCTCACCACTCAACATTTCCTGATGTTACTAAATCAAGTTTAAATAACTCTTGAAAACAGACTTCAGCCAGCTAAATTTTGGTTTAGGACATCAGTTTTCATGCAGGGGTATATCGCAAAGTTGCATTTCTCCCTCTCCTTTCAGATTTCTTATTACAAAGCAGGAAGACAAATTTCCAGCTGACAGTTGGGTACTGTTTTAGGGTGTCATAAAGCAGGAATCCCTTGTCTAATTCAAATATCTAACTTAAGCAGACATCTAACTTCATGATTTTGAGGCTAATCTGTGGAGTGTTTCTGGGCATGTGGGGCGGGGGTGCCTGTTAGAGAAGGACAACTGAAGTGTAATTGAATCACTGTTGAAACTTTATTTATGGGGCAACAGCCATTCAGTAGTATAGAGTTAAGTTCAAGGTAGTGTCAGTGCCTTTTCAGCTCTGTGCATGGACTGCCCAAGGCTGCTGAAAATACCTTCTGAAAGCAGTTGCTCCTATTCACTTCTGTGACAGGCTGGCCCTTTCCCATCTTAAAGGGCACAGGCAGGTTTAACCTGACAGTTGTCTCATTTAGTCAAGCATAACTTTAGTTGACTGATGTGTATTCTATATTAAAACACCACCTTGTGTATTCAAACAAAAACCATTGCAACTCCAGCAGTGGGCCTTTCACGGCAGCATTACAGGTGCACAATATGAAGCAAAGCTGTAGCACATCAGTTTTCAGGAAACCTGAAACCAACCCTATCCCCAGTAAAAATCCAGCAGCACACTCCAATACGTAAATTAACCCCTTTCACATTAATTTCAGTATTTAAAATTGTCTTAATGTTATATAAATAAAAAAGCAACTGATCATAGATCAGCTAATATCTAAACCCATTTCAATAAATATTCCCCTGTTCAGAGTACATTCACTTATGATTATAAATTGATAAAAAGGCTATTCACACACCGCATGATGCCAGACCACCAACAACATTCATTTAGGATGAAAGAGTAATTGCCACACAACCTAGCTGAAAGGAACTGCAGAAAAGACTTCTTGCTTCTTAAAAAGCCAGGCAGAAATAACAGCTAATCCAAGGCAATCGTCTAGTATTTGTGACGTTCTTTTTCCAAGTCCAAAAGGTCATTGTAATGGCACAAGATGTCCAAACAAGATCAGGAGGAGTTTTCAGCTTTTCCTTTCCTGGGACCCATGAATTCCAGCCCTTCGATGGGTATGTCTTTCTCCTTAATAGCTTTCTAGGAAGGGGGGGAAAAAAGCAAATTTGTTTTAATAATGTTTTGTGGTTCTACATAAAGACATGTTCCCTGCCTGGTATAATTTAAGACCAATCAAGGTTGCTATTAAGGTTTCCATCAAACCATACCATCAGACACGCTCAAAGAGCTACCGTGAATATAGTATGAATTGTAGCCAAGACTCCCTCAGATAAATTTATCCAAGCCCTAGACCAACACTTCTCATCCATATGTTGGAGGAATTACACCTGGTGCGGTGAGTGAAAGAAGCTAGAGGGACCTGAAGATGAGGTCTCAGTGCTGTGAGCAGAAGAACCAAGGCAACAGATGAAATCTTCATGGAGTAATGTATCATGAAAGAAATTGACAGGATGACTGTTACAAAAGCACTGACTGCCTGTTCTTCCAACTGGAATGTCAATAATAGTCTGTAAAGCTTCGTGTAGGAGGGTCATAGAAGAAAGGGAGGAAAGAACTAATATATGTTAAAAATGTGTATATATGGAGTAAAAACATAAGTAAAGGTGACTGCAATTAAGCTTTATAGGAGAGATTAAGGAAGGTACAAATTTAAGTTTTATATCATAGAAATGTAGGACTGGAAGGAACTTTGAGATGTCATGAAGTCCACACTGTGCCCTACCTTCAGTGGACATAGAGAACAAGTCATCACCATCCTTTTTATAAGAGCCCTTAACATATCTGAAAGTTTTATCAGGCCACCCCTCCCCCCTCAGCCTTCTCTCAAGGTGACACATAGGTTTAAAAAAAAAAGTTTCTTCATAGGTCAGATTTTCTCAGTATTTTATCATTTTTGTTATACTCCTCTGAACTTTCTCCAGTTTGTCCACATCTTTCCTAAAGTGTGGCACCCACAACTGGACACAGTACTCCAGCTGAGGTCAAACCAGTGCCAAGGAGAGTAGGACAATTACCTCCCATGTCTTTATATATGACACTCCTGTTAATACACCCCAGAATGATATTGGCTGTTTTTGCAATTGTGAATTTAAATCACATTGTTGACATGTATTAAATTTGTCATCTATTATAAGCCCCAGATCCTTCTCAGCAGTACTACCTCCTAGTCAGTTATACACTATTTTGTAGTTGTGCATTTTTGCCTTCCTAAATGAAGTACCTTGCACTTCTTTATTGAATTTCATCTTGTTTAATTCAGATCAATTCTCTAATTTGTCACAGTCCTTATCAATTCTAATCTTGTCCTCCAGAGTGCTTGCAACCCATCCCAGCCTGGTGTCATCTGCACATTTTATAAGCACTCTCCACTCCATTAGCCAAGTCATAAATGAGAACATTTACTAGTAGGAGACTCAGGACTGATCCCTGCGGGACCCCACTTGAGAGGCCCCCCCAGTTTAACAGTGAAGCATTGATAAAGAACTCTGAGTACATTCTTTCAGCCAGTTGTGCACTCAACTTACTGTCATTTAATCTAGACCATATTTCCATAGTTTTCTTATGAGAATGTCATATGGGACTGCGTCAAAAACCCAGGAAATCAAGATATATCATATCTACTGCTTTACCCCTATCCACTAGGCCAGTAACCCTGTCAAAGAAGAAAATGAGGTTGGTTTGGCAGGATTTGTTCTTGACAAATCCATGCTGGCTATTCCTTATGGCTCTATTAACCTCTATTTGCTTATAAATTGATTTTTAAACATTTGTGCCAGTATTTTTCAATGTATCAAAAGGCTGACTGGTCTATAATTCCCTGGGTCCTCTTTGTTCTGCTTTTCACTAGGGCCATATCTATTGTTGGCCCTTCTCCAGTCTTCTGGGATCTCACCCATCCTCCAGAAGTTCTCAGACAATTACTAACGGTTCAGTGTTTGCTGCAGCTAGTTCCTTAAGTATTCTAGGATGAATTTCATCAGGCTCTGCTGACTTGAATACACCTAACTTATTTAGATAGTCTTTGACCTGATCTTTCCCTATGTTGGCTTGCATTTCTTCCCTCTTGTTGTTAATATTGTGTTGAGTATTTAGTCACCATTAGCCTTTTTTAGTGAAGACTGAAGCCAAATAAGTGTCAGAAACCTGAGCTTTCTTGAGGTCATTAGTTATTTGCTCTCTTCCCCTGCTAACTAGAGGACCTATACTTGCCTTCATCTTTCTCTAGTTCCTAATGTATTTAAAGGACTTCTTATTGCCTTGTATGTCCCTTGCTAGGTGTAACTCATTTTTTGCCTTAACCTTTCTGATTCTGTTCCTACGTGCTTGTGCATTTCTTCTGTACTCTTCCTTAGCAATTTGTCCAGGTTTCCACTTTTTGCAGGATTCCTTTTTGATTTTCAGGTCATTAATGAGCTCCTGATAAAGCCATATTGGCCTCTTACTATTCTTATCTTTCCATCACATGGGGATAGTTTGTCTCCTGGAGAAACTGCCAGCACTCCTGAACTACTCCCCCCATCCCCACCACACCCACCACTTTAGATTTTCTTCCCATGGGACCTTACCTACCAGTTCTTTGAGTTTGTTAAAAAGTCTGCTTTTTTAAAGTCCTTTTTGCTTATTCTGCTGCTCTCACTCCTTCCTTGCCTTAGAATCATGAAATCTATCATTTCATGATCACTTTCATCCAAATTGCATTTCATTTTCAGATGCACTACCAATTCCTCACTGTTAAATCAAAATCAAATCTAAAAGGGCAGTCCTCCTAGTTACTTCCTCTACTTTCTGGGAAAAAAAAAAAAGAAAAAAAAAAGAGTTGTTTCCAATACTTTCCAGTAACTAATTGAAGTTTTGTATTTTGCCATATTACTTTTCCAACAGATGTCCAAGTAGTTAAAGTCCCATGATACTACCAGGTCTTTTGGATATGGAGATGTCTGCTTCATTTATAAATGTCTTATCCACCTTCTCTTCCTGATTTGGAGGTCTATAGTAGACCCTTACCATGTCATTTTTTTTTAAAAACACCTTTTTTCTTTACCCAGAGATTCTCAAGTGGCCTGCCTCCCATTTTCTTTTAGACTTCAGAACACATGTATGTGTAATATATATATATACTGTAAGTCAATAAAAGTACAAAAAGCATTTCTTAATGAGAAGAGCATCAAGAAAGTAGCCAGTCAGCAATTTTAGCTACTCAAGTGCTATACCTATTGGTGAAACACACACAATCAATTTTAGAATAGAAGAGTTTTGTCGTCCCCCCCAACTTTGTTCAGGATCATTTATTTCAGAACACTGTGAATGCAACAAGGTGAGATATCCTTTCCTCTCAATACACAGTCAAAGGCTAACAGATGTAAAAGCAAAGGGACCACAAATTAAATGAGTTTAGAGAAGAAAATAAAGGAATGAGTCAAATTAAGGTACACTCCTTAAGAAGATAACTTTAAACAAAAAAAGAGCATAAGATCATGCTATCCAGGAGAGTAAAAGAACATAAGATACTTGTCCACATACATCTGAAGAATGATTAAGAGTTAGGATGAAAAATAGGAATATTAAATATAAAGCAACCAATAAAGTGTTTAACCATAAGGAAGAAGAGAATGCATATTATGAGCAAATGTAAGAGGAGGACAGCAAAACAAAAACTCAACTGGAATCAATAGGTTTGGTAATAGTAAATGTCTCAAAACAAAAGGCCTGAAGAGGGCATCCAAAGATTTTTAATGAACAGAAGGAAGTACCACCAGTTGTAATTTTTGATTTGGAATACAGATGGAATAATTTGTAATTGAACAAAAAAGCGAAATATTGTCACAATTTTTAAACAAAGGAGACCCAGAAATATATCAGCCAATTAGACTTCAATTTCAAGAATGCAGAAGATCTAGGGGGCAACAAATCAGGCCCTGATCATGCGGTCAGACCTCTATGCCTGCATGGAGTCCCAATGAAGTTAATGAGGCTCATAGCACAGGGATTCACCCACTTGCAGCAGCATGTAGGACCTGGGCCCTTACATGAGCCAATAGTGAGATGAGCAATGTAAGAAAAAATAAAGCAATAATGCCTCTTTGGACAGCCGTTGTAAGTCCATTGTTTTATGAAATTTCAGCCATTCAAAACCCCCCCACAATCCTAGACATACCTAGCACTCAAAATAACCTACTACACTGAAAGAAAAGGAGTACTTGTGGCACCTTAGAGACTAACCAATTTATTTGAGCATGAGCTTTCGTGAGATACAGCTCACTTCATCATGCTCATGCTCAAATAAATTGGTTAGTCTCTAAGGTGCCACAAGTACTCCTTTTCTTTTTGCGAATACAGACTAACACGGCTGTTACTCTGAAACCTACTATACTGAGTTACATAGGGCACTCATAAATTGTATCAGCTTTTCACTATCACTGCACTTCCAATAAAGATATCTTCATTTCTCTGAGCTGTTCTTTATAGAAAGCCCAATATAATGAGGATGTTTCCTCTTCTTGTTAATGAAAAACTAAACACTGGAGAACATACAGAGAAAGACAAATCAATGATGCAGAGACTATAGAATATGGCATACTAAGGGACCTCTAAAAAGGCTCCAGAAGTGACCCTGGCAGTTACAGGCCGGTAAGCCAGACTTCAGTACCAGGCAAACTGGTTGAAACTATAGTAAAGAACAAAATTCTTAAACATAGGTAAACACAATTTTGTTGGGGAGGAGTCAACATGGTTTTTGTAAAGGGAAACCATGCCTCACCAATCTACTAGAATTTTCTGAGGGAGTCAACAAGCATGTGGACAAGGGGGATCCAGTGGATATAGTGTATTTAGATTTTCAGAAAGCCTTTGACAAGGTCCCTCACCAAAGGCTATTAAGCAAAGTAAGCGGTCATGGGATAAGAGGGAAGGGTCCTCTCATGGATTGGTAACCGGTTAAAAGAATAGGAAATAAAGGATAGGAATAAATGGTCAGTTTTCAGAATGGAGAGAGGTAAATAGTGGTATCCCCCAGGGGTCTGTACTGGGTCCACTCCTATTCAACATATTCATAAATGATCTGGAAAAAAAGGGGTAAACAGTGAGGTGGCAAAATTTGCGGATGATACAAAACTACTCAAAATAGTTCAATCCTAGGCAGACTGCGAAGAGCTACAAAAGGATCTCTCAAAACTGGGTGACTGGGCAACAAAATGGCAGATGAAATTCAATGTTGATAAATGCAAAGTAATGCACATTGGAAAACAATCCCAATATACAATGAGGGGTCTAAATTAGCTGTTACCACTCAAGAAAGAGATCTTGGAGTCATTGAGGATAGTTCTCTGAAAACATCCACTCAATGTGCAGCGGCAGTCAAAAAAGCAAACAATGCTGGGAATCATTAAGAAAGGGATAGCTAATAAGACAGAAAATATCATATTGCCTCTATATAAATCCATGGTATGCCCACGTCTTGCATACTGCATGCAGTTGTGGTCGCCCCATCTCAAAAAAGATACATTGGAATTGGAAAAGGTTCAGAAAAGGGCAACAAAAATGATTATGTGTATGGAACGGCTGCTGTAGGAGGAGAGATTAATAAGACGGGGACTTTTCAGCTTGGAAAAAATATGACTAAGGGGGTATATGATAGAGGTCTATAAAATCAGGACGGTGTGGAGAAAGTGAATAAGGAAGTGTTATTTACTCCTTCTCATAACACAAGAACTAGGGGTCACCAAATGAAATTAATAGGCAGCAGATTTAAAAACAAACAAAAGGAAGTATTTCCTCACACAACGCACAACCTGTGCAACTCCTTGCCAGAGGGTGTTGTGAAGGCCAAGACTGTAACAGCGTTCAAAAAAAGAACTAGATAAATTCATGGAGAACAGATCCATCAATGGCTATTAGCCAGGATGGACAAGGATAGCGTCCCTACCCTCTGTTTGCCAGAAGCTGGGAATGGGCAACAAAGGATAGACCACTTGATGATTACCCATTCTGTTCATTCCCTCTGGTGCACCTGGCACTGGCCATTGTCAGAAGACAGGATACTGGGCTAGATGGACCTTTGGTCTGACCCAGTATGGCCATTCTTATGACTGAAAGTTAAATTCCCCCTGCATAAGAGGCAATTAAAGAGAGGGGAAAGAGAGGTCATCACTAATGTTTGAGAATTTAATGTATGAGTGAGTGAAATAGTCTATCAGTACTGACAGTAACAAAACAGGATACACACACCATGGAAATCGTGAATAGTCTCTATAACATCAAGTCTCTCAGATTAATGTGGGTCTCAAACGAAGAGAATGAGTCAAATCTGACTGATTCCTGTCCCAAAAAGTCTTGCAAACTATGAACATTTTAATAAGATTTTAAATGTCTCATCACAAGTGATTTCTTCATCTTCAAAATGATACTTAACAATAGTGAAACCTACTGTAATACCTAGGTCTCAAAATACTAAGGAATTTAATCTTCACACCACCACCCTTCTGAAGTGGATAAGTTCATCCCCACTTCACAGAGTTTAAAAAAAAAAACCCAAAAACCCACAACAAGGAGTCCTTGCAGCACCTTAGAGACTAACACATTTATTTAGGCATAAACTTTCGTGGGCTAGAACCCACTTCATCAGACTCCCCGTTGTTTTTGCTGATACAGACTAACACAGCTATCCCCAAAACATTTCACAGATGGCTTTTCTGAGCCCTGGTTTTGCTAAGTGATTTCACCAGGGTAACACAGCAAGCCTTCGCAAAAAGAAAAGGAGTACTTGTGGCACCTTAGAGACTAACCAATTTATTTGAGCCTTCCTCTTCCATCTATTGTACTCCCAGTCACTCTGCCCCAATGAACCCAAACGTAACCACGCCTTCGCAGCCCTGCTCAAGGGCAGGCGGGGCCGGAGCGCCGCCAGCTGAGATGCCAACTTGCCCAAGGCAGCGCTTGGCTAGGCAGGGTTTGTGCGGGGGAGGCCTCCCCCCGTGACGGAAGAGGAAGCCAGGGGACACCCCCACCCTCCCTCTTCCCTTCGAGGGTCCTTCCCCACGGTCACTCGCCCCGCCCAATGGCGACTCGCTCCCCTTCCTCTGCGCCGGGCCCACTTCCCCCACCTGCACGCAGAGCTGGTAGCGCTTGAAGAGCTGCACGCAGGGGTCCCCCGCGTTCTCCCCCTTGAGGAACTTCTCGGCGAACCAGCGGTTGAAGCACTGGTCATACTCGCGCTTCAGCTCCGTGCACGCCTCCCCCACGCTGTTCATGGCGGAGCCGCAGGCCCAGGGAAGCGACCAGGCTTTACACCACCCTTCCCGCTGCTGCTAAGAAGTGCGGCGTTCCCAACTGACGTATTTCCCATTCACCTAGGACGCTAGTGAGCGCAGCGCGATGACGCACATCCGCTCAGCTGCCTAAGAGTGGATCCCGGATGCGGAAGTCCGGAGGGGTGGGGGGAATGTGGGCTCTGCGGTTCGGCCGCTACATCGGGGGCGCTCCCCTAGGAGGAGGCTCGCACTGGGCCGGCCTTTCCTTAGGAAGCCGCTTCACGCAGGATGCTTCGGGACGGAGCGACAGCCGGCAGGAAGCGGCGGGGGACCCACGGCAGAGAGGCCTGGTGAGACCCCGGAGCTACAGAGGAGGGGTTGGGTCCGCGCCCATGATATCCGAGTGGTCTTCATACATTGCGGGCCTTATAGCAAGACACGTGGGGACATCGGCCGCCCGCCCCAGGAGGGAAGGAGAAGCGGGGATTCTGTCATGAATGGGATGTTTAATCGACTGCCCCCATCCAACCTCCATACAAGCGGTGGCAGTAGCATAGAGACGCCTTGTAGGAGTGGTGGTAAAAGAGTGACCGTTATAAGCGGAAGCCTAGCATTATGGCAGCAGAATACATAACACTGGATAGGTCAGTCTCCACTCTGTGGACCGGAGCAAATCCCAAAGCTGCGTACAGGGATCAGGATCCATTCAAGGGGCTACACTTAGGGTATTGTCACATACAAATACAGCAAGGAGACTGTAGCTAGAAGACAGAATTTCTAACGCAACTAATTTTCAAAACTTTTATTAGTCAAATTAAAAGCTGCAAAACAATAGATTACAAAATATAATCCACTTTTTACGTCAAATTAATAAGCATGAGTATTAAATCAGCTAGCAAGTTTCAGACAGCAAATGTTGTTTAATGTTTAAAGCATACGACTGGGAGTTAGACTCCTGGGTTCTGAACCACAACCTTATTTGTTCCTTTGGCAAGTCACAATTTCAGTTGGCTTCCCTGTCCTTAAAGCATTTTGAGATGCCCTGAGCTGCAAAAGTGCAAATTATATTTTGGTTTGCATCTTCTGATTCATCACTACAGCCAATCTTTCAACTTTATTTCTTAGTACATGTGGGTTTAGTTTCATTCTCTCTAGAACTAATTTCCCCTACAAAACAGAATCCATTTACAAGTATTTAAGACAATGTGTCTATAATCTGAGATTATTCACGCTAAATATTCAAACTGCTGTTGCATATTTATCATTGCCCACCTCTTCCACTTTAGGTCTACCAGAACCCAACATGGCAGCATGTGGAACAGAGACCACTCCCTCAGGTATGGTGAATTCAGCAAAACATTTAAACATAGACCTGGCCAATGTAACTTTCTTCTGTTAGCTAGTAATTGCAAATTTGAGAGGAAATAATGGTAAAATTAATCAAATCAAAACTCAGGACAGTTTCTCTAAACCAGGGGTCTCAAAGTCCCGGCCCGTGGGCCATCTGCAGCCCGAGAACTTCCTCACTACAGCCCGTGCAGGAGACACACATGTGGACATACTGCTGGCAACATCTGCTGCAGGCACCGTCCCCCACAGCTCCCAATGGCTAGGGGAGAGGGACAGAGATACCATCACTAGTTGCCGGGCCGAGTCAGCCATGGAGGCAGCATCATTAGTTGCCAGGCGGAGTCAGCCATGGAGGCAGTGTCACTTTTTTCCCCACAATGAATATAAACAAGTCAAAATAGCGAACACAACTATCTGATGCACACCTTGCTGCAATCCTGAAGTTTTCAACTGCTCAGTCACGGAGGCCAAACATCAACAAACTGACAGAACTGAAGCGTTACCAGATGTCTGACAAACACTAAACTCCCCAGCAGGCGAAGAATTATATAAAATTTTATGACAATTTTATTATTTCTAAGAAATTTGAAATAAAAAATACAGTATAAACGTTTTCTTTTCTGAACACCATCTTCAGTGATGTTATTGGCCCGCTGTGAGGATTTGAGGACTGGCACTGGCCCTAAGGTAAACTGAGTTTGAGACCCCTGCTCTAAACTCTATACCCAACAGTGCTGCCAAGTTAGTGCAGATTGGAACTTGGAAGACAGAGCTACACAAAATCAGTTTAATTTGAAAATTAATGACAACCTAAATAATTAAACTAACCCGATGGTGTTCTGGGGCAGCATTTGTTTAAATCAAGTGTTCTTGTGATAGCATGATAGTTCACAGATCACTCAAACTTAGACAGATCTCAGCTGCTATAAATTGTCAGGCTCCACTAAAGTCAACAGAACAATGATAGTTTACCCAAGTTGAGGATCTGCCCCACATTGCTAGGTCTATGGAGAGAAGATCAATGGCTGCGGTAATGCATTCTATGGCTCCTCTAGCTCAGTGGTTCTCAACCAGGGGCACGTAGAGGTCTTCCAGGGGGTACATCAACTCATCTAGCTATTTGCCTAGTTTTACAACAGGCTATGTAAAAAGCACTGCCAATGTCAGTACAAACTAAAATTTCACACAATGACCTGTTTATGCTGCTCTATATACTATACACTAAAATGTAAGTATAATATTTATATTCTAATTGATTTTATAATGATAAAGGTAAAAATGAGAAAGTAAGCAATTTTTCATTAATAGTGTGGTGTGACACTTTTGTATTTTTATGTCTGATTTTGTAGGCAAGTAGTTTTTAAAGTGAGGTGAATCTTGGGGGTACTCAAGACAAATCAGACTCCTGAAAGGGATACAGTAGTCTGGAAAGGTTGAGAGCCACGGCTCTAGCCAGCTAGCTTGTGGAGTTCTGTGTATTGGTTATAAGAGTAATAGCTCTTTTGACTTACCTTTGCTAGACACCAAATGAGGAGGGGAAAGATAGTGGGATTGCTGGTTCATACAAACAGCTGGGCACTCATGCTACATTGCTGTATCCATTCGGCAGTGTGCTTTTCAGGAGCTTCCAATCTGGTTTCACTAAAAATATGAGGAAATATAAAATACAGCAAAAGAAATCAAGATGCTTAAATATAATATTTCTTGAACAAGAAATGCTTTTACACTAAAGAATTTTAGCAGCAATATTTATAACTTACTCATCTCTGCCCACACCAACTCATCAGTATGTGGAAGCCTCCTTCTAGGACCTAGATCTGTGACTTTGTTTCCTTCTTTCTGCAGAAAAAAGTAACTGTGGAGGTGCTTGATCACCTGGAGCGTCTGGCACTAGTTGACTTCCGTGACTGGGAGGGTGTACAACGGCTGGAGAAAGCAATCCAATTTGCTGATCAACTTCATGCTGTCAACACAGAAGGGGTAGAAGCAATGGATTCTGTACTAGAGGATAGGTAATAAATCATGGCTAGTGACGTGCTTATCTGTTAACTTACCAAGACGTTTATACCCATAGTCTCAACAGAAACACGGTTTTCACTAATCATCCCAGCTATGAAACTGGTTCCTTTTCCACAAAAAGCTTTATCTAGTGTTCTACGTCAATGTGGTTCTATGTAGGAAAAGCATCTGTGTAGCGTCCCTGAACTAGGCACAGAAGCATGACAAAGATGTACTTCAATTCCTTAATGTATCTTGCACGGATTCTTCATGTCACAACATGCTGTCCCCCAAATGCCCTGGAAAAAGATCCTCAGTCACTTCAAAATGTGCTTATCCCTGCTGCTCTTGTTACAAAGTAGGCAGCCTGTGTATTGCTGTCACATCTTCTGCAGCTTTAGTTGGTCAAGAAGTCATCTTGACTGTACACTTTCATATAGGGTTTGTCTCACTCAGCTTTTTACAAAGTAGTGCCAACAATCTTGAGCAGTAAGTCCAATGCAGCACTTCTGTGCTTGTGTCCATGTACAGCTCAGTGCTGAAGGTCCTGCTGATTTGAGGACATTGAGAAATTTCCCAAGGTTTCACTGTAGTTTACAGTAGATCATTTGTATGGTTGTATGTGGAGCCTGACAGGCAGGAGGGAAGTTGAGGTTGCTCACCTACCTGCCAGTGGCTCTAAACAAGAACTATAAGATATGCTAATAGCATTTTGAACTGGAACAAGGTTAGAAGATAAATGTTAATTGTTTCAGAGCCAGGCAATCTCCCCCTGGCTCTAGGGGCGTGACTTTATATCCAGTACCAGATGCTCCTGTACTTAGTTGGCAAAGAAGGTAGTCTCCAAAATTGCTAGTAGTCTCCTATGCTCCTCAGATGTCTGTATCTCAGAGAAGATAACATCACAGAAGGCAATTGCACTGAGGAGCTTCTGCGAAATGCCAGAGAAACAGTTGAGGAATATTTCATAGCCCCACCAGGTACCACCTTTTTATATATAACTCATTTCACTTGATAAAGCCCAGGTAGATGGCTTGAGAGATGTAACCTGCCACAGTTGAATGCACTGGCCAGTAGCAGAAAGATACTGAAATAGGGCAATGATAGCTTTGGCCACCCATGGAAAAGCACTGGTGTCTAGCTTTTTATTACTTGGCCAGTAGTTTTGTAGCAAGTAAAGGGTTTTATCCTACCCTAATGTTACTGAACACATTTGACTTTTTCTAAGAGATAACTGTCCGTAAATTAAAGTGGAGTTTGTTTGCAGGGGAAAAGCTAGACAGTTGTAAGTTTTTAATGTGAGCCACATGGGCAAGTGTATGTTGAGTAGTACGAATGACTAAATAAGGAGCAGTTTGTCTCATGCTATCATTGTTTGTTTTGTTTGCTATTAGGTAACATCCCTTTACCAAAGCTAGAGGAGCGAGACACTTTTCTGCAAGTCTCCGAGTGAAAGTCAAGGTCTGGAATGCCGCTTCAGCTTTTAAGTCATCTGTGAGAATTGGCATATATGCAACCATGGCTGTGGAGTATCTTGATGCAAGTGTCTAATCCCAAGAACAACACCCTCACATAATTATTTGATTTTTCTTCCTTTCTTCTGTAAGATTACTTTGAAATTAAAGGTTTGGTGTCTTTTTCCAGTATACACAAAGGTGGAAGGCTATGGGCCATTTACAAGTCTAGAAGTTTGGCCTCAGTGCCCCTGATTAGTCTGTATTTGGTGAAGCTTACTGAATGTCAACCTTGAAAATATGCACAGTTAGCACTCTAGACACAACAGTTGCCTACATCAACCCTGCTGATTGGGGGAGGGAAACTGGTGGTATTTTACTTTCCTGTCAAATTACCTAAGCAGAGTGAATAGAATGTTGCAGTACTTAGATTCATTTGGAGCTTCTCCCATCTTGTCACTTAGTGATCTGATACTTACTCAAAGTCCCACATCGGAGAATGCTACATAAAACTGCTTTTTTCCCCTACTAAGTACAGTAAGGACAAGAACTCACTTTTCTCTACAGACTAAGAAAGCACTTGATTTATTAGCTGCTGCAATCTTGAAGAACTTTTTTGCTTCTACCAAGTACCTCCATGTCAACGCTATCTTGTTCCACATCTATATACACTGCACTCTATCCAGTGCTTCGTCCAGTTTGGTGCTTATAAATTAGGTACCTAAATTTGTTTTTAGGTTATGTAGGAAACATGCTTGTTTCTTAAGTGAAATAATGGCTTTAGGGTGGAGATCCTTGCTCAGACAGATAATTGGAAAGATGCTAGGGCCATTATGAAAGTGTATTCCAAAGACCAGTTGCCCTGGTACAAATGAAGTCCCACTGCTTTCTGTCCACATTGATAGCGTGGTGAGCTGGTGCAGGATGCAACCATTGTGGGTTTCGCTCAGAGCGACTGTAATTGCAGTAATGCTGCCAGTGTCTGTCCACCACTAAAAGCACTTCTATTGGATACAAAAGGTGTTAAGCATTGCAATTGCTTGCACTGCTGAAATTCTCTAGCATAGCTAAGCCTTCCTATCACAGGCTGAGGCAGCAGAACTGTCATTTATTTTTAATAACTCCACTACATGGAAGCTAGACTTCATGTGCAGTCAGGTGTGAAATAAAGATGCACAATAATGTTTTTGGTCAGACATCAGAGCAGATTTTAGAAAATTAAGCAGTCTATCAAGCTTCTGTAGTCTTGGTAGACACTGTGAGCCACAAGCTCCAAGAGAAGCCTCTGCTAGAAGCACTGTGCTAGTGGTTAGAGCCATGGACCGGGATTCATTAGATCTGGGTTCTATTCCCCGCTCTACTACTACCCTCCTGGATGACCCTTGGCAAGTCACTTCACCTCTCTGCCTCACATATGCTATCTGTAAAATGGTGATAACGATACCAGCCTCCTATGTAAAGCACTTTCAGATCTATGGATGAAAAGTGCTTTAAGTATTATTATTTAGAGAAATTTTAGTAGAACAGCCATGGCTCCTGGACTTTATTATTTGTCCTATCGTTGACTCTGTAACTTCATATAAATCACTCTAGCTGCATTGTAATTTTAGGCATTTGTAAAACAAGTAGTACTTTTGCATAAGCATAGAGATGCTTGATAAATGCATAAAGCACCTTGAGATTTCTAACTGAAAAAGATGCTATAGCACAATTTTATTTTCCCTTTTTTTTCCCCTCACTAAGTTATTGTAAAGGGGAGAAAGCCAGCTCATTAAGATTAATACCATCCCCTGTGTGAAAATGCCCTCAGGCAGTTCAGCCCTCCTCCACCTGCCATTCTAGAGTGCACTGTTCTGATGCTGCAAGAGAGAATCACTCTCTCAGTACATATTTAGGCACCTAGCAGCCCCCAACCTCAGAGTTGCTTGCACCTGTTCCCACCTCCTCTTAATACAATGATCTTCCTCTAATTGTA
The DNA here is from genome assembly GCF_965152275.1 of Natator depressus. NCBI lineage: Eukaryota > Metazoa > Chordata > Testudines > Cheloniidae > Natator > Natator depressus. The sequence goes on from NC_134248.1 coordinate 10,865,112, forward strand.
CAAAAGACAACCACCGCTTGTGAGTTACTAAAACATTCAAATATATTTCTACACAACAGGCTGAGTCATACAGTCACTCCATTGCTTTTTATCACCATCCTGCAGACAAGCCACCAATAGTTACTGCACTAATTCTCAAGCTTATTTTTCCTCAGTTAGGAGGGGGAAAAGTACACTTGACATTTTCCAAACCAAAAACAAAACTGAACTGCAGAGGTTCAAAATATTTCATTACCAACATTTCCCTAGTAAAAACTGTAAGTCATTAAAAAAAGATTTTTATTGAATAAAAAGGAAAAACAAAGAGCTCCTACGAAAGACTATATCCATCAGTTTTGGAATGTAAATTCCGAGCAAAAAAGAGGCTCAATTCACATTTTTAAAAAGTCCCTGTTGGATGGAATCAGTATGGCCTGAAGGGGGATGAGTAGCGTGGTGATCCCCTGCTTTGGTATGGAGAATCGCGACCCCTTGAACCAGAACGGGACCGCGAGTAGCCATAGCTGGTACTTCTTTCGGGACAGACTCTGATATAGGAAGTTTCACCCTGAAATTTAAACAAAGAAGAAAACCCAAACATTTACATTGCATCCTGATTAACAGTCCTCCACTAGTATGAATAACACCAAATGGAGCTTGAGACCAAAGCATAAGTAACCAAAGACTGGAGTTTCCACAAAGAGGGCAGTATAAATCCATCTGCTGCTGCTTGGGTCAAACTCTGCGCTGGCACTTGATGCCTTGAAGAGGTATGTTACAAAACAATATTGTGCACGTACTAGTGAGAAATACCTTGCTAGCCATCATCATCTGCAAGGGCAGAGGCTCAGCAGCCAGAAGAGGACCATGGACAAGTGCCTCCCACATCCAACCACATAGGAAGAGGCTGTGGCAACCAGTACAACCAGAGGGTGAAGGTCCCAATGGTCTGACTCCATCCTTAACTCCTGGAGGGAAATAGCTAGAGATACTAGTACGGTCCTTCAGCACAGGAAGGAGAGGCCGAACTCTCAGGTCACGATCATGTATCAGCACCTCAAGTTGTGTAAGGAAATCTCCACAGCAAGCACACTCAGCCTTCAGCTGAGGGGATGGTTGGAGCAGAACAGCTCAGCCATGGGAAGGTGGCTGCAATGAAGTAGCACAGCTCCAAGAATGAAAAAGCTGTGGTTTACTGGCTCAGACACCAGGAGACCACCAGAAGAAGAGGCTCCATGCTGGGACATGGGAAAAACAGCTATAGCAACCAACACAGCTGCTCACCAGCTTGTTCTTTGGGGGAGTGCTGTAGTTTGCTGACAAAGCCCCCAGCTGGCAGAGGCAACATGAGTTGGCTTAGTTGAAAGGAGAAGGCTGTGAGCCACTGTGGCCAAAGGGAGAATGCCACAGCAAGCTAGCTTGCCCTGTAGAAGTCAGAGGCAAGAAGTCCAAATTCTTGGCTTCCAGGTAATGAAGGGTGCAGCCAACAGTACAGCTCTCAGCTATGATAAACGGGCTTATCTGAGCCCTGCCCCTTCCAAATGTTATATTTTTAAAAAATCCAATATTAGTTACTTCACTCACTGAGCCAAGACCCTAACATGCCAAGCCACAGTGGGGTATGTGCCACAAAAGGTAGGAAAGACCCTTTATATTATTGTAACAGGTCACTATTAACCACCAACTCCAATGTTATCACTAGGTTCTGTTCTTATGCCTCCTGAGAGCAGCATGACAAGGAAAAAAAAGTGTATGTTCCTCCATGACTGTACACACATATGCTCTTCCCCTGAAGGCACGAACCCACCTCATGAGAGCGGAATTTGGTGTCATCCAGTTTACGCAGTGCGTATTCCATATCTTCCTTGCGGAGAAACTCAACTACACCCATTCCATCTTTCTGTACATCTGCATAACAAACATCACCAGCTTCACGCATATGATCCTTCAGGTCCTGCCAGCTGCCTGACGGAGGAAGCCCTGAGCATGGAGAACACAAAACATAAGACACCATATAAACAAAAAGGCCATCTACTCAGGCTGTCCCAGGGATGCTGACCCTGCCATGCCACGGGGTTCCATCACTTCCATGTGCTTTGTGACTTTTCCATAGGATCAGAACTGCAATAAGAACGGAGAGATCCAAAAAATAGCACTAAGTTCCATTCCAGAAAACCAGCAGTGGAGCCCTCCGTGGAAGGTACAAAATTTGGGCCTCCTGTCAGTAAGATAGTCCCTGGGTCTCTCTGGAATTCATAGTGCTGAGATTTCAGAGGAATCTGCTATTTGTGCTGTTGCAAAGTAATCCAGAACCACCCCTCAAACCCTGTACGTCTGTAATGAAGATTTTGCTCTCAAAGCAGGACTTTTTTTTTTCCTTAAGGTTCCTCAAGCTCAGCTCCCCATCCAAGATTGGCTTGTCCCATTCATATCAGTTGTATTAATTTGAGATTCCAGCAGTTCATCCTCTGGTAGTGAGCAAAACCACATGCGTTTAGCTTGTAATTATCAGCACGTTTACCTAAAGGAAGGCAAAGGGTTGAGGTTCCCTGCCCCGCAGCATGCTGGAGACTCTAATGTATTGCTGGTCCTGGCAATTTTCAAGAAGGCTTCACAATACCCTTTACCAATGCAGGTTTTCGTTCTCATGTCAAAAAAAATCGGACGATTTTCAGTTATTCTCCCCCAGCCCTCCCAGGCTCCTGAAGAGGAGATGTACTCCTGGTTTCAATGGATAGTGTTCAGATCCTGCTGCAATGCTGAAGATATTTTATTGCTACAGTAGAGTGGCTTCCTTACAGGGAACATTTTATTTTTTTAGCCATAAAGTCACAGGAGCATGCAGAGAAATGGAGATGTGGGTATTTTAAGGTGATGCATGGAGATAAGCATGTTTTCGGGAGAGACATATAGGTATGGGGTTTTATGGAATATTCCAAACATCCGCTGTCAGGGAGTACTGAATTTCCTCCTGGGATTTCATATGCATTGCAGAACTTCCAAACATACTTTCATTTCTCTCCCACAAAGGGCCCCCTCCACTCCTATTTCCTAATGTCAACTCACTACTCGAATGGCCTTTTCAGTTTCTTTGTTTTTTTGTATGAAGTCCCTTAGGAATCCTTTGGTTGATTGAGGGGGCTCCCTTCCACAGTGCCTTAGTCATTCTTTCCCATAGTGAGTAGATCATGTGGAGGTGCTGTGGTACAGACCACACTTTATTAATTTTTTTTTTATGAACAAAATGTCAACACCTATCAGAGCGTATTACATCACAGGATATCTCTAACAAATCCTTTCTAATTATGATGAAATGTTAGGTACCATTCCACCTAGAGACCAACTGTTTTCATCATGCAAGAATGGTGCCCAAGTTCTCCCTCCTTCTACCCACCTGTCCACTCACACAACGCTGGTACATTTCAGAATCCAAGATTGAGTTCACATCTGGCCCCTTACGAAGAAATTTCTGCTCACCATTCACCAAGATGCGCTCCAAAAAGCAACAAGACTCCTGCTCAAGTCAAACTGGAAAGGGAACTACACTGGGATACTCCTTTACAGGAAGAGGTTTCATGATACAGGAGAAACCTTAAACTATTCCAGTGATATGAGAAGCTCCTTTTTCCCCCGAGACAAGGACACAATACAATGAGGCACAGCATTAGGATGAGTCCTAGCCAGACTGAAGTGTGGAAGGTAACATACCTGAAACAAGGACTCGAAATTCAGAACGTCGTGACGGAGGGCCATTCCTACCACGCAGCCCCCCACCAAAACCTCCACCCCGACCTCGGGAGGATCTGGGGAACTCAACACGCAGTCGGCATTGACCATAATCATAACCATTTCTCCCATAAACTGCATCTTCTGCATCTCTGCAAACAAATAACATGAATCAGTGATTAATGATGCTCAGTCAGTGGTTCCCAACATCTCAGTGGGCCATCAAGCGGTTTAGGAAATATTGCAGTTTTAAAGTAGCTGCAAAAATATTTGAAGATATTTTGGATGGAGTTTCAAATGGGTTCATTAGCCAACAGTGGCTGGCTCCTCTATTATATCTGTAAATTGTTAAAAGCTTTTTCCAACCTCTTACGTTCCTGTGCACCATGTATTTCAGGTTACAGCCATGTTCACTGGAAAGAACACAGGAGAGTCACATTATCTATCTTGCATTTACCAACAGGTTCGGCCTATCCACTATGCTTAGAAGCAGAGGCCATTTTCCATTTAATTTCTCAGAAAGCCTGCATTCTGATTGAACTCTGATCCGCATGGAACAAAGCTCTTTCATAACCTGGCAGGCAGTGAGCGCAAATACTTTACCTTCACTAATAAGCCTCTTATTAGAAACTGCCTCATTATGGTGGTTTGGCTTGCATAATTATATACAAGGGATATTTGTTCTCCTGAGAGAGTTCTGATGTTGTATTAAAGACTAGACCTAATCTCACTTTCCATCCCAGCAAGTCTACGCTAATGCGTGCAGAAGGGCATGAACTGAAAACTAAACCTTGAAACTAGTTGCAAAGTTATACACAATCACAAAATATCTGTTTGTTTAAACATAAATCTTTTCAAAATTCAGACCCTGCAAGCTGAACTTTACATGTGTGCAAACCCTCTCTAAAATGAATTTCAAAAAGTACTGCGTAAGGTCAAAATAACACTGGAAGATAGTGAGACCAGAGAGTGCATTAGCACAGCATCCCAATCCTGAGAAGTTTAGCATCTATTGTTATTAGTTGCTATTTGTATTACCATAGCGCCTAGGAGCTCTAGTCATGGAACAGGACCTCATTGTGGTCACCCTTATCAAGGTGTGGCTTTCTCTTTAGACTGTCACAGGGGATGGGAGAGAGGGTTATTTTTATATGTTTAAAAAAAAAAGGCAGGAGGGACTACAGATTTAAACTCCTGTGAACCGTCAACAAAATATCTATAAACAAAACAATCTACCCAATAACCTAGTTAAAGAACACCCCTTCCTCTTAGATTGCCTGAGTGTTACATGGGCTTATTTTAGAAGTGTGGTTCCCAAACTGGGTCTGATCCACCAGTGGTCCATAACACAGTGGCTCATGGTCCACGGAGAAATGGCTGGTCACATAGTTCCGACTCTTATGCACCTCCCCGCCAAACTGTTAATCTACATTAAAAAAGAGCCAAAAAAACCACATTGTTTTCTCAGTTAAATGTTTTCTTTTCCCTGAAAATAAGTGTTGTAACTGCCAAAGGGATGTTGCTTTCCCTGTCACTGGCAATCTGTGAGGTAGTGTCTCTGCTAAGCCAAAAATGGTTACAAGAGATAGTGTCTCTAACGTCTGAGGAGGCATCTACAATATATCCATAATTCAAACCCTGATTCAAAAATAATGAATGCAGACATGTTATTCACTGTCATGGTGATATTTTAAACACAATATTAGGAAATTCAGATGCATTTCACCAGTAATAACTGTGCTTAGCCACAGTATACACATATTAGAGACAAAATCATATACCTGCATGGTAAATAGCGGTGGAGGTGAACAGTTATAATTGCTACAGGAAAGCATCTGTTTGCGTTTCGGAGTTGTGCTTAAGTATCAACTAGAATTACTTCTTTTTTTAAAAGGGAAGAGACAAAGAAGATGATAACACCTTTATGCATATAGTCAGATGAACAGAAATTCTGAGTCTGGGACTGGGTGTACATTACAAATTGTTTGTAACTGCTAGTACTAGAACCCAGTGAAAACATTCCCCAGGCTTGCCAAAGCCCCTTTGATGCTACCTGAAAAAGTTAAGATAACTGTCCTCTGAATTCTCCTTATCTAGACAGCTGCAATCAACTTAACTCATTAAAGAGGACAATAATGAGTATGTATTCCTCCCTCACACTTGTCCATTATTTATTTATTAACTGTGTTGTGCAAAGCAGTATTCCTGGCTGAGGACTACAGCCATACTGGGTTTCAAGTTTTCAAACCCAATCCATCTGTGCTCTCTCTCACACACACACACACACACACAATAATTTACATGGCCAAAGTGAATCAATTCACTTCTCCTGCAAGCTCAAACCTTGATGTCTGTAATATTACAATTGCTTCCATGCAGATAAAATTGTGACATTACACACTGGACTGTAGCATCTTGGATTAGAAGTGGAAAATCTACAAATTTTAATTAATACAAAGGGGAAACTAAACGACTTGGGAAGTACCAGAACAGACTGATAGGGCCGTTTCTGGGTGTTCTTTTAAGAGATGATGTAACGGTGTCACTTAGGCAGAGTTCCGTCAGCTCGGAGGGGGGAGAGCAGGTCCCCAGTCAGAGATTTGCTGTGCGCGTCACTGTCATGTATTCCTAGGGAAGACTGCTGGGCGGGGGAAGTGGGCGACTGCCTGGATACCGATGGAGAATGTCCGGGAGTGGGGCGCGCACAGCGGCCCGGAGCGACGCATGGGGCAGGAAGGGTGCCCGAGGACTTGGGGGAGGGGGGCTTTGCCCGCTAGGAGACAGCAGGCCGGTAGGCTCCTTCTCCGGGGCAGGGGCATCCGGCCAGGCCGGGGGATCGGGGTGCGCGCCCGGGCTCTGGTGCCGAGGAGTTTCCTGTCGAGGGGCCGGGGCGGGAAGCGGATGTAACTGCCCGGGCGGGACGTCTCCAGGCTCCGGGACCCGGGGGAGGGATTCCCCCCGCCTCAGGCCGAGCTGGCTCTCCCGGGGGCCCTCTCCCCCGTCCCGCTCACCGCGGGTCCTCGAAGCGCACGAAGGCGAAGGGCACCAGGCCGCGCTTGCTCTTGAGCTCGATGTCTCGGATGCGGCCGTACTTATAGAAAAGCTCCTCCAGGTCCTTCTCCCGCACGTCCGCCGGCAGGTTCCCCACGTAGATCCGCCCGTCCCCCGCACCGCCCCGACCCGAGCCCCCGGGCCCGAAGCCCATCTCCCGCTCCCAGCCAGACATCCTCGCCGCGCCGCGCCACGCCGCGCGCGCACACAGCCGGTAGGAGCGAGACGAGCCACACACCCACCCCCAAAGACCGCGTCACCACCTCCTGACGGAGGACACTAAACAACCCACTTAAAGGGGAGGAGGCGCCGACAACCGCACACAACTTTCGTTACGCATGCGTTGTGCTCTGCGCCCCACTATTGCGCATGCTCGCAGTTCGCCCCGGCACGTAGCTCTTACGCCTATCTTACTGCGATTGCGCAAGCTTCCAGTCCTAGCGGGCAGAGCCGCTTGTCCTGGGGGTGCAGACGCGAGTTTCAGGCACCCTGGGCTGTGATTGTTATAGGCGTTCCTCGTGCACATATGCAACCTTCTCCTTTCATTTCCTTTTTGCTTAAAGTGACAGAAACAATTTAAATGTTTGTGATTTTTCCAATACCATGTAAAAAATACTTTCTCTCCGTGCTGTTCTATGAAAGACACGAAAGGGAAAGACTACAGGGAAACTGGCTGAACACAAAATACTGACAAACAAATGAAGGGAGCAGACAAACAAAAACAGAAATACACTTTTCCCATAATCCCAGGCCCTGATCCAGCATTTATGTGCTTATAATATTTTACAGTAGAACCTCAGAATCACCAGAGTTATGAACTAACCAGTCAACCACACACCTCATTTGGAACCGGAAGTACACAATCAGGCAGCAGCACAGAGAGAGAGAGAGAGAGAGAGCGAAAAGCAAATACAGTATAGTATTGTGTTAAATGTAAACTACTAAAAACATAAAGGGAAAGCAGTATTTTTCTTCTGCATAGTAAAGTTTCAAAACTGTATTAAGTCAATGTTCAGTTGTAAACTTTTGAAATAACAACCACAATGTTCGGTTCAGAGTTACAAATATTTCAGAGTTATGAACAACCTCCATTCCCAAGGTGTTTGTAACTCTAAGGTTCTACTGTATGTATGTAAATCCTATTGAGATTGTGGCCTTACTGATACTTGGTGTTACTTACAAACACAGAAAGTGCCATAGTGGATCAGATCATTGGTCCATCTAGACTAGTACCCTGTCTCCAGCAGTGGCCAGTTCCATATGCTTTAGAGACGCAAGGTGCAAGAAACCTTAGTATAGTTAGTTATTAAATAACCTTTGCACAAGGAAAGTTTCTTCCTAATACCATCACATAGAGGCTGGTTTTTGTCCTAAAAAATTAGGGTTTACATCCATTCCAAACTTTTTGAATAAAATCCTATGATTGTGACTTTGGATATTCTCATTATATAAATGTCCTATCTTTTTTCTTTTTTTATTCATGTCGAGGTCTTGTGCATTATGTGAAAACAAATATTTCCCTTTTTCAGTTTAAAATATGTTACCTTTCAATTTTAACAAATATCAGACAGAAAAGTGATTTTAAAACTATTAGTTTTGCAAAAATTATAATTCACAGTGTGAGAAGCAACTTGGTCTAGTCTGTGCTCCTGAATTCTATTCCAGCTCCCAGCTCTACTGCATACTCAGGGTTTATCTACACTTGAAAGGCTGCAGCAGAGTGAAGACACTACTTATGCTCATGGGAGGGCTTCTCCAGTCAGCATAGGTAATTCACCTCCCTGAAAGGCAGTAGCTGTGTTGACAGGAGAAGCCCTCCAGTCAGCATAGCACTGTCTATACTGGGAATTAGGTCAGTATAACTATGTCACTGCACAATACTTACCAGGCCACAAAAGAGCAGGGCCAGCTACAGCACAATATAACAACAAACACTACTCCGACTCACTGTAGAAATGGTCTTTCAAAGCCTCCCTGAGCCATTTAGCTCCATACTGAACTCTTCTAATAGCTCTAAATTTAGCAGTCAGCCACTCCACCTCTTCCCTCCAACCTGGCAGAAACTTCTCCTCTTTGCTTCACATAGATTATGTAGGACACAGCAGGCAGCTATAACCATTGGGATATTTTTCTCACGGAAGTCCAATGTTGTGAGCAAACAACACCAGCGCCCCTTCAAATTACCAAAAGCATATTCAACTATCATTCTGCACCTGCAGAGACAAGAGTTGAATCATACTTTGGTGCTGTTGAGGTGGCCAATGTACAGCTTCATAAGCCAGGGGAAGAAGGGGTAGGCTTGGTCCCCCAGGATCACTACTAGCATTTCAACATTCCTAATGGTAATCCACCAGTTGAGAAAGAAAGTCCCTGCTTTTAGCTTTCTGAACAGTCCTGTGTTCTTAAAGATGTGTCATCCACCTTCCCTGACCAGCCCACACTGATGTTGAAGTATCCCCGGTGATCCACTAGTGCTTGCATAACCATAGAAAAGTAGCCCTTTCTGTTGGCGTACCCGGTGGCAATGTGGTCTGGTGCCAAAACAGGGATATGCATGCCATCTGTTGCTCCACCACTGTTCAGGAAATCCCATTGCTGCAAGTCTATCCACTATGTCCTGCACATTACTGAGCGTCACAGTCCTGTGCAGCAGGAGGCAATTAATGGCCCCCACAGTGGGTTTCCTGACTCCAAATTGATTCCTGACTGACAGGTAGCAATCTGGCTTTGCAAGTTTCCACAGTGTGATCGCCACTCACTTCTTCACTGTCAGTGCAGCTCTCATTTTGGTGTCCCTGCACTGGACAGCTGGGGAAGCTCACCGCACAGATTGAAGAATGTGTCTTTGTACATCTGAAAGTTCTGCAACCACTGCTTATCATCCCAAACCTGCATTATGATGCAATCTCACCAGTCAAGGCTTATTTCTTGGGCCCAGAAGCAGTATTCCACCATCCGCAACTGTTCCGTGAACGCCACCAACAACCTTGAATTGGTTTTGCTATGTCCCACAATAATGTGTCCTCCAAGGCATCATATGGTTCCCCACTCATTTGGTTCTTCTTGCAGCTCTGCAAATACTTCAAGATTGTGCGCCCTGTGCTTCCAATGCTCATGAAAATAGTGCTAAGCTGTGCAGGCTCCCTTCTGTCAGAGAGGGAGGACAGCAAGGAAGGCCACATGGGTTTATGAGATTTTTTTTAAAGGAATGAAAATTATGGGCTACAGATAACATTATGGGATGAAGACAGTTGCAAACTGGAAAATTGACCCCATGCTCCCAGTCACTCCTGCGCAACTCATTCTGGCACTACCATGCATTGCCAAAACTTCCAAAAGACAGTTTTCTGGATGTTGGTGAGCTGCATAGTGGGCTACTTCACCATGGTGCACTCTGCATCAATACAAGCACTCCTGTTGAGTATATACACTGCCAACACAAGGAGCCAAGTATGCATAAACACAAGCGATGTACTAACTGCAGCGGCTGTATGCCAACGGAACTTGAGTCAACATAAGTTTGTAGTGTAGACATGGCCTTAATGTCATGCCCCATGACAGCTAGTCAGTGACCTCATGTTAAATAAGGTGGTGATTTCAGCCCACTATACAGTTCAGAGATGGCAGCAACACAAAAAACATTATTACAGTTGGCCATTTCCCTTCTAATAAAAAGCTACAGTATCCTATAGGGTTGTCTGCAGTATCAGATGAGGCCTGGCACTGACTGGACATTGAGGCTACGGTTACACTAGAGAGCTTACAGTGGCGCAGCTACACTGATGCAGCTGCTCCGCTGTAAGCTCTCTAATGGAGCTGCTCTAACCTGACAGGAGAGAGCCCGCCTGTTCCCTTCTCAATGAGCAGCAGCAGCTATGTCGGCAGGAGAAGCTCTCCAGCTGACAGCGCTGTCCACACGGTGCTTCGGTCGGTGTGACTTATGTCGCTCAGGGGAGTGGCTTATTCACACCCCTGAGTTACATATGTTATACCCACATAAGTGGTAGTGTAGATATAGCCTGAGACTGAATTACACAAAGAGAGACTGCAAGTTAGAGAAATAAAGCTTAACAGGTCTTTGTTACAGGGCTCATCATTTGCAGTTTTCTTTCCTGTTATAGGAAACCACATATACAAACAACCTCTTTTTCTTGTTTACCTTCACCCAATACTTAATTAACTAATTCCTCAGGCTGCTTCCCTGCAATGGATTAATTCTCAGATCACTGTGTTGTACCTTTCAGCCCTCTACAACATCACCATTACAAGTTCACCTCTCACATATGTGCAGTCCCTCCAGGGCAGGGTTGCAGCAGATTGACGGGGGCATTATGAAGAAGTTTGCTAGTTTTTAATATTATGATCATGAGCAGAATGGAGAATCCAATTTGCTTTCATTATACTATTCATTATTTTGTATACCTCTGTCATATCCCTTCTTAGTTGTCTCCCTAACAGTCCCAGTCTTTTCAATCTCTCTCCATATTACCCTTCTACATGACATAATTTCTACTCTAGCTACCTCATCTCCTTGTAATGATACATAGTACTTATATAAATCTCTTTATCCAGAGGTCTCAAAGTACTTTACAAAGGAGGGTAAAATTACCTCCATTTTATAGTGAGGAACAGACAGATGAAGTAGCTTGCCCATCATCACACTGCCGGTTAGTGACAGAGCTGGGAATAGAAACCAAGTTTCCTTTATTCCCTAGCTAGTGCCCTGGCTTAGCCACAGTTCCCACTTTAACTGTATGATATGCTCTGTGATCTAAATACATCTTTCTATACAATACCATCTTCACTCTATTTACTCAACTTCATTGTATTGTTATAGATTGGGTTAAACCCCCATTGAAACTGGTGAGCATAATCTGCCCCGCCTATCAGACTAAATGAGGTAGCAGTTGCAGCAGCCACTTCTAGAAGGACCTGCAGTGTCCCAGCAACCCCCGAGCTGGACCATGTCTCTCCGACCACGAGCAACTCCAGCATCCCACCAGAGATCCCGCCCCAAAATCCAACCGAAGGGAATCCTGACCCACAAGATAGATGGCAGGCCAACCATGCAGGCTTTGAGCCTGCACCAGACGAGGCCGAGGACCATGAGGGCCAGCAGCCGATGGTGAGGGCTGCCTGGACCGAGGAGCTACAAGCGACAGCTTCCTTTGACGACTTCGACCTCCTCGTAGACAGGCTCACCCAAGAACTGTCTGTGGAAACCGCTCCCAGGAGAAGTTCCAACCAGGAGAATGCCCCACCTCCCCACAGAACGCCTGCTCCAAACCTCAACACCACCACCAGGGGAGCCAGAAGTAGAGACGCCAGCTGCTGCTATGATCCAGCAGTGGCTTCAAGGATCCAAAAGCTGTACCGGGCAAACCGCTCCAAAGCCATGAGGGAGATCCTCGACGGGCCCTCGCCCTACTGCACGATCCCATCTGAATGTCTCTACAGCTACTTCAAGGATGTATTCGACCGATCAGCCCAGAATGACGCGCAGCGCCCAGAGTGCCTCCGCCCCCTACCCCGTGTCGACGAAGCAGGTGTCCTGGAAACTAACTTTACGCCCAAGGAAGTGTTGGCCAGACTCTCAAAAACAAAAAACACAGCTCCTGGGAAAGACGGCATCCGCTACAGCCTCGTGAAAAAAAGCGAGATCCCAGCTGCCTGGTCCTCACCACGCTCTTCAACCAGTGCAAGTGATTCTGCCGGACTCCCAGCTCCTGGAAGAAGGCCATGACGGTACTGGTGTACAAGAAGGGTAAGCGGGATGACCCCAGCAACTGGAGGCCCATCTCCCTCTGCTCCACGATGTACAAGCTCTATGCCAGCTGCCTGCCATCGAGGATCACAGAGTGGTCGGTGAGCAGGGGAGCCATCAGCTCCACCCAGAAAGGCTTCATGTCCTGCGAGGGCTGCTATGAATACAACTTTGTCCTCCAAACCATCATCAAAACAGCCAGAAGGACGTGGAGGCAGTGCACGGTAGCATGGCTCGACCTGGCTAACGCCTTTGGGTCCATGCCCCACCACCACATCTTTGCCACGCTCCAGGAGTTTGGGATGCTAGAGAACTTCCTCCATGTGATCCGAGAGGTGTACGAGGGATGCAGCACCACCATTCGCTCGGTCGAAGGGGAGACCGCCGAGATCCCGACCCGGAACGGAGTTAAGCAGGGCTGTCCCCTCAGCCCCATCATCTTTAACTTCGCCATGGAGCCGTTGCTGCGAGCGATCTCCAATGGCGCAGATGGCTTCAACCTCCATGGTGAGAGGGTGAGCGTCCTGGCTTACGCGAATGACCTGGCCCTGACCGCGGACGACCCAGAGAACCTCCAACGTATGCTAGATGCCACCAGTCGAGCTGCCGATTGGATGGGACTCCGCTTCAATGCAAAGAAGTGCGCATCCCTCCACATAGATGGCAGCAAAAGGGACTCGGTGCAGGCGACGGAATTCCAGATCCAGGGCGAGCCCGTCATCCCCCTGGCAGGGGGCAGGCCTACCGGCACCTCGGCACGCCGACGGGTTTCCGTGTCCGGCAGATACCTGAGGACACCATCCAGGAGATCTTGCAGGATGCCGCCAAGATCGACACCTCACTGCTAGCACCGTGGCAGAAGATAAACGCCCTGAACACCTTCCTGATCCCCCGCATCTCGTTCGTCCTAAGGGGATCCGCCATGGCAAAAGTACCCCTCAACAAGGCAGACAAGATCATCCGGCAGCTGGTGAAGAAGTGGCTGTTCCTTCCCCAGAGAGCCAACAACGAGCTGGTCTATACTGCCCACAGGCATGGCGGTCCCAATGTCCCCCGTATGGGTGACCTGTGTGACATCGCGGTGATCACCCAAGCCTTCCGCCTGCTGACGTGTCCCAAAGCCATGGTAAGGAACATCGCAGCAAACGCCCTCCATGACGCAACAAAGAAGCGGATCGGCAGAGCCCCCTCCAACCAAGACACCGCCAGCTTCCTGAGCGGTTCCCTGGATGGCGAATTCGGATGGGATGGGAGCGACACCGCTTCACTGTGGTCCCACGCTCGCAATGCCTCGCGTCGCCTGGGGAAGCACATCGGCTGCCACTGGGAGTGGTGCGAGGAACGCCAGGAGCTGGGAGTCCTGGTGCCGCAGATCAGGTCTGAGGACAACACCATCGTCACCCCAAGCGCCAGGGGAATGCTGGAGAGGACCCTGAAGGCAGCCATCCACTCACTGTACATGGAAGCCCTGAAGCATAAACCGGACCAGGGTAAAGCCTTCGAACTGACCAGCAAGAGGGACGCCAGCAACCACTTCCTCGCCGGGGGCAGTTTCACCCGCTTCGCCGACTGGCGGTTCATCCACCGCGCCCGGCTCAACTGTGTCCCGCTCAACGGAGCCGTCCGCCACGGGAACCGAGACAAGCGTTGCAGGAAGTGCGGCTACTCCAACGAGACCCTGCCCCACATCCTGTGCAGCTGCAGGAGCCACTCCAGAGCCTGGCAGCTGCGCCACAACGCCATCCAGAACCGCCTAGTGATAGCCATCGCACCACGCCTGGGGGAGGTCGCCGTGAACTGTGCCATCCCCGGTACGGACAGCCAGTTGCGACCTGACGTGGTAGTCACCGACGAGGCCCAGAAAAAGATCATCCTCGTCGACATCAAGGTCTCCTTTGAGAACAGGACCCCGGCCTTCCGAGAACCCCGGGCTCGTAAGCTGAAAAAATACGCCGCTCTGGCCGACACCCTGAGACCGAAGGGCTACGAGGTGCAGCTGGATGCCCTGATCGTCGGAGCCCTGGGTGCTTGGGACCCCTGCAACGAGCGTGTGCTTCGGACCTGTGGGATCGGTCGACGCTACGCATGGCTCATGCAGCGCCTCATGGTCTCGGATGCCATCCGATGGTCCAGGGACATCTACATCGAACACATCACCGACCACCGACAGTACCAGGAGGTGGGAGCCAGTTCGACATCGTGCATCCACTATGGGAAAGGGACTGAGAGGCTTTTTCCGCTGGACCGTATGAACTGGAACCATAAACTCACTGAACATTAAATCCCACCAAATGAGGGTAGATCCATCCCCATCATCGTATCCGCTCATTATACTCCACACCTGAACTTAGCCATTATATGGACAACATACCCCCATAGCTCAATGTCTGTACTTTGACTGGTTAAACTTTTACCCCCAATCCGGGAGATTGAAGATTATGTATTCCTTATGCCACCAGCTCCTAAACTGAATTTCACACCCCTTGATAATCTGTACCTTATTCCCTGATAACCAGAAACTTCTATGCTTGAACTCTGTGCCGTTTTCTTTTTATTTCAACATTATCTTAATAAAAAGAGAACACCCCTGCCCCAGACCTCCATGGCAAGGCTGAGCAGAATCTGTGCCATGTAGGCTGAGGGGTTTTCTGGGGATTCAGAGAATGATATAGCAAACACAGGAGGAGCTTGGGCATTGATTGATGGAGCTGTGTGTGTCTGTGTTTTTGAGAGAAGCAGGAGAAAACACCAGAGAGCAGGGGCAAAAAAGCCAAGTACACATAGTCAGACCAAGACTGGGATCATAGCCCTGAGAAAAGCCAAGAAAGAGAGCTTTTAGACTAACTGCTGACTGGAAAAGGGGTTGGAACTGTGAGCAGACACTGTCTCTTGCTTGATTCCTGCTGTGTTCAGGGACTTCATACATTCTTTATAAATAAATACCTGCCTCAAAGGAACACCTGACTCCATCACCAATTTTTCCTCCTAACTGGAAGAACCCACAAGACCCTGAATTTTTGGCTAACTGGTTGTTTCAAAAAGGGTAGTAGAGGTAGGGTACCTTCTCATTCTCCAGAACAGATTTGGAGAAATACTCAGAAGCCACAACTGGCACCAGAGCTTAATAAAAGCTCAGTTCCCATGTTTGAAGTGGCAACATTTTCAAAAGTGCTCAGGAGCACACAGCAGCTCCTGTTAAAATTTTGATACTTCATCTAGAAGTCTAAATGGGAAATGTTGGGTGCTAATCTCTTGAATATCTGACTCTTAAAGTCAGGTTTTAGAGTAGCAGCTGTGTTAGTCTGTATCCACAAAAAGAAAAGGAGGACTTGTGGCCCCTTAGAGACTAACAAATTTATTTGAGCATCAGCTTTCGTGCATCCGATAAAGTGAGCTGTCGCTCACGAAAGCTGATGCTCAAATAAATTTGTTAGTCTCTAAGGTGCCACAAGTACTCCTTGACTCTAAAAGTGTTCAGATACTAGTGATAAGCACAGTATAAAAACTTAGACAGATGGATAAGTTCTACTCTGTAAAAAAACTATGTAAAATGGTACCGTCTTTCTCCACAGATCTCAACCTTGTGTATGTTCAGAGTCATATCTACTTACTTTAGTGACAAAAATGTTTTTTTACTACTTTTTTACTCTTGTTAAGCTCATCAGAGCAAACACAGTGTTTGCTGGTGGAATGACTAAGCAGAAGAAAAACATGGTTACAGTAAGCAAGGTCTTTTCTTCAGTAGTGAGCACTCACAACAAAAAAGCAAAATACGCTTGTTGGCGTGTTAGTTAAAGATTATGGGTCATATTCTCAGCTGATATATATTGATATAGTTATACAGAAGTCAGTGGAACTATGCTGATTTAAACAAGCAGAGAATCTCCCCAAATTGTGCAGAAAAGTTGTAGGCTCACAAAATTTTACTAGAAGTTGTAATGTGTATGTCCTGGATTTCCTACAAATTCTCAAAAGGGATCATTAAATTCTATGTAATAATTATTTACTATTAGTATTAATCATTAGTATATTATAACAATATATTATATTAATAACTGCTGGAATACTGTGTCTAGTTCTGGTGCCAATAATTCAAGAAGCATGTTGATAAATTGGAGAGGGTTCAGAAAAGAGTCATGAGAATGATTAAATGATTAGAAAACATTCCTTATAGTGACAGACTCAAGGAGCTCAATTTATTTAGTTTAACAAAGAGAAAGCTAACGGGTGACTTGATTACAATCTATAAGTAACTACATAGGGAACAATTATTTAACCATGCGCTCTTCAATCTAGCAGAGAAAGATATAAGACAATTCAATGGCTAGAAGCTGAAGCTAGACAAATTCAGACTGGAAATAAGGCATACATTTTTAATGGTGAGAGTAATTAATCACTGGAACAATTTACTAAGGCTTGGGGTGGATTCTCCATCACTGACAATTTTTAAGTCAAAATTGGATTTTTTAAAAGATATGTTCTATTAATTAGTCTGCAGAAGTTCTATGGCCTTTGATAAACAGGAGGTCAGACGAAATCAGGGTTTCTCAACACATGGGTCAGGAGTCAGGACCCAAAATTGGATTGCCAGAATGATTCAAAGGGTTGTGTGGCTGTTGGCAGCTCCTGAGGCTCCTGTCCCATGGGGCTGGCTGGGCTTGCCTTCCTGCTTCAGGCACTGTAAACTCTGGGGTCCCAGAACCACTCAGGTTTGGCCCAGCCATCATGATGATGGGAGTCCAAGGTAGGCCAAATTTGAGTGAGTGGCACTGCAACCCCATGAGCCAGGTCAAAACTCCACTCATGCAAATTTGGTCCAGTCATGGGGGCAGGTGGCAATGCAACCCGGGAGGCTGCAACACCCAGAGTGGAGAGCCAAGCCCAGCCAGGCACACAGCATAGAAGCTGCAGGAGCCATTACTGTGGGGTGAGTGCCAGACATGACCCAATCCCCCAGTGGGGCAGGATCTGACTGAAACTAGTCCAGGGCCTCCACCCACAGACTATTTATGGGTTGCAACAGGCCATAAACATTTATAAATGGACCCTGAGGCCAAAAAGGTTGAGAACCACTGGAGTAGATCACCATGGTCCCTTCTGGCCTTATAATCTATGAATAGTAGCACCTCAAGGACCCAGCACAGATGAGGCCCCATTGTGCGTGGCACAGTACATACATATAGCAAAAATCAGCCTTTGTCCCAAAGTTCTTACAATCTAAATAAATTCCATTTATGGTTTGAATCCCTTGACACCTCACTACACAATTTTCTTTTATGATACCTACCTTACTCTAGCTATCATCTTTCCCTTTCCCTGCAGCTCTCTGCTGAGGGTGAGGTGTATATTTATGTTGTTGATTAACAAGCAATGCTTTCATGTTTTTGTTTAAAGCCATTGTATCTCATATACATTGGTGTTTCCTGCAGTCATCATCAAAGCCTTTTTTCCAGCTCACCATTGTTTAAGGAATGCTTAGAAATTTGCTGTAGCCAGCAAGCTCAACCTCTCCCTGTCAACTCTTATTTATGGGCATTTCTAAAGATTGCAGTATGTGCTGATCAAACTGCAGGATTCTGAATGGTTTATTTCTACAATTCCAGCACTGTGTCTACTGTTGGAAGAGGCACTGATTGCACTGCAGATGCCACACCTATCCAGTGCCCACCTCAAGACTATCCGTAGCAAAGGGAGGCTCTTCCTGGTACGTACAGAACCCCTGCTCACCATGAGAGCCCAGAGCTAGAGGATGTGGCCAGGCATCCCCTATGCCTTTGCTATTCCCCACTGCTTCAATATCCATAGGGTCATGGCACCTCAGAGCTGCCCCAACTGGCATTGGGGGCCAAAGCAATCTCCAGCAGCCCAAGAAGTGTGATGATACATTGAGGAATTCATGCTATGGTTCAAAACTGATCCAGAGCAGACAGGACCCAGGCAAGATTCCTCATCAACTATACCACCCTCCCATGTTGCACTATCTTCCTGGATGGGGCAATAGTGAAGAGAGAGAAAACCAGTTCCTGTTTCAATGGTTTTGTTGTGGGTCAGGGAAGCATATTTTGCTTTTTCAAGTTACAAGCAACACAAGGTCTTTCTTGACCCTTTAACTGTTGCATTACATCACACTGTTTGTTAGGCAGGATTCCTTAGTTGACCATATGATTTGCAGAGCCCCAAACTGCTAGTGGAAGTAAAGGGAGATCAAGCTGTAAGTTGCTTTTGAGAGACTCTAAAGTAATCTCTGCAATAATTTTCCTTTTTCTGTCATGAGAATAGCCATGCTTTGCTGAGGTTACCTTCACCCTTCACAAGAGCATGGAGTTGTAAGCAGTTGTGTTGCTTATGGGTGACACTGAGCCTATATCTGGATTTTATTAGCATGAAAAAATATTTGTATTTCAGAATGAGGTGGATGAATACTCTTGAAACTCTTTATGTAGCTTTTCATTTCTGCAGAGAACTTCCCATCAAACAACTTTTCAGAGAGCTCTCTCACATGCTGCCCCCTATGCTATTTGCTATTTTTGGTCAGACACAGGGGAGCCAGGGTAGGGCAGAGCTCAGATCTGGGAACAAAGAGATTCCTAACCATGGGACTCTCACCAGCAACACTAGCTGTTGTTGGGCACTTAAGCAGAGAGTGCCCCAGGGAGAGTGGAACAAGGTAAAGCAGAAAGTCTTGGGCCTGGCAGAGATACTTCCTTCATGTTGCAACAGCAAAGATTGAACTAGACATGTGCCAAGAGATAAGACAGGAAGGAGAAGCCCCTGTGCAGCTTTGCATGAACTCCCATTATGAATAGGTGAACTTCAGGCCTGTGTCAGATAAGTTTCCAAATGTGCAGAGGCTTATCTGGAACTATATTCTATATTGACTACATGAACCTTTTGTGCCTAACTATACACTACCTTGGACCTAGTATTGTCATTTACATGTGTGCAAAGAGGGGTAAAATGCTACCAAATCAGAATTCTCCACTCATCCCAGTGATAACATGTTAATATCCACTTTGCACTCACTGGGACAAATCCAAACGTAGTGTAGCTCCATACTACTCCAGGTGTGGATCTGGCGCAATGTGCGCAAAGTGTGTGTAGAAGGCTACAAATAGTGTGAATGGCGAATCAGGACCATTGAGTCTGCAAATATGGGCTGGAAAACTCATTGACTCCCAGCACTTTTGATTCCAGGAGGAAAGACATTGTCAAATCTTGTGATGTGTCTGTTGTAAACTGATAACATTCCAACCAACAATCATTGCCTGTGTTCAGTTCAGTAGCTCTTTTCCAAATGCACATGTATCAGCCAATTCAAAAGATAACAAATGTAACAATGGTTGAATCTCACTAATCTGCACTTCGCTGAATTGCCAAAAAAACTGTCCATCTCTCCACCTCTCAGGAAAGATTTAAATGCAGAGGATGTCATGAGCTGTCACATTACTAAGATTTAATTCATTTTACAAACAACACAACAGAACATTTACTAGAGCATTATGATGTACATAATTAAAACCAAACTGCTACTGTCAAAATAAATGATCTAAGCACATTTTGTGATATATCATCCTTTATTTTATGTACTTACCTGCTAATTCACAACATTCAGTAATTTTCAGTGAATTTCTTTGCCATTAGTGTGAATTAACCATGTTCTAATCTGCAGCTGACCAGCTGAATGGATGACCTGAATAAAAAGCACTTTGAAAAATTAACCCCTTCTCTCACTTCTGTGCTGCTATAGTGTTTCAGTGTAGACATTACCTGTGCTGATGGGAGGGGTTCTCCTGTCGCTGTAGTTAATTCACCTCCCTGAGAGGAGGACAGTGAGGTCAATGAAAGACTTCTTCAATCAACCTAGTGTTGTCTACACTGAGGGGGTAGGCCGTCTTAACTATGCCTCTTGGGGGGTATGATTTTTCACACCCCTGAGTGATGCAGTTAAGCTGACAATGTTCTAGTGTAGATCAAGCCTTAGTTTTCCAAGATTGGGGCCTGGCCACAGTAGAAAATTAAGTCATCTTTATTACTTTACTCCAGGGTGTGAAAAATCCACACCCCCTGAGCAACATAGTTAAGCCAGCCTAATCCCCAGTGTAGTCAGCACTAGGTTGGCAGATTCTGTTGACCTAGCTATCTCTTCTTGGAGAGGTGGATTACCTATGCCGATGGGAGAACCCCTCCCGTCAGTGTAGGGTAGTGTCTACACTGCAGCAGCGCAGCTGTGCCACTGTAGCATTTTAAGTTTTCTTTTCTTGGTTTTCTTTTCAGTTTCAATGCCGTAAAATTTAATGGTCCACCATTGTCTTTCCCTATGTTGTACAATGTCTGGAGCTTGCAGTTAGTTTTATATAAACAATTTTCTTGGGAGGTGACCTTCCCTGACTGATTATTTCACAGCCTGTTGTGAGGTGATGCCACGGTTGCATCCTAGTTACAATTACAATGTTCTACACTTATATGCATGCATCCATTCATAACCATAACCTCTATACATATCTCCTCCTAATGACCATCAAGTTCAGAACAATTCAAGCTTTCATAAAAGACTTTACTTGGCATCTATTTCTACTCAATAACATTGTGTACAACCAGTTGATTCAATTGCTTATGCTTTGGGATTCAGACCCACTGTTCTCTGCTGGGAGTGTCTGGAGCCTGATTGTCACAAGCAGCAATAATTTTAAAAAATCAAGATATAAAAAATGGAAAAATGTGAAAGCTGATGGTACGGACAACAAATTAACAGTTAGGAAATGTGGACAATTAATAAGGCAGACTAAAGGTGTAAATGAAAAACCAATGGCCACTAGGATTAAGGACAATAAGAAGAAATTATTTAAATATATCAGGAACAAATTAAATCCTAATAACGGCATATATTCAATATTAGATAAGCATGGTAAAGTGTCAATTGTGATGTAGAAAAGACATGAGTATTCAATAAATATTTCTGTTCTGTATTTAGAAAAAAGCAAGATGATGTATTAATATTTCCAATGATAATGAAATACTTTCTATTCCATCAGTAACTAGGGAGGATGTTAAACACCAACTATTACAGTTAAATATTGCTTTGTCTGCTTGACCAGATAACTTGCACTCAAGAGTATTGAAAGAATTGACTGAGGAGCATTCTGAAACACTGTTGCTGATTTTTAGCAAATCTTGAGATACTGAAGTTCCAGAGGACTAGAAAAAAAGCTAAAGTAATCTCAGTATTTAAAAGGGGCTAACACATTGACCAAGGTAATAGGCTGGTTAGCCTGACAAAATCATCGAAAGGATGATTTGGGACCCAATCAGTAAAGAATTAAAGGACATAGCATTTTTATCAAAAATAGTCTTTTGTCAAACCAACTTGTTATAATTTTAATTTAGATTACAAATTTGGTTGATAAAAATAACTGTTCACATAATAGACTTCTGAAAGGCCTTTGACTTAGTCCTGTATGACACTCTAATAAAAAAATAGCACTATTCAAAATCAAGGTAGCCCATATTAAAAGGGTTAAAATTGGTTAATATGAAGATTGCAAAAAAGCAATTGTAAATGAAGAATTGTAATCCAGTGTGAGTATTTCTAGTGGGGTCCTGCAGTAATTTGTTCTCTGCCCAAAGATATTCAATGTCTTTACCAATAATCTACAAGAATACATAAAATCATTCCTGGTGAAATTTGAGGATGACACACAAATTGGTGGAGTGGTAAATAATGATAGAGACAGGTCACTTATATAGGTTGATTTACATTTCTTGGTAAGGTGAGTTCATTTGAACAACATGCATTTTAATAAAATCTAATACAAGGTCATACATTTAGGAACAAAAAATGTAGGTCATAAATGCAAAATGGAGAACTGTATCCTAGAATACACTGACAATGGAAAGGATTTAGGAGTCATGGTAGATATCCAATTGAACATGAGCTCCCAGTGTGACGTTGTGGCTCAGAGGGCGAATGGTACCTTTGGATGTATAATCAAGAGAAGATCAAGTAGGATTAGGAAGGTAGTATTATATTTGTACACAGCTTTAGTGAGACCATTAATGGAATACTGAGTCCAAGTCTGGTGCCCACATGTAAAAAAATGTGTTGAAAAATTGGAAGGGTAGAGAAAAGAGCTGCAATTATTTGAGGTCTGGAAAACATGGCTTTATAGTGATAGACTTAAGCTTGATCTATTTTGTTTACCAAAGAGAAGGTTAAGAGGTGACTTGGGCCATGTCTACACTACCTGCCGGATCGGTGGGTAGTGATCAATCTATTGGGGATCGATTTATTGTGTCTAGTGTAGATGCAATAAATCGATCCCCAATCGCTCTGCTGTTGACTCTGGAACTCCACCACGGCGAGAGGCGGAAGCGGAGTCAACGGGGGAGCAGCGGCTGTCGATTCCGCCCCGCGAGGACGCGAAGTACGTGATTCTAAGTCGATCTAAGAAATAAGGTGCAAATAGGTAGCACTGGGAGTAATTAACCACTGGAACAACTTACCAAGGGATATGGTGGATTCTCCATAGCTTGAAGTCTTTACATCAGGACTGGATATCTTTCTAAAAAGATATGCTATAGTTCAAACAGATGTTATGGTCTTCATGCAGAGTTTACTGGATGAGTTTCTTTGGCCTATATTATGCCTGACACAAGGTCAGACTAAATTATCATAATGCCTCTTTCTGTTCTTATCTCCTGTATTTGTTTCAAGCTGTAGTCATGCTGTTTTCATATGTTCTGAGTCACCTTGTCTGACAGTTATTAGAAATTAATATCTGGTCCTTGGTCTTCCATTGTATCTCCAAGGCAACTAAATACATATGTGGTATGCTAATTAATTCATACCAACCCAGACATGCCAACTGTACATTAATCTTACCAAGATTCCTGTTCCAAGAAATAAATTAATCACCTCATATCCAGTGGGTAACAATACAAAGTGAGTTGAGACACGAGTCACATATTTTTTTCATAACAATATTACAGAAATTCCTCACATTTGGTTCTGGGTATCTTCTCCTTCTTTAAGCTCCCATAGCGATTTCAGCAGATGACATTAACCACCTTCAGATCAGAGAATGAGGTAAAGCTTAAAAGCATTCTATGGTCTATTCCTATCTACTACCTATTGAGCTTTATCCCTGCTGCAAATTCAGTTCTCATTCTCTCGTGACGTCTGAAGGAAGGGAACTGGTCCCTGAACACTGTTACACTGTTGGATCTGTCCAAAAGAGACAGCTCTGATTCCCATCACAATTGCACCAGATGATGATCCAAGGCACAGAGTCCCTGCAGCATCTGTTTCCATTCCCACTCTTTGTTTATCTTGTCTACTTAGACTCTAAGCTCTTTGGGCCAGGGACTCTTCCTCTCTGTGCATGTGCACAATCTCAGAGAGGGTCTCTAGTTGCTCCTAAATATAAATACCATGCATAATCAGGGGCACCTTTTTTTCCAAGGAAGGGGCCACAACCCTGGACGCCTGTTCCTGGGGAGATGGAGCGCCATATGCCAGTCTCCAGGAGGCCTCTGTATTCCTGGGCCCTTGTATCCCTGCGGGGATTTGAGCCTAGCCCTCTCCATGCCTCTCAGAACGGGGAGGGATGGGGAAATCCTGTCCTCAGCCACAGTCTCCAAAGCCCCGTCAGTGGGATCCCCCCATTCCTGTTATGGGATGAGACGCTACGGGAGGGATCCTTGAACCCCCGTAGCTCCGCAGGCTCCTCACTCCCGGGCACAGGCCTCGAGCTCGGCCCCAGCAGCATGCATCCTGTCGCTATGGGAACAGACGCCAGCGCGATGCATGCCGGGCTGAAATAAAACGCAACAGTAAGAAGCTGCGGTAAGAGGTAGATGTCGGCCAATGACGTGCGCCAGAGATTGTTGCAGAGGCCAATGATTGGTGCACGCGGGGCGTGTCTTAGGCGGAGGGGGCGTGGCTGCTAGTATGAGGTCTACGGGGGTGGCGCCGCGCGGTTTTAGTCACATCGGAGAGCTGGCCGAGCGAGCGCTGGTTGAGAAGCTGCCTGCCGGCCCGCCCCATCCCTTCCCTCCGCGCTCGGAGCCGCCCAGCACACGGTGAGTTCCCGAGCGGGGCAGGACCCGAGAGCCTGGCCGAGGGCGCTGGGAGAGGTGGGGCCGCATGGAGGGAGAAGGCAGAGGCCTCTCGTCATCCCGCCGGTGGAGGGGGAAGGCGCGGAGTAGAGGAGGGCGCCCCGGGGACGCGTGGGCTCTTGTGAGCCGTGGGGGGAGGGGGAGCCATTGGGCGTGGGGGAGGGTGCTGTGATTCTGTGTGTAGAAGGGGGTGAGTGGTGGAAGTACCGATTGGGCGAGGGTCCTCGGGGGGGGGGTGTGTGCTCTGGGTGGGTGGGGGTGGGGAACCACCGATTGGGCGGGGAAGGTGACGGGGCGGGAGGAGGCCACCGGTTGGGCGGGGTGGGGAAGGGGAAGACCACCCATTGGGCAAGGGGGGGTGCCGATGGAAGTATATTGGGTTTTTAGGTGCTTTTAAAAAAAACCCCAAACATGAAGATTTGTCTGGCAAAATGAGACTGAGGACGTATGGCAGGACTGTCAGTGGACACTCCCAAAGAGCCAGCATATCTGGGAGCGCTACTCCGTAGCTTATCTGTGCCAGGGAAATTACACAGAATTTTCTAGCATCTCTATCTTCACAAAAAATATTCCAGCTTTGAATTTCATGTCCTGAAAATGTATAGTATTTTAAACTACTCAGGGTCTCTGTTTGTACTCAAATTATGATGAAGGGCTACTAGGTGGAGTCCATCCCCTCATGGTAGTGGCTATACCAGGGGTTCTCAAACAGGGGGTCGGCACCCTTCAGGGGGTCGTGAGGTTATTACGTGGGGGGGTCACGATTTGTCAGCCTCCACCACAAACCCTGCTTTGCTTCCAGCATTTAAAATGGTGTTAAATATATAAGTGCTTTTAATTTATAAGGGTAGTTGCAACCCTCTGAGTGCGATGTGAAAGGGGTCACCAGTATAAAAGTTTGAGAACCATTGGGCTGTACAGACTGATAAGCTTTAGGTTAGCTGAAAAGCCAAAAAGCAGTTCTACAGATTCTCTCTTGGGAAAGAGATCATGATTAGAGAAAATGAAAATGCTCCCAGCTATGCTTTCCTCTCTCTGTTTCAGCTGAAGTAACTGGTCTGAAAGTACTACAGCTGAAAAACTACATTCCGTTTACTTCACTGTCTGTATAACTTCTGTCCCTGGCTGTAGAGCTGACTTACTCATGCTTTGAGGAGATGTGTTTTGCATTAAGACTGGGCCAATGTTCTTAAGCTAGAAGATAGTGACCACAAATCATGCATTGTACAAGACCAAGCCTATTAAACAGATTGTCTGTGGGAGTTTTGGATGGTGGATGCTCCTACTGCTGTCAAATTATTTTGTGTGTGCGTGCTCCCTAGGTAACCATGTGTGATCGAAAGGCTGTGATCAAGAATGCGGATATGTCTGAAGAGATGCAGCAAGATTCAGTGGAGTGTGCCACTCAGGCCCTGGAGAAATATAACATCGAGAAGGATATTGCAGCTCATATAAAGAAGGTAAATGCCTGTTGTAATAGCCTTTTCCCTCTATTGATGGATATGCATGTTTTAGAATCTAGTACAGGGGTCTCAAACGCAGTTTACCTTAGGGCCAGTGCCAGTCCTCAAATCCTCCCAGCAGGCCAATAATGTCACTAATGCTGCCCAGAACCCGCCCCCCCCCCCCCCAAAAAAAAAAAAACCTCTGCCTCCCACCTGCCTAAGGCTCTGAGAGGGAGTTTGGGTGCAGAAGGGATGAGAGGTTGGGCTCTGGAGGGGAGTTTGGGTGGGGGAGAGGGTCTGGGATGCAGGCTCTGGGCTGGAGTTTGGGTGCTAGGTGCAGGCTTGGGGCTGGGGTTTGTGTGGGTGCAGGCTCTGGGAGGGAGTTTGCGGGCAGGAGGGAGTGTTTGGGAAAGGAGTGGGGTGCAGGCTCTGAGATGGGGGTGTGGTGCTTACCTGGGGCTCCAAGGTGGGGTGGGCCAGGGGGGGCCTCTGCATGCTGCTGCTCCCCCAGGCACTGCCCCCGCAGATTCTTATTGGCAGTGGGGGCAGTGTGTGCAGGCACAGCCCTGCCCTGTGGCCGGGGGGGGGGGGGCAGCAGCCACTGGAGTGAGCAGGCAGATGTTGCTTGGCTCTGCTGTGCTGCCGGGGCCCCTGTGGGGGGCAGTGCCTGGGGGCGGCAGGTGGGGCCAAGGGAGAGACCTGGCCCCAAAACTGCTGGAGCCCTGCGGGCCACATTGGGGAGGCTCGCGGGCTGCAAATGGCCTGTGGGTTGGGAGTTTGAGACCCCTGATCTAATATGAGGGGTATGCTGCCAGAAGGGAACTCTAGAGGAAAAGGTGAAGCCTTACCAGGTGCTCGGCTCATCTGAATTTGTATACAAAGGCTTTCATTTGCAAAGTAATTTTGTTATACAACTCTTGTGAAGATCTGTGTCATATATAACTGTTCTTGGGTTTGGTAACTGTTTTTTTCTTTCCTTTGGTTATTTTTTTCTTATCTTAGCCATATGCTTGTTCTGACAGCAGGGGAGCTGTTGGGAGAAGCTGCACATAGATGTTGCCCACTGTGCAAAGCTGGGGGAGGAAACTATAGTTTACCATTTTTCATACTTCAGCAGTTTGCTGAATTGGCAGTGCTAATGGAAGACGCTGGCCTGCCATAAGAATGGGAAGGTTGAATTGAATTGAGACTATGCTGAGTGGAACAGACATATAAGCAGCAATCATTGACAACATATAAAACCTAATGTCAGTCAAGTGCTCTCCTTAAACTGTTTTCTGAGTTGGTTCAACTTACTGCTAGCAATTTCCAATGAGAATAGCAAACTTTTATTTTAAAAAAAACCCACTCCTGCTTGAGATGTAGAAACAAGTATAGATTTTTTTCCCTATGATGAATGTACCACTTAAAAATAACTGAAGCAGAAACATCAGTTTAATTTACTACAAAACAATTCTATATCTTTGTCAAACTTCAGTATAACTTCCCAATGGCAGTGGACAGGGAGGGGATGTGATGACAAATATTGGACATAGAAATTAGCCAAGAGGCTTAATATAATAATCAAATACAAAACAGCTGTATACCTTTCTTGGCCCAAAGCTCTAAATTTCAGGACTGTTGGGGATGGATATTTGTATAAAGCACTTCTTAACCAGTCTGACTTTCTGGTCATCACATTAGTCTGACTCAAGTTTTGCTAGCCAAAGTGTCTAACTGTAAAACAGTACTAATTTGTGAATACATTTGGTCTATTAAATGAAGTGAGGGCTTTTCTTTTTTTAAAAATAGAGTATTAGGGCTTGTTATGCTCTGATCTTTCCCTCTGTGGATCAACTCACTATTTTCACTTATGTTCTTATGAACTAGGATAATGCAGACTAGCATGATGGACTCACTGGAATGCCTCTTAAGTACTCTGCACTTTCATTGTATGCACCTGTTTGAGATCCTGTGTCACCCCTC
This sequence comes from Natator depressus, assembly GCF_965152275.1. Lineage (NCBI taxonomy): Eukaryota > Metazoa > Chordata > Testudines > Cheloniidae > Natator > Natator depressus. Next base: position 10,893,156 of record NC_134248.1, read on the forward strand.
TTCCATAACCAATTCCTTTACTGCTTGACTTTCAGAATTCTTTTGCAGATCACTAGCAAGGGCGTTGCCCTATTGCTGGTTGAGATCCATAGCTTGAAAGCTATTGTGCTAAGGATCTACTAGGAGGATGTGCTAGATTCTTGGATGGAAGGGGAGAATACGTACACCTAGTAAACTGGCTTGAGTTATGCAAGACTTGGCAGGTGGGCAGTTGACATTAACCAGAGTACAATCTGGACTGATGAACAGCTGTCCCCTCAATTCCCTAACCTGGGGGTGTCTTTTATAAACCCTGTTTCGCTGTGAGAGCAACCACTTCTGATCTGCTCGCTCTCAACCTCCAGCATATAAATCACTCCCAGCCATACTGTATGAGTGCTATAGGCAGCCACCCATGAATTACACTGCAGGACAACACCAGCAAACTCCCAGTCCCAGACTTTCCCCCAGAAATGTGCTTTGTACTGCCCAGCACCCTCCTGGACAATACGAACTTGTATCAAGTCTGTCATTTATTAATAGAAAATGATATGCACAAGTCTTGTTATCCCAAATACTTCAGTCCAAACACACTGGTTTAGATAAAACAACAAATCTATTAACTATAGAAAAATAGATTAAGTGACTACGAGTATAAGTCAGGATTGGTTACAAGGAAATAAAAGGTAAAACTACTACACCTAACTTAACAAGCTAAGTGAATACAAAGCAAAGGTCTCTCTCACCACAAGTACTAGCAGTCTTCCTGGCTGAACCACTTTGTCAGGATTTCCAGCCCCCAGTCCAGTGCTGCTTCCTTTGTTCTTCAGGGCTTGATGCTGTGGGTAGAGAGTAAGAGAGGATTTGGGATGTCTGTCTTCTTATAGCCCTTTCTCATGTCCAGCTGATATGTGGCCAGAAACCTTATACAACTACTTTGTCAAAATGTACATTTCCCCCCATTCTCCTCCCCCCCCCCCAAAAAAGAGTGGCCACTTAATCAGGTGGGTGGTCCATTTGAGCTAGGTGACACCTGGCTGAGGTGTTGGCTAGCCTATTATCTCTGGGGAACTTGTTTGTGACTGTGTTCCAGAACATGCTGGAACATGTCCTTGGCAATATCATATGGTGGAGTTTTCTTTTACAGTCTTGCCACACCTTTGACCAGGACAATAATCATCAGGAAATCATGAGTTTTCAAATGATGCCTTACATAGTATGCTTTGTACAAAATTTAACAGCCTTGTGAAAGGGGTGAATAAAAGGATATAGACTATCACAGCAATAAAATCCTACCTGTACTCCTGCAGCTACTTAGTAAGAAAATTACTTCTGGTGTCTCATGATGTAATAACCAGCAACTGGGCAATAAAGGTAAGTCAGCAATTCCACCTCTTCCTTATTATCAAAGCTGTGGTCTTAATGCAGAGCAAAGGATATGCTGTTCTTACACACACACCCCCCACCCCCCAGTGTTTGAACACTTAATATAAAGATGTAGGTGAGAATAAAGCAGTTAAAAAAAATCTGCAACTTTTTATCTAAGAAAGGCAGTTCTGCTGTAGTAGTAATGTGCATTTTGTTTTTTTTCTTCCAGGAGTTTGACAAGAAGTACAACCCCACTTGGCACTGCATTGTGGGAAGGAACTTTGGCAGCTATGTGACTCATGAGACTAAGCACTTCATCTATTTCTACCTAGGCCAAGTTGCTATTCTCCTCTTCAAATCTGGTTAGAGCACAGTCTGTGCTAGCCAAACTTGCATCCGGTTCCAGGACTGCACACTAACTCTAAATAGAGACTGAAATCTTAAGCCTTCCCCAGGGAACACACCTTGCTCTTCAAGCCTTTTGTTGTGGTGGTAATGGACAGGGACTCCTCTGTACTAGTTTGTTTTCATTGTGGCTATAAAAAATAGCAAAAAATTCATTCTTGTATTTTCTTTCCAAAAACCTGCTTTCCATTTTAATAAAACTGTTGGATATACTCAACCTTTAAGAGTTTATTCTAATAGTTTTATAGCCATCTTGCCCACTTATCCCTATATTGATTCTTGTACTGTGGTCTTTATGAAATCCTTCTCACTTGTTTCCATGGAAAGTGAGCATATTTTCTCCAACCCAAAACTTTATCTAAAGCTGTTAGTGCAGAAAAGTTCACTGCTGGCATAGACAGGTACAACTGCCATTACTAAAGTTAGGTTGGAGCTGTAATTCCTGTGAGTTTAGCCTACACTTTTATCCATCTGATGTATGCTGCTTTTCTTATTCTCACCTAAAGCCTTTGTAAACAGGTAATATCACCATGTAGTTCTGGTCCAAGGATGAGAGTGGTTGTACACTTGCCTTCTCTATTTTATAGAACATATTAATCCATTTCTATTTCATGTACAAAAAGTTACTATGATAGAGCTTCCATTATGCTAGATACTACATAGATTCTTGAGGGTTGTGCTGGCAGAGGCTGCTATAGTCCCAGTAAGCAGGACCACTTCCACAGATGTTAGTGAGGAGGACAAGTAGTTTCTTGATGTTTAATGATGGCTGGCAATAACTTTGAGCTGGGAACTATATCCTTCAAATGCCTAGTGTAAAGCCCCAGCTTGCGAAACTTGCGGACATTCACCAGCTTCAGTACAAAGACTCCTCAGCCATCATGTCTCTGCTGCTCTACACTCCTTACTACACTTAAAAGTTACAGCAGCTTTTGGAAAAGGTATGCCAACCTCATTACCTTACCTTTTCCTGCCTTAGTAACTAAAGGGGAGACAAGGTAGTGCTTTCAGCAGCAAATAACTCTGATTTGGTTTAAAAGCCTTGATACAGCAGGGAGTTGCTACCTCCCCATTTGAGGTAGCACTGCAACAACTGTACTGTGGAGGATAGTAGCACAACTGAGGCTTTTTGATGCTGTTCTGAATTATAGAAGTAATGTTCAATAACCTTATGCTTCCTTGTTTAACACTTAAGCAACATTCATAACTGTAGAATAATGAATCACTTAATACTTGTTTGAAGACCTTGCCTTTACCTTTTTTGGCAGTGGAAGAGTAAAATATCTCTCTACTTATGTGTTGCTCTGATCTAGAGTCCAGTTGAGGTAGTTTCTCTGGACATTCTGTCAAATAGTTAGATTAAATATCCCGCTGTAGCATGAACCACTTAAGGTAGTGAATTGTGGTAGTCCTAGAATAGATGATGCACTAAGAGCTGATTAATGTGATTTAAGGGCATATGAAGTCAGTGCAGCCAAGCTCCTTTAATAGATATTTTATACTACTATAGTGATTATATACTGTTTTAGCAAGCTATCAGCAGGTTACAATAACTTATTAAGGTATTTATCACACTTCAGTCCTGCATTCTCATTCTGGTATAGAAGCACAAATTACAGACTAGCTATCTGGAGGTTTAGTGATAACTGAATTAAACTACCCACTCTAAACTTTAGTAAACATACTACCACAATGCAGCTCAAATAAGGGGTAAGTAGAGACAGAGGCTAAGATTTCAATAAAGATTTCTAGTTTTTCCACATTCCTTACCCAGATCCAAGGAAACTTCTGCAGTAATTTGTCAGCCTTAAAGGGATACAGAAGTAAACTAGTGGAAGATTTCTTCAAAGATGTGGTATAAGGTGATGGCTAGGGTATTTCACTTCTTTTTGATGCAGAGCCACCATTATAGCATTTTCACCACAATATAGTTAAAGCGAGGACTGAACAGATGTTCAGAACTTTATCCCCATCACTGAGGAAATACATTAACAGTAACTTACTACTTCTGCAGACAAGTCTTCAGACATCAGTGAGACATTTACCACAAAAGTGAAAGACTGATACATAATTTAATATCTTTAAAATAAATACACAAATACTACATGTCACACACACTTGTAATTTTAGGTGTTGCCTATATTCCCATACCCACACTGAACTTGAGTCATTACTTCAATACAATATAGGGAGGTCTCTTGTTTGAAGGCTAGTGGGTCCATGTCTACCTTCAACCAGTTCTGTTATTACAGGTGTTTGGAGTACATCTTATCCTGCTTAAATAAGACTAAGTAACTTTTGCAATATCCACACTGTACTTCAGAAGAGAATTATATGTACCAAACAAATTGTCCAATAAAAGTCTGTGAGGGTTTAAGAAAGTGGTGATCAGTTGAGTGAGCACATGCCAGGCATCAAGGAATCACCTGACCCATACTTACATAAATGGGTAAGTGCTAGAGGGATTCTAGGTCCTGACATGGTTGTAAGAACATAATTTCAACTTTTCAGAAACCCAAAATCTGAAGCTTTAGATTCTGCAGAGGGACCAAGTCTTCCCATCCCCTCAGACTATCGTGGCAGTGACGTTTTTGGAGTTGCATAGCTTTTTAGCTTCTTCAGGGGAAATACCCTTTATTCTTCAAGAGCTTTGCAAAGTAGGAGGGTCACAGTTTGAAACCTGAGTGAATGGCTACAATGCCCGCTGTTAGATTCCGATATTCCACCTTCAGAAAACCTGCATCTTCAATCATTGCCTTGAACACCTCCTGAAATATAGTAATAAAGAACACAATAGCCATAGTAGGTCAGACCAATGCTCCATCTAGCCCCGTATCTTGTCTTCTGACAGTGGCTAGGGCCAAGTGCTTTGGAAGGAATGAACAGCTTCTGGCAGGGACACTGACAGCATAGCTAATAGTCATTGCTGGACATATCCTCCATAAACTTAGTTATTTTTGTCTTAACCTTTGGACCTCATTGCCATGGATGTTGACTGTGTTGTGTGAAGTACTTTCTTACATTTCTTTTAAGCCTGCTGCTTATTAATTTTGTTGAGTGACCTCTGGTTCTTGTGTTATGTGAAGGGGCAAACAACACTTCCTCATTTACTTTCTTCACACTATTCATGATTTTGTAGACCTTTCTCATATCCTCTTTAGTCATCTCGGGTGTGGGGAGAGGTAACTGTGCAATTAGCAGAAGTAAACTAGCATATGCCTTCTTAAAGGCCTAGTCTCCTTACCCATAACCCAGCTGCCCCCATGGTGACAATCTGTACACTAAATATTCAAAGTAGAGCACCTTGTTACCTGGGCTGGAAAGCGTCGGATGCTTTCCACAAGGTACTGGTAGGACTTCCAATCTCCAGCAATAATCTCACCCAGAACAGGGATAACCTGGAAACTGTACAAGTCATAGAGCCTGCCCAAAGAGACAAGAAGCGCAGATTAACATGCAGACACCAAAATAAAACCTACTAGGACTAACTTTTTCCTAAAGAGGAATTAGTCTCTGTATATCACCTTTGCTGTAGACTTCTACAGAGTTTGGATTTAAGTATGTGATTGTGTTTCAAGGGATTAGGACTCATGTATTTTTGTCCCAGCTCAAGAAAAACCCTCATGTGTGGGATAAAAATAAAGAGAAAAGAAAAAAAATGGTCATATTCCAACCTGGAAACAAGGGGGTTGCTGACTTGACTAAATTCCAGACACAGAAATCTCCCTCCTGGTTTCAGCACACGATACGCCTCCTGAAGTGCCTGAGAGAGATCAAAAGTGGATGAACACACTGTAGGAAAGCACCCTCCCTATTAACATCTCATGAGGATGTGAAACATGGATGTTCCACCTTCTTTGGTTGGGCACAGTCCAAGCAGAAGAAAGATTGTTCTGGTTAGAGTCAGCCAAGTGTCCTGGGAACTTAAAATATTTAGACTTGGACAATAATACCACCCACCTATCCATTGTGGGCCTAAAATGGTAAGTATGCTTTAAATTAGGTAATATTTTCACGAGTCCCTTTCTGTCAGGCTAAACTCAACCCACTCAGGTCGGAGAGGTTCAATAGGGCTGCACATTATTATATTTTTTAATTATATCTGCTTTTGGGAAGAGACTGGCCTGCTTTAGGATGGTATTAAACATTAGGTATTGCAGCCTATTAGCAAGTATCCAAAGATTCATAAGATTTCAAGCTACATCCATCTTCTTCCTGAAGATGGGGAGATAACGCTACAAAACCAGAAGCAAAAAGAAGCTGACATGCAGAAAGACTTTCATCAGTTGTGTAAACAAGTAATGACATTTTAAGGAGTCAAAGCACATCTCAGAGCATGGAACATTACATGCAATTACCAGTTTGTGAAGAGATTCCCCCCTAAAAAAAAAAAAGTGATCAAAAATATCCTTTCAGGCAGAACAGTTACAACCAATCAATCTCAAAATACCAGGTCCCAATTAGAAGAGGTGACTTTACTTGCTAGAGTGTTTACAAATATTTTCTAATTTTTAAGAAAGGACTACTCAGAGCTTTCCAGAAAAATGTATGCAAGTATTTATACCATGCTTATCTCCATGATAAAAATCTGAACCCTATGATGCTTCTAGAAGGGCAGGATATTTATTAACCTCAATTTCTTTTCATTCAAGCAAACTGTAGGGCTACATCCCACTTTCTTTTACATGTGAGAAGTTGAAACAGAGGTTTCCTCATACAGGAGTGTTTCCTTCTTTTCTTGGTGCCCAGAAAACCCAGGAGAACTGTATATCCCAGGACATGTTGCCCCTGCTTACCTGGTCAATATGAGTTACATTCCGTATTCCAAAGGCAATTGTGTAAACATCAAACTTGTTGTCATTGAAGGGCAGCTCTTCAGCATTCCCAACCACCCAGGACAAGCCTTAAAAAAAAAAACAAAAAACAAACAAAAACGCACACAGATACTAGGTGTTGCTCATCCCAGAAAACCTGCAGAAAGACTAGCTCTTCACTCTGTTTTGGCAAAGGTAATACATATATAATAGGGCTGTCAAGTGATTAAAAAAATTAATCGCGATTGATTGCACTATTAAACAATAGAATACTATTTTAAATGAATATTTTTGGATGTTTTCCACATTTTCAAATTATTGATTTCAATTACAATACAGAATACAAAGTGTGGATTGCTCACTTTATATTTATTTTTTATTACTAGTATTTGCACTGTAAAAAAAAACAAAAGAAATAGCATTTTTCAGTTCACCTAATACAAGTATTGTAGTGCAATCTTTTTATCAGGAAAGCTGAACTTAAAAATGTAGAGTGATGTACAAAAAAAACTGCATTCAAAAATAATGTAAAACTTTAGTGCCAACAAGTCCACTCAGTCCTACCTCTTGATCAGCCAATTGCTCAGACAAACAAGTTTGTTTACATTTGCAGGAGATAATGCTGCCCGCTTTGTTTCAATGTCACCTGTAAGTGAGAATAGGCATTTGCATTGCACTGTTGTAACCGGCATTGCAAGATATTTATGTGCCAGACGTGCTAAAGATTCATATGTCCCTTCATGCTTCAACCACCATTCCAGGGGACATGCTGATGATGGGTTCTACCTGATAATGATCCATAGCAGTGCAGACCAATGCATGTTCATTTTCATCATCATGAGTCAGATACCACCAGCAGAAGGTTGATTTTCGTTTTTGGTGGTTTGGGTTCTGTAGTTTCCGCTTTGGAGTGTTGCTCTTTTACGACTTCTGAAAGCATGCTCCACACCCCATCCGGATCAGATTGTGGAAGGCACTTCAGATTCTTAAATCTTGGGTCGAGTGCTATTGCTATCTTTAGTAATCTCACATTGGTACCTTTTATGCGTTTTGTCAAATCTGCAGTGAAAGTGTTCTTAAAACGAACAACATGCTGGGTCATCATCCAAGACTGCTATAACACAAAATATATGGCAGAATGCAGGTAAAAAACAGAGCAGGAGACATACAATTCTCCCCCAAGGAGTTCAGTCACAAATTTAATTAACACATCTCTTTAATGAGCACCATCAGGATGGAAGCATGTCCTCTGGAATGGTGGCCAAAGCACGAAAGGGCATACGAATGTTTAGCATATCTGGCACACAGATACCTTGCAATGTCAGCTACAAAAGTGCCACGCGAATATCTATTCTCACTTTCAGGTGACACTGTAAATGAGAAGCGGGCAGCATTATCTCCCGTAAACATAAACCAAATGGTTTCTCTTAGCGATTGGCTGAACAAGTAGAAGAACTTAGTGAACTTAGGTTCTAAAGTTTTACACTGTTTTGGTTTTGAGTGCAATTACGTAAAAAACAAACAAAATCTACATTTGTAAGTTGCACTTTCAGGATAAAGAGACTGCACTATGGTACTTGTATAAGGTGAATTGAAAAATACCATTTCTTTTATCATTTTTACAGTGCAAGTATTTGTAATAAAAATAATATAAAGTGAGCACTGCATACTTTGTATTCTGCATTGTAACTGAAATCACTATATTTGAAAATGCAGAAAAACATCCAAAATATATAATTAATTTCAATTGGTATTCTATTGTTTAACAGTGTGATTAAAACTGCGATTAATTTTGAGTTAATCACATGAGTTAACTGCGATTAATCAGCAGCCCTAATATATAATTTTTAAATCATACTGTGATTCTTCTTTTTAGTGGGGGAAGACACCTCAAGTTTATACCTGCTACCCTTCAAGGTCCTGCATCATGGCAATTCCTCATCAGACAAGGAAGAAGTCCAACAAACTTGTTCCTAAATCAATCAAACACCTCCTCCTCCCCACTGGAGCTAGGTATGCTGTACCCACAGTACTCCAGATTGGGGGAATAAGACTGAACCTACCTCTTTTGCATGGCAGAAGAGAGCAACAGCTATTTGGCTGCCCTTGTATTTTAGTGTAAGGATTCGCTTCTGCAACGTTCTCACTATTACAATCACTCTTGGAGATAGTTTTTGCAATGAGTTGTACAAAGCCCACAAAACACTGAAAATGTACCCATCTGTATTGATGTCAGAATGACGTTCATGACAGAAGGTAAACTGTGGTCATGAATCCTATACACCTACAGAAGGAAGAATCATAGGGTGGAATTAAATAATTTTGGAGTCATATACATTTTTAAAAAATAGACGAATACTGGTAGGAACAAATGTCCTGTTCCATCCACAGATTGGAGTTCCCGAGCTTTATATGGATTTTATGAAATGCAGACATTTCATAAAAAGTTGCCCCAAAACAATATTTCTTTGTTTGAACACACTGGTTATTGTCTCTCTATTTATCAGCACTGGAGAGCAACAAAAGATTATTGTAGTAACAGAGATGGGCTACAATTCAAGAGGCCAGACAACCCAGTGTTTGACCTTTGAGCTCCCCCTTCTGGAAGAAGGCATGAAGTCAGGGGGTAACAGAGAAGAAATCAAGAAGCTGGAACTGATATGAGAGAACAGGCATTTGAAAGCAAAATGATCTTATCTAGTTTCCAGGTATTTCTATTGCACACATTAGCCTAGATGACCAAGTTACTTCTACAAGAAATCATCAGCTTACTTAAGCAACTACTAAGACGGGGGTGAGGGCAGGAAATCACAGACATTATTAAAGTCATTCAGTGTTGCATCACCACAATACAAAATGAGCCCTCTACAGGATTCCTTTATGTCATGTGGCCTACATATAGCACATTTTCTTCTCCACCTTAAAAAAGGAGAAACAATTAAATTATCTTTAGGTGCTCACCAATATTTGCAATTCTTTTGATTAAGCCTGGGGGAAAAAAAAAGATTTTTACCTTACTAATTCTCTCTCTGATTGGGAAACATTGATCTGTTTCTTCAACAGTTATTTCTCTATGCACTACTTGTACCAATGACGTAATCAGGAATGCAGAGAGAGCTGGGTGTAGTAATTGGTTTGGGGGTATGTAACACTAAAAATTTTACCTGCTCCCCAAAAAGTTCATCAAGAGGAAATGAGGGAGTTGAAATTATGTTTTCAGTCAAGTTTTAAACGTTTCAGGGGTACTTCAAACGTTGAGACTGACTGTATCTTCCAGTTACTGTTGATAAATCTTTAGTTTAATTTGAAACAAGGGCTGGTATTAAAAACAGTGTTTTTAAAGCCAATTTAAAACTGAAAGTCTTACATAAAATATACCACATTTAAATACATATAGTAAATCTTATTTAAGGAATGTTTCTCTAATTAAAGTGGGAGAGGACAAACAACTATTCTACAAATACTGTGTATTCAGCACAATTTATTACTTACTTCTTAAATTAATCCTGATCGAAAGGACCAACATGGATTAACCCATTGACCTGCAAACTAAATATTTAATACGATTCAGATTCCAAAAGCACTATAACCCATTCTCTGTGGCAGATATTATCTCTATATAGGTTTGTTTCTTGGTTTTTTTTTTTTTTTTGGACTCATGTCATTTTTAATTTGCTGCCTTTATTTTTAAAGTATCGCTTCTGAAATCTGTGGTGTAGTCAGATTCTTAGGGCCAAACTATCCTGTTTCATACCTACTCAGCTTGACTAAATTCAGGGGAATTGCACTGGTGTAACAGAGCAGCGTTTTGCTCATTGGCTGATTCTGAAGGAGAATCAAACACTGGGCTTCAGATTAATGCTCAGACTTGTATTTTCAAAGGGATACAAGTATTAAAGAGACTCACGGTGCCTCCATAGAGAGCATAACTCCTAGTTGCTGAATTGTCATGACAATTGGCCAGCTCTTGTACATCATCTTACTTACCCTCTCTTTCCATACTGTTGATAAAAATCCTGCACCTGATATTTGCCCATCAGAAAAGTTACTGCTCCAGGCAAATAAGTAGAATTTTGGACTATCATTACATAAGGATTTTTTTAATCTAAGTTTCTATCACTCAGAGACCTACTACAGAAGTGATATAATGCAGGACTTACCTTCAGAGTAGCCAAGATGTTGTGCTTTCTGCTTTCCAACTTTTATCATTTCCTTGTTAATGTCACAGACCACCACTTGGGACCCTCCTGGCAATTTAAGTTCCTCTTCCTCGTAACTCTTAGAGATTTCTTGCCATGATAAATTCTGATGGGATTTCAGTTTCTGTCTGATCTGGTGCTCCCACTGGGAACGAACGTAATTGATAAACCGAAAGGCGATGTCACCTGTATTAGTTTTGAAAGGAAGATGCAAAATGTGGAATATTTTCTGATATTATAAAAATTAAATATTCATCAGGAAGTTAGGACTTTTAATATTTAGATAAACTGGAACTAACATGCTCCCTAGCTTTATTTTTTTAGATGAAACATTAACAAGTCTGTTTCCCCCATTATTGTTAGTTGAAACAGAGTTTCTATAGGTGTAAGTGGTGGCTGGTGGATCCCTAGAAGGACTAGATAGCTTAGCTGGCGACGCAGGTGCCTGGCCGGGCTCTGGAGTCTTGCTGCCCTGCTCCTCTCTGGACTTTCCCTTTCCCATCCAGGATGTTGGGGAATGCCCTCTCCCGGTGTGCTTCCCCTGCTTCTTAGCAGGTACCGGGGATTGGGACCGGAGCCGGGAGACCAGTTGCAGTGGCACACATTGCATCCATGCCGCTGCGCTCGCTGCAGAGTCTGATCTCGGCGGCTCAGAGACTGGCATGAGGGCCGACTCCATGAGGAGCGCTTATGTCCTGCTCCTTTTTAGTTCTTGGCTGGAAGCTCTTGCAGATGCTGGGACACTTAGCATTAATGAGGGCTTCTCCCAAACACTTCAGGTAACTTTGATAAAGGTCAGGTCGTTGATCCACATAGGCTTTTTACAGCGATCACAAGGCTAGAAGCCCAGGGACAGGGCATGCCTCCTCCCTGGGCTAAGTCCTAGCGGTGACTTATCTACAATACAATTTGCTAGTCATTAAGAGAACAAAGAAACTACTTATCTAGAACTATTTACACAATGTGATAGTGAAAAAAACACTGGGTAAAGACAGGTTTCAGAGTAACAGCCGTGTTAGTCTGTATTCGTAAAAAGAAAAAAGAAAAGGAGTACTTGTGGCACCTTAGAGACTAACCAGTTTATTTGAGCATGAGCTTTCGTGAGCTACAGCTCACTTCATCGGATGCATAGCATATTGTGGAAACTGCAGAAAACTGTAAAGAAAACGTTTCCAGCACTGTCACTGGTGGCAAGAAGGAACTGAGGGAGGGGGCCAGTGGCACCCTTATATTGGCGAATATGCATGCCACTCCTGATGGCTCCAGGGCCAGTCCTTATGGATACCACTGAGGGAAAAACTTCCCGCACCGGTGCATATGGTGAGCGCACAAACCTAACATGGAATGGACATGAGCAACACATCTCAAAGAACGGCAGTTACAAAAGGTAAATAACCATTTTTTCTACAAGTGTAATACTTTGCACTTCTAGAGCAGCTTTATCCAAGGATCTCAAGTGCTTCAAAACGTTAGAAAACTAAGGGTATGTATTCACTACCAACATTAAAGCGCTGCTGGCTGTGTAGTTGCAGCACCAGCGCTGGGAGAGAGCTCTCCCAGCGCTGTAAAAAAAACCACCCCCATGAGGGGAGTCACTCCCAGCGCTAGCGTACTGTCAACACCACCACTTTACAGCACTGAAACTTGCATTGCTCAGGGGGGTTTTTTTTCACACCCCTGAGCAAAAAAGTTTCAGCATTGTAAAGTGGCAGTGTAGACAAGGCCTAAGACTCAACCCTTCCCCTTGAAGGGTAGAAGTTATCCTCATTCTCCAGAGAGGGAAACTGAGGGACAGAGAAGTAAATTACTTGCTTAAGGTCATAGTGTGTGTGCGGCAGAGCAAATAATACAACCCAGTATTCCTGACTTCAGGCCCATTATTTAGCCACCAGACCAGTTGTCCCCAAACTTTTTATGTTGTGTCCCCACTTACCCGGAATGTAATCTGGTCATGCCCCAGGGAGCCCAGGGACTGAAGCCAGGGCTGGGACTGGGACTGGGGCCAGGGCAGAGCAGGGCTGGGTGGCACTCCCTCTCTGAGGGCCCCCCCGAATGTTCCTCCACGCCTCCCTAGGGGGCAGGCCCCACAGTTTGAGGACTACTGCACTATACAGTGTTCTCTATAAAGTCATGTAAATGTTGTAATAAGTGCAACTATGATTTCTATTGTCTATACTGTACTTATTTTCCATTTTCATATATAGGTAGATTAACTTCTGCTCTCCATTAAGGAATCATTACTCCAGCAAATAGTATTCCTTAATAAAAGTACTAGAAATAAAATGGAGTGTACCTGTCCCTCCAGCAACATCTAACAGCTGAGTTCCTGGGTAAGGGTTCATTTGATGCAGCAGGATATCCTTCCAGAGCCGATGAATCCCCAGACTCATTGAATCATTCATTATATCATACTTCTTGGCCACACTTTCAAATACACGGTAAACTGAAATAAAATTACATTATAATGCAATATATATCACTTTGAGGTAGCAGGGCAAAGCATGTCACTTAAATTCACTTCTATGTATTCACTGTCCTCTTCTTAGGTCTATACTAACACATGGCTCCATAAAGTCCCAGGCAAAAATCCTATTTTTTTAATCTCATTAGTTAGATTATCATACTTCACAAAGTTTATATTTTGTTACATGCATTTACTTTCAACACATTCCTATGTTTCACCACGGTCCCAATCTAGAAGACACCATGTGAACGAAGTGCAATTTGTTTGAAAAGTTATTTATATTTGGATTAAATGAAAGCATTCAAATAAGCATCAACTTGCTAGGACATTCTCATCCCTCAGACAGCTAATCCTTGAGGTACACAACGCACCTGTTGAAAAGGTTTAAATATTCGTATTAGGGTAGCTCTAACAAGTTCCAACCAAGATCAGAGATCTGTTGTGCAAGGCACTGTTCAGATACAAAGCAAAAAACACTCCCTAGCACAAAGAGCTCTCATTATAAAATGACCAGACACAGGGAGAAGAAAGACTATATGGAGAGAGCAAGTGACTTGCCTGGGGGGGGGGGGGTCCTCACCAGGGGATCAGCGACACAACTAGAAACAGAACCCAGGTCTCCTCGGTCCATTTTGTTTCACAATAACTGGACCGCACTGCCTCGTACAGTACACCAGTCACTGGGGCATTGGACAGCCCAACAATCTCTTCCCATCTCGTCCTCCTCCCTCCCCAGAGTCTCCCAGTTCGCTCGCTAGATCCCCGTCCCAGTCGCCCCGCCTTGCTCCTGCCCCCCTCACCTTTCTCCCCTTTCTCCGCCTCCGACACAGTCTGGAATCCGAAGCTCATCTCCCCCTCTGCGACAAGGCACCGCGCCCCACTGAAGAGCCCCCGACCTATAGACAACAACTTCCCATGACAGCGGCTGTGCAGAGCCCGACAGGCCACTACTCCAATAGAGGCCGCCATCTTTGGTAGCGGCGTGAACTTTGCACTCGCATAACGCGGCTCCGAGTCATGTGACACTTCCGTCCCAGCCAATAGGAAGCCCGCCTGGAGAGGAGTAAATAAAGCGCGTGATTCTCACTGGCCATACGGCAGGGAGGGCGGGTTTTACTAGGTAACAGCCAACCCGAAGCCGGGCCCACGGAACGTGCTGCTGAGGGGAGAGGCGAGCGGTTCCCGAGGAAACAGGGGCATGGGCTCTCCGATGCTGGGGCACGTTCGCCTCCCACCCAGAGAAACGGGCTTTGCACCGCGACCCCGGACCGCCCGCCCCTCGCGCCTGCCCCGGGACCCCGCCTCGCGACCCCCCCCACCGCCTCTCGCGTCTCTCCCGCCGGCCCCCTCCGCCCCGCCACCCCGGACCGCCCGCCCCTCGCGTCTGTCCCGGGACCCCGCCCCGCGACCCCCCACCACTGCCTCTCGCGTCTCTATTCCCCCCACAGCTCAGCGCCACAACCCCGGATCTTCCACCCCTCGCGTCTGCCCCGGGATCCCGCACCGCGACCCCCAACCCCCACTGCCTTTCGCGTCTCTCCCCTCGGCTCAGCACCGCAACTCCGTATCTACCGCCCCTCGCGTCTGCCCCGGGACCCTGCACCGCGACCCCCCACCACCGCCTCTCGCGTGTCTCCCGCCGGCCCCCTCCGCCCCACGACCCCGGACCGCTCGCGCCTGCCCCGGGACCCTGCACCGCGACCCCACATCACCGCCTCTCGCGTGTCTCCCGCCGGCCCCCTCCGCCCCGCGACCCCGGACCGCCCGCCCCTCGCGCCTGCCCCGGGACCCTGCACCGCGACCCCACACCACCGTCTCTCCCGCCGGCCCCCTCCGTCCCGCGATCCCCCACCACCGCCTCTCGCGTCTCTCCCGCCGGCCCCTAGGGTCACCACACAGTAGCAAGTGTGAAAAATCAGGACGGGGTGGGGGGTAATAAGCCCTTATATAAGAGAAAGCCCTTAATATTGGGACTGTCCCTATAAAATTGGGACATCTGGTCACCCTAGTGGCCCTGCATGCACCATGACCCACATCCCACCGCCCTTCACCTGTACCCTGCACTGCGACCTCCAACCCTCACACCTCTGGTCCTGTGCTCTGAGGAAATCCTGAAATCAACGCCATTCTCTCAGGCGCTCATTTCTAATTTCTAATGTTACATCTGAGCCCACAACCCTCATTCAGTTGCCACATCAGTGAACCAAGCACGTGAGTAAGAGCTGCACAATAAATATAGGCAAAGCAGCATTTAGGGTACTACTTTCCAATAGCTCACATAGCACTCTTCAGCTAAGAACCTCTAGCAGGTTACAAGTGTTAGTTAAGTTTAGTTGTCCTCATTTAGGACTGATTTTTTCTCAAATATGGGCATTTCTATCAATGTATAGACATCATAATATGCATGGTAATAAAGTCCCAGATCCATGAATGCATTTAGGAACCTAACTCCTATTGATTTCAATGGAAGTTATGCACCTAAATACATTTGAGGATCTGGCCCATAGTCATGTTCACATGTAAGTCAAACAACTTTATAAACCAGTTTAACCACTCCTGCTTTTAATACATGTTTGAACGTGACTGAACGCCCTGGCTAAGCAGAAACATAGCTGCATTTAAAATTTAAATATGCTATTACAAATTTCAGGTACATGAGTATGTGTGTTATAACTCCATTGTGGTCTGATCTGTTTATTGACTTTTTTGTAGGTACTTAAGTTTGTGTAGTTTAGAACAGAACATATCAAATACCCAACGCTTTGTACATTATTATTTAGATTGTGGTAGCACCCAAAATAATGTGTTACACATTTCCGCAAACCAGAAGAAGACACTGTTTGACTCAGGGATTCACTCATGTAGAACAACTTGCAGGATCACAACTGAAAAAGATAGACAAAGGGATACAGCGTATAAGACTAAGCACCAATCCTGCAATTAATTTTGCGTAGCCCTTCCCCTTTGACTTTTTGATTTTGGAGCCCCTTTAACTTCACTGGGGCTCCATGAGAGCAAATGCCTCTGCCCATGCAGAAAGTTGTAGGCTGAGGGCCCTAGTGAGCCATGTTCACAACTGATTAGTTTACTCCTTATCAACCCCTTCTCTTAAATGAGTAGTTCACTCATGAAATAAATAACTTGATGATTTAGCTAAGTTTACATGGCTTTGCAGAAGTAATGGGTCTTCTCATAACATAAGAACTAGGGGCCACCACATGAAATTAATAGGCAGCAGGTTTAAAACAAAAGGAAGTATTTTTTCACACAATGCACAGTCAACCTGTGGTTGATGGTTGATGATTACCTGTTCTGTTCATTCCCTCTGGGGCAGCTGGCATTGGCCACTGTTGGAAGACAGGATACTGGGCTAGATGGACTGGACAAGCGTGGGGAGGGCATTCCATGTATATAGGACAATGAGGAAGAAAGTGAAGAGACTTGAGGGAGAAGCAGATAAATAGATATGAAGGTTAAAACTGGTATCTTTATAAATATGAAGATAAGGAGATACTAAAGTACAAATGTACTTCTTCCTCTGGACCTCCTTTACCTTGACCAGACACATTAATATACTAAATAAGGGTAATGTACTAAGTTTGTTTTATCTTTCTAAGCATCTAGATAGCTAGTGGTATATTTTTGATGGATTCATCACCTTAGTATTTAGGTATCCACCTCTTGGTCAGCAGACTATCTAGATAATTTGTTGACTCGTACAAATTCTCATTTTCATACTTTTTTTTTTTTTTTGGCAGAAAATGCTAAAATGAAGCAGAAGTTCTAATAGATTCCAAGAAATGTGGGACAGTAGCTGACGTTCTCCAACCCTCAGGGTTATTATGGGGCATGTTGCCTCACATTTATGAGATACTGGATCCTTCAAGGGAGGCAGCATTTTATTGAGTCTCTGTCATGACCTGCAATCCTTCTGCATATGTAACCCATTAGCAAGATGGAAACAACTACAGCCTGTATTGATATTTTGCTTTATACCTTGATTTTCCACCCAGTTTTAAAATACTAGTACAGGCACATAAATTGGAAAAGGGGGTGAACAGTGAGGTGGCAAAATTTGTAGATGACACAAAATTATTGTATGGTGTCCAATGAGGACTATGAGGAATGGTAGAAAGACCTAAACTAGCTAAGTGAAAGGGCAACATGATGACAGATGAAATTCATGTTGATAAATATAAAATAATGTACATTGGAGGGAAAAATTGGAACTACCATACACCTTAAAAGGGTTTAAATTAAATGGATCAGATCAGGAAAAGGACCTGGGTATTGGTGTGGGAAGTTCAACAGAGATCTCTGGTAAATGTACAGCTGTGGTAAAAAATGCAAACAAAATGTTAGAATGTACAAGGAATGGGATGGGGAATGATACAGGAAGTATTATAATGTCATTGTATAAACTAGTGCTTCACCCGCACCTGGAATACAATGTTCAGTACTGGTCACAGTACTCAATATTCACTCCATCTCAAAAAAGATATTGTAGAATTAGAGGGAGTGTAGAAACAAGCGATGAGTATGATTGGGGGATGGAAAAACTCTTTTATGACAAGAGATTGAAAAGATTGGTATAGTTTACTTTTGAGAGAAAGCAAGAGGCCTGTGATAAAGGTATCATAAAAGACTTAACTTCTGTTGGTGAGGAAAACAAGCTTTTGAGCTTACACAGAGCTCAGGCCACCTGAGGAAGAGGTCTATGTAAGCTCAAAAGCTTGTCTTGCTTCACAATAGAAGTTAGTCTAATAAAAGGTATAAGAGCTCTGTGTAGCTGAAAAGCCTGTCTCCTTCACCAACCAAAGTTGGTCCCATAAAAGATATTACCTTAGTCATCCACCTTGTCTCTCTAGTAGTTTTCTGTGATGTTATGATTCTGTAACATGCACATAACACAGGTTGGTTTCATCTATACGTGAAAGACAATAAAATTGCTTTACAATATTCTGGGGTTGCAGATTTATGTGATTCTGTGAAGTAGTCTCAAAACCAACTCAGATGTGAAAAGAATGATAACTCCCACAATGCTCTGCTCCGGATAATACAAAACAACGCAGAGAACTAATAGCATGAAACACTAAGAACTACACCTCCCATAATGCCTTATGATAGTGAATGCAAACCAAGTACACCCAGATTCATTAGAGAACTACAATTCCCAGCATACATTGGGACAGCCGGCTCCTATATAATGAGTTCCATCCGGGTTCTTGTCTTGCTGTTGGCGACTCGTCGCCATTACAGGGGAACAGCTACGGTACGCGGTAGCTGTAGGAGCGGCGCCGAGGAGCCCGCGCTGCCTGGGCGGCGCCGACCACCCCCACCGCAGCCAGTGCCGGGCCCCGCGGGGCTCCCCGTCCTGTTGCCACCCCCCCCCCCGGAGCCCCGCAGGCCCGGCCCGGCCTCCTCCCGGCTCTCTCCCTGTTTAAGCGGAGCAGCGAGAAGATGTCGCCATGAAGGAGGCCGAGTCAGCGCTGCGCCGCCCCTGTCGGTCCCCTTCGCGGGCCATGAGCCTGGGCCCCCGTCGCCTCCCCCAGTGCCCGTCCTGCCCCGCAGCTCAGAGCCGCTGCTCTCCACTCCCCAGCGCCGTCAGGGCGCCCGTTGATGCTGCAGAGCTCGCCCAGCGCGGCCCCCGCCTCAGCTTCCGACATGGACAAGAGCAGCCCCTGCGGTTCCGGGATCCCCGGCTCCTCGGCCGGCAGCAAAGGGCAGCAGACCCGCTCCGCCTCGGCCGGGCCGGCCGCGGGGGAGTCTAAGCCCAAAGGCGGTAAGAGACGGGCCCGGGGGGAAGGGGCGCTGGGGTAGGAGCGTAGCCTCCAGCCAAGGTGCTGGCAGGTGTGTTGCACTAAGAGGGACGGGGCAGGGGTGGGGTGGGCCGCCAGGCTGTGTAACAGTCGGAGGGCTCCATGCTTCTGGGAAATGTTAACATCCCTCCCCAGGAGGTCGGCATGGGGCAGTGGTACTAAGGGTCCAACGGGTTGGTCCGCAGCCCAGGTGGTATTGATCCACTGTTGTTTCCCTCTGACAGGATACAGGGATACTGTGAAATGAGTTGGTGAACTTGCAAGTTTCCAGCCCTTAACATACTGGGCGTGTCTGGTAGTTTTGGAGAGGCCAAGAATTGTATGCCTGGCATGCATTGCCACTGTATTATCACTTAATGGAGCTTGGAAACTTGACCATCTCTCCCTTGTAGGTGTTCTTTAGGTCAGCGCTGAGACACACTTGAGGGAGAGGGGGAAGATGTGTAAAGAAACTTTCTTGCTCACGTCCATTTGTGCAGTACATGAATGGACAGTCACTTTGCCCATGCTGTCACTTGAGCCGCTTGTAAGCACTAAGATCACTATTGATGTTGTTAAACAAACAAACATGCTATCAGTTTCTGGTCTTCCTATATCCTGGTCAGCTTAAGCTTTCAGCAGCAATATTATCTCCTGAGTAAGGTTCCTTTCTGGTGTTAATAGAAGTGTGGTGTATGCCAAGATGATGTGACCTGAAGTAGTACTCTGCCTTTTGAATGGTGGCTTCCTGCCTAGGATGTCTAAGCAACTTACAAATTACGGCTTGACCCGCCTTGAGGCAGGGCCAATATCTTAACTACAGATGGAAAGGCTGGGACTTACACAAAGTTAAATATTAGAAAGCTTTGTTCCTAGCTCTTCCAAAATCCAGGAATAATAAATCCTCATCCCTTGGTCTAATTACAAGATAAGTGGTGTTAAACTTGCTTGGTGGAGAGGGCTGAATTTCACTCATATGTTCAATGGGACAGGTTATAAATCTAGATTTACACACATCACTCAGTCCACACCAGACTGCTTACTTTTGGTAGGAGGCTTATACTAGGATCAAAATTAGAAGTGGCAATTGAACATCTGATTATCACTATTACTTATTCAGTACCACTTAGTGGGAGAACATGCTTATCATTAGGACCATTATTTCTAGCCTTTTGTCTTTCCTCCATTCTTCTGTTTTCTCTCCCTCATCCCTGTTTGTGTTCTGTCTTTCCCTCAGGTTCCCTTAACTGCAGCAATGCCTAGTTCTCTCTTCCAAGGGGAACATTTCCACTCCTTTTCCCATTTTACTGCTCACCTTTTTAGCAAGTGAAGTAACCTTGTAACTGAGCTTTAGAGTTAACTGTCTTTGAGATAGGAGGTGGAACATCCATACTTCTAGAGCTGTTTCAGGCTGCCTGCAGACTTTGGGAAGATCACCCATATTAGTTTACACTTGGATCACATTTTGAAGGCTTTCTTTGCAACTGTGAGTACTAAAAACTCTTAACATGAATATTTTCTGCATAATTTGTCATGCAGGCCATAAAGATACATCAGAGAGGCTGGATCCATCTTGCAGGCTGTACGTTTGACACCCTTGCACTCTAGTATTAAAGGGATCTTGTATGAACCTATAGTAGTTAAATATAACATTTCAGTTTAGATTATTATTGCACATAGCTTCTCACTGATGGTTTATAAACCATCTTGTGTATCACTTGTACAGTTGCACTACATTATTTTAAGCTAAGGGTCTGATTGTCAGAAGTGCTGAGCAGTAGCCGTTCCATCCTGAGGCAGTTGGAGTTCTTGGAGCTTGACACTCTTGACAGTTTGATCCTAACTGTTTCTAAGTATTGAAATTTGCAATAATACTTGATATTGCTGGACCCTTTGACACAGAACTATTCACAATACAGTCTAATTGGAATGGTGCTGGGATGGCTTGTACTCCATTTCCTTCCTCTTGGGTGTTTTGATGTCTTAATTGTATTATAAAAAAGTGTTGGCATAATGACAATGTATACCTTGGTGAGTCTACCAGTGAAATGAAATAAGCTTCAAAGAGTAGCTATAGACATAATGAATGAGATAATGAAATATGTGGCTCTAACTCTTAAGGTGTTAACTTCTCCCCAAGACTTCACTGCATATGTCAAATTTGAAGGGCATACGTGACATACTTTATCTTTAAGCAACTGGAGTGTGTGCCAGATTACTTGAA
The DNA here is from genome assembly GCF_965152275.1 of Natator depressus. NCBI lineage: Eukaryota > Metazoa > Chordata > Testudines > Cheloniidae > Natator > Natator depressus. The sequence goes on from NC_134248.1 coordinate 10,914,407, forward strand.
TGTGGAACACCAATATCTTTTTAGGCTGCACCATAACTGATATTAATTTTAACTTAAAACCTGTTTTTAAAGATGTTTTGTCATTGTGAGTCAAATATGTGGGTTCTTTTTTTTTTTTTTTTAAACTGAACAACTAAGTTCTACAAAGATCCCCTTCATGATTCAATAGCTGGGTTTGAAGCTGGGCCCTTTAGACTCCCCATACAGATCCCTACCACTTGAGATAAAGGAATAAATGTTATCCTCAGTGGGCCAGCTACTAGAAGGGAGGAAGAGGAGGATACTGAACAGTTCTGGGATTCTAGCCATGGAAGGGGAACAGGGTGGTTTATTACACAGAACAGCCAAGTACAGTACATACATTTTGGTACATTTATTCTGAAAGGCACTGTGGCTGAATGGATTAAATGTGGGGTCTGTCACTGAAGAACTAGATTCCATTCTAGTTCTGCCAAAAATGCTCTTGTAAAACTTTCTCTTTGTAAAATGGGGCACAGTGGTGATGCTTGCCTGCTTCCTATGGTAGGGATATGGTGCTTTGCTCAATGTCAGTCCAGAGAAATATAAACAGCCATGGGTGGGAACTCACGGTTTTCTGATACCCTTTACCCTAGAGAGAGGTGGTCAGGGAAGCTGAAGTGAAAGTTTCTCCCATCCCCCAGCAGAATATCCACCAACTTGGCAATGCTGCAGAAGAGGGAGACTAATGTAACTGAAATGCAGATCATATGTTAAATCTTCTCTCTGGAGAGGACTGAGTGAAGAATTACAAGTCAGAGGCCTATCTTTTACAAGAAGCAGTAAGGAGGCAACAGAGCCTCAAAGATTCTTACTTCGTATCAAAGTATGAAATATAGGCCATATACTAATACAAAGAGACTATACCAAGGGCTGTTTTTATGTTTAAATGTTTCACACTTAATTTTCTAAGCTGTTTCCTAAATAACTGCATAGTGGAAAAATTGGGGGGTTTTAATATGTTTTTTGAGGTATAAAGATCGCCTGAAAGGATTCTTCATTAAAATTAACTTTTTTTTAAATTTTTGTAATTCAGGCATAGACTGGAATACTCAGATTGGAGAGATAATGTCAATTATATAGCAAAAAGCTATAAACTGAGCTGTTTTAATTGGATTGTTTTAAAAATTGTGTTAATGCCTGACTTAAGACTTAGTATTTATTTATTCAAAATGTTAACTTCTGAATATATATCCACTCAGGTACTATTCTAGTGCCTCAAAGGTATTGATACACTAGAGTAATGATCAACTTGCTCGCTTTTGTATATAGCTGTAAGTCAGCAAATAGCTCTGAGGTTCCCTCTGAAAGAAATGCATTTGAAAATGAAGTGATTTAGAAGCTTAGATCCCATTGACTTTCAGTAGAAATTAAGCTCTTAAGTCATCTAGGCACTTCTGAATGTCACTTGCTGTGAACAGTTGAGAAACTGGAATAGAGACTGGTGAAATAGAGTACTTTATCACAGCTTCTGACTTGTGGATAAGGCACCTTGTGCTCCCTTTCAGGGTGTGCCTTGAAACTGTTTATAGAACTAAAATGTTCTAAATGTGAATTCAAACTTTGAAAATTTAAACACAATGCTCCCATGTCTGAGGGGCCCCCTCCTCTCACAATTAAAGATAAGAAATGTGATGTGTTCTACCTAGGGTTCATATATTTGAAATGAGATAACTATTAGAAATGAGCCCTGCTTCATTAAAATGAGCTGTTTCTGGATTAACACTTCTAGAGATGATTAGTGCTTTCAAAAGTATTCATCATCATTAGATTGGAACAAACTGCAGGGCCCCCGAAGTGAGAATGTATGTTTGTTTGTTTTTTGGCAACCAGTAGCGAAAGTCTATTTGGAAATGATAGTTAGTTTTTTAAAAGCATGTACATACAAAGTCCATTAAAATTATTTTTTGGGAAGTGGAGGTAGGGACAGGAACTGAAAGCTTTTTCTAGTCCAAGGAATAAAATTCTGAATTAATTTTGGGCTAAATACAGAAGACCGCTGGATAAGTACCTTTGGTAGGAGAGGTCACCAGAGGCAGTTCATAGTAACCTGAAATCCATAACTGAGGCATATCGGGGAAGAAAGATGACAGTGGACAGAAGCTTTTTTCTGACATGCTGCCTGCCAAAACAATCAGAAGGAAGAAAAGCCCTTTTCCTGTAGTTGTAGGGAAATAGGCAATCCTATCTAAGATGAGCTTTTGCAGCAAGACTAGACATTCATACGGTTTCTCTGGCTTTATATCTGACTCTTCTCTCATTTCAATCTTGTTTTACTACAACCCTGGTGGTTCTTAAAATTCTTGAGAATTTTCATGCAGACCATCCTGAAGAGGGGAACTGCCTTCAACCAGTGAAGTTGTGAAGAAAAGGTGTCTGGAGCCTATACCACTCTGGATTCTTGATCAAAAGGCACAGACTATGGTCAAGGAATCCCTAAAGTGTGATGCAGTAAAGTCGTCATAATGATGAAAGGGAAACTCCTAAAAGCCATGGAGTCAGGTTGAAGGGATGTAATATGATAGGAATGTTCTGGTAAGCGTTGACTGACAATTTAATGTTCATAATGGCTGTAATTTTGTGTTAGCTGTACTAAGGTGGGAAATTTCCTTGCTGTCAACTGCAGGGGAAGATTACTGCTACACCTGACAAGAAGTAATCTGACCCAATTTAAAGAGACTGAGGCTATAAAGCTATCTTGACCCCTTGTTTGCAGATACATTTTTCTGTCCCCTTGTGCTCATGGATTGAAAAGTTCAAAGTTGCTGTGGCCTGTCTAGAATATGCACTGTGACTGTAAGAAGGCTGTTCAATGATGAACTTCAGCTCTATTGGCTTTCCATATAGACATTCTTAAAGTTAATTTATGAAAATACTAATCCTAATCCAATAGCCATTCCTTGTTTTTGGAATGAATTTTAATTATACCAGAGACAATATCCTACTCTGTGGTGTAAATTACAGCTTCTTCTCTACACTCAGAAAAGTCTGTCCAAATCACCATAGTCCAGGCCTGGTTACACCCTGAATATTTAGCTGCAACTGGTGTGCTTCTCCAGATAACATTCTGCACCTAAGGTGTCAGGCTGACTTGCAGTCTCTCCCATGTGCACTGTAACTGCTGCACAACTCAAAGACACATGCTGTGATACAATAGCAGGAACTGTTTGAGTTCTCAATTCTGAATTTGGCTCTGCTATTAGGCCAAGTACATCACTAGTTTTGTCAGTAAATAGTGGCAGAGTGGTTGCATAATGCTTCTTGAAAGCTTCCCTGTCACTTCTTAACTAATGATTAATAAATTACTGCCCTTCTATTTCTCTATGTAATCTGAAAGGTGTTTGGCTTTCGTCTTAATTTTGAAGATCTTCTACTGCAAGATTATCACTCTTTGGAAATCACAGGCACATCTGACAAGTAAAATTCAGAATTGCGTAGGCTTTTAGCTGTGACTCCACTGGAAGCTGAACTGTGAAAACTGGTGCAGTAGGCCTCTTAAACTAGTGTTCCCCCACAATTCTAAAGTGTGGTGGCCACACCTTTCCATCCTTATGCATTTCCTTTCTACTAAGAGGTGAAAGCTTTAATTGGTCTTAAGATACATTTGCTTTTTTTTAATGTGTTGTATTTTAAAAGCATCTGGATGCTCAGTCATGTAGAGGTATGCACAGCCCTTACTGCTCCCTAAACACACTTTTGGGGGTGGGGTCAGGAGGGAGAAATGAAACTTTTGCAGTGAAAAGTGTGGAGAACAGACATGAATGAGATCATTTGGTTGCTATAAATGTGCAGTTGGGTTGCTCCTGATGCCTGTAGCTCAGGAGTAATAGTGGAAGATAGTTACCAAGGTTAGTGGAACAGTAATTAATATGATCTTAAAATAGGGAAGGAGGGAAGCTGTTAGCTGCAAAAGACTTGTGCAGAATCCTGAGTGATGAAAAGGGGGCAGAAGCCTGCTACTTCCCAATATGTGGGTCTAGATGCAACTGATATTCTAGTGCTGCTATTGTGAGGCATTAGATTTGATATGTCACAATGGACCTGATGCAATGTTAATTAACATATTTCTGGGAGGGAATGGTGTATTGGCATATCTGTGGGCTGATGACATTGAAAATTAAGCTCTAATTTTATTCTGCTGTTTCAGGAAACAAATGTATTAACCTGGTAATGCCACTAGATACACAAGGAAATGGATTACCATGTTTGGACTCAACCTGACTTTACATTTAAGAACTTATTGGAACTTTAGGGGGAAGTGCTTTCTAATGTTACGGAAAGATCCTCTGCAGTAGTCTAGGAAGCATTAGCAACTCTTGTACACATTTAGAATACCCAACTAATGTCTGATGGCTCTTCCATTCTTGTGAGCCTTCGAATTAAAGCCACTACTTTGTGCTTGCTGCCAGTGCTTTCTGTGTTAAAATGCCAACAGTGTGCTCAGCACTCTCACCAGGCAAACAATCCCTGTATCCAGGATTTGGGGATTTACTCATTAAAACACAGATTAGATAGCTGCACTGGGAGACCAAAGGTGGTAGTGGTGTGTTGAGGCGGACTGACATTTTGTGGGCGTTGTGGAAGAAGTGTGGCTTTCAAGAAGAGAGCCTGATGCATTGTACTACCCTAAGCATAGGGCCTAGGATGAAAGAAGGCACAAAGGAGAAAAGGAAGTAAACAGAACAGTGATTAAAAAGAGAAGCCCACATAATAGAGAAATGTGGGAGATCTAGAGACAGACAAATGCAGGCAGGATGGTACCTTTACACATTCTAGACCTGAAAACTCATGTAATCAACTAAGGGCATGTCTACAATACAAAATTGTCAACTGAAGTTATGACAGCATACAGCTGCTGCAGTAATTAAATCGCTTTGTGTGTCCACACTATGCTTCTTGTGTTGGCAGTGCAAGTCCTCACCAGGAGCCCTTGTACTAACTGTACTGTCAGTGCAGGGCATTGTGAGATGGCTTCTGAAAGTCAGTAACAGTTGATGTAAGCATCAGTGTCTAAGCTGATGCTGCGTCGACCTAATTACATTGACTCTATGCCTCTCATGGAGGTGGAGTTAAGTCAGCATAGCGGGGCAGTCACGTTGGCAGGAGCAAAATTTTAGTGTAGACACTTACATGTTTAGGTCGATGTAAGCTGCCTTGCATTGACCTAACTCTGTAGCGTAGACCAGGCCTATGTGTTCCCAGAATAAAAAACTAACTGATGGCTATTGAGTGTTTTGGAAGAACACCAGAAGCTAGAAAATTCAATCTTGATTACTTGGTGTCAAATGGTTTTAATTAAACATACCCTGCTAGTGGCTGTTCCTGGTTCTAGCCTGAAACTAGTTCTGTAAATGAATCAAGTGTAGTGTAATACTGTCCTCAGTTCAGCTAAACACCTGCCTTATGTCTCTAGTCCTTTGCTTGGTATAAGCTCTAAGTAGTGGTGGATTTTGGTGTATGTTTCAGTAAATGCTGATTACGGAGCTGATTCTGCATAGAAACTATCCATGGTAGGAAGAACCTGGACAATAGAAGCTAACTTAGATGCATCTTATTTCAAGGCAGCAAGACATCTGTCTTTGTTGGATGCATAGGTTCCTGGATACTAATGTGCCTGAAAAGTACTTTGCTGTGGGTTTGGTGGTGTAGTTAGAGAAGCCTTGGAGCTCTGGATAAGAGTCAGTATTGCTGTAGACAGGTATAAAAATGATCCAGGCCAAATGCGGTCCTGTCTTAAAGGCATAAATTACTTGACTGCCACTAGAAAAGCAGTGGAAGTACCTCGCTGAGCTTGAGTCTGATGATTTTTTTTTTTCCCCCCCAGATGGTAAGAATGCAAGTGGATCCAAACAACGTTACAATCGTAAAAGAGAAACTTCATATTCAAAAAATGAGAACTTTTCCAGCCAGTCCCGTCGCTCCAATTCACAGAAAAGCAAAGCTTTTAACAAGATGCCCCCTCAGAGAGGGGGCACTGGGGGCAGTGGCAAACTTTTTAGCTCTTGTAATGGTGGAAGACGAGATGAGGTGAGAATTGTAATGCTATGTCTGCAAGGCCTCTTTTTGTGGGACAAGAGGATCACTCTGACCTGCTAGTTAGGTCTCCTGTGTTCCCTTTCTGGGCTAGGAAGGGCAAGAACCCTGAGGTGGTAACATCGCTGAGATGCCAGATTGAGTGAGATCAGAACAACTTTGCAACATCTGAGAAGAGGATGCTCTTTGGTCTGAGATTTCTTCAATAACAAGACCAGTGAAACTAACAGAAGTACAGTCTGAGGAATGGGTGTATAGACAGGCCACATGCATATTGTGAAACACAGGTTCTTCATGAAAATGATCTCTTAGTAATACAGCTTTCAGTTCCTAAATCTGTGACACATTTATGTCCAACCATTTGTGTATTCTGAATCCCACATTATGGAATATTTAGCAAAGTAATCTGACTAGTCTTGATGTGATCTAGTGAGGAATAAAGGCAGACCAGGAATCCTTTCATGCTGATGTATACTATCGGTCTGCCTCCCCCCACTTGGCATATAACCATGTTACACCCATTTTTTTTAAAACTAGCAATTTAGTCTACAAGTATCACGTATTCACTTACTATATTTTCTGAGTCCTTATTCTGACCATTTCAACTATATGGAAACTAATCTAAAATCATGAGATCCCTGGAATGATCCTAAAGCTTGCAATACTGGCTCTTTAAAGGGATATTGTCATTTTAAAAATAGCTTTAGTTGTTTAGGATTAGAGACATGGGTAACAAGTTTTTAAAAATTAAAAAAGCTTTCACTTTTCACTACAAAGGTTGCTTTACACTTCCATTTATACAACGGAAAAAGATTACCCAATCTTAACTTTCAAGTTCCTTTGCATTTCTAATGCTGCAGTATTTGATCTTCAGACCTGGAGTGGGAGAAGGTGAGTAGGTAGGGGTAGTGCATTTCCCTGTATACCATTGAAGGGAATGGATCTGTGCTTGTGCTGATAGGTTGCAGTGTACCAGCTTCCAGTAAATTCTAACCAGAACTGTGTCCTTTTTTTTGTTTTTAGGTAGCAGAGGTTCAACGGGCAGAGTTCAGCCCTGCCCAGTTCTCTGGTCCAAAGAAGATTAGTCTGAACCACTTATTGAACTTCACCTTTGAACCCCGGGGCCAAGCAGGTCACTTTGATGGGAATGGACACGGCAACTGGGGGAAAAGGAACAAATGGGGACACAAACCCTTCAACAAAGAGCTCTTCCTACAGGCCAAGTGAGTGGAAGATCAGCAGGGCTCCTAGACATTCATATGAATGAGCTCTAAGGGAATATGTATTCACTCTGTAGGTAATTGAGTCAGGGAATTCAGTATTTAATTATACTGAATGTTTGTAGTGAGTGGTGTGGTTTGTTTTTTTTTGTATTAGTTACTGAAGTTCTGCTCCACTGGTTCTGCCTCCACAGTATTGGTGCAAGGGTTACCTTGTGTGTACGCAGAAGGGTGAAATATGTTCTTTTCCTGATTATAAAAGGCGATATTGGTATCTGAGAGAAAACAAAGGAAATGCAGTTAAAGGGACTGAGTGTGAAGGATGGAAAGGGTAACACCCTTCTGCCCAAATACTCAAGCACCACCTGTAAAATTTAATATACCCTGTTGGGTCCGGGAAGGCCTGTGGTCCCTTTCCCACTTAAGTAGTTCACATTTCCTTTCTAACTCAAGTAACGTGGTGTAAACAAAAAAACCTCAATCCATTTTAGTACAATGAGATGTTAAAAGGTGCTTCTTTTGGGATCAAAGCAAGTCTCAATTTTTAAGTCCTCATGTGCAGAGGTCTTTGTTTTTAAACAGATACATTGTAATAGTTACTCATCTTTATCTTTAAAGATGACTTGAATAATTTTAACTTATGCTTAGAAATTTGTACTGAATGCATCAATAATCAAGGTAGTTAGTCAGTTTAGCAGATGAACTCTCTTTTTTTTTTTTTAAGCTAATATACTAATGGCTTTCTCTCTAATATGGGGCAGGTTGAACATTTTCTGTATCTGATCACCACCTTTAAGACCATGAAAAGTACTGCTAAAATTGTGGTCGTTTACATTTTTGTATACTATGGTAAAATGTGAATATACTTTATTGCTATAGAGACTTCTTATAGCACTTGTCTGAATAGTATGTGATTTCCTGCCTTGTGTTCTACCTAGTTCAGTAGTTTCCTTTATGGAAACCTGTTTCCTCTGCATAAGTTCCCTTTTGTTTAGTCTGTACTCAGACAAGAACTCAGGCAGGATAGCCAAAGCGCAGGGAGAAGAACCGTGTCCAAAGATGTGCTGGCTCTGAACTTAGTCCTGTTAGGTTCACTGATGGTAACTGCTGGCCATGGTCAGCCTAGATGCCAAGTCTTTTCACGTACCCAGCATATGGCTGTGCTAGGCATTCTTGGGTACTGTCCTTAAGGACAGGACTGACTTGGTCTCTTGAGGATCTTAATCCAAAGGCCGCTTCTGCTGTTACCTGGACACAGTTAAAATAGGTGACTGATCAACTATGATGCTTTTGTGTCTTCCGTCCAGCTGCCAGTTTGTGGTGTCTGAGGAGCAGGACTACACAGTGAACTTTGCTGACCCAGATACCTTGGTCAACTGGGACTTTGTGGAGCAAGTGGTCAGTAGTGATGGGATGGGTGTTTAAAACTTATTTCTCCTTCTACCTATCTAATATTTTAAAAAAAAAAAAAAGTGCCTACCTGTTGCTCTAGTTGCTTTTGACATAATGGGTCTTTAGTTGCCATCAAGTCTCTTTCCTCCTAGCATTGCGTGAATAACAGAGGAGAATCTGATAGGGAATTACTTTGGCAAGACTCCGTACATGATAGGAGCTTAAGACTGCCAAACACTCTTATGAGGAAGATCTCTTCCTCCTTGCTGTATAGATGGAAGTTTTATAGGGATATTAAGTGTGTTTCTGATGCACTTTTTTCCCCATAGTATTATGGAGAAATGTTGTCAGCCTTCTGACAAGGTCACAGGGATGGAGTTGAAGGAAGTGTGCTGTGTAGAATGCTTTTACAGACTCTTATGCTGTGCATGGGCAAATGTCTTTTGCCTCACAACAAAAATCTGTAGCTACTTGAAGCACCCCAGGATTCCAACCAGATCTAGAAAATAGCATCTGTCTGTGTGTCTCTCTCTCAATACTTAGTCTATGATGCAGAGCATGCATTTGAGAGGGAGTGTGTTTGCTGTTATCCTGAGCTTGATGCTTCTTTGGGAACTCATGCGTGTGCACACTTCCCCCAGTAGTCTTAAACAGATTACATATACATTATTTAAGAAGCATCTGTCTAATCTTCTAATATGTCTGTTTAAAGAAATCAATGGGTCCTAAATTTCTAATCAGGGAGATGCAGAGAAGTTTAGTTGTGTAATTATGTTGTGAAGTCAAGGTGACACCAAGAAGTCCACTGTTGTCTGTAAGATTAGTTGCTTTCAGATGACTATGCTAGTAATCCTGGAGATGGGGGTCAGTGAACACATGAAAAGGGAAACTAATCTGACTAGGACACCAAGCCTCCTAGTACATTTGAAGAGTCTGACAACAATACCCTGTAGATGGCTCTACAGACTACCCTATGTGCATTTTAAAAACATTGTTCCTGCTAAATCATATGATCAATTTCTTGGTGACTGAAGGAATATACTCTCCCTCTTTCTTGGAAAGGTTCCAGTCTGTCTTGACCAAATATTTCCACCCTCTAGAGAAAGTGACAACTTTGTAACAAATTCCCAAACAGATATCTCAATTTATAATCTCTAGCTTTAGTAATTTCTTTATATTATGCTTCTCTTATGGCCATCCAGCGAATTTGTAGCCATGAAGTGCCCTCCTGCCCAATATGCCTGTATCCACCTACGGCAGCCAAGATCACCCGTTGTGGGCATATCTTCTGCTGGGCATGCATTCTGCACTATCTCTCCCTGAGTGAGAGAACCTGGAGCAAATGTCCCATCTGTTATGGGTCTATTCACAAGAAGGATCTCAAGAGGTAAGACTTGCAGGGAATTCAAATCCCTTCATCTTTCTGTAAAGTTAATTCTTGCTACTTAGTCTATTTCTGTATTGCAGTGTTGTTGCTATGGAAACACGCCAGTATACAATTGGTGACACCATTACAATGCAGCTGATGAGAAGGGAGAAAAGTGTTTTGGTAGCATTGCCCAAATCCAAGTGGATGAATGTAGAGCAGCCCATTCACCTTGGAGGTGAGTACTTGTGAACACTCTCCTGGAACATTGGCCACATGTATGACTAAAACTTGGATGTGGAAGCTGGTTGCTATGGGGAAACCTCACTTCTCTCACTCTACGTGGATTTATATATGGCAGATTACAAAACATTGCTTTTAAATACTGATCAAGTTAACTACCACCTCTTAAATGACTGACCTGCAGTCTCCTACCCCATAACTCACTTCCATAAGCTTGCATCATACATTGTATTCTTTTCTAGTTTCTGTGCTGCAAGGCCCTGCCATCCCAGAATAATTTACACAACAAGCCAACATTCAGTATTTCATAACTGTTAGTGCATCACTGCAGAGCTCACTTCCTTTTGTTGGTCTCTCTTTGTTCCCCATACGTGGGTTTTTTCCCACCTCTTTCTCCCCCCCCCCCTTCAAATCATGGCTCAGCCGCAGAGTGAATTATTTTAGATTTGACTTACTCTGTAGTTTATGCTAGATTATTTCAGAGATGCTGTGTGTAGCAGCAGCATATGCATGATTCTACCAGTGGAATCTCCTAATGGGGAATATGGGAAAACTTTCAGGTTCTTGGGAACCTATTACCTATCTGGGGCTTGATCATGAGCTTCATAGAGTTATTTATACAGTGTCATATGTTTAAAGCACTAACAGATAAGATGATGATACAATTTGTGTGACTGGTGTCAACGTTCTTCATTTTATCACTGCTGCTTTATGGGTTATTTTCACCTGTGGTCTTTCAACCAATCCTATGAGGGAGGACATACCTTAAACTTAGCTCTAAAGGTCAGTCTCCCAATAAGAAAAGGAGTACTTGTGGCACCTTAGAGACTAACCAATTTATTTGAGCATGAGCTTTCGTGAGCTACAGCTCACTTCATCGGATGCATACTGTATGCATCCGATGAAGTGAGCTGTAGCTCACGAAAGCTTATGCTCAAATAAATTGGTTAGTCTCTAAGGTGCCACAAGTACTCCTTTTTTCTTTTTGCGAATACAGACTAACACGGCTGTTACTCTGAAACCAGTCTCCCAACATAGGATCCCGGAGCATAGAACTCATTTCAGATGTTTGCCTTGGATATTTAAAAGTTAAGATTGAGTATACATCAGTAACTTTGGTTAAGAAACAAAACATACAGCACTACAGGGATATTGTAAGACTTGGCGTCCATATAACTGCAAATCCAGAAAATTTCAGCATTCAGCTTGCACTTAAAAGAAATCCAAATATGGTAAGAGATGCAAAATGCACAGACAAGATTCTCTCAACCTCTTCCCCTCTCAATTTTTGTCCTTTAGTGACACTATGAAATTGGGTTGAGGGTTGGATTTGGAGGAATGAAGGATATCTAATGTCCTTTTTAAAAGTTTTGTTTCTAATCTGGGATTTCAAACGCTGAAATTGCTTTTACTTATTTGGGGGCAGAGAGCAAAAGGAATATTTTTGTCACTGTTTAAACTTTGGGTTTAATACCAAACTGAGATCAAGTTCCCCCACCCTCAGAGTGAGAGCCAGCATCCTCTGAGGCCCTCCATCAAAATGAGGAAAGACCAGACTTGCCATTCCTGATGCTGTTAGGGGGGTTAAGGCAGGAAATACCTTCCAGGCACTGCTTATTTCATAAAGAGACCAAAGCCCATCCCTTTTTTTTATTTAAAAAAAAAAAAAGCCTTTTATGGGTTCTCTAAATATGCAGAATCCCACCCTACAAATGTTTGATGTGACCAAGTCACTAAAACAAATATCTAGTGCAGAAATTCTTGCTGAATGTTTATGGAGACTTAACTTAATAGCTTGCTATTGGGATTTACAATAAACTGATCTCCTATCTTAGTAACTTCTTGCCAACAACATTGCTTATGCACAGATTTAGTCTTCCTAGTAGACTTGCCCACACAGAGAGTAGATGAGATTTTAATAGGAATGGCCAAGTTGAATTTGGACCTTGCTGCACATTGGATGTCTTACTGATATTCTTTCCAGATGAGCAGCACAGCCAATTCTCTAAGCTGTTGCTGGCATCCAGGAAGCAGGTGCTGCAGTGGGTGATCTTGGAAGAGAAAACAGCATTGCTACGACAGTACGAGGAGGAAAAGCACACCCCTGAGGCTTGCTTTATTGAGGCAGCTATCCAGGAACTGAAGGTGAGGATCCCCAGTTGTGGTAGATGTTAATGGTATTTGATGCTTACTGTGTTTTTAATGGAGGCCAAGTATCCACAGCAGGTTTGGTTTGGGGGTGGGGGAGCGAGATGAGAAGTATCTCAATATAGAGATTATTTTTGGAAATGTGTGATAATTCAGTATTTGCAGTAGTAACAAAAGAAAATAGTTAAAATCTCAAATATTCTTCCTTTTGGGGCACAGAATACTGGCAAGGTAGCTTGCTTTTGGTGACACCTGCTGATCAAAAGCAGCAATATAAACACTGAAAAGGAATAAGAACTACATGCATCCCAATCACTATCACTGACAGAACTCTGCCACCTGGAATGCCACCAGCCTCCGAGTAGTGTCTTAACTGCAGAGGTAGTTGTGGAAGCTTGCTGTTTGGTGAAGCCAGGCTCTCCTTGTGTCAGGAATAGCTAATTCTTGGGATAATGATTCTTTTGTCTATAAAACCTCTTTAACCAAACCTGTAGGTTATTGCTTGTTTCAAAGCCAGTATGTGGCAGATGGCCTGCAGAGGTCATTTCTAAGTAAGCTGGTGTCTCCCTCTATTACAGAAGTGGCCACTGGGTGAGGGAGAATCTTGATCTGTGACAGTGTGAGACACGAGGGGAGGGAATACTGACGTTTATAATGTCAGTCTCCTGGAATAAACAAGAAACTGAAATGTGTTCTCTTTGGGGTGGCCTGTAGTATCGAGAGAAGGCTCTAGCTTCATTGGACCAGAGTAGCAACATCGATGTCACAGGAGCCACAGTAGCTGTAGAAGAATTGGCCCTGATGGCACCCTCTATGGCCAGGGTGCCTGCAGCTTCCCAGGAGAAAAAGGTGGGTGTTTTGGTCTCCCTTTCTTCCCCAGGACAAGCACAGTTAGGATCTAACTCCACCTCCTCACTATAGTGTAAGGTGAGCAGGCACTGAGGATATCTACCCTTCTCAGAGCATTTGTGTACCAGAGATTATAGTTCTTCTGAATGGGATGATGTGAGTTGGATACTGACTCTACACTGTGTGTGTGTGGTTTTTTTTGTTTTGTTTTGTTTTTTTTTTCTGTAGCAGTGTGTTCTGGAATATCTTTCTGCATTTGATGAAGAGATGGTGGAAGCTCACTCTGATTCTGGAAGCTCCTTTCCTCTTCCCCTGGAAGCAGAAGAGGAGGAGGTACTTGAGGTGGACACTGAGGAGGTACCAGCTGTGAATGCTACAAAAGAAACTAGTCCATCAGAAAGTAACTACCAGGAATCTAAAGTTACAGCCAACAATGAACGTTTGCGCAACAACTCTCCTTTTTACTATTTCTATCAAGGTTAGTGGAATGGGGTCTGTTTGTGGAGGGAGAAGTAAATGCTCACCAAAAAGTGCCCTAGGGGAAACATTTGTAGCTTCAGTGGATTCATGAGCTTGTTAATTAACCCCTATGAAACAGAACTTCAGAGAAGAAAGTCTAACATTTCTTGCCATTAATGTTTGACGCTCCGGGGGAGAAGGGGGTATGGCTTTGAGAAATCAGTAGTTCCAGGGGAGTTACGGATGAGGTGGGAAGTACAGAAGTGACAAGTGAATTTCTTCCCTTGTAGCGGAGGATGGACAGTGTATGTACCTTCACCCTGTGAATGTTCGCTGTCTTGTTCGTGAGTATGGCAGCCTGGAGAACAGTCCAGAGAAGCTCACTGCAGCTGTGGTGGAGATAACTGGCTACTCTATGACCGAGGTAATTGCTGTAGCTTTTTCTTAAAGAGGGCAGTTGAGAGCTGATGGTGGGTAAGATACTACTAGGAAATGCAACTTACAGTGGTTGTCAAGCATTTTGCAATACTCGCTGAAGCACTTTTTTCCAGGCTGGGGGTAGGGTTGGGATCTGCTTAAGGCATCTTTGGAAGCAGCAATGCCTGTAATAAATTCCCATGAATTGACTGGCTTCGTTGGTGTTCCTTCTGTTTCCTCTTCCTGAGAATAGATTAATGGGGAGTACTTGGCATAACTGTTTCCAAGACAGGTTCCTAGAATTTCAAGTGTTTAGTGGGTGAGAGTAATGTCACCCCCAAAAAGCCGGTGATATACGTGGTTGTGAAGGGAGAGACTTGGCCTATGGGTTCTAATGCAACGAGATCTGATATCTTTTTCTCCTTTCAGGATATGCGACAGCGCCATCGTTACCTGTGTCACTTGCCTCTCACCTGTGAGTTCAGCATCTGTGAACTGGCTCTGAAGCCACCTGTCATATCCAAGGAGACCCTAGAGACATTTTCAGGTTAGTGCTTTTGTTCCTTTTCCCAGGAGGGATGATGCCCTGTAACCATAAAGGGTTTGGAAGAAGGGATGTCTGTTTCTGTGGCTGGGAGGACAAATGGATAACAGGAATGTAAAAGGCTGGCTTGCTCCTCAGTCACACTAGTTCATGATGATCCTAGCTAGAATTAGGGATTGCCTAGTTCAGGTTAAGGAACTCCTCTGATTTGTCTGCAACAGGTGAGTGTTTTCTCTCAAACATTTGTAAAATCCACACGAATAAGAGTATGGACAAGGGTGGGAAGGATCAATCTACAGTAGAACATGGACACTGCACTAACTTGCTTATGCATAAATTAATGATCAACTAGTGATAGTGTCTCCAAAACTGAAAAGTTTTACCAAGTATTAGCTTTTACCTGGTCTCCTATGATTTGTGTGACACTTAGATGACATTGAAAAAAGGAAACGCCTGCGGCAGAAGAAAGCTCGTGATGAGCGGCGTCGGGAACGCAGAATTGAGATGGAGGAGAATAAGAAGCAGGGCAAGTGTAAGTCTCACTTAACCACAACTGGTGGGTTTCTACTTCTCTTCAAATGCTGGGAAGGTTTGAGGATTAGGGGTTAATACATTGGGGATAAGGTTGGGGGCCTGCCATGATCACAAGTGAATACGTATTAACCTTGCCATAAATTGGGCTTGCTGTAGAACTCTCTAGCACCCTTTCCTTATACGGTGAGATCATGAGTTGCGCTACCTGGATCAAAGAAGCATTTAACAGAAACTGCACAACTAACATACTACTTTACCATGCCCAACACATTGAAGCTGAAGAACACGGTGGGGGGGCTGCCATGGAAAGGATATACTGTATTCATGTAACTCCCAGGATTCTGTCTCTAAATCCAAATTAATCCCTTCAACTGGAAAGGTGAAGGAGGAACAAACATCTTCTATTTGGGTTTTTTCTCAAGGTGACAGTAGCAGTATTGCTACTTTCCCTTCAAGGAAGAGACCACTCCCAAAGCCCCTGAAACAACTTGACACTTGCACACCAGTGACCCATTACCCCATATTAAGCAATGTTCTTATTAAAAACTTTTTCTGGCTTTCTCTAGATCCTGAGGTCCACATTGCTTTAGAGAACCTGCAGCAGTTTCCTGCCTTCAGCGCCTGTTCAGGAGAACTCATCAGCAGTGATGACCAGAGCTCCTCTTTGTCTCTTCTTGGCAGAAGCTCTGTGCCTCTCACAGGTGAGCAGCTGGAAGAATGCACAGATGGATTGATGCAGTCCCTCCCCCAGGCTTTCTGACTCTGAACACCAACCTAGACTTTCACTGCTGACCACAGAACCCTTTTGTATTGGTGGTGAAATCCAAAAGTTCAGCACCCAGAAATAGAGGACTAAAGTATATCTCTGTAAGTGTTGCCTATCTTCCACTATGTCTTGTCTATATCCTGGGTCTGAGCATTGCACTGCAGCCACCACTTACAAGAAGCCTCATATTGTAGGAAAAGGAATAGCTACTTCCAAGAAATGGACCCCCACTCCCAAGTGGAGCTGGGAAGGTTTGTAAGTAACTCTCTACAATTCTGCCTTGGGTGAACCACCATTTATTTTTCTTGTGTGTTGTAACCTGACACATGCTACCCTTAGCACTGAATATAGGATATGTTTTCCTGGGTTAGTCCTGAGAAGGATCAAGTTCAGTGACTCCACCACCTTAGGTGTATCTCACCTTGGGTCTCCTTTCCAGCATTCTGAGATGGTTCTTGGTCACTTGCTCTCTAGTAAAAGTGTCCCTGTATTAAAAACATGTTGAGACAATCTGTATAAGAGGCTAAATAGCAGAGGGGGAAACTGAAACAGACGAGATGCTTTGAGATGAAAGCTGGAAATTTTGGGCTATAACATGTTGAGTTGGCTGGCACCAGCTTCTTTCTCCTCCGTTACACAAATGTGGGATTTTGCTAATGTAATTAGCTTTCCTGTTTGACTGAATCTTGTCTCTGCAGAGTCTGTCTCAACTCCATTGTCAACTGCTGCCAGCCTGGCTAGCCCATCACTCTGTATTGGGAGCCTGGAAGAAGAGTCTCCCTTGCCCTCCTTTGCCCAGGTAAATCCTCTTCCCTTAAAGTTGCATATGCAACAGAACACCCAGCTGACTATCCTACTTGCTGTTTCCTCACTGGTCTGAATTTTAAGACCTCCAAGCACAGTCCTAGTGGCTGCTAAAATGGGATGATCCCTCCACTCTTCAGTTGATCAGTGCTAATGTTTGGCAAAAGACCCATAATGCTAGGCAAAGTCCTGTTTTCTGGCTTGAAAGTTGTATTGTACAAACTTCCTGGGGTGTGGGCAGGGATGCTGACAGATAGGCCTTGGTCTACTTTCTTATGCACACTTTTTTTCCCCCCTCCCTTGTTAGATGTTGAGAGTTGGAAAAGCAAAGCCAGAAATGTGGCCCAAAGCTGCCTCAAACACAAGAGGTAAGGAAACCCTACCTCCAGTGATTATCTTGCATACTTTCAGGTGTAATGGCTACTGAATAAAAGCACTCTTGTACAAGCTCAGCAACACAACTCTTCCATCATCTGTGGCCTTTCTAGAAATCTCCTTTCTTCCAGATCAGAATAACTTGGCACCTCCTGTTCCAGTGGATAGTGATGGAGAGAGTGACAACTCTGACCGTATGCCTGTGCCCAGCTTCCAGAATTCCTTTAGCCAAGCTATTGAGGCAGCCTTCCTGAAGTTGGATAAGCCGTCCACATCTGACCCCCTCTCTGGTAAGAACAAAGCAGTTTAACATGCCCAGCTCCCTGACACTGGGAGTCCTCCCTCCCAGTGTACAGGGGCCATAAAAGCCCTATCACTGGCTGGCTGGGCAAGTTTCCCCCAGTGCTGGCACTGCATAAGGTTTATGGGCAGTGATGAGCTGCCAAAATCTTAACTGGTTCCCTATAAAAAGTTCTGGTTTAAGGGATGTGCCACAGTATGTATTTTTTGTACCAGTGGGGTTACCATACATTCGTATTTTCCCAAGAGGAATTTTTAAAATTTAAAAAGACAGATTTTAAGAACCAAAATATGACATGTCCAGGAAAATACGGACGTATGTTAACCCTACCTAAAGTTTTTTTTAAAAAGATGGGCCTGAACTAGAAATGAGCTCCGTTTCACATATGTGGGTCCCCGCCACTCCCTGGGGGTATGCTAGGGTGACCAGATGTCCTGATTTTTGGGGGGGGGGGGGTTCTTATAGGCTTCTATTACCCCCCCCACCCTGTCCTGATTTTTCACACTTGCTGTCTGGTCACCCTAGGGTGTGCACATGTGTGGGTCCCAGCTGCTCCCTGTCCCCCTCATTGAAGCAGGTGTTAGGGTTACTGCCCTGGGAACTGCAGGGCACCAGTGGACGTAGGGCCAGCTGCAGACAGGGGCGTGCGGCAGGGGCTGGCTGGAGGCAGGGCTGGCTGCGGGCAGGGTGGTGGGTACTCACAGGGAGAGCGGTTCGGAGCAGCCCAAGCAGTAGGATGCAGCCCAAACCCAGCAGAGCAGCCGGGGACCCACCAGGCAGCAGTGGGAGCAGCAGCACCAGGGCTCATGCCCAGGGCCATGTGGCAGCCCACATGGCTCCTGCAGCACCCCCCCCCCCCCCAGTGGCCGGAGGAGGAATTGCATCACTTCTTGGCCAGAGCCCATCAAAGCCTCAGCGCCCCCTGCAGGGAAGCAGGTTAACAACTGGTTGTAAAACTGCTTCAAAATTTAACAACCAGTTCGTGCGAACATGGTGGTATGTTGGGGATGGAACTGTAACGTACAATACTAGAACCATTCTGAACAGTTCCAGGTTGTGGAGCTGCTCAGAGGCAGCCTTAAGAGGGAGCTGTTCTAAGTTACAGTGGGAGTTGCACCAGCCTCCAACAAGCCCAGAATCGTATAGGCCCAGAGGTGGCTTAAAACCACCTTTGCCCCCTCTTTCCCTGGACTGCACCTGAGTAGGACTTCCGAAGCACAGCACACAAATGTATCTTGGGTATTCATGTGCCAGCTTCTGCTGGCTTCTCCCTATGTGCAAGGATTGGTGTTCTGTGGTAAGGTGAGCCTAGCTCACCCCAAAGTTTTTTGTGCCTCTGGCACTCCAGTGATGATTTCTGCAGCCATATAGATGTTTCAAACTAATTAATTCATATCTAGACTTTCATTTAAATGAATTGGGCATCAATTGATACACTAGTCCTTGTTCTTCTGCTCAGTTTCATGCTGCCATGAAAGTTGCAGTGTATTGCAGACTCAATATTGATGATCCATAACTTGGTAGAACTGTTTCTGTCAGTGGGAAGGAGATGCGCTTTTTTTTATTTCTAACCTTTATGAATGGGATTGAAGTGACCTCCTCTTTGGAGGTGAGCTACTCTCACTTGCTACTCAATATTTGCCTGTATCCAGCTGTGTGATGGGTAAGCATGCTAGTTCAGAGCTACTAAAATGACAGCAATAAGAACAGTTCATACTGCTTGACTATATTTCAAATTCTAGACTCAAAAAACAACCCATCAGATTTCATGTTTCAGCTTTGGACAGCTTCCTCTGTAGCCACCATAAGGGCTGGTAATGTAGTTTTAAAACAAGTCCTAAAATTCTATAGCATTGTGTGGCAAAAATTCCACAGCAATAGACGACAAGGTCCTAGGTACCTACACTGAAACTAACCCTCCTCCCCAACCTATTAACCATGAAATGGGAAGATCTCTGTAGCTGGGGAGAAATATGGCTTTGTCTAAGCCAAAAAAAATATATAAATCTTTCTTTCTTTTACAGAGGAAAAGGGAGGCAAGAAAAGAAAGAAACAGAAGCAGAAGCTGCTATTTAGCACCTCAGTTGTCCACACAAAGTGATGCTGCTGTCCAAGAAAGTTCTGTCTCCTGGTTTTCATTTGCTTTTTGTTTTGCTGCTATAGTTTAAGTATTTAAGCTTGAACAGACTAAATCCATGTTTCCTAGGCCGGGGGGGGGGGGGGGGGGAGGAGAGGAGAGGACCATAGATACCCACTTTTTATTCTAGCACCTTCAATTGGTTTATACAAAATCAAAGTATTAAGAGAAACTGAACCTGCCAGGGTTTCCAGTCTGTGCCAAGTCAGCTCTTTTGGCCCATCAGCAGTTTGAATGTGTTTTACTGCTGTCTGTGGCACTGCCAGTTTGTTGCAATGTGGTGTCACTCAAAAGGCAGAGAACCTCTACTCTCCCTATTGGTGTGTGTATAGAGAGGAAACAGTACACAAGATCTGGTAGTAGGTGCAGTTTGCTGTAAAGCAGAATCCTTTTTCTTAGCAAGTGCAGTTTGCCTTCCACTGGAAACAGGCAATATTGAAGAGGTGCCTGTTTCTAGATCATAGTAGGAAGGAGGGTTCTTTGTCTTTAAAATGACAGGAATAGCAGTTACTAACTCCTTCTGGTGCCTAAGGATTAGATCTAGGGTGGGAATAAAGTAGATCCTTGTTACCAAGTTCAAGTTACAATACATACTAGACTCTCTGCATTTCAGAATGAATGTCAGGGAATGACTTAGTGTTGTATGTTAACATGGATGTGGTAAGACATAAGTTGCAAAGAAATTCTTTGTCTCCATGATCTGGAGCAAACATTCCACCCTAGAGTCTCTTGATAACTAGGCTGGGTGGGGTTTTTTTGAGATCAGCTGCATTGGAATCAGAGGAATGAGATATCTAAAATCTGCAGAATTATTAACCCTACAGCAGGCAGCCAGACTATTTGTCCTGTGGGGGCAGGGGCCTTATTGTGCTTTGTGCAGGGATGTAAGTTGGATTGTACTAGGCTCATCTTACTATAAACCTTTTTCTCCCTTCCCCTCTCTTCCCACACTTTTTTTTTTTTTTTTTCTTGGAGCAGTCTCATTCTGCACTGCCTGTGGTTTAATTTGAAGCTAATGCATTAAATGGTGTGGATTTTCATTAAATAAAAGGAACAGTAGGTGTAATGTACCAGCAAAGGCAAACAGTTGCAATAAATCATATGCACACTTAGAATTATAGTGCTGCGGGGGGCAGGAGTCCTTCCTCTGCAGTACTCTACCCCATTTGTTGAGACTTGAGTTGGAAATAAAGTTAGGCTGAGCAGCCACTACCTGAAAGACTTCCTTTTCCACCAGTTGGTAAAGGGGAAGAATGTGGTTGTGCCCTTTAGCTTGTAGGCCTTCCTTCTAAAACAGCAGCTTTAAGTTCCTTAACTATAACATGTCAAGTCATCTTACCTTCTTTCATTTGGATATGCTGACACTTACTATGCAGTGAGCTTTCTCACCCTGAGAAAATGTTAGATTCTTAATATGCTAGAGAGAAGTTCTGGCACCTTTTATCAAACAGTCTGAATAAAAACTACACCTTGTCCCCCTTTAGCTCTTCCTTAGTATCACAACTCACCCTTTGCTAGACTTGTTTTTCTAATAACATAAGAATGGGCATACAGGGTCAGACCAAAAGCCCCTTTAGCCCACTATTCTGTCTTCTGACAGTAGCCAATGCCACATGCCCTCAGAGGGAACAAACAGAACAGGTAATCAAGTGATCCATCCCCTGTTGCCCATTCCCAGTTTCTGGCAAACAAGCTAGGGCTATCATCCCTGCCCATCCTGGCTAACAGCCATTGATAGACACATCCTCCATGATTTTTTTTTTTAACCCTGTTATAGGCTTGGCCTTCACAACATTCTCTGTCAAAGAGTTCCACAGGTTGACTAGGTGTTGTGTGCAGCAATACTTGCTGTGTTTTTAAACCTGCTGCCTATTATTTTCATTTAGTGGCCCCCTAGCTCTTGTGCTAGAGAGCATAAGTAACACTTATTTTCTCCACAACAGTCATGATTTTATAGGCCTGTCATATCTTGCCTTAGTTGTCTCTTTCCTAAGCTGAAAAGTCCCCATGTTACTCTCCTCATATAGAAACTGTTCCATACCCCCTAATAATTTGCCCTTTTCTGAACCCATTCCAATTTTTTTTTGAGATGGGGCTAAAAGTAAACTTATTAAGAACCTTTCAGCAAACGTTCAACATATACCCCTTCCTTTGCAAACCATTTTATTTGACACTAACTCAGTGTCTCTCCATCTGCCAGAGCAAACTGCTTTGCTTACACTAGGACTCAACTGAAAACGTGCCACTACTTGCTCTTGTACTTAAGAGAAACTTCAACAGCCAGGTTGTGTGGAATAGTTTTGGTCTAGAGAAGGTGCTGGCAGCTCACTGAAGCCTTGTCTATACTAGCTCTTCTATGTGAGCTGAATTAGTTCAGTGATGGGAACTTTCCTTTTACACCATCAACTCCTGTTCTTCCCTGAGTGCTATGAATATCTTAACCTTGATTTGTGATGCCCTCTACAGCAGGTGTTTTGCAGTCTCAACCTTACTAATGTTAGGATTTCATAGATAGTGGGAAAACATTTTGGGGGGGGGGCTTCACATTCTCTTAGTAGAAATGGTTCACCTTTCCTCAGCAGTGTGAATTAATACACTATAAGCACACTTCAATCAAAAACCACAGGTAGCTATTAGTGTGTTATTTAAGGTAGTAGAGCAGTTGCTCAAACTTACTCTTTGACAGTTAGAAACAGGTTAACCATAGACTACAAAAGCAGGCAATATATTTAACCATACTCAAAGAAATATCCTCTATAGGATACTAAGTAAGTTTAATCTCTACTATAAAAAGCAAGCCTGATCCAGTACTATGATGATTCCCATAGATGTGTGTAGTTGGAGGTTAACTTAGAAGTCTTTGGACCTGCTTAAAAAAAAAACAAACAACAAAACACTGCTCCATTCTTCAAATAATTCCAATGAATAGCTTGCTTATGTCTCCCATGCCATTAAAAAAGACAGCTAACCTACCACTATTCCTCTGCTATACAACCTGGTGAAAGCCACCACTCCATTTCCCCCTCTTGGCTTGAAGAGATTCAAACTCTTGCTTAAACAGTTTAACCTAAAGAGTGCTCTAGTTGAGTTTTAAGCTGCTGCACAGTGATTTCACAAGAAAACAACATTTTACCCTTTGCTTTATTTCCAAAAAAATCAAATGTTTAAAAAAGTTGGGCAAGAGATGTCTTAATCCTTATCTGCTCAGCATAGGGCAGAAAGCCCAGGACATCTTTTAACTGGAAGTTATCCGATTGTCTCACAGAAGGCACTGCACTAGTTTTAGGTTTATGTTCAGTCTGTCTCTGCACAGTCATCATCTTCATCCCCACTTTGAGACTGCTCTTCCTCCACTTCCTTAAGGCAACAGCTTAACACTGACTTCTGGATGGACTGTCTTTCCTCTGCAACAATGAGGGTGAGGTACACAATGAAAAGTGTCACTATTCAACATGCCTTCACATAGAGGGAAGTACAAGAAGTTCACATAACTACACTGACCAACTGAGGAGCCCAGCTCTACCAAATAACCAGACTGACAGGAGAGAAACAACAAATGCATCATACAACATAAAGTCCATGTGTAACAAGGCCCCTTTTAGAATGTATGAATGGAGCAGCTGCTTACCTTCACTGGTGCAGTTGTGCAATAGTAGCAGCAGCTGTTTCCTATTGTACTGAATGAGGAACTTCTGACATGTTCTTATTGTCCCTGTTGGAGAAACAAGGGAACAAGTTCTGCATGTTAGCAGAGGGCTGAAGCAAATTAAATGCAACAAAGTAGCACAAGAGTCCATTTAAATGCTGCTAGAATGTAGTCTCCCTGCTCATGCTGGAAGTAGGATTGTAGTGGATCAAACAGCAAGAACAACACAGGCTATAATATTAATCAGCTACAGAAATAGTGCTAAACAATGAAAGAACTCTTACTATCCCTCCAGCCTTCTTTCCCTGTTCGAAACTTCTTGACAGGGACTCAGTTACCACTTTCCTCCACTTGAGATTTGATCAAAACAGCTCCCCGATGGCAGATTACCAAAATGTGATCAGGGTGGCTAGCTCTTTGCTGTAAGTAGTGAAGTTGAGAGAATAAAGTCACATCTGCAAAGTAGGAGGGCCTTTGTTTTTAAAGCAGTAACAGAATAATGGAGGACAGATGAGTGAATAACTCAGCATAATGAAAAAACCAGCAGAGCTTCTAGAGTCCATAGCAGAATGAAGAATGTCTTTGCTTTTGGATGACCTATTAGAAGTGAGTTTATGCTAGCCTCAGTGAGGCATTACATGGGCTTCATCTGTCATATAACTGGAAAAACATTAAATAACTGAGGGCTCTTTCCCTCCTAATCATTACAAGAGTAATAAGAAACTCAAGATCTCAAAGTTCTGAGATCTTGCTGCACTAGGAGGAATTAGTAAGACAGGCCACCAAAGAAAACCTATTGAAAATCTTACCTCCAACATGTAGTGTGTTGAAGAAACAGGAATAACGCTGGTTCCTGTTCTCTAAGTAAGTGACAAAGGGAAGAGCTGACCACAGGAGCCTGTAGAAGTCCTTTCGGCAACGTAAGAGAACTATGCCTGTATAGGCATTGAGATATTTCACTGGGCACACAAAACAGCTGATTAGAACAATTGATCTTTCATTAATCACTTGAACATCATATCCTATTTCAGAAATTCTGGTTTATTTACAGAACCTGAGGTTCCAAATAGCTTATACTGAGGCAAAGCCTCAAATGTTTTCCAGAACTAATTCTACATATTTACTGGCTGTGCAGCCACAGCATGAAAGGCAGTAGGAGACTAGACACAGCAAGGGCCTATGCTGATTCTTCCCAAGCCTCACTACCTGGCAGCCACTCGCCTCCAGTCAGGAGGATGGGTACGACAACGCACTGCACTTTCATCAAGGGCTGCTAAGACAGAAAAATTGCCACGAGCCAAGGGACTGCACTTCAATCTCCTTTCAGCCCCGGGCAGTGCTTTGGGAAGTGGGGGCGAAAGGCCCATTCCGGATCGGTCGGAGACCCCGCTTAGCGCAGGAATGACACACATTTGTTGGTGATTTTTCAAGACTCACCCACCCCTTGTGACACTGAAACAAACACCCCGCGCTCTACGTCCAGTGATCAATGGGCAACCCCCGACCCCGTCTCTGGGGTGCGCGCAGTCCCCCGAGAAAGGGGGTCCGGGAGCAGGGGCAGCCGGAGACCTGTGAAGGAGATGGAGCAGCAGGCCAGCCCGTAGTCCCCGTGGGTCCGGGCCACCGCATCCTTCGCCGCAGCGCTCACCGCCCGCTCGTCGATGCACTGCCGGCAGCGGGGGTCTTCGGAGACGATCTCACACAGCAGGTACCTACAGCGCAAGGCACCGCGTTAGGGGCGGGGGGGAGAGTGACCACGCCGAGCGGAGCAGAGACGCCAGCCTCACCTGTGCTTGAACCGCACCATCTCCTCATCCTCCGGCCGCGCGCCAGCCTCCCCGACAGGCCGACCCAGACAAACACTCAGCTCAGCCAATGGGAGTGTCGTCTGTGGGCGCTACAGCCAATCGACATTCAGCAGGGGCGGAGCCGGAGGGGCAGGAAACACCGCGAGGGAGCGGCGCGCGCGCATTACGTCCTCGTGCGCAAGGCTTTGAGCGGCGCGCGCGGCAGCAGACCGCTGGTGGTTGCGCGCTTCCCGCTGCCGGCTGGTAGCGCAGGGGCACTAGCCCGCGGGTAACCACCCCTCCCCCCTTCACCGCGGGGTCCCTGCGGCAGCCCGGGCAGCGCCTCGCGGCGCATCCCCTGCCTTCCCGCTCCCGCCCAAGGACCCAGACCCGGACCCAGCCCCAGACCCAGCGTTAGCCCTACGCGGTGGCAGCAGAGCATCGCACAGCGCCCCTCGGCTCCCGGGTCCCCGCGTCTGCCCCGCCTCCTCCGGCCAGTGGGAGCTGGGGCAAGGCGGGCGGGCTGGCTGGCTTGACTAAGGTCCCGTCAGACCCCTGGCCCCGCCCTTGGCCCCTCTGTCCTCATCTGCCCCCCAGCCCCTGGCCCTGTTTCTCTCCCATCTTCTTTCTAGAGGCGCTTTGCCATGCCGGGGCGGGGCCCTCCGAGGTCTTCTTCCCCCCCCCCGCCCCGTCACAGGCCCTCCTCCACGGTGAGAGGCTTGGATCTGCCCTAGGTCCCCTCCGAGGATATAGCGCTCTCCGCTGGCCCATGGAACCCTACCCAGCCACTGTGACCCATTCACTTTCCGAAAGACTCCTGCCATTCCCATGTGTGTGAGGGGGTGAGTGCACCCGCTCCCCGCCCAGCCCGGTGGGGCGAGAGGACCTTGGTTGAAAAATGAAGGAGAGAGGAGCAAAGGGGAGTAAGAGCACAGGGGTGTGAACGATGGTGATGGGGGGCTGGGGCAGAGAGGGGAGAAGGGAAGACTGAAGGGGGAAAAAGGTAGGGAGAGAGGACAAATCAGGAAGGAAGAATGCTCTGAAGAAAAAGAAATGAAAATGGAGAGAAGCGTGAGTGTAGAGGAAACACTTGGCTTGGAAAAGCTCGAAGAAAAGCATCAGGATAAATGAAAGAAAAATTGAGAAGCAGGAAGGAAAGCATAAGCAAGCCCTTAGCAAGTAAGTTCTTTCCTCTAGAGAAGTTAGTTTCATTTTCGATAAGTGATTTCATGGTGGCTTGTCTGGTTCTAGTGCAAAAAATAAAAGCTGAAAATGTTTCTGGTTTTGGATGGGGAAGGGTTGGCCCCCACTGTCCTTAGATCTGATCCCACCCTTGGATTGGCATGGATTTCTCACCCTATCCACTTATTTTCTGATAAAGGTGAAAGTTAAGGCAGCCCTCAGCTCTTTTCTTGGTAATGGAGTTCGGGCAGCCAGTGGGAGTCACAAACACATGGTCTCCCAGTAAGAACTGGTCCTTGGAACTTTAGGACTTTTGTGTCCTCACTCTGGGAAACTACAGGGATTTATGTAAATCAAGTTTCCCTAATCCCAGTTTGTCCAATATGTAAGTAAAGTTCCAAATGCATGGTGGGTGGTTAGTGAAAGGATTTCTGAAAGAGTAGAAGCCTGTCCAGAAGCCTGGGATGTAGAGCAGTTTGGATTTGAGGAGGTGAAGAAGCTTCTGCTGTGTCGCTGTACGATGGGAACCTCATCCCCCATTCAGCCACAGTGCTGATACCAGTTTGGAATGAAGATAGAGAAAAGCCAAAGGGGTCTCAAATGAAGACATGTCCAAGGCATTGAAACTGAACCCACTGTCAGGGAAAGAGCCTAAGTGTCAGCTCCACTGTGATGTGTGAAGTGGATGGGGCCAAGCAGTGAGCACTGGGGCAACCAGTGCAGTATGGGTGGTACTGGGCAGGGAGCTTGGTAGTTCCAAGTCACAGGCATGTATAGGTGACATAGGGTAAGGAGGTCAGTGGCCCCAAGCAATAGGCACTGGGTATAAACGGTGTTGGGCAGGGAGCTCTGTGACCCTGAGTGATGGGCACTGGGCATGGATTGCATTGGACAGGTTGCCCTGTGGCTCCAGGAAAGCTGCAGTGTGAATGGCACTGAGTGGGGTGTTCTACAGTCCTAAGTGATAATCACTGAGGCATGGCATAATCCATGGCATTGAGCAGTGGGTAGATGTGGATGGTATTGGACAGGGAATTCCATGGTTCCATTGATGGGTGAAGTGTGGTTGGCGTCTCTGTGGCTTTTCTTTGTTTTGCACTGTTTTGTATTAAACCCACTAAAGGATTCATTATTCAAAGGAGATTGAGGGGTACCATGCTTTTACTGCAGGAGCCAGGCATTGCTCTGGCACTGTCACCAATTTGCTGGTGCAGAGGAGGAGACATTGTCATTGGAGGTTATACTGATAAAGAACTGAACAGAGATGTGCCATCTGGTTGCAATTCCTGATGGGATGATGGGGAGGGTTTGGCTTTGAAGGGATCCCAGCCAGCTCCTCAACTTATACTGGTTTGTGCCTGTAGAGCTGCCAAGCTTCAACTCAAGATCCTACCTGTTACGCTTCCCACAATCCAATTGCCCTTTGAATTTAATGGAATGGGAACAAGAACATACAGTAACAACAAGGCTCTCAAGTTAGCACAGTGAGCAATAGGGTCCTTTATTCATAAACTACATCCAGCCCGACTCCATTTTCAGGTTCCATCTCCAACCGATTCCATTTCCAACTGCTGACAACACCTTAGTCCCTCGTGTTCTCTGCCTGTGGCACATAATAGTTTGTCTTCTGAGAGCAGTAATACTTTGGTCTAATTCTGGTTGTTGGGCTTGGTGTGGGTGTGGCTGGGTGGTGTTTGTAGCCTGTGGTATATACAGGCGGTTGGCCTAGATCAGTGGCTTTCAACCTTTCCTGATTACTATACCCCTTTCAGGAATCTGATATGTCTTCCGCACCCCCAAGTTTCACCTGACTTAAAAACTACTTGCTTACAAAATCAGACATAAAAATACAAAAGTCACAGCACACTATACTGACTAATTTCTTGCTTTCTCATTTTTACCATATAATTATAAAATAAATCAATTGAAATATAAATATTGTACTTACACTTCAGTGTATAGTATATAGAGCAGTATAAACAAGTAATTGTCAATATGAAATTTTAGTTTGTACTGACTTTGCTAGAGCTTTTTATGTAGCCTGTATTAAAACTAGGCAAATATCTAGATGAGTTGATGTACCCCCTGGGAGAACTCTGCATACCCCCAGGGGTACACGTTCGCTGGGTTGAGAACCACTGGCCTCGATGATTTGGTGGTCCCTTCTCCCCTTAAACTCTGTGAGTAGTCTTTTGAACTCAGATACACAAGACTTTTCAATCCTAGATTTCAGTCTTCAGTTTGACAGTCAATGGCAGCAGTGGCAGCACATCTGGTAATACAGCAAAATAATTCCCATTTCTCTCCTGTTTCCTCTGCTCCCTAGGCTGCCTGCTGTGCATCCTGGTGGGTTCATACAAGAGAAGTTTACTGCTTCCTTCTGAGAGAGACAATTGGCTGAGCAAGTAGAGTGGGAGGAAGGCAGTGTCCTGTGGCTTCTATTTCCCTGTCTGCCTGAACCTGTGGGGAACCTCATTTACACTTCAAAATCTGCTTGTCTGTGCTTGTGCTACTGATCTGCAGACACAAAAAGATGCTTCTCTGCCATTCACCCCCTCTTCACTAAGTACAGCTTGGGCTGCACAAAGCCTGGAAGTTTCATAAAAGACCGAGGAGTGAGATGGCTCCACAGGACATTGCACATGAGTCACCCGTATCCATCGCCCTCGTCTTGCCCTCCCCTGTATGCAGCCTTTGGGCCTCTGTCCTTTTGCTGCTACCATCAAACACTCCTCTCTTAATGATTAATACAAACATAACTAGTTTGAGCAGGTACTGAAGGCAGTGAATGATGGATCCTGCAAGCTTTATCCTGTCACCTATTAAAGCTAATGGGAGTGTGTCACAATTCTTATGTTAACTCTGCCTCTGACCCCATCATGACCTTCTTGAGGGCACAGAACTTAGGTCTCAAGCCTCCAGCTGCCACCTTTCTCCAGGTGGGACTCTGCAATCATCTTCCTCCAGACCAGGGACTTAGGCTTCAAACTCCTGTAATTCACAGTGATCACCTCAGCCAATCTGACTTCAGCTCAGCACCTGCAGTTTTGCTCTTTCAGGGACAACAACAGGGTTTATTCAGTGACCAACCAGCTCTCGTGAAGCAAAGTACTATTTATTCAAAACAAAAGAATTTAAGAGAAAACCAATCATAAAAACAATAATCAGCATCTTTTGCTTACCAGGTTGTCATCCATCTCGCACATGGAGACTCTGGTAGGGCTGATGTACTTTGGCCTTCTGTAACAATACTGGCTTTGGTGGGACCCAGCTCAGAGTACCAAACCAGGACAAATTGCTTAAAGCACGGCAGTTACAGCCCAAGGCTGGGGTTCCTTTGCATACCAAGGCAAACCAGACCAGCCAAACAGAGAAAACTTCGGTTTTACCCCACTGGCTAACCATAAATCACACAAGCAATTTCCTTAGACACTCCAGTTTCCCAGTATCACAACCAGTGCCACTCATTATGGGGATGAATGGTTATAAAAACCAATACCCCAGTAAAAGAAAAAAGGTTCTCTTGATCCCAAAGGACCAAGCCCCAGACACAGGTCAATATATAAGTTAGATCTTACCCACAAATCACACTGTTGCCAATCCTTTAGAATCTAAAATCTAAAGGTTTATTCATAAAAGGGAAAAGATATAGATGAGAGCTAGAATTGGTTAAATAGAATCAATTACATACAGTAATGGCAAAGTTCTTGGTTCAGGCTTGTAGCAGTGATGCAATAAAGTACAGATTCAAATTAAGTCTCTGGAGTACATCCACAGCTGGGATGGGTCATTCAGTCCTTTGTTCAGACCTTCAGTTTGTAGCAATGTTCCTCCAGAAGCAAGAAGCAGTATTGAAGACAAAATGGAGGAGATGCAGCAGCCTTTTATATCCTCTGCCCTGTGGACAATCACAGCAGCAAGATGGAGCCTGGAGTTACATGGGCAAGCCACATGTCCATGCATGACTCAGTACTTTACAGGCCAATGCCATTGTTTACATGTTAGTTTGAACGTTCCCAGAAAAGCTCAGATGTGGATTGGCGTTTCCCAAAATTGATTGTCAGCTAAGTGTTTCTTGATTGGGCACTTACTGAGAATAGTCCCTTCTCAAGAAGCTGACCAAATGCTTCACTGAGGCTGCTTAGAATCAAAACACATTGATATACAAGAACATAGCCAATGTTCATAACTTCAACTACAAAAATGATACATATATACAGATAGCATAATCATAATCAGCAAATCATAACCTTTCCATAGACACCTTACACGACAACCTTTGTACAATATTTTCTGCAAATATATGACAGAGGTTGCAACAACGATTTATGTGGTTACAGGTTATGTCAGTAACGTCACACTTTCTCACAGGGCCTGCCTCTGTTGGTCACAGACCGTTGCCTGAGAAAGTCCTCCACAGGGCCAGATGCTGTGGAGAACATTTTGTTATGACTAGAAGGGGATTTCCATGCCACTACATCCATGGTTGGATCTTTCCACTTCCAGCCCAGTGCTGGCTGTGATGTGGGGAGACCCAGAGCCAGTGACACAGAGTATCAATGTTGTCTCCAACACGCCTTGTGGAACCTGCCTGTAGTCTTGTACTGACTGGTGTGTGTGCTCAGCACTGCCCCTGCTGGATGGAATGTTAGACTGTGGGTTCCTCTGATAGCCCACAGGATAAAAAACATATTACTAGTACCTATTGGAGATTCTCCTTAGAGAAGGCATAGAAGCCTGTGAATTTTGGGACTGTGAATCCTGGTTTGTATCTCTCTTTGTCTCACCAGGTAAAAACAGCCACAGAAATCCAAGTGGC
This sequence comes from Natator depressus, assembly GCF_965152275.1. Taxonomy (NCBI): domain Eukaryota; kingdom Metazoa; phylum Chordata; order Testudines; family Cheloniidae; genus Natator; species Natator depressus. The sequence continues at coordinate 10,945,447 of NC_134248.1, forward strand.
AGAGCTCCTCCTTCCTGCTACACTAATGTAGTGGTTCTCAGTCTGACTCTGGTCCTGATAGACCACCTCAGAAAGCAGAAAATTATGCTTGGGAGATTGTGAAGCCTTGGTATTGGGAGAGGTGTGGAGAGGCTAGGGTGACCAGACAGCAAATGTGAAAAATCGGGACGGGGGTGGGGGGTAATAGGAGCCTATAGAAGAAAAAGACCCAAAAATTGGGATTGTCCCTGTAAAATTGGAACATCTGGTCACCTTTGGGGAGGCTGAAAGAGAAGGAGTAAAATAGGAGACCAGGTAAAGTATTTAGATATGAGAGGTTGGGGGGGGGGGGCAGAGCATTGTCGGGGGGGGGGAGAGCTGATTGGTCTGGCATGTGATTCATGGGATGGACTCCCTCTCACAGAGTGGTCCTTGGAATGAAATCATGTGGGACTATTGGCATGCTATAAGGAAAGGATTTAGGGGAAAGTGGGAGCTCATTGTTAATTCAGTGTGGAAACATCGCTGTTCATGACCTGAATTCTAGGCAGAGAGAATAGCAATAAACCCAATGGAAATACTGTCCTGGATGATAAACTCCTGCCCTCTGAAATGGATGCCAACTCCCTTGATCTGGTTTTTCGTTCTTCACTCCTCTCCCCTCCACCTGGGATCACATGTTTTTCTGCCAAGCTTTTATGGCAGTTACAGATTGTGATGTGAATAGCTTTGATGGGAGCATGGAGTCCAAAATGGGTTTGTTGAGAGCCCTTCACCTTTGCCCTCTACAGGTGATGGGACTGATGATGAGAGGGTATCATCTTGCCCTGACAATATCATGGATCAAGCCTGCTTCCCTCATGAATAATAGAATCATAGAATATTAGGATTGGAAGAGACCTTAGGAGGTTATCTAGTCCAATCCCCTCTCAAAGTAGGACCAACACCAGCTAAATCATCCATGTGATGGAATGTGTTGAGCAGGTCTCTACTGCATTACCTTGTGTTTCAGTATCCAGATGATTTCACCTCGTCTTCCCATCCCCTGGGCTCTCAGGGAAATTCACAATGTCTGCAACTCATCCCACTTATAGATGCAGTAAGCCCGCAGGTAATATTGATCTGTCCTCTCCACTTTTAGGTCTCCTGCTTTAGATACACCAAGTTTCCTGCCTATAGGCTGGGGTCCTGAGTTATCACCCTGAGGTGCCCCTCCCCCATGCAGAAAGTCTCAATTTACATCTGCTTGCTTATACAGCCCCAGGTGGAATCCTGTTTCCAGCCTTCTGACTGTAATGTGCAGACGCAGGTTGCTTTCACATATACCCCCCTCCTTCCTTTTACTTTCTGCAGAGACACAGCTGAGTCTCTGACAAACTGGGCCACGTGAGTGTGCTCTGCCCTGTAATCCAATAGGACATGTGCACTGTGCATGCTCAGGGCTTGGCCCTGTGCACAGCGAAGGCTTCTGTTTTCAGTCCAGGAGGCTGATTAGGAGAGACACAGAAAGCAAAGGGGAAACAGTGTTTAGAGAGAGTCCTGTCCTGCTTCATTTCCTGCAGAATGTCACTTGTGCTTCACTGTTGCTGACGTGGTAGAGATGCACAAAGCAGCCCTGAGCCATCCCTGTTCCATCTGCAATTAATGCCCGTGTTAGAACATGCTTCCTAACTCTGGTCAGGCTCGACAGGGCACTTATCTTGCTTGGAAAAGAGGAACTCAGTATATTCACTGCACAGTACCCTCATCAACATAACATGTGACAGCATCGATGATCCAAGAAAAAGTAACTGGCAGGACAACCCTGGCCTAGCTGCACTGGGCTCTGTTCTGGTGATTTCTTCATCACCTTGTAATGATTATGGAGGGACTGATAATCTCTTCATAGTTTAGGTTGCAACCAGGCTTCCTTTATTAATCCAATTTACACCCCTTCACCCTACAGCTTTGAGTAGAAAAATTCTTTGAGTATCTTTTTCTGGTAATGAAATGTCCTCCTGTAGTGCCATTTATGTGAGACTCTCAAAGCACTTTACAAGAAGTAATGAATTAGGAAGCCTCTTAACATCTTTGTGAGGTAGGTATGATCTCCATTTTTCAGGGAGAGAAACTGAGTCAGAGAAAAACTAAATAACTTGCACACAAGTCTGTGAGATAGCCAGAAATAGAAGAAAGAAGTCCTAACTTCCAGTTCACTTCTAACCATGAGAGAATGCTCCTTGTAGGCCTTGATGTGATGATTCCTCTGTGTGTGTGAAGATGCCCAAAGCATCTGATCTCTGCTGAGCTGCAAACCTCCACTGAACCTGCTGACAGGACTAAGATGGATCCTCCTGGACCTGGTATGTCTATGCTCTGACAACATCTGCTCCCTTTCTTCTCAGGAACATTTACAATTGCTATGTTTTCTGTATGGCTTCCAGATCCAGGACCCAGTATAACTGGGCATGTTGACCCTGAAGATAGTGTTGGTCACCACTGTTTGCTTTTCAAAGATGAGTTCAACAAAGACACTTCACTAGCTGTTAAAGCCTGAATTGATGCACTAGTGTGGACACAGATGAAGGATGGGCTAAACAGCCATGAGGAGAGAGAGGTGTCTACTGAGAGAGGGTGGGGGTGTGTGTGTTAAAGATAGAGAAGTTCAGCAGGAGAGCGATTCAGGATAAAGACTAAATTGAGAGAATTGCTGTGTCAGTGGATAGGGGTTGCCTTGCTGCGGGAGACCTTAACAAATGCTATAGGAGACAAGCTGTTCTTGATTCGGGTGTCTCCTCAAAATGGAGTCACCCAGTGTTAAGGAGGGTGGGGGGTGACAGTGTCCCCTCTCTGTACTGCGTATTAAGCACATTGTAAATAGTTTGTAAAACACTTTGAGAACTTTGGATTAAAGACAGTCTATAAACATAAATCTTTATCTTGGACTGTTAGAGAATAAACTGGTTAATTGGGAAAGGTCACCAGGCTGCATGTCTTCAGTTGTAATCTGTATATTGAGTCCATCTCATCAATAATACAGAGTGTGCAAGAAGTGACTGATATAAATCCACATGCTTTGGGGAGTTGAAGAAACTGTGTTTCAGAGTTGCCATAGCAGGTCCCAGAGCTGTTACCCATAAGTGAATGTCAGGGCTTCTACCAGGACTGCAGTTAGATATATTCTAGCTGACACCCAATGATCTTCCCCCAAAATGTCTAAGTCTGTTGGAAACATCTCAGCGTATTCTTAACCCCATTGGCCTTCCCTTTCTTAGGCCTGGTCTACAGTATGCGGTTATTTTGGAATTAGCCGAGTTACTTCGAAATAAAACTGATTCTGTCCACATGACCAAACCAGTTTTTTCGATTTAAAGGGCTCGGCAAGTGGAGTAGCTCTAAAATCGTGATCGCAGTTCCGGGTTACAGGTACTGTGGACGCAATTCGACGATATTGGCCACCAGGAGCTATCCCAGAATGCTCCCTTGTGACTGCTCTGGACAACACTCTGAACTCCGATGCACTAGCCAGGTAGGCAGTAAAAGCCCCGGGAACTTTTGAATTTCCTGTTTGGTCACCATCAGCACAGGTGACCATCAACACAGTCCACCATCACAGGCGACCGTGCAGAGTCCACCATCACAAGAGACCACGCAGTCCCGGATTCGCAGACGAGCTCCAGCATGGTCCGAACGGGAGGTACCGTTGGGGAGATGAATCTGTTTTGGCAGAACTACGTTCCAAAAAAAGAAACGCAAATACGTACGCTAAAGTCTCCAGGGTCATGACGGAAAGAGGCTACTCCAGGGACACAGAGCAGTGTCGTACAAAAATCAAGGAGCTCAGGCCAGCGTACCAAAAAGCCAGGGAGGTGAACGGGCGCTCTGGGTCACAGCCCATACATGCCGCTTCTACTGTGAGCTGCATGCAATTATCGGGGGTGACACCATCACTACCCCACCACTGTCCATGGACACCTGCAAGGTGGGAGTAGCATGGACCGAGGAGGATGAGCTTTTGGAGGACAAAGAGGAGGAGGAGGAGGAGGACAGCGCCCAGGTGGCAAGTGGGGAATCTGTTTTCCCCCCTAACCAGGAACAATTCTTAACGCTGGAGCCAATAGTTTCCCCCACTCCCAAGGCATGCTCCTGGACCATGACCCTGGAGAGGGCACTTCTGGTGAGTGAGAGCTTGATTGGAGCCGGGGGGTGGGGGGAAACCCAGCCACACTGGGCTGTTCGCGTTTAGGTTAAAGGGCTCATCCCTGCTCAGAGCATCATCGGAGCCACGCGGTGTGTGTATTTGTATGTGTGTGGGGGGGGTGTTGTGTGAAGCGATCATCCCAGAGAGCCCGCAGGCCCTCCTTTTATATGGCAAACCCACCAGGCATTGCTTGCTATGGGAAAGGGGGCCCGGCAGTTTGAAAGCACTGAAATGAATGCGAAAGAAGCAGGACCCTGCGTGCCCCTAGGGCTTACCATGGCTGCCTGCAAGGTGAATTCTGTTGTCCGGCCGCATGTGATGGCTTACTCACACCAAAGTGGCAGGCACTTCAGTATAAGAGGCAAAATGAGACCTTGTACAGAAAGAACCTGTGCTGTGTACTATGAATTGCCTGTTTCACTGAGAAAGAGTGTCCCCTTTGTTCTCTAAAATGTATCTTTTAAAATACTACCCTCCCTTTTTCTCCTCCCGCAGCCAGTGCAAATGTTTCAACGTGGCCCCTATCTACTCCATCCCAGAGGCTGGTCCAGATTAGAAGGCGGAAAAAACGAACTCGGGACAACATGTTTGCCGAGCTCATGCATTCCTCCCACACTGATAGGGCCCAGTTGAATGCGTGGCGGCGAACAATTGCGGAGTCGCGTAAAGCGTTACATGAATACGAAGAGAGGAGGGACGTGTGCGATGAAAACAGGCGGGATGCTATGGTCAAGCTGTGCTGCTCGGTTTACGATGGCTGAGCAGAATTGGCAGCGGAAGCATTCGATGAGGAAGAGAAAGAGTAGATAGTAGAGATTACATAGGAAGATGAGAGGAAATGAGAGGTGGATTCATAGTAGCAGGAGAGCAGCAATGCACTGTCTGCTGAAAGCAGAATGGCGTCTGCACGCCAAAAAGACGCGAAACGATTGTCCGCTGTAGCTTTCATGAAGGGAGGAGCTACTGATGACACGCACCCAGAAACACCCGAGAGAATGTTTTTGCCCCATCATGCACTCGGAGCTTAACCCAGAATTCCAGTGGGCGGCGGGGACTGCAGGAACTGTGGGATAGCTCCGACATTTGATGCTAGCTTTGGTACTGTGGACTCACTCCACCAAATTCACGCACTTTAGTGGGCACACAGAAGGCCGAATGCATAAAATAGCTTCCAAAATTTCGAATAGAATAATTTTGAAATAATTTCATACTGTAGACATACCTTATTCTGAAACTTCCTAAAATGCAGAGTGGGGATGGAAGCAGGCAGAGGAGGAGTCTGCTTGTGAGATGGAGCTCTAGCATCCTCTGTCATCCTTGACCTTTAAGCAGTTCCACTTCAGAGACAGCTGGCCAGAACACTGGTGCTCAGCAGCCTAAGCCCTCAGCCAGGCCTGCAGGAGCTGACATAATGTGCTTCACCTTCCACTGTGTCTGCTCAGGGCCTCAGGAGGATGGGTCGACGCAAACTGGCTCTGACCTTCCTCTGACTCAATTCCATATCTGCCTGCATTTAGGGACATTAAAAATGAGTCTTTATGACATTAGCCTGGATGTTGGAAAAGTGAATAGGGGAAGCTGAAGTCCCTCTTATCTCACCAACTTCATTCCAGGGGGGGTCTCAAGGAAAGCTCATCTCCAAACAGCCCCAACTGGTTCTGAGAGGTGTTACCAGTTGCATTTATGGTCTAACCTTTCATAGCTGACTTCAAGATCTAGAACCTGATCCCTGGTATATAAATCACTTTTCATCTTCAAGAGGCTTTATAGATAGTACCTAATTACTCCTCAGGCCATCCTTGTTTAGGAGGTAAGGGGTTGGATTGGATTTGTATCAGGAAGAGCTGGGTGAATAAACTGCAATGAACAATTTACATAATGAATTTATACTTGTTCTCTATCTGCAATATCTCAGAATTAGCAAATGTATTAGCTATTTGAAATTACTGACAAATGTTTTCATTGGAAAAATTCCTGGTCTGAGGGTAGTTTGTGAATTATGAAATACTTTCCATTCAAAATTTGCAATGTATGCTGTGTGGTCTGTTTCTGTAAGTCGTGTGGTATTGTTTCTATTCCCTGACTGGATGACTTATGTAACTAATCAAACCAGTGCAAAATGTGACATTTACAAGCGAATATACTATTAAAAATTAATTTTTCATGAGGATTTGTGGCAGTTAAGTATTCAAGGGCAGTGAATGTAAAGGATGTGAATATGGTTAAATCTAAATTAACTTTCAAGTTTGAAAGAATATTTGTGAATGTTTTCCTCACTATTGGCTTATCTCTATTATTCTTATCCTCATTTACAGAAGGAGAGACTGAGGTACATAAACACTAAGTGACTTGTTCAAGTCCCAGAAAGAGTCAAAGGCACAAAGAGGTTAAGTGAGTTGCTCTCAGTGAGTTAGTGACAGAGCTGGGAATATAGCACAGGGACCCAGTGAGAGGAAGAAGGCAGAACTGGAGCAACTTTGTGATGGGAATATCTGTTCTGTGCATCCCTCATAATACCTCCTGGCCCCCATCTATGCAGCTAAAGTAATGGGTTTAAGAGTTAGGTTGTAATATAATAGTGCTCTATCCTTGTTATAATGCAGTTTGAACTTTCCTGTATAGCTACAATTAAACCAGATAATAACCATGTCACCAAGCCATATTAGAGCTTTGTTTTTTAATATGAGTCTATAACGTGCATATAACACTATTTGGTCATAATGTAAGATCTAATGATGTTAAAACATGATCTCCTGATATAGCCAGTTTCGCTCTAGATTAAGGCTACATCTACACCAGAAGCGCTGCTGTGTTTCTGTAGTACTTCTGGTGAATGTGCTCCAAGCTGACGGGAGAGAGATCTCCCATCGGCTTAATTACTCCACCTCCCACAAGAGGTGGTAGCTATGTTGGTGGGAGAGCTTCTCTGGATTATTTACACCCTTGAGCGATGTAAGTTATACCGAAGGAAGTTCTAGTGTAGACAAAGTGTAAGAGTATGCCTACAGTAAAAATTATGTCGACCTAAGTTACGTCTACATACAGCCACTGCAGTAATTAAATCACTTTTGCATGTCTACACTACACTCCTTGTGTCGGCAGTGCATGTCCTCACCAGGAACACAGATTTAACTGTCAGTGTGAGGCATTATGGGATGGCTTCTGAAAGGCAGCAACAGTCGATGTAAGGAACACAGTGTCTACTGACACTCTGTTGACCTAACTATATCGACATTGACTATACCCCTCTTGTGGAGGTGGAGTTATTCAGTGGATGTAGTGGGCGAGTTACATCAATGGGAGCGACATTTTAGTGTAGACCTGACTCTAGAGCAGGGATCGGCAACCTTTGGCACATGGTCCATCAGGGTAAGCCCCTGACGGGACGGGCCAATTTATTTACCTGCCGCATCCGCAGATTCAGCCGATTGCTGCTCCTACTGGCCGCGGTTTGCTGTCCCAGGCCAATGGAGGCTGTGGGAAGCAGCGCAGGCTGAGGGATGTGCTGGCTGCCCTTCCCGCAGCCCCCATTGGCCTGCGACGGCGAACCACAGCCAGTGGGAGCCACGATTGGCTGAACCTGCGGACCTGGCAGGTAACAAACCGGCCCAGCCCGCCAGGGGCTTACCCTGACGGGCCGCATGCCAAAGGTACTCCTTTTCTTTTTGTGAATACAGACTAACACGGCTGCTACTTTGAAACATGCCAAAGGTTGCTGATCCCTGCTCTATAGTGTAGACCAGACCAGTGTCGGGTAACTGACTGGCCCAGGACAGCTGTTGAAAATAGCAGCAAGGCTCTGACTGGGATTTTTAGATTGGTGTTTCTAATCCATCTGTCCTTCCAATCAGTTTGCCCATCCTGCTGTGCATCCATCCCTCTCTATCTCCAGTCAATTACTTCTGATCATTGTGTGTGTGTGTGTGGATGGGAAGATCAGCTTAGGGATCAGATACCAGATTCCACAACTGGGTGGTGTCCTTAGCAGCTGAGACCTGGATCCTTTTGAGCAGACCAGCCCAAAAAGATCAGAGGGAGAACTCATCAACATCTGATGGGCTGGCAGCTCGAGAGGAATCCCAGAAGGACTGCAGTGTGATATGACATAATGCAAATGTCTTCCTCATAACTGCAGGTTAGGGCTGAAAAGGGAACTGCTAGCAAGTGTAGTGGTTACAGCACAGGACTAGGAACTGGCGATCTAAGTTCTGCTCCTCACTCTACCACTGTCTTTCTGGTACACACAGCTTTGTGTTTCCATTTTCCATGCAGAGCTAAGAATACTTGTCCGCCTCACAGGGGTGTTGTGAGACTTAATTAAAGATTGTCAAGGGCTTTGAGATCCTTGAATCAAGGGTGTGCTCTGAGTGCAGTGCACTAGTAGTGTTAACACTGAGAGAGCAGAAGGTGGAGAATGGAATTTTTTTCTTATGCCATAGTCACCTCGGTGGGCTGAGGGTGTGCTTCCAGGGTGGGAAGAATTGGTTTGGATTTAGAGGCCCTGTTATTATTTTAAGTCCCAGGTATATTAGGGGGCTGAAAAATAACTCCTTAATCTTGTTCCAGTGTAAGTACATTTTATCCCAAAATAACCCCATGATTGAACATACAAAACAATCCGTCTAAAATTAAAACTGCCTTTTAAAGCCTCCGTCTGCTGTTGCCTGAAGCTTTTTGTTCTGTGTCTCATTTTGCAAGGTCACTGAGACAGAAGAGCACATTCTTCAGGCACATTGGCTTCTGCACAGACTTTCATTTTAAGGGCTCGGAAATCCACTCTCAGCTTCTGGTCCCTTTCTTTCATTCCTCATTCCCCATCTCTCCACTCCCACCCTTTCCCCTTGAGCTCAGGGCCCTCAGATCAATAACAAGTCTGTCCTGACCTTTACACTTCCGAATAAAAGCAGATCCTGCTTAGCAGCTCACATGTCACTGCTGCTCATTAGCCTTTCAAGCTAGTCACTAATTAACAGGAAGCTTCTTCAGGTGAAAGAGGATGTGATGTCTTATGATTTTTTTTTTAAACGGGCACAACACCCATTTTTCCTTTGCCCCCTTTCTGTTATATAGTGGCAGAGCTGAGAGAGCATCTGCCTAGGCTGCTGAGGGCCTGTACTTGTTGGCTTATCTGCTGGAACTGCCAGAGATGTTGCTCAGAGCATCTTCAAAGCCTTTCCCTTTTATCCTACCATGTGGAAGGTTTGTTTGAGAGGCCATGGTCTAGTGGTTAGAGCAGGGGGCTGGAAGTCAGGACTCCTAGGTTCTGTTTTGCTGACTGAAAACGTGGTCTTGGGCTCGTCACTTTGGCAAAAATGTTTTAACAGGGCTGAGCATCCTAAATGCCAGTTCAAGTGAATGGGAGGTAGGTGTGTTCAGCATGTCTGAACATCAGTTTCAAGGTGTTTAAAGGTAGGCTTTCAATAATTGAGACATCTAAAATTAGAGACCACCTTGATGATTTGAGCCTAAACTATTGAGCCCCATGTTTGTCCATGTGTAAAATAGGAATAATAGTAATACTTTACTCACTGGTATATATTGAAGGGGTAACCGTATAAAGCACCCTCTTGGATAGCCTTAACTTCCAATAAACATAGAAAAGTTGTTTCAGAGTGAGAGGTTTAAGCAGGAATGGAGGGGCAGCACACTTCTCATTAGCAGCCCTCAAGCTGCTTTTCTGCATAGCTGATTCCAAACTAGTTAATTCACTTAGGGAGAAGGCTAGGATACTAGTTGCCGTAGTGTAAGATTGTTCACGGTTCCCAGTATGGGAACTTTGCAACTTATCTGGTCTAAATTTAGTCTATGTACATACACTGTATAAAATACATATTTAGTACCTGCCTCAGAGGGGTGTTAGAAGGGCTAGTTAGTTTATATTTGTTCATGGCTCTGAAGCTAAATGCAAGTTATTAATTAATTATGTGGAATTCCAAAATTGTTCCTCTTCACACAGCTCCCATCAGCAATGGGCAGCCCTTTAACCTCTTGCCATCTGTAAGGCTTCAGTGATGCTACGGGGAGAACTCCCACGGACCCAGTATGTTGTAATGTCCTTAGAAATTCCCTTCTAGAACAAGCTCCTCAGATAGCACTGGGCTCAATGCCTGCTGGTGGGACAGGACCCTGAGACCTTGGTCAGTGCCAAGTGGATACCAGGGCAGTCCAGATGCAATTGCTAAAGTTGATTAAGTGTCCAACAAAGGAGCCTCCAGGCTTTACCTCAAAGGACAACTCATGGGGATAAATTCCAAAGACGCTCTGGCTGCCTGTCCAGGAAGACAGCTTTTGTACGAGGTCCCCTGATGTAGAACTCCTTGGTATCAATGTATCATCCATTGGTTCAGGACAGAAAACAGAGATATCAGCCATGGTAACAGGTTGAGATGCTTGAATCAAGGGCAAATTTTAAGTTACCGATTATTTTCGGGAGGGCTGAGCACCCCAACCTAGAGAGGAAGGATGGTGGTTGGGTGCTAGCCTGGGAGCCTGGGGTTCAGTTCCCTGCTCTACCACAGACTTCATGTGTGACCCTGGGCAAATCACTTAAGGCTAGATTCAAAAAGGGTCTTTGGTGCCTAACTGCCTCTTTAGGCAACTAAATCCAATATTTCGATGGCACTGACATTCAGAGAACCACTGCTTCAGGAGAGGATTCGTGGGAGAGAATTCCAAATGGAGATAGACAGCTCTCTCCAGCCTGTCAGGCACCAAAGGCCCAGACCAAGGTGAGTTAGATGTCTAAATACCTTGTGGATCTGGGCTCTATGTCCTACCTCTTTCCTCTGCATTTCACTCCAGGCTAGCTTAGGTAGCTCCCTGCTCAGCTTGTTGGCTTCTGAGACTGCCTTTCTTAGGCTCCAGAGTAACAGCCGTGTTAGTCTGTATTCGCAAAAAGAAAAGGAGTACTTGTGGCACCTTAGAGACTAACCAATTTATTTGAGCATGAGCTTTCGTGAGCTACAGCTCACTTCATCGGAGCTGTAGCTCACGAAAGCTCATGCTCAAATAAATTGGTTAGTCTCTAAGGTGCCACAAGTCTTCCTTTCTTAGGCTCCTACCTCTTCCCATACAAAGCACGGGGAGCCTGGCTGCCTAACTCAGGTCTGTGAATTCCACTGGGTGGCAGGGTACCTAGAAGTTAGGTGTTGCCCTTAGTGTCTCTGCCTCAGTTCCCCATATGTAAAATGGGGATAATAGCACTTCCATACCTCACAGGGTGTTGTGAGGGTAAATAAAAAATACTCAGATTGTGAGATGCTTGGGTATTGTGCTAATGTGGCCCATATAATTAAGTACCTAACATATATAGATAGATTGCCCTGTCCCTTCCCCATCACGTTTGGGTTGGAGATAAGAGGCTCAGTCTTCTGAAGCAGATTCTTGCCTCCTGCTTTCCCTCCACAAACTCCCATATGGATATTAGTAAGGGATCCTAACGTATTGCAGAATGGTTCCGCTGGTATCACTGAAAGCTGGGCAATCCTCTCTTAGCAGCTCTTTGTCAAGCCTCTGCAACCCAGAGTCAGTGATATCTTCCACACAACAGTGCTTCTTTCCCTAATGAGGAAGGCAATGAAAACCATTTGCCTGTGCATCCGTCATTCAGGCAGCTCACGGGGTGATGGCACAAGGACAGGCATCCAGGGATGACTTTATATAATCTGTGCTTGCTACATGGGATTTGGCAGGGCAGCAGCAGCAGCAGCAGCAACAACCTTTGACAGGGAGGAGGGGAGCTGCAGTGGATTGGCTGTGTAGGGATGGGACTCTGATTGGCAGCTGGAGGGTCTAAGCTTGTGCTGGTGTCAGGTTGGTGCCAAGAGTATGCCATTCACTGACTAGTTGGGGTGCACAGATCTGAATTTCATGGCTGACCCTCTCCGACAGAGAGCTGCCCATCTGTCTGTTTCAGCTTTGATCAAATTGTGGTTGCAACATCCCACTGACCACAACAAATGAGAGCCGCTGGGAAGGAGAGTGAGGTGCAGTATGTGAATGAAGCTTCAAGAGAGGACATCAGCACACATTTTTCCTTACTGCTGAGCTGATTGGGTAGCTCATGGACACATGCCAGAACCCAGTTGGGACCAGCACAGAGGAAACAATTTTCTGGGGGCATCTGCTGTAATTAGCTTGGAGACAGAGAGCTCCAGAGACATCTGACCCATTTTTGAGGGCTTTTGGGTTTTTTGTGTGTTTAATATTATCAGTTTTTTCAAGATGTGTTTACACTTGAGTCAAAGGGATTGGAAACAGCTGTCGCTTTTCTAGCTTTGCACTTCACAAGGATAGGAACAAACTAAAAAAGTCTTGTTGTCTTTGCTTGACTGACTCAACCAACCGCCCCAAGGGGATGAAGTTTGAATGGCACTTGGGATGACTCCTGCTGCTGCTGGCTGGTCCTACACCAGGGTCTCCAGTGATGGACACAGCAGCCTCCTTGGAGAGCTAGATGCCCTCTCCCACAGAGAAGTAATTGGGGGGTGATAGATCCAAGTTATCTATCCCATGCCACCTAAGCTGGAGCCTCCAGAGTACCTTGTGAAACCCAACAGTTGGTGCTATGTGACTGAGGAGTTCCAACCCGTCCCCACACTTGTGTTGCTTGAAGGGCCATATTCAGCCTTGGTATAAATCCAATGCCTTCACCAGAGATGAATTTGCCTCTAATATCTCCAGACATAACCAGTTTCCATCAAGTCAACTTACAGCTCAGATCCCGTTTCTTCTCTCTTATACCACAGGGGCCATCTGGTTTTACTTTCCAACTGTCCTGGAAGAGCTCACTTTTCCACATTTCAGCATGTGCTTTTTGCACATCAGCACTAGTGGCTGCCTGTGTCTAAATTCAAGCAACCAAAGAGAACCATCCTCTGCAAGGGACTCCGTGCTCACAGTACAACCCAGACTCTACAGTTAAGATGGGAAATCCAAATCAAGAGTCTATTTTGTGGATCAGATTCATTTCAAACCCAGTATACACAGGTGGGTCAAGAATCTAACCCAGAGCCAATGAAGGTTTTTCTCTGTCTGTGAATCACATAGGTGGCAAAGTTTCCACTCAGCACTGCCACAGGAGCTGGCATTACACACAGTGTGGCTCCTCTTACACTGTTATCTCAGTCTCTTGAGAATTTGGCAGGGTGAATTATACATTAGGCACTTGCTGGTGCAATAACAGGGCTAGCAAAAGGCATGTCCATCTCATTCTGTCTACTTATGTGGTCCCTAATACCTCAGCTTCCCAGTACCAAATGCCAACCTCTTCTAGAACACATAGGGGTGACCCTATTTTGGCAGGGTGGTAATGAATGTTGAAGATTTATATGGGAGTGAGGAATTGGTTGGCTCAAATAACTGATTATTTCCAGACATGCTGACATTGAGTTTTTCTACACTAGAGACTTACCTCCAGATGCAGATTGATTGTTCCCTCCAACTCACTCCCCATCCCAACACAAAACTCCCTCAATTGTGTGTTGCTCATGGCAGAAGTTGGAGTAGCTACACTAGGGTGCCATTTTTAATGTTTTTTTAAAGTGTAGGATTTTTGGTAGGAAAGTATAATATGATGGTTTTGAGCATTAGCTGGCCTCCACTGAAACACTGTCAAGCTCAACACTCCCTTAACTTGTTTGAAAAAACCTGTCACATTACTCTGTATAAAACCCTGATCCCTGGGTGAGCACCTATACTTTATTATATAAAGATACTCAGTATTGCCAGCCCCAAGCATTAAAAATTCATGAATTAGGGAATAAAAATGAATGTGATTGGCTTAAAAATCATGAGATTTTTAAAATTTGGGGTTCTCTTTGTCTTCTGATTTCTGAACCTTTAGGGTGCATATAGGGCACAACTTCAAGCATTTCTCCACAAACATAAGGGTTAAAGACTTACTTTTTCTTTTAAATGAAAGTCAAGAAACTCATGAAATCACATTATGCCGGGACCTGGGGCTTCAAGGAAAAGAAAAACCAATTTTGCATGACTAGCAATAAAATCATAAGAGCTGGCAACACTGAATATCACATTACCCTCCAGATAGTGAATATTATACCTTTCCACACAGGTACCACAGTGTCCTATGTGTAAAATATCCTGCAGTCAAAGGATATTTTAAAGTTCAAAATCAATTTTTTAGTAATTGTCTTGTCATAATCTGCTCTTCTACAGATGAATGTGTTCAGAGGCTAGGGCACAGGTAACTTTGGATTAAACAATGGAGTTAAGGCTCTGGATGTAAATGGGGATCACTTTCTGGCTGTCAGTGCTTGATACCATGTCTCTAATATCCAGCCTGATGTTTCCTTTATTATTATTCATAAGCTTCCTTTCCTAACAGCAATCAGACTCTTCAGGCGGTGCTGTTCTGGGGATTATCACTCTTGCTGGGTGTTTAAAGTCGCTCCACCTCAAGTCCTCTGCCTGTGAGAAGCGCCCGAGGCTAATCACCACAAAATGTGATGCCTGTCATGTCTTCTTTCAAGTAGGTGAGGCAGACCTGTCATTTACTAAAAGCCTTTACATCTGTTATTACATGGTAATCCTCATGCATCAGGCTTCCATGTAAGGAATCAGTGGAGCCCAGCAATCTATGGCTCATCCTTAGTTTGCATAATTCCCACAATGCAAGGCAACTCGCTCTCCTTGCTGAAATCATTAATAAGCAATAAGAACATTATGTAAGTGGTAGCATCTTTTTTTAAAAGCATGATCATATCAAATGCTCTTATAATTAGGAAAAAGATGAAGCGTTGGGCTGAGGGAGGGAGTGGATGAAGCTTTAAGTGGAACCCCACCATGATGTGAGTGGGTTGCTCTGTATGTGATACCTGTCAGGGATGCAGTCTGATGTGTAAGGAGGGAAGTAGATAATTAAATTATTAATTCTGTTTGTTCTGATGGAGCAATGTTGACCATCATAAATAACATTACCCACTTATACCTCTCTAGCCCATTTATACCTCAATTAGCTCACCCCATTAGAAGAAGCCTGAGAAGATACATAGGCCTCATGATGTGCCTGAAGGCCATCAAATCAGGACTCTGTTGGATAAAGCAGGGGAAATTGTTCCAGTGTTGAGAACTCCCTCATGTTTCCACATTTAAATTAGGGTGACTGCCAGTTGGAGTGTTCCATCTGATTGCAGCTACACTGCTATTGCTCAGGTATCCAGCTCCAAAATTGTAACTTAGATCAGATGTGAGAGTCTTGCAGATATTTCTCCTGGAAGAGGCTATGTGACTGGGTTTGAAGAAGCAGTACCTACTGGTAAATGAGAGCCAGGAGAAAGTATGGTTAATGGATGTAACTAATAGGCTGATTATTTCTGAATAGGAGAGATTTTAAAAGTCACCTGGCAGAATTGGTTTCCCTCTAACTCTGCAGCAGCCCTCAGAGATTAGCATCTTCCTGATGTGCCCCCTCACTCACATGCATGAACACGGGGAGGTTGGGTGGCGGGAGGCAGCTGCACTGACACTATGAGGTTGCAGGAGCATGATGGCAATTTAGCAGAGCGATTAAATGATTGCAAACATTTATTAATAGCTTTCCTGCTGCAGCAGCTCCTCTGGGGAAATCTTGCTCCCTCAGGGATGCTCATCTCCTGCTCGCTTTCTTCCAGGGCTTCAGGATTTGGAGATGCAGCTGTGGGCCGGATTTCAACGTAAAGCATTAGATTTATGTAAAATAGCACCCTACCCCACAGCACCCTACTGCCCAGAAAGAAAATGCCCAACTGAGAGAAAGAAACAAGCAGGAGATTTCCAAGGAAAAAAAGGAAAGGATTTTTTTTCCAGATACTGTTTGAGTACCCCTTCCTTCCTGGGGCACAGTGGCTGTTCACTCCAGTCCATGGTTCAGTGGCTCCCTGGGGCCTGGCTGAAGTGACTAGCTTCAACAGCAGGGCCAGATATATTTGTCATGCCGTGCAGAAAAATCAGTGAAAGGCAGAGCAGTATTAAAACAGAAATTGAGAGGATCTGTTAAAAGAACCCTGCAGAGCAGTCAAACTTCAGGAGAGCTGGCTCTCTCACTGTTGTGGTGGCTGCTTTCCTTTTCTTCAATATCAGAAGGGTGCAGAGGTTCTACAACAGAGAGGGAGGGAGGGACTGGCTGAGCAGGTGATCACCTTAAGTTTGGTGGCTGAGCCTGATGAGCAGCAGGTCAGTGATGTCCAAGGTGTAGTTGAGATGGCTTTACCTTTTTGCAGCTTATTTGAGACATCTCTACTCCACTGGAGCTGATCGTGGTGACTGACTGGTATGAGACTGCAATAGGAGGATGAAAATACTAAGCAACTGCACACACTGTTCCCTGCCCCGGGGATTCATCATGCAGAGGGGAAAAACTAGTTCCTCACAAATCTTCCTAAATAGATCTAGGCCCTAAAACAAGTTAAAATGGCACTGGACAGCATATAGGGAATAAAATTTTTCTGTCAGGCACCAACAGCAGCAGGTACCAGTGTTTGGGCCCCTATGTTTGTTGTAAATCAGCCCAGAATTAGGTGGGGAGCACAGAGCACCACTGCACTCTCTCCCTCTGAATGCCTATTCCCCAGTAATTGCTACTCCTGTACAGCATGTCCAAGCCACTGGAAATGCCATTGGGGCACCAGCTGCTGGCCACCTGGGTTTGACTTCTTGGCTCCATCTGGAGGGTTTATCTTTTGTTCAAATGTACTTGCTTTGCATATGATCCAAACAAACCACAGGGCGATTTTTAAAAATGTCATTGCACAATCTGTGCATCAGTGCTCTGTACAGTAGAATGGGCAGCTGGGAGAGGTGAGGGAACAGAGCAGGGATTAGAAAGAGGAGGTGTGGAAGGGAGTGAAGGATGCAGGAAGAGGAGCGAATGAGAGAGTGAGCTAAGCAATGTAAGTCCTACATGCTTACCATCTGAGCCCAGCAAACTCCATTTTTGTGTTATTTCCATAATGTTATGGCTAGGCTTGGTTCTTTCCATACAGGTCCCCCTCCCCACAGAATTTACAGTCAAAACATTTCCTCACAGACCCTATAATATAATCAGCTGTATAGCATCATTTTAAAGTGACCATTTCAGGTGCTGATATAAGAACTGGCTAATAGCCATTGATGGACCTATCCTCCATGAATTTATCTAGTTCTTTTTTGAACCCTGTTATAGGCTTGGCCTTCACAACATCCTCTGGCAACAAGTTCCACAGGTTGACTGTGCATTGTGTGAAGAAATACTTCCTTTTGTGTGTTTTAAACCTGCTGCCTATTAATTTCATTTGGTGACCCCCTAGTTCTTGTATTATGAGGAGTAAATAACACTTCCTTATTCACTTTCTCCACACCAGTCATAATTTTATAGACCTCTATCTTATACCTCCTTAGTTGTCTCTTTTCCAAGCTGAAAAGTCCCAGTCTTATTAATCTCTCCTCAATGTGGAAGCTCTTCCATACCCCTAATAATTTTTGTTGCCCTTTTCTGAACCTTTTCCAATTCCAATATATCTTTTTTGAGATGGGGCGACCACATCTGCACGCAGTATTCAAGATGTGGGTGTACCATGGATTTATATAGAGACAATATGATATTTTCTGTCTTATTATCTATCCTTTTCTTAATGATTCCCAACATTCTGTTTGCTTTTTTGACTGCCACTGCACATTGAGTGGATGTTTTCAGAGAACTATCCACAATGACTCCAAGATCTCTTTCTTGAGTGGTAACAGACCCCATCATTTTATATGTATAGTTGGGATTATGTTTTCCAATGTGCATGACTTTGCATTTATCACCATTGAATTTAATCTGCCATTTTGTTGCCCAGTCACTCAGTTTTCTGAGATCACTTTGTAACTCTTCACAGTCTGCTTTGGACTTAACTATCCTGAGTAATCTTGTATCATCTGCAAATTTTGCCACCTCACTGTTTACCCCTTTTTCCAGATCATTTATGAATATGTTGAACAGCACTGGTCCTGGTACAAACCCCTGAGGGACCCCATTATTTACCTCTCTCCATTCTGAAAACTGACCATTTATTCCTATCCTATGTTTCCTTTTAACCAATTACTGATTTATGAGAGGACCTTCCCTCTTATCCCATGACAGCTTACTTTGCTTAAGAGCCTTTGGTGAGGGACCTTGTCAAAGGCTTTCTGAAAATCTAAGTACACTATATCCACTGGATCACCCTTGTCTACATGTTTATTGACTCTGTCAAAGAATTCTAGTAGACAGGTGAGGCATGATTTCCCTTTACAAAAACCATGTTGACTCTTCCCCAACAAATCATGTTCATCTACGTGTCCAGTAATTCTATTCTTTATTATAATGTCAATCAGTTTTCTGGGTACTGAAATTAGGCTTACCACCCTGTAACCACCAGGATTGCCTCTGGAGCCTTTTAAAAAAATTGATGTCACATTAGCTATCCTTCAGTCATCTGGTACAGAAGCTGATTTAAATGATAGGTTACATATCACACTTAGTAGTTCTTCAATTTCACATTTGAGTTCCTTCAGAACTCTTGGGGGAATAGCAACTGGTCATGGTGACTTATTACAGTTTAATTTATCATTTTGTTCCAAAACCCCTCTCATGACCATTCCATGAGATGAGACTGTATCTGCTGCAAAGTGACCATGAGATGGTTGAGTTCAGGATCCTCAAAAAAGGAAGAAACGAGAGTAGCAAAAGACAGACCTTGGACTTCAGAAAAGCAGACTTTGACTCCCTTAGGGAACTGATGGGCAGGATCCCCTGGGAGGCTAATATGAGGGGGAAAGGAGTCCAGGAAAGCTGGCTCTATTTTAAAGAAGTCTTACTGAGGACACAGGAACAAACCATCCTGATGTGCAGAAAGAATAGCAAATATGGCAGGCGACCAGCTTGGCTTAACAGTGAGCTTAAACACAAAAAGGAAGCTTATAAGAAGTGGAAACTTGGTCAGATGACTAGAAAAGAGTATAAAAACATGCAGGGGTGTAATCAGGAAGGCCAAAACACAACTGGAACTACAGACCAGTCAGCCTCACCTCAGTCCCTGGAAAAAATGGTCCTCAAGGAAACCATTCTGAAGCACTTAGAGGAGAGGAAGGTGATCAGGAACAGTTAACATGAATTCACCAAGGGCAAGTCATGCCTGACCAACCTGATTGCCTTCTGTGATGAGATAACTGGCTCTGTGGATATGAGGAAAGCGGTGATCGCGATATATCTTGACTTTAGCAAAGCTTTTGATATGGTGTCCCACAGTATTCTTGCCAGCAAATTAAAAAAGTATGGATTGGATGAATGGACTATAACACAGATAGAAAGCTGGCTAGATTGTTGGGCTCAGTGGGTAGTGATCAACAGCTCTATGTCTAATTTGCAGCCGGTATCGAGCAGTGTGCCCCAGGGGTCGGTCCTGGGGCCAGTTTTGTTCAACATCTTTATTAATGATCTGGATGATGGGATAGATTGCACCCTCAGCAAGTTCGCGGATGACACTGAACTGGGGGGAGAGGTAGATACGCTGGAGGGTAGGGATTAGGGTCCAGAGTGACCTAGACAAATTGGAGGATTGGGCCAAAAGAAATCTGATGAGGTTCAACAAGGACAAGTGCAGATTCCTGCACTTAGGACGGAAAAATCCTATGCACTGCTACAGGCTGGGGACCAACTGGCTAAGCAGCAGTTCTTCAGAAAAGGACCTGGATGGATGAGAAGCTGGATATGAGTCAGCAGTGTGCCCTTGTTGCCGGCATATTGGGCTGCATTAGTAGGAGCATTGCCAGCAGATCGAGGGAAGTGATTATTCCCCTCTATTAGGCATTGGTGAGGCAACATCTGGAGTATTGCATCCCATTTTGGTCCCCCCACTACAGAAGGGATGTGGACAAATTGGAGAGAGTCTAGCGGAGGGCAACAAAAATGATCAGGGGGCTGGGGCACATGACTTACAAGGAGAGGCTGAGGGAACTGGGCTTGTTTAGTCTGCAGAAGAGAAGAGTAAGGGGGGATTTGATAGCAGCCTTCAACTACCTGAAGGGGGGTTCCAAAGAGGATGGAGCTCAGTTGTTCTCAGTGGTGGCAGATGACAGATGGTCTCAGGTTGCAGTGGGGGAGGTCTAGGTTTGATATTAGGAAACACTATTTCACTAGGAGGGTGGTGAAGCACTGGAGTGGGTTACCTAGGGAGGTGGTGGAATCTCCATCCTTAAAGGTTTTTAAGGCCTGGCTTGACAAAGCGCTGCCTGGGATGATTTAGTTGGGGTTGGTCCTGCTTTGAGCAGGGGGGGTTGGACTAGATGACCTCCTGAGGTCTCTTCCAACCCTAATCTTCTATGATTCTATGACGGAGCCTGCCAAGGAAGTCTGGCTATCTTTCTGCTCCTTTCCATGTGCATGGAAAGATCACAGCAGGTCTAGTCACATTGAGGCAGAACTGAGAAAGTATGTGATCTGAAAGAGTGGACGTGCCCTCTACAGGAATCCACACTGGGGCATTTGAAACAATGTTGTATACAGCACTAGAAATCTGGTGTAAGGACACAATGCTGCACTGGCTCCCAGTGTATGGACTAAGTAGTCTAAAGGCAGGCAGTTTTTGTGCCCTTGTAGAGCCATGGTCTTCCAGGGATACAGTAGGTCATCTCTGCCCCCCCCCGCGATCTGCAAGCCAGCATGCCATTGTCCAACTGTAGTCCACTCTGACCCTGGAGAATTAATTCTTTAATTTCATTCCTCCACTTCTTGGTTTTCTGGCAATAGGGGAAGTCACCAGAGACTGTGGTGACCCATGGGTAGATAAGGGAGGGGTCACCATGTCCTGAGTGTTCATCACAAGGAGGAGACGGCATGGATATCTGGAAGGGGTGGGGGAGAAGTGCCTTGCCACAGGTGGGGAGGGAGCTAGAAGGGGACCCACAAGTGTCAGTCCCATAAAGAACAGTCCTGCCAATAGGTCTCTTCCATTGCTGATTTCTCACCTGGAGACCTGACAGCTCTGGCCTTTCTGATGGCAGCAGCCCCATTGCTCCAGCTGCTCCTTGAGGGCTACATTTCCTCTCTTGGCAATGACTATTTTGCTCACCCAGTGTCTTTAATCTCTGAGGTTGTTCTGCATATCAGGAGGATGTAGGAACCTTGCAGTCTTGGGACAGAGATGAGCATGCCCCTTGGGGGTTTGAGATTGAGTTGTCAGTGGTCAGAGAGGCCAAACTGCAAAAGACCAGTCTGTTCAGAGCTGGTCTTTACATGTGTTTAGGGCACCATTTTTTTCAATCTACACCTTTCCCCTAACATAGAGCTCCCCATGCTGAGTCTTGTGCCTCCCTGATAGCCCATCAGGATCCTGCTGCCAGCCCATCTTGATAATTAAAAAGAGAGATTACTGTGCCTCCTGGGGCTTGACCCACCACTGTTGACTGCCAGCTGCCTCTGCCTGCTGCCCAGTGGTCAGAGTGAGGACTCTGTCCTGAGCACTTCCTCCTCTCATGCCAAATGCTCCTCTTCCTTAGGTTGGCCCAACCCCATTGGCATCATGGGTAGGGTGACCAGATGTCCCGATTTTATAGGGACAGTCCTGATTTTTGGGTCTTTTTGTTACATGGGCTCCTATTACACCCCACCCCCTGTCCCAATTTTTCACATTTGCTGTCTGGTCACCCTAATCATGGGAAATTGCACCATCTTAAACAAGAGAAGAATTCAGTCCTTTGTGTTTTGTCATGCTGCCCGGTGTGAAGTTAAGAGCATGCCACCTTTGTGGGCTGTATTTCCCTGGAGTTCTTTGCAAACTGGCAGCTGTATTAAAACGGGCAGCTGCATTATCGGAAAAGCATGTGGTGCTGCCACAGTGATGTTCAGAGACCTGTGTGTACTTAGGGTTCTACTTGTACCCAGCCCATTCTTCTTGATTGGGGCAGGTCATGGCACTGCAGTAAGTGTTGAATTAGCTGAGAATAGGATAGAAGAGATTAGGTGAGAGGCTGGGGTATCCAGCTCCTTTAGAGGGATGGTTTATCTACTGTTTAATGCAGGGAATTGGCAATCAGGACTCCTAGCTTTTCCCCAGCTCTTCTGACTCGCTGTCTGACCACATGGAAAGTCACTTCCACTTTTTAAAAAAAGGAGTACTTGTGGCACCTTGGAGACTAACAAATTTATTTGAGCATAATCTTTCGTAGCTCATGAAAGATTATGCTCAAATAAATTTGTTAGTCTCTAAGGTGCCACAAGTACTCCTTTTCTTTTTGCGGATACAGACTAACACAGCTGCTATTCTGAAACTTCCCCTTTTTGTATCTCAGTTTCCCCATCTGTAAAATGGGGATAATAGTTGTCTTTCCCATAGGGTGTTGTGATACTTAAATTCAGCATTCTGAGAGCCCTGTACGTCAGGCACTAGAGATGTGCAGAGTTTTATTTTTATGTGCCCTGTATTTTCTCCATTTTGTTGTCGTCACTCTTTATGGCAAAGAATATTTGCATGGAGACAGAGAGCAAGATTGTGAGCTGATGTAAATCTGTATCTCTTCACTGAAATCAGTGGAGCTACAGTGATTTACATGAGCTGAGAATCAGTCCCAGACTCTTTGGCTAAGGTCACCTCTGTCACAAGAAAAAATGATGGAAGATGAAGCAGTAGAGACCACAAAGTGGCAAGGGCAGCCAGCCAAGGGGTTGGAAAGTTGGGCTGTGAGCCTTCACAGGACCCATGTTTGACTTAGGTCAGGGAGCTTTTGGAGATCCTGGTGGTGAGTCTTGTGTCCTTTAGTGACCTCACAAAGACTATGAGCGGGACTGCATCAATTCCCTCCCTTCGGCGATGTCTCTTTATTTTTCCCTTTTTTGCAGCATGCCTCTCAGTCTGAATGGCAAGTAACAGGATTACAGCTGAGCTACATCTAAAATAAATTGCACCAGCCTCCAAATAGAACAAAGGAGCAAAGTGCTAAATTTGTCATTTTATAAATAAAGCAGGAGAGGGAATATTTTTCAAGATATTAAATAAAATTCCCTTAATTAGAAATGTGAGAAAATGTTGCTAAGGAATTCATCAGGTACCAGGGATTTGCCTAATCTGCCCCTCTCCCACTATTAAATAGAGGCCTGGGCTTAGAACAGGTGCTGTGGAATTGACCCACGAAATTCATTTGCTCAGCCATCATACCGCATTTCAGTAGGGATTGGGACTTGCATACAGCCATAGGAAATACACTCCTGGGATGCACCTAACCAGTTGCAACACAACCTTTATTATAGCAGATTCTGCCCACTTTGAGCAATGCCCCAATTCACCCATAACACATACACCCTGCCTTTGTGCTGTACTGAATAGGAGCTACTTACACCTGTTTTACATTCAGCACTTAACCTACGCCACAGAAAGAACACATCTGCTGAATTTTACCTAACTGCTGTCAATCTCCTGTTCCCTACTGCTGACACAGCTTACATAATGCAGCACTGAAATGAGGCATACTAGATCTCTCACACCTGTATCTCTTTCCTTTGATCACACAGCCAGGGATCAGGGAGAGGGGCTCACATACACCCCAGAGGGGCACGGCCCCTCAAATCACCTCCTAGCACAATCACAGCTCTTCTGCGCTACACCTAACACAGTGAATGCAGCTGGAGTGCATACAGATAATTCCCACTGGTTACTGACAGCTTCAGCAGAGCAGAGTTAAGGTTGTTAACTCTGGTTTTCAGAAGTGAGTTAGAAATACCTTAATTTCCTAGTTTTCACAAGTTTGAGTTTTGCTAAACTCAACATTCTGGAAGGCCACAAAATACCACTGGAAAACCTTAACTCTGCATTAACCAAGTTTTTTGTCAGTGAAAAAAGGAAATAAGATGGAATGGGTTGTGTGACGGTGCCCCCCATAAGGCTTTATGGAAATATGCTTATGAATATATATGACATAACTGGAATTTGTTCTACGCTACATATGCCATGTAACATATCTATGTAAAGGTTATAATCTACTGAATCTATTAATCCTATTTGAATGCATGTATCGTTTTTGTATTCAAAGTTATGAATATTGGCCATGTACTGGCTTGATTTCTAAATTACCTTAGTAGAGCATTTGGTCAGTTCCTGGAGAAAGGAATTCTCAAAGTTAAGTGCCCAATCAAGAAGCACTTAAGGAACAATGCATCTTGGAAGGCTCCAATCCACATAAGAAGACTTCCTAGAGACAGTCCAGATACCACATGGGCAATGGCTTCTGCTTGTAAAAACTGTGAGTCATGCGTGGACATGTGACTGGCCCAGGTGACTCCAGAACTCTATCTTGGAGCTGGACTTTGCATAGGAGAGAGGAGGGTGTCTCCACCCACAAGAGAAAGTCTATTTAAGCCTGTGGGAGACCCCTCCATTTTGTCTTGAGCTAGCTAAGGAGGTAGCCTTTCCACCAGCAAGGATACCTGAAAGAAACTGGAACAAAGGACAGTAACTACAGGGGGTGTGAGTGATTGTTGGACCCAGACTAGAAATAGACTAGTCTGTAAAAGAGAGCTTACTGGAACTGGTGAGGATTTTATCTGTATTCAGTTTGATTAGACATAGACTTGCGTGTTTTATTTGATTTTGCTTGGTAATTCACTGTTCTGTCTGTTACTACTTGGAACTACTTAAATCCTACTTTCTATATTTAATACAATCACTTTTTACTTATTAGTTAACTCAGAGTATGTATTAATACTTGGGGGGCAGCAAACAGCTGTGCATATCTCTCTATCGGTGTTATAGAGGGCAAACAATGTATGAGTTTACCCTGTATAAGCTTTATACAGGATAAAACGGATTTATTCAGGGTTTGGACCCCATTGGGAGTTGGGCACCTGAATGTCAAGGACAGGAACACTTCTGTAAGCTGCTTTCAGTTAAGCCTACAGCTGTTAGGGGACATGGTTCAGACCTGGGTCTGGGTTTGCAGCAAGCTAATGGGCCTGGCTCAAACCAGGCAGGGCACTGAAGTCCTAAGTTGCCAGGGCAGGAAAGCAGGGGCAGAAGTAGTCTTGGCATATCAGGTGACCGCTCCCAGGGGGTTTCTGTGATCCAACCCGTCACAGGTTGGATACCCCATAAATTCTGTAAGGAATATAAAGGACCATGGTAATGCAGATAGATCCTTTTCAAGTGCTGGGTTGATAGAGGAGGGAAGGAATGGTGAATCTGTCTTGTGTAGGTGTTGGGGTTGTGGAAGGGAGGGAATGGGGTCTTTAGTTTTCAGGCATTGACATAGAAGCAAGGCAAGAGAGACTGCAGTCTCTCCACTGCAATTCTTGGGAAGGGAGGGGAGAAGAAGTGATAATGAGAAGGAGAAGTCAGAAGTGGGAATGGGAAGGAGAGTTCGCTTTCCAAAGCACATGGGTGGAGAGCTGGGGTAACTTTTCAAGGCACTAAAGAGCAAGGGTAGAGGGAGGGTAGGGGACTTTTCAAGGTGCTTCTTCTATGGAAAGCCTCTCTTCTGTTTAGAGAAAAAAAATCTCTTCAAAGACAAAATGCTACTAGGCAACATGAATTTAGAACAGTTGAATGATGAAGCTGCTCATGATGAACTTGGAAAACTCAGAAGTAGGTCAAGTTTTAAACTATATGAGAACAAAGACATTAAGATTTCACAGAGGAGGCTTTCTTGTTCTGGTGGTAAATTAAAAACTGGAGGAATAAATGCAAAGGCAGTTGATATAAAACTGAGTGGGAAACATTCCAACAGGATTATTGTATCACCCTGTCATGACTGCATTACTCAGGACTCTCCATCACTGAGACATGACTACATCACTTTTTCTGTTAGAAAAACATCCACCACCTCTTCTGTATCACAGCACAGTACCCAGGAGCCTTCATCACCAAGACATGACTGCATCACCTCTGCTATAGCACTGTATAGCAACAGGGAGCCACTTGCAGTGAGTGGGTGATCTCTGCTGTATTTTAGCCAAAGTATTGAGTGACTGAGTTCTTGACTATTCTGATTCCATCATGAACCTCATCATTCCTGCTGGATTTTATTTCTTTTCTTTTCAAACCATTGCCACCCATGTGTGTTCCCTCTTTTATTCACAGGTACAGCTCCCCTTGTGAACCACCAGCAAAGTCATGGCTTCAGTTCTCTCACCAGATATTACTGAAGGGAACTGCCAGGTTGTCCCATTGGCCTCACTCACTGTTACACAGAGCTCGCTTTCCCAGATGTCACTCATGAGATCTGTCACTGTCATCCAGGGTAATTTGTGAGAAACAGAAGAACAAGTTTCCGTAGTTCATGTTTCTTTAAACACTCCATTTCAGGAGTCCAGCATCAAATGATACCCTCATTTTCTTCCCCACAGTCCTGCTCCTTGCACACCAAGGAGACCTGCTTCGGAGACCTGCTTCCCAGACCTTGCCTGTCTCTCTCCTAGAGCATCAGATTCATACTCCCTCCCTCCCTGTTGTTCTGTTCTTCTCTTTAATCCTGACTCTTCCCCTGACTCCTGGCCCTGCTGTGAAATTCCCCTATCGCTCATCACGTCTCAGGCAGACACTGCGGCTGCCCCATTCACACAGCCCCATTTCTCTAAGCAAGGTCTCTCAGGCTCTCACATGCTTGTTTTCCTGCAATTCAGAGGGTATTATCCCCTGTTATCTTGTGTTTTGGGGCAGGCCCTTCCTTAGTGAGGGTCCGTTTGTCCACTAACAAGGCCCACACAAGCAAAGCAAGTTGCTTCTGGAACCTCTCTTTTGGAGGCCTGTCATAAATATAAAGGGAAGGGTAACCACCTTTCTGTATACAGTGCTATAAAATCCATCCTGGCCAGAGGCAAAACCCTTTCACCTGTAAAGGGTTAAGAAGCTAAGGTAACCTAGCTGGCACCTGACCCAAAATGACCAATGAGAGGACAAGATTCTTTCAAATCTGGAGTGGTGGGGGGGAAATAAAGGGTAAGTCTGTCTGTATGATGCTTTTGCCGGGAACAGATCAGGAATGCAGACTTAGTAAGTAATCGAGCTAGAAATGCGTTAGATTTTCTTTTGTTTAATTGCTGGTAAAATAACCTCTGCTGGAGGAAATGTATATTCCTGTTTTTGTGTCTTTTTGTAACTTAAGGTTTTGCCTAGAGGGATTCTCTATGTTTTGAATCTGTTTACCCTGTAAGGTATTTACCATCCTGATTTTACAGAGGTGATTCTTTTACCTTTTCTTTAATTAAAATTCTTCTTTTATGAACCTGATTGCTTTTTCATTGTTCTTAAGACCCAAGGGTTTGGGTCTGTGTTCACCTGTACCAATTGGTGAGGATTCTTATCAAGCCTTCCCCAGGAAAGGGGGTGTAGGGCTTGGGGGGATATTTTGGGGGAGTACGTCTCCAAGTGGGCTCTTCCCTGTTCTTTGTTTAAAACGCTTGGTGGTGGCAGCATAGGGTTCAAGGACAAGGCAAAATTTGTATTTTGGGGAAGTTTTTAACCTAAGCTGGTAAGAATAAGCTTAGGGGGTCTTTCATGCAGGTTCCCATATCTGTACCCTAGAGTTCAGAGTGGGGAAGGAACCTTGACATGGTGGCAGAGCGGTGGGATCATTTTGAACCAGAAGCACAGCAGGATTTTAAAAGGTGATTGCAGCTGTAGATTCTGTCTCTCTGCCTCGGGGACAGAGCAGCAGGCATAACAAAAGGATTTTTCTGTAGGCTGAGAACAGCTATCAGAGAGGAAAAACAAAAGGAAATTTAACGCATTTCTAGCTAGATTTCTTACTAATTTAACAGGAGTTGTAAGTCTGCATTCCTGATCTGTTCCCGGCAAAAGCATCGCACAGACAGACTGAACCTTTGTTTCCCCACCCTCCAGATTTGAAAGAATCTTGTCCTCTCATTGGTCATTTTGGGTCAGGTGCCAGCTAGGTTACCTTAGCTTCTTAACCCTTTACAGGTGAAAGGGTTTTGCCTCTAGCCAGGAGGGATTTTATAGCACTGTATACAGAAAGGTGGTTACCCTTCCCTTTATATTTATGACAAGGCCCCACATCCCATGAGAGTTCTGGAACTCAACTGATATCCGTTATCTTCCTCTCCAGCAGCAGGACCGGAGAAAGAGGTGTCAGCTCACTGTCAACCCCATCTTTTCCCCTCAGCAAAAGAGGAGGCAACTCATGGCCAGATTTCCCCATTCTAGCAGTTTGGCACCTGCAAAGCACAAGGGTGGTTTTGTCTCCTATTGTCATTCCCTGCTTCTGTCTCCAGTCTCTCCTCTGGGGAGGTAGAGGTAGTGCTTGGAAAAAAGGTACATGGCAGGTCTCCTGGTTCCTGACCTGCCCATTATCAGGGCTTGGATAGCAGAAATTTCCTGCAGGGAGACCGAAGGACTTGCCCCTATAAGGGGACACTATCGTCTCCATCACACATCAACTAATGGGCCACAAGCTCACATTGAAAGCCAAGCAGGCAAGGAAAATGGTATGCACAAAAGAGGCTCAGGGCACCAGTGTCTCCGTTTCTCCATCCTCTTGAGAGTTTCTCTGAAATATGCATTATTCTAGCTCACACAGAGATGGACTTTTTTGGGTGCATGTGGGTAAGGGGTAGGGACTTGTTTGTTTAGCCTCCCTGTCCCCAGGCTACTGCCCTTTGAGAGAGAACAGTGTGTTCTTTGCTCCTGGCAGCCACACTCAACCTGACACAGTTGGTTTGGTGGGAGCCACAGAGCAGGCAGGGATGACTCATTCTGCCTCAATGGCTCATTCAGGAGCTGCAGGGAGAAGCTATTTATAACCAGCCCTTTCAGGTTCAGTGCAGCAGCATCTTCAACACAGGGAAAGGGGCGGGGGGGATTTTTCAGTTACAAATATAAACACTACAGTGCCTCCAGAGGCACCTAGCGAGCAGCTGACCTCAGCCACTCCTCTATCCCAGTCCCTTTGCCCAGCTCTCTGCATGTGTTCTTGTCCCACCTTGGGCTCTGCCCATAACCCATGTGCACAAAACACAGACTCTTGCCATTAGTCTAGCTGTCACCCATTCTGCCTGTCAGTGATCCTAGCAAACTCACCTCACTCTGTCTGTCTTGTCATTGAAGCAAGTTTCTTCCCTGGATGGTCTCAAACAATCATCATACCAACAGGAAACCCCATCTAAAACCCTCTGAGGTAGGGTTGCCAACGTATTTAAAAAAAGAGGAACTGTTTTCTCCGCATACCCGCCCCAGCCCTCCTCCTGATATTATATATTATTAAAAATAATTAATAATAAGCAGTTCTTGTAGGAGCAGGGTTTTATAATTGTACTATAAGAATAGAGGTACTAATGTATGTCTTGATTTCATTTTAAGAATGACCCTCTGGGACACTGGTAGGAATGCATCTGGCAGACTGCCAGTGTCTATACTGATGTTAAGGCAGGGACAGACCAGAACAATCCTTATGACTGATTATAGTCACCCTTTTGTTTTAGGATAAGTATAATGTCTACTATGGTTTCCTATATGTATTACAAATTAGGCACTCTAGTTAAATATACATTTCTTTGTTTTAAGGTTTAGTGAGTATAAGACAGGATTTTGTATTAATCTATGATAAATAGATTAGAGAAATGTTGAGGGCCTGAAGCCCCAATGTGAATTGTTTTAGTTATAAGATTTAGCAAGACTTTAATTTGCAATGTATTCTGCATACCTTTGAAGATTTCTGTGAGAGACTGTTTTGTGTAAATGAGGAATGCATGCATCAGGAAAAGATAAGGTGTGAAAGCCATCACAAGTGTCCAGATGGTCAAGGAAAAAATGAGAGACTTGGAAACACCAGGAGACAATCAGAAATATCCATTGTATCCGAGAATAAACATGTTAGCAGCTTTGAGGACGTCAGAGGTGAGGCAGGCACCCCCGAAGGCGAGACAACAAATAGGAGATAACGATGGGAAGCCTGACAATAACCATCAAATGATAACAGCAGAAAACCCCAAGATTAACACCACTTAAGGACTAATGATTACAGGATGACATTGCAAAATGCATGGACTCAAATGGGAATTTACAACTATAAAGATAGGGTGTTTTGCCATGGAACTCTGGGTTCAGTCCTGCAAAACCTCAGAGCATTGGAGCGCGACCGACAGAACCCAGCTCCTCACTCGTGTTCAGTCTAACTGGCCATTAGATTGACTTGAGCTACAACAGACTAGTAACTATAAAAACATCAACTGGCAGGACTGTGTGCATAATGTGTGTGTGTGTGTGTGTGTGACTGAAAAGCATATGCTAACTGTTGTATTTTCAATAAATATGGTGTATTTGCCTTCTTTCTTTTCTAAAAGATCCCGTGTGCTTTGTTTAGCATAACACTCTCCTACATTCACCATAAGTATTTCTTGCTGCTTTTTGCAGCACTCAGCAACTCCAAATCTTGTTGTACAGAGATGAAAAAATAAGGGATGTCCCTTGTAATAAAGGACTGTTGGCAACCCTAGAGTGTCCCTTGTATAAGAGCTAATGCTGTAATTTATGGGATTCCTGAGTTATTTTCCTGACCCTGCCACAGACTCAATTTCTCCATATGTTAAATGGGGACAATGATACCTATCTTTGCTTAGCATATTGAGATCTATGGATGAAAAGCACCCCCATGTTGTTGTTTTACCAAAGAAAGGGGCACAGACTAATAAGAAATCACATCACATAATAGCAGGGGACAGCATGTTCAAGAGAAATATTTTCTATAAGCATCTACCTGTCTAGATCTAAATACTTCTGTGGCATGCATCATGGAGATTCTGAGCATGTTTCAGGATTCTGAATTTTTATGTTAAAATAAATGGTTTTGATTTGTCTGTTCTCTAAGATGCTTTTGAAGTCAAGTCTTCAACAACCCCATGAGCTCCTTTTGCCTTGATATTGAGTGTGTCCCTTACCATACTCTTAAACCAATGTACATATTGGGAACAACACAGATCAAAGAGCTGCATGGCTCGCATCATTCTGGAACCCCTTCCCACAGATTCTGCACTTTTCAGCTAAGCTGTTAGCAGCAGGACAGTGGGGTGGGAGGAAGTTTTGTTTCATGGTCTCTGTGTGTATATAATGTCTTCTGCAGTTTCCACGATATGCTATGCATCCGATGAAGTGAGCTGTAGCTCACGAAAGCTCATGCTCAAATAAACTGGTTAGTCTCTAAGGTGCCACAAGTACTCCTTTTCTTTTTTCTTTTTACGAATACAGACTAACACGGCTGTTACTCTGAAACCTGCACTTTTCAGCTGGCTCTGCAGAATCACTTCACTATGGGCCTCCTCTCTTTTCCCATTCTCACCTCTTTGTTTCTCATGTCCATTCCCACCAACAAGACCACTGCTCCTTCATTGTGTATAGCCATTATACAGTGCCAGTGCCTCCATAGGCCATCTGGCACATCCACAGCTGCTAAATCTATACCAGCAGGCCATCTGCTCTTCAGAGTTCCCCCAGCTGCCCAACTCCCTTCACTGCTGCTCCCTTACATGGCTGCCTTAAATCATTGCACCCTCAATCTTCTGGGCTTATTGGCCCTATTAGTAGTGTCATTTCATTAATAGTCTTGGCCCTGAAGCCATAAGATAAATAACTATATGAATAGCACACACTTATAAAATAGCCAAACAGTGATGCTGCAGGAATCATTCCTTTCCCAGTGTCCAACTATGAAGTTTCTGGTGGAGACCAGTAAATGTAAAAAGACCTTGTATTCTTCAGTGGCTGACCAGGGCTTGCATTAGGCTGATGAGCAGTGGTATGGCAGATCAGCACATCTCTCAAGCTGCTATCTTCTTCCAAATCTCAGCTTTCACTTTTTAAAAAAATCAGGGCTTTGTCTACACTTAAAATGCTGCAGCAGCAGAGCTGCACTGATGCAGCTGCACCACTGTAGCGCTTCAGTGAAGATGTTCTTTGCCAACAGGACAGAGCTCTCCCTTCAGCATAAAAAACCTACCTCTGCAAGCGACAAAAGCTTTGTCTGTGGGAAAACTCTCTCGCCAACAGAGAGCTGTGCACACGAATGCTTATGTTGGTGTAACTTACGTTGCTTATGTGGAATAATCACACCCCTGAGCGACATAAATTTTGCCAACATAGGCTGTAGTGTAATCCTAGCCGAAGTGCTATCTGCACCAGGAGTTAGATTGGTATAACAGCATTGCTCAGGGGTGTAGTTATATCAACATAAATTGCTAGTGTAGACCAAGCCTCAGTGTCTGTCTGTGGTGGTTGTAAAGAGAAACTAAAAAATGTGAAATAAGTAACTGATGCAGAGGTGTTTACATGAGCCTGCAGAGAGGTTGGGACAATATCTCTAATAGATGGGAACTGCACCATTCATTTCAGTGAGGTGTTAACTCAGATGACTAGTGATGATAAATTAAATGTCAACACTATTAGCTATTTCATTTCTTGACTCATCTTGCATAGGCCATGAGATGGTACCCGGAGCTGTCCTTGGCCCATGGTCGCAGGATTATCCTTTCCAGCAGCTGTCTTGCCCATTTCCCCTTCTCTGCTCTGGACACGAGCTGGCACTTACCTCACCTGTTTCAGACCAAGTACTCCCTGCATATCTCACCATCTTCTCTTTGACTTAGGGTTGATGACGCTCTTCAGGAAAGCTCAGGAGTTGACAACTACCCCCTCCAAGCCCAAGAGGCCATGATCTAAGTGCCAAGTGTGAGCTGCCCCGGTCAGTCTCCATGATCCCAGAGTTGTCAGGGCCATGGAGGGGAGATCAAGAGTGTGTGCATGTCAGAGGCTCAGGAAGGATTTACCTTCCTGCAATTCCAATTGCTTGTTTTCTATCTGGGGAAAATCCCTTTTGACAGCCTGGGCGGAGAGCTTCTAATTCCCATCTATGGCTCATTTTTCACTTCAATCCCTCAGCGAAAGGATTTTAATGCTTGATGGATTCAAACTAAATTATTTCTGTTACTGTGGCTTTGCAAAAGCCTCTAGGGTGTGTGTGTATGCAGGGGAGGAGGGCTGGGGCTTGTTTTTGTTACATTCCAATAAGCCCCCTCTCCAAGGGAAATACAGTTCATTTCTTCATTTAGGAGCTTCTTACTGATGATCCCTCTCATGTTGTCTTTCTGGCTCTTAGATCACAGCAGTGCCCATAGAAGAGCTGCCATTTCAGGGGCAAATCAGTGTCCCTTTCCTCTGCTCCACACCAGTATTTCTAGTACAAATTTCTACAAAAATAAAACAACCATCAGGATGTGCTCCAGGAATGGCACTGGAGTAGTGGTTGGCTGGGTGGACGTGTGCATCTTCCACAGCCCTTGCCTCTCATAACAGGACTCTTTGCAGGGAACGGGGAAGTGGCACTGGTTATGTGACTAGCAATTACAGCCTGGTACATGGCATCACCTTAGCTGAGTTCTATTCCTATTTCTGCCACTGACTCACTATGTGACCGTGGGCAGGTAATGTCCTCTCCTGTGCCTAAGTTTCTCTTACTGTAAAATAGGGATCATGATGTCTGTCTT
This sequence comes from Natator depressus, assembly GCF_965152275.1. Classification (NCBI taxonomy): domain Eukaryota; kingdom Metazoa; phylum Chordata; order Testudines; family Cheloniidae; genus Natator; species Natator depressus. The sequence goes on from NC_134248.1 coordinate 10,979,082, forward strand.
ACAGCAGGAGCAGTGGTTGTGAAAATTAATCCATGCTTCTAAAGTGTTCTGAGATCCTCAGATGCGTGGGACTATAGAAGGGGAAAGTATTGTTATTTATTCCAGTCCCAGGTTCTCCCATCAACAAAAGTCACTATAGGGAACGATGAAGGGGCACTGCCTGTGAGAGAACTTGTTCCAGGCCCAGACTTTCCCAGCGGGAGGCTCTCTAGGGAATTGTATAGCCACAAAGGCTATGGAGAAGCTCAGAGCTCCTCCAGTCCCAGTGTCTCCCAGAAGGTGACACTAAACTGGGAGGAATGGTAGATACGCTGGAGCATAGGGATAGAATACAGAGGGACCTAAACAAATTAGAGGATTGGGCCAAAAGAAATCTGATGAGGTTCAACAAGGACAAGTGCAGAGTCCTTCACTTAGGACAGAAGAATCCCAAGCACTGCTACAGACTAGTGACCGAGGGGCTAGGCGGTAGTTCTGCAGAAAAGGACGTAGGGGTTTCAGTGGACGAGAAGATGGATATGAGTCAACAGTGTGCCCTTGTTGCCAAGAAGGCTAACAGCATTTTGGGCTGTATAAGTAGGAGCATTGCCATCAGATCGAGGGACGTGATCATTCCCCTCTATTCAGCATTGGTGAGGCCTCATCTGGAGTACTGTGTCCAGTTTTGGGTCCCACATTACAAGAAGGATGTGGAAAAATTGGAAAGAGCCCAGCAGAGGGCAACAAAAATGATTAGGGGGCTGGAGCACATGACTTATGAGGAGAAGCTGAGGAAACTGGGATTATTTAGTCTGCAGAAGAGAAGAATGAGGGGGGATTTGATAACTGGTTTCAACTACCTGAAAGGTGGTTCCAAAGAGGATGGATCTAGACTGTTCTCAGTGGTACCAGATGACAGAACAAGGAGTAATGGTCTCAAGTTCAGTGGGGAGGTTTAGGTTGGATATTAGGAAAAACCTCTTTCACTAGGAAGGTGATGAAGCACTGGAATGGGTTACCTAGGGAGGTGGTGGAATCTCCTTCCTTAGAGGTTTTTAAGGTCAGGCTTGACAAAGCCCTGGCTGGGATGATTTAGTTGGGGATTGGTCCTGCTTTGAGCCGGGGGTTGGACTAGATGACCTCCTGAGGTCCCTTCCAACCCTAATATTCTATAATTCTATAAGGCATCTGTTGGGTAAGTAAAATACATTTTCAAAATGAAATCAGTACTATTTGCCCAATTATAACGTGATACAGAATAGGAGTACTTGTGGCACCTTAGAGACTAACCAATTTATTTGAGCATAAGCTTTCGTGAGCTACAGCTCACTTCATCGGATGCTGTAGCTCACGAAAGCTTATGCTCAAATAAATTGGTTAGTCTCTAAGGTGCCACAAGTAGTCCTTTTCTTCTTGCGAATACAGACTAACATGGCTGTTACTCTGAAACCTGTGATACAGAGTGGCATTTCTCTGGTAATAAGGACAAGCTGAGGCCATCAGAGGTGCTGTTTCCTGGACAATGGCAGGAGAGATGGCCTGGTTTCTACGGGAGATGATTGTCTGCTCATTCGAACACTCTGTGGAAGATTTTTTCTTTCTTTCTTTTTCTTTTTATTTATATATATATATAGAGAGAGAGAGTAAATAAAATGACCACAGACTGCACATGCCTAAGAGAAGGAAGACGTCCTAGTCTCCTCCTCTCCTCTCCCAGTTTTTCCTCTTTTTTGTTGCTCTGTCTCGTGACCTCTACATAGGTTTTTGAATTGATGCTTGAGATTTCTCCCCCTCTGCCCCGCCAAAGATATCACTTCCCAGCACCTCGTTTGCCTTTGATCACAGCCTTGCAGATGGCTCTGACATTGTGCGCATTCCCTACAGCAGTGCAAAGCCTTAATCCTTTTAATAGCTGGAGGTTTTCAGTTTAAGTCATTTATTAATATTCATTCTTAATTGTAAAGCATTTTAGTGACATCTGAAAATCTGTCTTACGTAATGTCCTTATTCACACTTGAGTCCTTCAGATCTGGAGTGCCAGGAAATAACTCCCTCTCTCTTTTGATCTCCCCGTTCTGTCATTAGTCCTTGTGCCTTTAATACACAAAGTCATTAAAAACATACAATACATTTCAAGTGTTTAAGCTCAGTTAATGTATATTTAAAAAAAATCCTACTGTATTATGTGGAGTGTAATTTGCTGTCATGTTTGCATTTAAGTGCTGCAGCAGTCAGCAACAGGAGTAGAGTAGAAGACTCCATAAAGTCTTCTAGGGGTCTTGTTATGCAGATCTAATTCACCTGGGAAGACTTCAGATAATACTGTGATGTATGCTATAGAAAACTATGAGATAGAAGATTTTTCACAAAGTCCTGAGTGTTGCTAACTTTCTATATGCAACAGCTCTTGGGAATGGGAGTAAGTGATAGAGAACCTAGGACTTTTAAATGGACACAAATTAGACGTCAAGAATTATAACATTCAAAAACCAGTTGGAGAATTCTTCAATCTCTCTGGTCACTCGATTACAGGCCTAAAAGTGGCAATATTACAACAAAAAAACTTCAAAAACAGACTCGAATGAGAGACTGCTGAATTGGAATTAATTTGCAAACTGGACACCATTAAATTAGGCTTGAATAAAGACTGGGAGTGGATGTGTCATTACACAAAGTAAAACTATTTCCCCATGTTTATTTTCCCCCTTACTATTCCTCACACATTCTTGTCAACTGCTGGAAATGGCCCACCTTGATTATCACTACAAAAGGTTTTTTTTTTTCCCTCGCCTGCTGGTAATAGCTAACCTTACCTGATCACTCTTGTTACAGTGTGTATGGTAACACCCATTGTTTCATGTTCTCTGTGTATATAAAATCCCCCTACTGTATTTTCCACTGAATGCATCTGATGAAGTGAGCTGTAGCTCATGAAAGCTTATGCTCAAATAAATGTGTTAGTCTCTAAGGTGCCACAAGTACTCCTTTTCTTTTTTAGAGAGTTAGGGATCCTGGGGACTAGGAACCAATAGCTCACTTATTTTTATAGATATTCCAGCAAGGCACTGAGCTGGGGAAAGGATCCTAGCTGGTCCAGAGTCATAATGAGCCTTGTTCAGTCTGAAGTTCTTAGGTCTGCTTTGAACTCCTTGAAGATGATTATTCCTTTCCTGACTACAGTACTGAGTCTAGTTGGTTCAGTTAGCTGCCAGCCTTTTCCAAATGTCAATTGCAATGTTTGCATCTTTTAGTGAGTGCTTAAAGTAGTCTTTAAAACCAAATACTGGCCTGTTCACTGATGTGAACCTTCCTGTAGCTGATTCGGAGACTTTCTTTAGGAGACAAGCCCAGAGCACTTTCAAACATTCCTTACTCAGCATAGTTGAATAAGAGCAGCAGTTGGTATCTTTGATTGAAAATCTGTTCTTACCAGATTTGTGGCCAAATTCTGCAGGTTTAAATTGTTTGCATGAGCTTCTGTAAAGCATCTGAATATTTGGGTGTGTAGGGAAACTAAACTTGAACTCCAAGAGTTTGATCCTTCTCTAAATTACACTGGTGAAAATCATGAGTAATTCCATGGAAGTCATTGGAAGCAAGTTGGTGTGAGATCAGTATCAGGCGTCTTAATCTTTTGATGTTTTCCCATTATTAGTCCATGAGGGACACTACTATGTCATTGCAGAGCCTCCTTCTTCCCTTTTAAACTAGATAGTTCAAAACCAGGCTGTTGTTTCCTCTGAGCAAAAGACTCCACCACTAAAACTTGTTTTCAGTAGGATGCTGTCAGATTAAGTTTGGCTCAAATCTAGGTGGTGTGTAGGGAGGAAAAAAACTTTGATAAGACCTGAAACCAAGATAATTGTTTCTATTAAATTAAAAATTAAGTAAAGTCCAGTGGAAACAGTGTTGTGAGTTTTTAAAGAAATAAACAACACCATCCTTTGTTCACAATCCAAACCTTGCTGCATAGAGATAATACATGAGAAACTGAAAGTGAAGCTGACTTGAAACTGACTAGATACCCAAAGTGAAGTGACTGCCCTTTTCAGTTCCTTGTACAGCCTGAAAGAAATGCAAAGAGTAGACAAAGAGCATTCATGCTAAATTAGATTTTGAAAATTATTTCAGTTTTCATACACTGGTGTTATTAATAACTAGATAAATTTGAGAAGTGAGCTTGAACATCAAATCTGAACCGCTTCCTTCATCCCAGCTTGGAAAAGGATGGGGGTATAGATCTGGACCTATTCCTATATTTTTAGGGTCAGGATCACAAAAAAACAAAACAAAAGGAGCCTAGTTTCTTGCATCTGGTTTGGATGCTGCCCAAGAAGACAGGGAAAAAAAATCACTTCTGAAGCCGCAATACTTAATACTTTGTACTTAAATAGAAATCCTTAAATAGAAATCAAATGGTTTCAAAACACTTCAGAAAAGTGGATAAGTGTAACTACCTACTTTACATATAAAGTAACCAAGGCACAATGAGATGAAGGGGCCGATTGTTATAGGTGGATGTCAGCATCTGGCCTCAACTGTCTCAGATAAAGTCACGGGGGATCAGAAAGGGGACTAGAACCCAGGTGTCCTGACTTTCAGCCCCCGTGCTGTATCCACTAATTTGTGCTACCTCGAAAAAAATAGGGAGGTGATTTTTGCCATTGCAGGTAACTTTGAGCGCCTGTGTCTTATCTTCTTACTAAGATCAAATGTGGCCTGTTTGTAGTATTTTCATCTAAAACATGCTCTACTATACAGTCCCAGATAAAACAGCTACTCTTTCCATATGTGCTAATTTGCCCCTGTAAAAACTTGTCTCCTTGCCTTATGGAAAATTACTGTAGAGTTTAATAGCAATGAAACCAAGACATTTCTCTAGGTAGTTAGTAAGGTTCTATAAAAATTGGTTTGAAAAACCCTATAAAATGTAATAGAAAATGACAACCTTACAATGGAGGGTTTTTTAATCATCCTGTGGAATTTAATAGAGGATGCTATCCCTGCTAAAGAATTCCATAGCGTGGTTCAGAAAACATCTATACTAAGCAAAAAGAAAAGGAGTACTTGTGGCACCTTAGAGACTAACCAATTTATTTGAGCATGAGCTTTTGTGAGCTACAGCTCACTTCATCGGATGCATACTGTGGAAGCTGCAGAAGACATTATATACACACAGAGACCGTGAAACAATACCTCCTCCCACCTCACTCTCCTGCTGGTAATAGCTTATCTAAAGTGATCATCAAGTTGGGCCATTTCCAGCACAAATCCAGGTTTTCTCACCCTCCGCCCCCCACACACAAACTCACTCTCCTGGAAATGTCCCACCTTGATTTTCATGCACGTTGTAAGGAGAGTGGTCACTTTGGATAGGCTATTACCAGCAGGAGAGTGAGTTTGTGTGTGTGGTTTTTGGAGGGGGGTGAGGGGGTGAGAGAACCTGGATTTGTGCAGGAAATGGCCCACCTTGATTATCATACACATTGTGAAGAGAGTGGTCACTTTGGATGGGCTATTACCAGCAGGAGAGTGAGTTTGTGGGGGGCGGGGGTGGAGGGTGAGAAAACCTGGATTTGTGCTGGAAACGGCCCAACTTGATGATCACTTTAGATAAGCTATTACCAGCAGGAGAGTGAGGTGGGAGGAGGTATTGTTTCATGGTCTCTGAGTGTATATAATGTCTTCTGCAGCTTCCACAGTATGCATCCGATGAAGTGAGCTGTAGCTCACGAAAGCTCATGCTCAAATAAATTGGTTAGTCTCTAAGGTGCCACAAGTACTCCTTTTCTTTTTGCGAATACAGACTAACACAGCTGTTACTCTGAAACCTATCTATACTAAGGTTATTATTTTCTATTCAATTCTATAGGACTTGTCCATAAAAGTAAGGGTCCTTCATTCTAATCCAATCCAACCCCCTAGAGGCATGTTAGGAAGTTGAACTTCATTTCTGTATCATGCAGTTTCCATCAGAAATGGAAGTACCTCACACCAATACTTTGTGAACATTTTTTTGGTTTTGTTTTGCCTGCTAGGATTTGTAACCACCCCACTTTCTGTCCATTTTGACAAGCTGCTGGCACAGTCACTCTGTGCTGCTGTGTATGTGAATTTGTGACATTTGAGAATGCACTAACACCTGGTTCCTTGTTCTTCACCTTAAAAAATCCACTGGAATGAGCAGGTGTTCAAGATTTATTTTAGGCCTACAAATGGGGCACAAAATATGCCTAGTGCACGGGGATGTAAGTCAGGAGACCTAGAGTCTATTACCAGCTCCTCTGCTGTCTTGGTATATTTGCTGGACAAATCATGTCACCGTCCCGTGCCTCAGTCTCCCCATCTGTAAAATATGGATAATTACTCTTACCCTCTTTTGGAAAGTGTGTTGCCATCCTGGAAGATGTAGTAAGTACTCTGAGCTGGGTTGTAGTCCCTAAAAAAGATTTTTTGCTTTTTGCCCAATATTTCTTAATGCAATCCTCTTTATTGTTCAGTTTGTGCTCTAGTATATAGGATTCAGTGAAAGCTCAGTTAAGTGACATGGGATTTAAATTCCCAGGGAACAGGGAGCCAAATAAGAGCAAATCTCATACCAAATTCAGGTTTATTTGTCTATCACAAGATTCAGTCTATTAACATCATTACTAATTATTATAACAATTTCCAGTTCTATAGCACTTTTCACCCTGAAAGATCCCAGTTCTCTTTTCACACTGTATATCTAGAGATCTTTCTCCCACCACTGAAATGCAGCCATCTTTGAGATGGGACACCATAAGCGTTCTGTATTTATAACGGTACTGTAGGAGAAGTGAGCAATGACTTCAGCTGAAACTGAAGGGTAAGTTAGGCAGAATGGCTGATCTTCAAAGTTATTTAAGTGCGTAACTGTCATTGAAATTAATGGTAATTAAGTATTGAAAATAACTGCGATTCTGGGCTAATTAACTGTTCAAGCTATTATTTGCCTAGGAAATCAGGGTAGTACTCAAACTCTTGCAAAAATATTATTGGGTCTTTTAGTGACTATGAATCCTCAGTGCCTTGGTGTTATGTTTCAGGTACAAGATGATATCTCCAACAGCACAGTGCCCCCTAGCAGTGTGGTAGGGTATTGGTTCAGCATTGACTCAGAGGAAAGGGGGCTATCTGCTGGTCTCAAACTTTTCATATTATGACCAGCATTTGGGGGTTTTTTTGCCTTCCTCTGCAGCATGTGGGTGTGGGTTACTTGCCAGGATTATCTGGGTATATCTCATTTAATCATTTCCTTGCTATTGCAGAGGCCTCAAGCACTGGTGTATCTCAGTTTTTCCTATTCCCTCCTATTCTCTCCCTGTAAAACATAATAGTCTAGTTTTTTATGGGTCTCGTTTACTTTGGTCTCATTCCGGTTGTTGGGTTTAGTGTGCGGGTGGTCGTGGTGGCCTGTGCTATACAGGAGGTCAGACTTGATATAGTGGTCCCTTCTGGCGTTGAACTCTATGATTCTGTGTTTGGGTTCCTAAAGTTAGGAACCTAAATTCATATTTAGGTACCTAAGTAAAAGTGACCTGATTTTCAGAGGTGCTGAGCTACTGCAGCTTGTGTTGATTTCTGTGGGAGTTGCAGGTGCTCAGCACCTCTGAAGATTAGGCCACTTTTCCTTAGGTGCCCTAGCCAAGATTTTTACATATATCATTCTAACAGCCAAGTTTGATAGTTTTGACCTGAGTCACCAGCATCACCTCTTGCAATCCCCTGGGATTAGACAGCTCTCAAGTTCTAAATAGACTTAAACGTGCTTAGTGTATGTGAATTAGGTCCTGATCCTGCAAGAATTTAAGGATCAGGATCCTAATCAGATTCCAGCCTAAGGTAATGAAGCTTCAAGCTATGGTGATTTATCCTCCTCCCCACAGTGAACAGGGTTAAGCTGAAGCTGCTCAGTGTATGTCCATATTTTCAGACTCATGTTTTCATTTCTGTTTATTGGCTGTATGTGCCAAATTGTCTCTCCAGAACTATGTTCTAATGGCACCTTGTTGGTTTTGTACCATTAGCTATGTTCATTATGTAAAATCTTTGCAATGAAGGGAGAACAGCCATCCTGGAGCCTGGAGATAATGAGTGAATCACTCTGGCCAATCCAAGCTGAGTTTGAGTTCAGGGTATTTATTTTACACCCTTAGCTCTTTTGCTGTAATAACTGAGTCCCCCCTGCAGAGTCATGATGGCAGCTCATGTTTTAGTTGTTATACTGGAGAGACCAATGGATGAAAAGGAGCAATTGCTTGTGTCCTAATTTCCCAAACACCTGGCAGGGGATGGCAAGATGAAATGGCACAAGAATCTGTCATCATCTGCAAATGGCACACACATGGACACTTCATTCCCAGCGAATGCTGAGTTGCAGAAAAGAGCCTTTTCCCATCATAAGGTCGAAAGGTGTCCTCTACCAAGGATGGACAGGCTGCAGCAAAGGTCAGCGTGTTAGGCTATAAGTAAAGGCAATAGCAATCACCTCAGTCCTTCCCCAGTGCAAATCCTTGCTCCCACTCCATCCCTCAAGAGACACTCCAATACAACCCCTCAATGTCTGGTAAAATAGGGTCTGATAAATTTTTCCTGGATGGCACATATTAAAAATATGCCAAGGCAGGCAGAAATGGAAGACATTTACCACATAGGTAGGGATACGTTCACCTCTGCTCAGTTCAGCTCAAGAGTCCACCTATCTCTCTGAAAAGAGGGCACTGCTCATGTGACGCAGGTGCCATTTTAGCTCTTCCTCTCTTCCCTTCAGGGGAAGAGATCACTTCATCACATGACCTGATTCCTTGGGACTGCCTCACCCTCCCACAGCTCTGTGAGCTCCCAGAGGAAGCAGGGTGTCTGGGAGATTTGGACTCATCCCGGAGAGATGCCTGGGAGAGCTGGGCTCATCTGGAAGGAGAGTATTGAGAGGTCTCTTGTGAAAACTTTTCCTCCCATGTTAATTGTTGTGCTCAATTTGAGCTAAAGATGAGCCAATTGATAGAACTTTCCTTCCCTATTTACTCTCTGGTACCACATGGTTTTTTGCCCTGGGACTTCCCCTTGCCATCCACAGGCTGGCACCAGGTGTCCCTGCTAGAGCCATGTCAAGACTGCTTTTATTTTTTTACATGGAGAATTCTTCTTTTTAACACAAGGACTCAGAAATCTACACCTTCATGTGCTGCCCCAGCTGCCATGTGGTTTACCCTTCCCTTTCCCAATGCCACAGAGAGCCCTGCTAGGTAGAGGTTGTGACGAAGTGGGACTGTTCTTAATGTTTCCTCTGAATGCTGTAGGGGTGCCTCGGTTTCCCCTAGGCATTTCTTAAGTCTCTAGGTGTTGGGATAAGGGGGTGTAATTGTTGCAGAGCAAAGGGCCTGTGTACATAAATGGCCTACACTCTGTCTCCTGGCAACTGATGGCCTTGGCCCTTCCCCCCTGCAAGGTGATAGCTAAAGGGTTGGAGAACAAAGGAATCAGGTGAACTCCTGACCTGGGAAAGGGACAAAGCCCAGAGAAGGAGGGGGTGGAGAGTGAGTCAGTTTGGGCTGGCTGGGGACATGGAGTGAAGTGCAGACGTGGTTTTCTGTCTCACTGCCGCCCAAAATGGACCTGGCTGAGGGGTTCTGTTCTCTGTACCTACAAGCTCTGTGTTAGACCATGTTCCTGTCATCTAATAAACCTCAGTTTTACTGGCTGGCTAAGAGTCACGTCTGACTGTGAAGTTGGGGTGCAGGACCCTCTGGCTTCCCCAGGACCCCGCCTGGGCGGACTCGCTGTGGGAAGCGCAGGGAGGGGCAGAGCAAGCTGAATGCTCTGAGGTCAGACCCAGGAAGGTGGAAGACGTGTGAGCTTTTTTGCCCTGAAGACAGTCTGCTCACAGAGAGGAGACTTCACTAGAGTCCTGACTGGCTTCATAGGGAGCAGTTTGAGAGCATTGCCCGGGGACTCCGTGACAAGCTGCACTGTGAAGTGGATCAGTTTGGTAGGGAACAGGTCTGGCTAGAGGAAGGACCACAGTTAGCCACTTTGAGTGCAGAGTGCATGGATCTGCAGGGCCAACCCAGCTTTAAGGACTGAGTTAATTCTCTTCCCAGCCTCTAGGGCTGGAGCTGGGTCTGTAAGAGGGAGTTCAGAAGGATGCAGCTCTAGGAAGATTTCTGGGTTTGTTACGGAACTGAGTTGGGGTGAGCTGCTGCTTCTCTGGAGCTTGGGTGAAGTTAGGCCTTGCTCTTTGGCTCAGGGAAGCCCTGCTGTATTTGTCCCTTAGAGGGGCAGGGCATTTCTTAAATTTCCTTTTCTGCTTGGTGTGGCCAACTGAAAAGATGTTTAAAGTTAATTGATGTGCAATATCATCTCTTGCTCTTAGTGGCCTATCATGCTAGCAACAAAGGGCCCTAGCCATGCAAAGGTCTGCATCTTTCCCTACCATCATCATGACAAGAAACGCTGTTTGCCCCTGTATCTTTTTCCTTCACCCCATTGAAGATTGCTCCCATCTGCCATGTCCCCACTGTCCTGCTAGAGAGGCACAACCTGATTCTACCTCTGACAGGCCCTGCAGCATCACTCCCCCCACCTCCCCATTAGCAAAGAGGACAAGACAGAACATCACTTTCTCTCCTGCATATTTTCCCCTCCTCCTCTTCTCTTCTCTCCTCTCTCTCAACCATTCTTGGTTCTTTCACACTATCTCTGTTTCCTGTAGGTTCTCTTCTCTCTTGTAGGCTGCTGTCTCTGTCCTTTCATCTCTGCCTCTACTGAGATTGCTAAAGCCCTCTTTCTTTCCCCTCCCTCTCCAGAGTCCCCATAGGGCCACTTGTGCTCCTTTCCTCTTCAGAGTTATTTGATTGCAGAACCCAGTCCTCTCCTGTCTGCTTGCTGCCCTTCATCTAGTGCTGGCTGAAGTGAGCTTTCTGTTCCCAGTGACACTGCATGTGAAGTAACCCGAGTGGATCTGAGCACAGGGATTACAGCCAGAACAATAATGCCTTTGTAATGCTGTGGGGATTATTCTTCTCCTATGGAGTAAGGCCTGAAGAGCAAGGCCACATCGTCAAGCAAACAGAACCTCCAGCTGTCAGTTCTATAGCTCCCTTTAGAGACAGACACGTGGTTGGCCAACTGCAGTTCCCCTGAAAGCAGACACTTGGCACCCTTGTTCCCATTGAAACACACTGTGATTCTGCATCATCATTTGACAGAGACAGCAACATGGTAGAGGATGTGATGGGCCTTCTTTTGCCATGGAACAAGTCCCCTCTCTAGCAACCCAGCAGCTCTGCCTAGTCCACCTTTGCTTTCAGTTTGTTCATCCTTCTCACTCCTTCTTCCTTTGATGGATGATTCCATAATAAAATGACCTTCTGGAAGAAAAAAATCTCTTCTAATTTCTATCCTATCCCCTACTTCTTGAACTTCAGTTCCTACCCCTTTTCTGTACCAAAATGGGTCTCTGTAGGAGCCTTTCACGCACTCTTATCATGGTTAGATCCCCATAAAGGCAACAACTTTCAAGACTAAAACAAGTTCAGTTTCACCTCACTTTCCTCAGGAAAGGAATCCTTGTTCACAAAAATCCTCAGTAAATATGTTTCTACCATTATCATTTCAGAACGCCTTTTCAATCGCAGCATATGAGCCAAATTCTGGTTCCATCTACATCAAAGGCAAAATGCCCATTTGCTTGGCTGGGACCAGGAGTTGGTCTAGCATGTTTTGGAGTGATTCAGAGGCTATTTCATGAGCAACAGTACTGGGTTCAGCACTCTACAGAGCACCAAGGAACTTACACTGTACGTTAACCAGCCAATACAGTTTGGATTTATAATGCCATAGCTGCTTGTCAGATATCCAAGCAGTGATTTATCCCTTTGTTTAAGGTAATGTCCTACCCTTGATCCCCTGGCAGGATGCCACTAATGGGTTTCACGGGGCAAGATGGGATCTTAATAAGAAGAGAGCGTTCATTGAGTGCACAAGGTTAGTGAGTGAGTTCAAAGCTAAAGCAGCCCTATGGAAGAAGGTCTGAATGTGAGAGTGGGAGAATGATAGAAAAGGAATGCTCAGAGAGGATAGAATAGGGGCTTCTGAGAGTCAGAACTCTTCTATTCCCAGCTCTGTCATTGACTAGCTATGTGACCTTGGGTAAAAGTAATTTTAATTTATCTGTGCCTAACGCTCTCCACATGTAAAATGAGGATGAGACCTGCCTGTCCCATACGTGTAGTTGTGTTTGTAAAGCACTTTGAGAAGCTCAGATGGAGGTGCTCCTGGAGAGCCGAGCGTTATAGTTTTCATAGAAGAAGGTAGTGTTTCTCCAAATGCAAGTGTAAGGAAGACAAGGACCAGGAAAAAACTGCAGAAAGATCTATTCCAACAAATCACAAAGCCCATGGCCTCTCCTTCCTCAGGCATTTTGGGGCTTCACAGCTTGTCCTGGGGCATTTCTCACTCATCTCACTGTCAAGCAGTTCCTTAACAGGCCTGCTCCCTACGCTCTTTAATACAAACTGAAATGTGCTCTTTTGAGTTTCCTTTAGGACAGATAATACACCCCTAGTTCCTTTGAATCCTGCTCCATTTCTTCCAGGCCCTTTTCACTAGTGCTAAGGAGGGGCAAAAAGATTCAGATCCCAACAGCAAAGAGCTTTTGATAATTGTTGTAAAGATTGGGCAGGATTTTTACCACCTACAGGCAGTGCTGCATTCATAATTACCTGCTGGAATGGGACAGGCACCTCCGTGCCACCTGCTGACATTGAGATGCCTATGACTTTGGGAATGGAATGCCATCCCCTTTCTGGTTTAGCATCTGATTTTGAATTACACAGATAGATTTGACGTTAGTTCCATCTCAGGAAGCAGTGAGTATGTGTGTTATGTAATATAATCTTAGTGTCTCAAGGATTCTGTTCTGTCCTCTTTTGTACTGCCAGATGGCATAGAATATCCATTCTCTCTGGAGAGATGTTCATATACATTTAGCAGCTGGATTTATGGTAGTTCACTCTGTAACTGGGCACTGTTGTTCCTTGGCATTTGGCTCCTGCAGATCAGCTAGCTCTTTAGTATTCAGTCGATGCCACACAGCCTCTTGCCTGACACTGAAATCCCACGATTAAACTGTGTCTGCAAGAGGACATAAGTGAAGAACTTTAAAAGCAAATTTGAAAGGAGAGTCTAGTTCAGATTCTCCAAACATGTTCCTTCCCTGCTGAGACCCAGGCCTGGGTTAGTGAACAACAGGTGTTAGATCCATGCTCTTACTCTGTCCTCTTCTGCACTTGCTTCAGCTGCTGCCTGTTTCCTTGCTGCTCTGTTCTATAACATGGCTCTTAGTCTACATTGTTATTGACTCAGTTAGTGGAGCTGTTTCTTACCTTCATCCCTGAAATGTTCTCCAAAGTGATGAATCACACACCTGCATAAGTGACTCCCTTCCCACAAATGAGGCATCTGCTCAAAATTCTGCAGTGCTCAGTTGATTGAGACAGGGAACTATAACCCATCTGCTGGCAGTGATATCACCACAGTCCTCAGAAATAGCCCCAAGAACTTCATGCTTCTTCACAGCAAGCAATGTCAAATAGGACTCCAGTGGTGTGCACTTCCTCACAGCTGTGCGCGGTTAGTGCCAGCTGGGACTCTAGGAATGCCAACTTCTCTAAAAGCAGTACCATGTCAATATCAGAACTCCAGCACTATGGGCTTCTCCAAAGCCCACCTAATGTCTGTATGAGTTCCTCATTATGGATTCTCATACCAGTGTGCTGTTTAGCATGAGCTTCCTTGCAGAAATGTCTCTTCAGTATCCATGAATTCTCCAGCTATAGTAGTTCCAGCAAGGACTCTGCCTCTCATACATGTAACCATACTGCTTCTCGAGTGCAGTTCTAGTTTAATATTATAACATATGAACAGCCAGTTATACAAAAGGGCAGCTGGGCTATAATTAAAAGCTAGAATGACAGTGCAGATTTGAGCAGGAAATTGCTACTGGACAAGTGTCCTTATTACAATAACCACTATCACAGCTGGCACTAATTAGCCATAGACACTGGACTCTTCTCTTGACCCTCGAGAGGGCTTGAGGCATATTGTGGGAGAATCTTGCACTGCAGCGGAACATGCTGGACCCGTTCTGTAGCTAAGCACCTTCGGTCTCCAGGACTGTTAATGAAACATAAACACAGCATGGAAAAGTTGGGGAAGGGGAGAGTGTGGTCTTTACTCACTGAGACGTGTCTGATAGGAACATTTAGCGCTTATCTTTGTCCAACAACAACTGATTAAATTTTAAAGCCCCTTTTCAAACCTGTCACCCTTTGAGAATAATGTTGTGGGTTTGATTACAGTAACACTTGAGACACCAATTTCTTAGAAACAAACGTTTCTTTATTTTTATAATCGCCCTGAACCAAGGCCCCAGATCCATTACCAGGCTTGCATCTGAGTTCACAGGAAGAAGCTATCTCTAAAAAAGTCTGAACAACTGACTCCAGCTCTCCTGAACTTTGAGAACATTGGGATTTGGATCAGGAATCTGAATCTCCACCTTTGGGAGTGTTTTGATCCAGGGATTTGTTCCTGCCAATTATACCAGTAAGAAGTTTGGATCCAGGCCTAAGATTCCAGGGATGTATTACTTAAGCAGTTTGAGCTCCCTAAAAACAGTGCTCAGAAAGTGCCTGCTAGAACTCTGTGGAACGTGGAGTCCCCAATTGCAGTGCTAACCACCACTTCTATAGCTGTGACATCCTCACAGCAATGCACCAGTGGAAGCCATCACTACACCAACAGGAGCTTTCTCACAGCAGTGCATTCAACTCAGCTAGCACCCCAGCTGTGTGAGCTTCCTCACAGCGGTGCCCTGCCCCTGCCCTCTGCAGTGTGAGCTTCCCCACTGCAGTGCCCAGCTCTGCCCTCTGCAGTGTGAGCTTCCCCACAGCAGTGTCCTGCCCCTGACCTCTACAGTGCAAGCTTCCCCACAGCAGTGCCAAACTTTATTTCTTATGCGTAGCCTGATTTAGTCCTCTTTCTGCTGTCCGCTTTCCTCTCTTCAAGTTCCTGCTCACAAAAGAGCTGGGCCAGGGCTGCTTGGAAAATTGACCCCCCTGCAAGTCAAGGCGGGGGCCGGTTACCAAGACAAGGGAAGGGGGCTAATGTGAAGCGTCCTTGGATGTTTATGGTGATGCTCATTTTCTGCCTGACACCGAACCGGCTCCCTCAGCCCCTCCTGGTGGGTGAGAGGGACGGATTCGGGTTTCAGGCGCTCGGACTCCCCTCCACGTTCACGCACCACCCGATCCCAGGTTAAAAATTCATGCAGCTGCCGCAGCGATCTCCATCCTCCCCGTGCCTGCTGGGAGCTGCAGACAGCGCAGCCCGGGCTGGGTGGGAGATGGCTGCTGCCCTCAGCATCCACCCGAGGGGAGCCGCTGAGCGCCGGTCGCCGCGGAGCGCCCGCCTTCTCCGCGCCCGCCTGGTCCCCCAGCGCCCCCGGGTCGGCTCCTCTCGCTGGGGAGGGGAGGAGGAGACTCAGCGCCTCACCTGAAGGAGCTGCGCGTCGGCACCTTGGAAGGCCAGCAAGGGGAGGGGGAGGCTGCTGCTGAGGAGACGGTGCCCTCCAGCCCCCTGCTCCCTGGCCGAGCCAGTGCCTTCCCAGGCCATTGTCTGAGCTGTCACATGGGCCGTGGTGCTGAATTTAAGCAGATTTCCGAAGGACATGCCACGAGCACTTCCTCCAGCCCGTGGGGACCGCCGGGCGGAGAGCTTCCCCCAGACACCCTCCTCTGCGGGCTTTACGATGCGTCTGTAGCCTCCCCGAGATGAGCTCGCCCATTGCAAAGAGCGAATCCAAGACTTCGCTGCTGAAGGCAGGGGGGAGCCGGAGGGCTGCGGCAGGAGCGGAGCCCCAGCCCAGGAAGAGCCATGCCCGGGGCGGGAAAGGGCAACCCAGGTACCCAGCGCGGGAGCTGAGCCGCCAGGAGCAGCTCCATGGGGACCCCAGTTCCAGGAGGCCACTTTGCCACCCCGGAGTCAAGGAGAATGGAGTGAAGGGGCTCCAGAAGCAGTCACATGGACAGGGCGAGAGCCAGCCGGAGCCAACAGAAGGAGGTCCAAGCAGAGGCAGCAGCAAGGCAGAAGCGAGGACCTCTAGGCATCATCACCATCACCACCCTCAGCAGCAGCATCCCAGCCGGGACCAACAGCAGCCGCACACCCAGAGGGATGGGGAGGAGAGGGAGGAGGACTTTTTCTTTGGTCACAGAGAGGGGTCTAGCAGAGAGTCCCTAAAGCTCTCTGAAGGCTCATCGCCTCTGTCCAAATCCAGCAGCAAGTACTCCACCAAGTCCAACAGCAGCGACAGGTCCGGGGAGGCAGATCCCCTCTTCCACCAGCTGCACCCCATCCTCAGCTCCGTCTTTGGCCAGGTAAGGACCAGAGTGTCTCACACCCGCCCAGCACCCGCGTCTTTCTGCCCCTTTACACATCTTTGGCTTGCCGGCTCGGAGCCCTCCTGTGCTTTAGAGATAAGCTCGCAGCTATAAATGCACTGCTTCCTGGCTGCCTCTGCCAAACTTCTCTGAGCCATTTGCATCACAGTGGTGTAAAGTTAAAGGGGCGTCTTCCTTGCAATTGTGAACTAGGGTGCGTGTGTTTGTGTGGAGCGGGAAGGTTTGTACCGCGGACGGGCATGGCATAGGCTTAGGTGTGCGGACTGGGAGCTGGCTTTGCGAGTGTCTATTGATAAAGGGCAGCCGGGGGGTGGAATCTGTGCACTTTGTGTCTTCCCTAAGGAAAGAACAAACCCCGTCAGGTCAATGGCTTATAGGAAATCCCCACTGGGAGGCGGACGCTGCCGCAGCTGCCCTAGTCTGCTGGGTGACAAAGGGTTCTTCCTGGTCGGGTCTGCATGTGCTGTGCGGCGTGTGGCGCTCTGAGAGATATTGGGCACTTAATTCTATTTCATCCCAACACCAAAGTGAATCCCACTCCTCGCCCCATCTCCCTCTCTCCTTGGTTCGCTGAAAATCCACTCTAGTCTTGGGGGAGGGAGTCAAAGAATCTGATCTGAAAAAGAAATGCAGATATTAGTCTTTCTCTCTCTCGCCCTTTCTTTTCTTTATATGTTTACTTCTCCTTAGGGTACATTTATGTGCAATGAGAATATGACTCATTTATGATGGCAGAGCTGTCGGAAGAAGGGAGGGGGACAAAAAATCCTTCTGACCCAATTCTGAAACCCTCTCAGTCAGTGTGTTGAGAAGGAACAGATGCTTTCAGTGTTTGCAAGCTCTTTCTGTACAAAGCTGTTGTTTTTAGCTGCGCCTGGTAATGAAATGACCCCTGACAGGGCTACTCTTGAAAAGTGAAGAGGCAAAGGGAGCCTCACTTCCAATTTTCATTTAGAACCATTATGGGATGTTACTGGGAAATGTAATCTCCAGGAAGATTAATGTAACTGAGATCTCCCAGAAGCACAACTATAGATATAAACCAATAGCCTGAAGTGCTAAATTCCAGTACAGGGAGTGATCAGTGAAACCAGAATTAGGATTTGTGGTTTGTTTTATAGACAAAGTTGGCTTGGGAGGTTGTGTAGAAATGTCTCGTCAAGTTGGGGTGGTGGAGAGAGGAAGGGAGGAGCAGAACCTTAGTAGTCAAGAGCAAGAACAGTGTGCACCAGGTCTGTTTAGTTCAGTGGCAGAAAGTGCTGTCAACCTCTGATAACCTTGACTGCACTGAAGAAAATCAAACCTCACCTGTTCCCCTTTCCCAGGACTTTGCATAATCAACAATACTTTATTTGTTGGGATATTAATATTATTGTTGCAGTGGACTCAGAACTAGTATTTCTCCCCGCCCCACAAACAGGATAACAAAACTCAGGGATAAAATCTTTGAGTAGCAACATTCAGGGTCCTCGTCAGTGCCCGTGCTAAATTAGGTGACAAAGAGCAATATGCCACCAGCATATCTGGAAATCTATTGGCTAAATTCTGTTCAGTTACATCTCTGCAACCTGGCTGACATCAGTGGAGATGTAACCGAGTGTGGATTTTAGCTCTGTAGCCCTGCATGGCCTCAAAGTATCAGAACCACAAAATAAATCCATGCCAGGGATGGGGTCCCCAACACAAAAGCCATTGTCTACCTAGTTTTGAATTGACCTTTTCCCACTGATGGAAACTGGCTCTGAATGGGCTCTTTATTATATCAGTGTTGCCTACCCACATTCAGGTGTCACCACCTTCTACTGCATGCCATAAACTCTGCAAGATTTAGTCCCCCCAGTTCAATAATGCTGGCTTGCTTACAAGAAAGAAGGGCACAGATGAAATGCTGCTTCTGGCTCTTTTACCCAGTGCCCCTGTGCTTGTGAAGAAACAGAGACGTTTCTTTCATAGCGTGGCATTCTGTATCTGTATCTGTCTGCCTCTTGCCTTCTCTGAAAGGATTTAGATGAAATGACCATTCAATGGATAATGTAAGACAGGAGTGTGGCATGGGTTGTAGTAGGAACATTTGGGAATGGGTGAACACAGCAGTGCAGGAATGCCCTGGCAGCTACAGCATGGAATGCAGAAATAGTTGGATACAGGAGCACAGGCACAAAGTAAAGAAAATTGTAATTGTAAAGTTCAGGAATGGATGGAGACCTTAAGACAGCAGCAAGTGCAAGTTTTGTCATGGTAGTAGAAGAGATGGAGGCTGTGTCCCAGGAGTGGAGAAGTGAATGTTAGCAGTTGGATAGAAATGTGAGTTTGCAGTCGTAGGGGAGGACAGGAAAGTCTACCTATAGCAGCCCGTTTCAATCATGGGTGGATGCAGTGTCACAGGGGTGCAGTAATGCACAGGATTGCAGTATAGCGTTGCAGGAGCTGCAACACCCATTTATTATACACTGTCATTAGAAGAGAGCAACAGCACCGTAGAGTAAACAATTTCTTTAGTCCAGGAATTTCTAGCTAACACACCCAGCCCACTGTGTTGTTATCACACAGTGAGTTAAGCAGTTAAAATAAATTTTCAGTTACACATTAGCAGGGGAGCACAATGCTGCAGATTTACAGCAATGACAAAATATGATCCAGGAGCACCAGTATGTGTTTGATACACAAGAAAAACGTCCTGCTGTACTTACAGAGTGGTGCAATGATATGGCCGCGTATGCAGAATACTACAGTGGTACAATCAGACCAGCAGAAAACGTTGCAGGGATGACTTCACACAGTATGTCATTATTGCTGTAGCCCTGTGCAATAGCAGCCCAGGACTCCAGAGTTGTGTCTTAGGCAGATAGATTTGTAACTGTACAGAAAGAAACGAGAGCATGGACAGAAGTGCTATAAATATATAACTGGTGTGCTAGCACAGCTATGTGGTGCATTGATGGTGTATGCTACAGGCTAATGCTAAGGCATGGTACTGTCAGGGTACGGTAATGCAGAAAGAAGTATTCTATTAACTACACTCAAGGTACATTGGTATTGTATATAGAGCAATAGTGCTATTTCAGTGCATCATACTATACTGTAGTAGTCCAGTGGTGCATGGATAAACAGATGTGGGGTGTTTTAATACTGTATTAGTATAAGCCACAGTGTCACATTAGGCTAATGACATATTAGTGTGTTGGCTCTGTGGAGTAATACATAATATTATAAGAGCATTTTAGTGTGGTACTTATGCTTGGGTGTTGTACAGCACCAGAATGACTTGATAGTACAGTACGGACAATGCAGTAACATAATAACACAGTCCTGGGGCAGTATAAGGAAGTGATACTGGTGCAGCGTGTGCATATTTTGGCAGTTCAAGGATGGGATATTTGTGTAGTGTTGTAGCTTGGCAGCACAGTGGTGTAGCAGGTTGGCAGTCTAATGATGGAGTAATATAATATTGTAAAGGCATGATATCCAGTCTCATGGCAATTGCATTCAGTGTGATGTTAGCACAGGGCTGTGCCAGTCTGGCAGTGCAGTGTTGTAATACCATAAAACAGTGAGTGAGATGTTAATACAGTGCTGGAGGGGAGAATTAATGTGAATTAGTGAGAGTAAAATTAGTGCAGTATTATGGAAATACAATTTTGTACGGTGAACTTAATGCAGTGTTGTTACGGTCCAGGAGTAGTTTCTTAGAGTGACAGTGTAGTGGTGGAGATATTAGTGCAATGATGCAATAATGCAGCTCGATGGTGGATACTAGTGCAGTGGTGGGGAAGACTGACCGTGGCAGGAGGATAGTGGTGCAGCAGCTTGCAATTGGGAGAGTGGTGCAGTAGTATGGCAGCCTGGTGTCTGATGTTGGAGCAGCAGCATGTTGCAGGGATGGTGGTGCAGTAGAATGGCAGCGTGGCAATGGGATGTTGCAGTGGCACAGAAGCGTGGCACAGTGATATTGGTACAGCAGTAATGTGGCAGCGTGGCAGGAGAGATAGCAGTACAGCATTAGCATGACAGAGGGATAGCGCTGCAGTGTTACTGTGGCAGCAGGGGTAGTGGTGCAGGGATAGCAGGGCAGAAGGGATAGCAGTGCAGTGTTAGCGTGGCAGCAGGGGTAGTGGTGCAGGGATAGCAGGGCAGTGTTAGCGTGGCAGCAGGGGTAGTGGTGCAGGGATAGCAGGGCAGAAGGGATAGCAGGGCAGTGTTAGCGTGGCAGCAGGGGTAGCAGGGCAGAAGGGATAGCAGTGCAGTGTTAGCGTGGCAGCAGGGATAGTGGTGCAGGGATAGCAGGGCAGAAGGGATAGCAGTGCAGTGTTAGCGTGGCAGCAGGGATAGTGGTGCAGGGATAGCAGGGCAGTGTTAGCGTGGCAGCAGGGATAGTGGTGCAGGGATAGCAGGGCAGAAGGGATAGCAGTGCAGTGTTAGCGTGGCAGCAGGTGTAGTGGTTCAGGGATAGCAGGGCAGAAGGGATAGCAGTGCAGTGTTAGCGTGGCAGCAGGGGTAGTGGTGCAGGGATAGCAGGGCAGAAGGGATAGCAGGGCAGTGTTAGCGTGGCAGCAGGGTTAGCAGGGCAGAAGGGATAGCAGGGCAGTGTTAGCGTGGCAGCAGGGATAGCAGGGCAGAAGGGATAGCAGTGCAGTGTTAGCGTGGCAGCAGGGGTAGTGGTTCAGGGATAGCAGGGCAGAAGGGATAGCAGTGCAGTGTTAGCGTGGCAGCAGGGATAGCAGGGCAGAAGGGATAGCAGTGCAGTGTTAGCGTGGCAGCAGGGATAGCAGGGCAGAAGGGATAGCAGTGCAGTGTTAGCGTGGCAGCAGGGGTAGTGGTGCAGGGATAGCAGGGCAGTGTTAGCGTGGCAGCAGGGGTAGTGGTGCAGGGATAGCAGGGCAGAAGGGATAGCAGGGCAGTGTTAGCGTGGCAGCAGGGATAGTGGTGCAGGGGTAACATGGCAGCAGGGATAAGGTGTAACTGTAGCTTGGCAGCAGGGATAGCAGTCTAGGGGTAGCCTGATGGCAGGGAAAGGGGTGCATCATTTGTGTGTCAGCGGGGATAGCTGTCAGGGGTAACATCTCAGTGGGATAGCGGCAGTGCAGTAGCATGTCAGCAGGGACAGTGTTGCAGCAGTAGCATGACAGGGATAGTGATGCAGTGGTAGTGTGCTCGCAGGACAGCAGTGCAGAAGTAGCCTGGCAGCAGGGATAGTGGTGCCGCAGTGGTGTGGCAGCTGGAGCCTGGCAGCAGGATAGCAGTGCAGCAATAGCCTGGTAGCATAGCAATGTAATAGTGTGGTGGCTAGGATAGCAGTGCGGTTGTAGCATAACTCCAATTCTTTCTTGTTTAGTTCTGTTGGCTCCATAGTACTGGCCCTTTGAGCAGAGCCTTTCCTGGCGTTTGCCATGCAATATTAATTTGTAAGTGATCCTGCCATGTGAGACCCGGCCGTTTTCAGAGCTGTTTTGCTTTCACGCCCTCCCTGGCTGTTAAATTTTTTAATGAAGTGATTTCCCAACACAGTTTTCTGTCAATTGCTTTCTAATAGCCTGGGGATCGTGTGGGTCAGAGAAAGGCATAAGAGCCTATCAAATATTTACAGGCTCTGTCTTTAAGTGCCCAGGGCCAAAGGGCCTGTTGTATTTCCATCTGCAGAGGCCATGAGAGGCTTTATCTTTTTGGTGTCTGCAGTCCCACTCCTGGATCAGGTTTTAATTCTAGAGACCCAATGAACATTAAACAGGAGGAGGAGAAAAATCTTATTTGCAGCCTCCTCTTTTCTTTTTCTTTCCCTTTCCTTGTCCATCTTCTTCCATCTCTTCAGAGTTTACTAGTAGAAGAGCAATGGAGTCAGGGTGCATCATGGATCAAACCAGAGTGAGGGGAACTAGCCCTGCTTATCAGGTGGTTGGGGTCCCAAGCTGTAGGGGTGAGTAACTGCCATAAGGAATGCTCTTCTCCAAAAGGAGCCAGAAACTTCAAGGCAAGAGAATATTTCCCAGCCACCCACAGAGAAGGAGTGAGCACTTTCTCCCTGTTCTCCACGTTATCCTGAGGTCCTTACTAAGGCAAAACTCTCGTTGACATCACTGGGAACTCTGAGTTCCTATTGATTTGAATGGGAGTGTTGCCTGACTAAGAACTGCTGCATCAGGCCCACAACTTAGAGCCCTCCAAGCAGAAACGCACAAGGATACTCTTCAGTCTGAATGACGAGAGAGAGAGTCATTTATATTTCAGTGATGGAAGTTTCCGGATCCCAGACTGTCTTACACAGATGTGTGTGAGTGATGGAGGTCCCTGTATGCTGTGTTGTGCTATAGCAGAGGGGATGTCATTGTGTTGCAGTGATAGAGTCTCTTGGATGTAGTCCTAGGCTGTGCAATAGCAGAGATGAGCAGTCATGTCTCAATGTTTATGGTGAACTGAGGAAACTAGTTCTCACAGCTGCACATTTAGGATGTTCGATTCTCATAATCTTTTGAGGGGCAGGGAATTTCTTCAGTGGATCATAGTCCAGTCCCCACATTAGCGCCGACTCCATTAAGTCTCCTTCCTAGCTGACAGGTTTCAGAGTAGCAGCCGTGTTAGTCTGTATCTGCAAAAAGAAAAGGAGGACTTGTGGCACCTTAGAGACTAACAAATTTATTTGAGCATAAGCTTTCGTGAGCTACAGCTATAGCTCACGAAAGCTTATGCTCAAATAAATTTGTTAGTCTCTAAGGTGCCACAAGTCCTCCTTTTCTTCTTCCTAGCTGATGAAACACTGAACTTGGGTGCACAGTTTAACACAGAATAAAACAGAAGAGGGAAGCATAATTTCCTGTCCAGCTGCTTTTCTCTGACTGGACTATTATTGTTGCTGCATTTATTGTGGTGTCTGTGAGGTCCTGTTTGAGACATAGAAGTGGGTATCCAGAGTGAGCCCAGATGCAGAGAAACGATCAGTTCTGAGACCAGAATGTTAAACTATAGAGGAGAGGGAATGAAACAGGATGTTGGTATAAAGACAACTCTGAAATCCTAACCATGGGTGCCTGGTGCAGAATCAGAGGATAGGAAAGAGTTGGATCTCAGGCCCAGAATGCAGGTCCCGGTAGCCTAGAGCAAACCTGCAGAAGGCAAACAGATGGTTTTGACACAGACATCTAGCATGAATCCAGTGCTGTGACTCTGGTTTCAGGGGAAGGGTCAGGATTGTGATCCAAGGAAGGTCTTCACCAAGGGACCCTGTTCTCGGCTTCATTTTCCTACACCAAACATTTCCTCTCTGCCCCATTCCACTCTTGGGACCCTCCCTACTTTCTGTCCCTGAGGGACCCTTCCACTCCCTTCCAGGGGACCCTGCCTTTTATGGGACTTTCCAGTGAGGGAGGTTCTACTCTATCAGTGTCACCAAGGCGCCCTCTGCTGCTGACCAGCAGAATTCACTACAGTCTCAGTGGCAGATTTCAGAGTAGCAGCCGTGTTAGTCTGGATCCGCAAAAAGAGCAGGAGTACTTGTGGCACCTTAGAGACTAACAAATTTATTTGAGCATAAGCTTTCGTGGGCTACAGCCCACTTCAGCAGATGCATAGAATGGAACATATAGTAAGAAGATATATATATATATAGATATATATAGATATACATACAGAGAACATGAAAGGGTGGAAGTTGCCATACCAACTCTAAGAGGCTAATGAATTAAGATGAGCTATTATCAGCAGGAGGAAAAAAAAAACTTTTGTAGTGATAATCAAGATGGCCCATTTCAGACAGTTGACAAGAAGGTGTGAGGATACTTAACATGGGGGAATAGATTCAATTTGTGTAATAACCCAGCCTCTCCCGGTGTCTATTCAAGCCCAAGTTAATGGTATCTAGTTTGCAAATTAATTCCAGTTCAGCAGTTTCTCATTGAAGTATGTTTTTGAAGCTTTTCTGTTGCAAAATTGCCACCTTTTAGTCTGTTACTGAGTGACCAGAGAAGTTGAAGTGTTCTCCTACTGGTTTTTGAATGTTATGATTCCTGATAGGTTTCAGAGAAGCAGCCATGTTAGTCTGTATTCGCAAAAAGAAAAGCAGTACATGCATCCGATGAAGCGAGCTCTAGCTCACAAAAGCTTATGCTCAAATAATTGGTTAGTCTCTAAGGTGCCACAAGTACTGCTTTTCTTTTTATGATTCCTGATGTCAATTTTGTGTCCATTTATTCTTTTGCGTACAGACTGTCCGGTTTGGCCAATGTACATGGCAGAGGGGCATTGCTGGCACATGATGGCATATATCACATTGGTAGATGTGCAGGTGAACAAGCCCCTGATGGCATGGCTGATGTGATTAGGTCCTATGATGGTGTCACTTGAATAGATATGTGGACAGAGTTGGCATCGGGCCTTGTTGCAAGGATAGGTTCCTGGGTTAGTGTTTTTGTTGTGTAGTCTGTGGTTGCTGGTGAGTATTTGCTTCAGGTTGGAGGGCTGTCTGTAAGTGAGGACTGGTCTGTCTCCCAAGATCTGTGAGAGTGAGGAATCATCTTTCAGGATAGGTTGTAGATCTTTGATAATGCACTGGAGAGGTTTTAGTTGGGGGCTGAAGGTGACGGCTAGTGGCGTTCTGTTATTTTCTTTGTTGGGCCTGTCCTGTAGTAGGTGACTTCTGGGTACTCTTCTGGCTCTGTCAATACTTTTTTTTCTCCTTCTGATAATAGCTCATCTTAATTCATTAGCCGCTTAGAGTTGGTATGGCAACTTCCACCTTTTCATGTTCTCTGTATGTATATATATATCTTCTTACTATATGTTCCATTCTATGCATCCGATAAAGTGGGCTGTAGCCCATGAAAGCTTATGCTGAAATAAATTTGTTAGTCTCTAAGGTGCCACTCCTGTTCTTTTTACAGTCTCAGTGTAGGTTTCTCCTTAGCAGACTTCTTTATGTTCTAGCTTAGTCCCCACCCCCAAACTTCCAAGGGCTCTTCCCCTTATTGACCCCATCTTGCCAAGCTTTCACACATACACCCACCAACCATTCGGAATAGTCCTGGAGCAGGAAGGCAGTGACGCATTGTGGGAGGCTGTGACATATGTGGCCCCCAAGTCCTCCCCAACTTCCCAACAGGACAGGAGGTATTTAAATTCAACAGCTCCTTCCTCCGAGGAGCACAGAGGATGCTGTGATAATTCTCTGCCCTCATCATCCAACAGGTATTTAGTACAGAAGATGTTGCATGGTAGAAGAAGAGCACACATGGTCACAACTGCTACACAAGTATATGCCTGTGTGCACACTCACATACACATCCTGTATGTATACACACAGTCAACATACATTCATGCAACCCTGTATGTATATACACAATCTACATATGGGCACCCCTGTATCTAGACATATAGCCTTCATACATACACTCCTTTGTGTGGGTACACACACACATGCATCCCTGTGTGCAAAGACAAGCTGTATATACACACACATACAGATCCTTTCCAAACATTCACGTATACCCATGCTCACACAAATTCCAACATGTTTGTATATAGACTTCTTTAAATGTATCCACACAACCTGCGTTGTGTAACAAAATCATTTTACGTAGTGTACACACAACCTTATATATGTATGTACATATGTACACACATACACACACACAAACGCCTATATGTTTACATACAGAGTACTCTCCATGAATACACTTAAATATATGTACACACAAAACTCTCTTAGAAGGATACACACACAAAACACAACTCCCTCTATTTAAAAATATACATACACACACAACTTCAAATATACAGTTTTCTTACAATCCAATGTATGTGCACATGCCCCTGCATGAATGTACATATATGCATATAAAGGCTAACATTTTCAAATTTTAGTTCTTAAAGTTGGGCATCTAAATGTACAGGCACCTAAAGAAGAATACCCTGATTTTCAGGTGTGCTGAGCACCCACTGACTGACATGTTCTACTGGAAAAGGAAGGAGGGACTTGTGGTTAACATGCAGAATTGGGAGACAGACTATTCACATTGCTTCTAGCTATGCTAAAGACCTTGGGCAAGTCACCCTACTTGTACCTTTGTTCCCTGTCTGTACAGTGGGGATAATACCTACCTCACAGTTGTGTTTGTAGGCTTAATTCACTAATGTCTTTCAGCTCCTCAGCTGGAAGGCTCTAGAGATATGCAGAGTATATTCATAGAGCCCCCTGTGTGTTATGAACACAGAAAAACACGGTTTGACTTGAGCACATCCATGCAGTCTACCCTTTGCTCAGCAGGGGGAAGAATTTATCACATTAATTGCTTCTAAAGAGCCTGAAGGATGGAAGCCAGGCACACAGAAGCACTGAGGGGCAATGGGCAAGATTCCTGAGCACAGCACCTCTGCCAGGGAGCACTAATTTTGTTAGTGACATATTTTTAAAATAGATCTTTATTTTTTAAGGATTTGGTAAAAACATCAAAGTAAAACCAAGCTAAACAAATATCCATCATTGCTCTGTTCATCAAATATACAACATAATATCTAACCCATTGACATGCACAAATCTGCAGGCTGGATCAGGCTCATCTTTTGGGAGAGAAAAAAAATTAATTGCCCTCTAAATTAGCCCAATGTAGGTTCCAAGGACTATGTATTGCCTTGACTTATGTTTCATGAAATATCATTGGAGTCAATGGGCTTTCACAAGGTATAAATCAGGGAAGAGTTTGGCACTAGGTACAGTGCAGATCCTGTGTATTTGTCACCAAAATTAGCTGTGGTTCTTTCCGGCATCACAGCTCCAGTTGCTGTTTTCCTCCTATGAGCCATGAGTGGTATTGATTTCCAATAACAAGCAACTGTATGATGTATATCCAGTAAAAGATGCTTAGCTAACTTTGGCCTCCCTTTTAATTACCTAGTAACATTCGTGTGACCTTGTAGAGAGTCAGCAGGATCCATAAACCTGAATCACCCTTCTATTCCAGTTCAAGATCCCTTCTTGGAATAGAGGCAAACAGCTGTTACAATTGGTGTGGTCCTGTGCAGTTGTTTAGTAGCCTACTGTACTAAGATGAGGCTACCAAACTCAATACACCTGTGACTGAAGTCACCATTAAATCAAAAGTGTTGAAATATTCTAATCTCTATGCTACCTATCCCTTACTTAACATACTTTGCACATGTGTAGCCTCTTGCAACCACCCTGGGAAGGGATATACATGGATCACTTCATCCCACACTGATATGCACCCTCCACTCTGGGGTAGAATGTGGCAGCTACGCAACACTGCACAGCAACATGACACAACTGTCCAGAACAGGAAGTAAAGAAGAAACCTGTATTCACTTAAAAAACTGGAGGGGCAATTAAGGAAGGCAGAATATGATCACCCGAGTTGGAATTTGATCAGGAGACCTCACACTGGGATACCATCTTGACTCTTACAAAATGTGTCATTGGATCTTTAATGAGTGCATATGATCAGGACCTTGGTTTTATGATGATACCTCTCGCCTCATACCAATCTGCAGTGTCACACTAGGGTATTGGTTTAGTGTTGACTCCAAGGGAAGAGCACCACCTCTCTAGTCACCAGCACCATTGACTGCAGCACTTAGTGTCTCACCAGGTACAGACCCAGGCTGACCCTGGGATCAGAGGATAAGTAGTGCTTTCTGCAGTGTCATGTTTTTTTCCAGACAGTGTGACTGATTCACATTTCCCCTATTCCTGAGTTTAGGGCAAGGATGGGCACTGAGGGGAAAGGTTATTTAAACTAGAAGGCCATTTCCACTCTACAGTGTGTAACTGAGATTCAGGCCCTCTGCTTTTGTTTGAACAGTTAGAGATAAAACTGTCCTGAGCAGCAATTGCAGGTCATGGTTCTTATACCTTGGGAGGGATGGGAAATATCTGTGGAGGTTCAATTTTGTTAACAGACTTTCTGATTGTGTTTGAATCTGATCCAATTAGTGTAACATAGAAGAGAAACACTCATATAATGTTATGGCCAGCATGAGTCAGCAATGGACACTTAAGAATAAAGAAGGTCCCAAACTCTTCAGGCAGTTGTACTTGCCTGCTAGACTAAGACCTTTCCTGTACAAGACCTGTGTCTGCTGCTGCCCCCGCATTCAGTTGTACCTGCTTTTGCCTGACTGGAGCATAGTACAGTCCAAGCTCTATTCCTGGTTGGAAAACACACAACTGAATGGGCAGCAATAACATGCCAGGGCCTAACACAGAAGGGGGGAAGATGACCAGTCTCAGATATTTGGAGGCCCAGCGCTGGTACCAGTGGTTGGGAGCTGTAACAGAAGGACCCCTGATACCAATGACAATGTAGCTCCAAGGATGTTAATAAATCCTAATCAACAGGCTCATTGAAAGTCATCCAACAAACACGACTGCATTGTTTCTTATTTCTACAGAGTTATATAGCCACCACGTGGAGGGTGAGTAAGAACAAGGCTGAAAGCTAGCAATCCAGATGCAAACTCATGGCAAAGTTGAGAAAGAATTCAGAACCAGAGCAGGTAGAAATCACACGTATGAGTGGGATAAATTAAACAGGCAGGAGTCAGATGGGTTTCTCAAGATAAAAAACAGTGAAACCTTCCAAATACACAATAGGTCAAATCCGTCCCTTAGGTAGCTCCATTGACTTCAGTGGAGGTCCACTGCGGATGAGTTTGACCCTCCTACATATATTCTCACCAGAGATTAAACCACCACACTAATATTGTTGTTATACCAGTCACAAACAGGGGTCTGATCTATTGTCCCAGAAGATGAAAGATGACATATTGTAAGGGACCTGAAGTTTGATAAGGAACAGGAATGCTTTGTCCTCTGGAAACTGTTACTTGCCCAGTAGAAACACTTTTATTCTATGCTGCCAAGGTAGGCTGCAATCTGACAAAGCAAATTCCCCTCCTCCCCTCTCAGATCTCAATTTCTGAGTTGGTTTTCGATCTATCTCTTGGGGCTGTCAGCATTCTCTGCTACTGGAAGTAGCCCTAGCAGCTGCCTCTGAACTAATCAGAACTATGACACAGCAACATTTGTCTTTGGAAAGAAGACCCTCTTTAATGTCTGTATGTAAGGTGTCAGTTCCACGTTTTCATCATTAGCAGGAAGAGGCGTCTTATAACAGATAGCTGCTATTACAGGTGAAAACCTACTTCACTAGTCTCCATCTCTCTCAAGAACAACATTCCTTCTGATCATAGAATCTAGAGATGGAAAAAATGACAGTATTCAGTCATTTAGTCCATCCCCCTACTCTGTGCCTATCCCAGCCTTCATACCAGGCTCCTTCCTGCTTCATGCCGTGGTCAGTCTCCATAGCAAGTTTCTCATTCCTGCATGATAAATTCCAACTCCAAGCCAGGCTCCATCCAAGCCAGGCTCCATGTCCCATCCTTGGGATTCTTAGTGGGGATGCAAGGACCCAGGCGAGAGTTGAATGTCACAAAAGCCCAGTAATGTTTCAAAAAGTTTTATGAAACAATTCCAGACTTTTCTAAAGAAAACCTAATGTGTGTGGGCAAACACATATGCACACATCTACCTGCACCCACACACACATAAATCCACCCACTGATGTGCACCCACATGAAACACTTGTGTACACACGTAACCATCTGCTGACTCCTAGGGTTCTTTTCCTCCCAGGCACAGAAGCTTGAGAGGTAGAGGAGGGGTAAAGATAGATTTCACTGGCCTTTTTGCATTTCTGGCTCCCTCCCTCCAGATTTCTTAATGCCCCTTCTGCCAGCTTTGATGCCACATCTCATTGCGCATCACTAGAGGTGCTGAGGATGGGAATGGGAATCGGACCACAGCCTGTAAAATGAATTGGCTGTGCAGGATGTGCATCAGTAGATGTGCTTAGGCCAGTGATACTCAGACCTCAGTGGTTCAGGAGCCAGCAAAATGACTGACCAAGTATTATTATTTTATCAACGACAATTGGTTATTAACATAGTAAAAGCATCCTGATTGGTTAATAACTTTGATTGGTTAATAATTAAATCATACAGTGTTTTAATATCATGTGCTGCAAAGAGCTGCAGGACACACATTAAAGAGCCACTTGTGGCTCATGAGCCTCAGTCTGAGTATCACTGGCTTAGGTTCTCTACTATCTAAATTGGAGGCTTGCTGGACAGGTGCTCTGTTTCTTTGACTTTAGAGGAGTTCTATGTACAGAGGGAGGGGCTGAAGATTTAGGATTATGCTCATGTTGCACACTTGAGTGCAAAATGGGTCCAATCCCGGACACACCACACCCTTCCGGATCTGGAAGTGCTCCTCTTGGCCCTTCCCCTGTGCCGGGGTAATCAGTTTTTTTTTTGTCAAGGTCCAAAATTTCTTGGTCAAGGTATAGTCAAGGTCCAGACTCCAGAGAAAATAAAAGATTTCATGGTCCATTCAAAAGCATTGGGCGGTCCGGATTTGGCCCTTGGTCCACTTATTGACTACCCTTGCCCTATGCTCTGTCTGTCTTCTGTCCTGTCCCTCCTGCAGTTCCCTGCCTTTCCACTTTCTCCTGTAGCAGCTTGGGTGATTTGATTAATCCTTCTGCCAGTGCCATCTCTGGGGATAGAAGTCTGGTTAAATTGCTCCGTTTCCTCCCCTCTCGGACGACACAGGCGGCAGATATTTATCAACTGCAGGGCGTTCCTGGCCCTATGCTGCCTGTCACAGCGAGATTCATGAGCAGCAGGGAGGTGATTCTCTTGTAGGTTTGCTCTGGAATTGGAGTAATTTGTCTCGGGAAGGAGCGAGACGTCTCACTTGCTATGTGGCAGCTTTTGCTCAAGGGAGACAGGCACTTTGTCAATAAACAAGGAGCCCAGGGATGGTTCCAGCTGACAAAGAACATTATTAACGGCCAACAGCTTGGCCCAGTATAGCACTTAATTAGCATCTCTGAGCAGTGCAGGCTCAAATCAGTAGCCACATACACAGGAGAGGAGGAGCTGGGAGCTCCCCCATGGCTAGTGCTTCCTCTAGCTCTCCTGCTGAGTGAGTCTGGGACTGGATCAAACTCCCGCTCCCAAACATGGTCCTGCGTTTTCCCCTGCATCTGTGGTTCTCAAACTGTGGTTCACAAAACAACAGAACAGAAAGAAGATCTGATTCACTGATACTACTGCAGGGAGGGGTGAATTACAGCTCTTTGTGCAACCTAATCCCGCTCTACTCCGAGGGAAGGTGGGCTGTGATACCAGCATTGTGCTCCCTGGAGCGGTTCTGCAGGGATTGGGAGTGTGGAGGCAAGAGATGCTAAATTTCCCAACAGGGCTCCATAGGGACCCTGCCCATGGAGTCTGCTCAGGGGATGCCCTGATCTGTGCTTCCCCATCCTCCCTGCCCAAACCCCTCTTCAGGGTTAGATAACACCCATTTGCCCTGGGTGGTAGGCAGTTTCTGGCCAATTTCTGCCACCACAACCTCCTCCATAGTGAACTTTCCATCTTGGAGGCTGTATGTCTTTCAGATGCTGTTGGTATAACCATGTGCAGGATCTGTCCCAGAGAATGCGCTGGAGAAGGGACTCAAGGGGCACTGAGAGGCTGGCTATAGCGTGTGGAGACTTCACCTTTGTATAATACTAGCAGAATGAGGAGTAATTCCTGCTGGACTGGAACTGGAGACGTTGTCAGCTCCCATCACAGTCAGGGCTCCTAAACCAATCCTTGAGGCGACTCTTGGTAGAAGAGACCACAGCGTTGTGGAATATCTGTGAATTCTCTTCACACCCAGGGATCCTACAGTATTTCCTACAGCCGGATAGTATGAAAGCAGAAAAATTACTTCTTTGCTGTTGCCTTGACAGTTCATCCTTCTCCATTCTTACAATCCTACAGGTGAGAACTCATGAAAGGGGAATAACCCTATGTCTCCAGCACAGCAGCACAAGGGCTAAGATCCTGGGGTGGATCCCTTAACAGCTGTTGTTGGAACCACACTTGTGAACAATGTCTTAAAGCAGTTCCGCTGTAGGTGAGAACTCCTAAATCCCCTAGCAGATTAATGAATGTTCTAAAGTACAGCAGAAGCTCCAGCATCACCTCTCTCTTTGCAGTTATAGATGGAAGTGGCTCTTCATTCCATGGTCTAGTTATTCTTGTGGATCTGCAGCCATGGTGGCTTCATAGCTAAGGATGCATCCACCATTAAATTCAAAGCCCTATTGCATGGGATGGTGGTGGATCCTTTCTGTAATTTAAACCTCCCTTCAGACTGAACGTTCTCAGCCTTCTCAAAGTCTGAAGCCAGAAGTAAATTTGTTTGGGACTCAAATACTGATTGTTTCAGGGATGGGTATTGCATTGCCCTGTGATGGGGAAGGAGCAAGATTCTATTATCTCCATGTGCCTTAGAATGAGAGAAGGGCCCAATCCTTGCAGTTCACATTCAGATATATGTGGTGGAGGCCTTAGATTTCCAGGGTGTTTGGAGCTGAGTGTTTGGTTCAGTTCACTGCAAATATGGAGTGATCTATGAAATTTGGATCTGGAATTTGAACACTTTCCCAGTACATCCCCAGAACTTGGGTAAGTCCGGATCCAGGGGCAGAGTCGGCACTAGGCATAAGCAGACACAGCAATTGCTTAGGGCCCCAAGCAGCTCAAGAGGATCCCATATTAATTATTATTTGTGCGTGTGTGTGTGTGTGAGAAATATTCCTGCTTAGGGCTCCCAATAGGCTAGTACCGGCACTGTCAGGGGTTTGGTTGGGCCCATCTCTGCTCACATGTGTGCAGGGAAAAGCCAACCACTTGTTTTTTAACTACAGAAGGCAGGGGAGACTCTGGCATTTGGCTGGCACTTCATCTCTCCTTCATTATGAAAATTTACTCTCTGGAGGTGAAGCGGGGTCTGGAGGCACTGGATTGCTGCCTTCAGCTACTTGCTTTGGCCATAGCAGGAAAAGAGCAGTAAAAGAGCCAGCTCCCAGGTCTTCTATTGTTTGTAGACCAGGAGCAGGTCCCATCCAGATAAATAGTCCATTGCTGTGCTGGTCTGAGCTTTGGTCTCCGCTCAGAGCCTCTAAGTGGATTGCCTTCCAACTAGCCTGGCTCTTTGGTAATTGAAAAGCTCAGAGAAATTGGAAATGGGGGCGGGGTGGGGGGGCAGGGGAGATACAGAATGAGATATTCACTGGCTGTGTGGACCCAAAGTAGCCAGATTCCCTGGGCTTGTCATTGAAATCACTTCTTATGGTGACTCTCTGCTTTAATTTCCCCTGAATCAGCCCTCTTCCATGAGTGAAACAATCTTCACTGCAGATTGAGGGGGGTGGGAGGGATTTGAGCATTAATCTGATGTAGATTATACCTCCACCTCCCTCTTTCTGTCCTCCCTCTCTCTCTTCCTCTTTCTCTCTCTTTCTGTTTCTCTCCTCTCCCTCTCTTCCTACTTCATCTTTTCAAGAAAGTGAACATAAAGTAAAAACACAGAAAGAGAGGGAGACTCTGAGAAAGAGAGAGAGAGAGAGGCAGAGAGAAAAACCTCCCTGAAGAGGGAAGCCCCAGCAGCCAATAACTTTTTGGATTTGACTGGTGCTGCCTTTCTTGCTTTGCTCCCAAGGAATACCTTTAATGGAATCAATTGCCTCGGTTCCTTTATAACCAAGTCCATCGGAAAGGCAGACTCAACATATTATGGGCAACTGTGTGAAGTCTCCACTGAGAAACCTCTCGAAAAAGGTATGTTCCCTGAATCCAAGTGCGTTATGCGTGTTTCAAACCCTGCTTCTTGGGACGGGTGACGTTGTGGGTAGACGGGAAGGGAAGGTGGGAGGAACATGCAGACTTGTCTGCAAATGGTTCAGCTCCCTCCCGAAGTCCTTTTCCTAAGAGCTGTTAATGCAAATGCACTGTTCAGAACCTGCGATGATGAACGCCACAGCTAGTCTGTGAATAGGTGTGTACGTATGTGAGTAGGCATGTTTCCATCATGTGTGTAAGTGTGTGTATGTGCATATACATGTATTTGTCCACTTGCATGTGGTGCACGTGTATGTGCGCAAGCATATGGGCACGTTTGTGCAGATATTATTTGGTTGTATGTGCACACATTTGTGTGGGTATGCATGTGTGCAAGTTAAGACGTATCTGTCTGTCAGTGTGTGTGCATGTGAAGGTGTGGACATTTGTGTTGTTTCTCTATGTGTGTGCATGTGAAAGTGTGGGAGCACACAAATTTGTTAGCATATGTCCCTCTCTATGTGTATGCAAATGAGCACATGAATGTGTGTTGCGTGTGTGTGCATTTCCATGTGTATATCTGAATGCGTGTGCATACTCATGCGTACGTGTGCAACATCTCTGAGTGAGGATGTGTGGTTAAGTGTATGCATGAGTGTGTGTCCACACATAGAAGTGTGTGTGTGTGTGTGCATTTGTGTCTGCATGTGTGCATTTATTCTTGGGTGTCCTCACATATGTGTGGATCTGAGTATTTGTGTATTTGCATATTTGTATGTATCCATGTTTGTGCCCGTATTTATGTATATGTGGGTGCCTGCTTTCTGTGGTATGTGTCTGCATGTGTTTGGTCATGTTTGCTCAGGTATGTGTGTTCATGCTTTCCCTCATGTGTAAGCATGCCCCATGTGTGTACACATTCATGCCCACCTGTACTGCCATGTGTGTCTGTTTGCATTTTACCTGTGGGCTGCTGTGTGCTTAGGTCTCAGAATGGTTCAGGGATTAATTAGATTTAGGAGCTGTGCTGCCACTATGGGCCGAATTGGCAATGGGAATGGTTCTCCCTGGGCACTGTGCGTATCAGGATGAGGAAGGCGTTGAGATAGAATGTGCCCATTAGGCCAGCTGGAGGAAGGAATTCACTTGGGGACGCTGAACCAAATAATAATTCACCACGAAATGCTCTGCTTGTTCCTTACAAAGGGGAAGGTTGTAATAGGCAATGGCAGTGCACCGCACTGAGGGAGCTCATGGCATGGAGGCCTCAGTGGCAGTGAAATGGCATTGCTGTGGGGAAGCCATGCTGAGGGGACCTCGCCAGCAACGAAGTGGCACTGCCATGAGGAAGCTCACAGTGCAGAGGTCTCGCCAGCAGTGAAATGGTGCTGCTGTGAGGACGCTCATTGCAGCCTGGAGTCACTGAGTACCTTGCCAGCCATGGAACGGCCCTGCCACGAGGACGCTCATGGTGTGGAGGCCTTGCTAGCAGTGAATTTTTTCTGGCCTTGGGTTTGTCACTTTTGTGGAGCAGCTCATGGTTGCGAGCTCAGCTACCACAAACAAGGCACAAGTGTAAGTTAAATCTGGAGTGTTTCTTGGTAATGACAAAGCATTGCTGTGTGGGAGGGAGCCCACCCACCCCAGCAGACCCAGCTGATTTATGGGGTATGTAATGAGGCAATTAATTCCAAAGCAGCTAGACAGTGCTGAGCTCTCCCTTTTGGTCAGTGTGACCCTGGGGAAGAAGCAGGAGAGGCACTTGGGGTTCAGCCAGCTGGAGGTGCCTAAACTTTGCACATCTGAAAGGGCTATTCTGGCAATTTGCAGTCTGCCTCCAATGCACATAAAATGGAACAGAATGTACCTGCACTCGTCTCTCATGTGGAGATGTGGTTTGCAGAGAATACAGGTCCCAGCATGCAGTGGGCCCTGACTGCTTAGATCAAAATGGAGCATTGCATTCTGGGTCTTGTAGCTTGTTTAGGCCCTGCCTTTATTTGTATTTAATTCTTCATTCCTAAGAGCCATTTAAAGTGATGCAGTCTGCACATAGTTCCAGAGAGTAGGAATGAAGGGGTTAAGGTGAGGAAGCCCACAGGCTGCATTATAGAACTCTGCACGCTTCGCTTTGGCCCATATATTAAGGCCTCAGGGCCCAGTGCTGTGAGGTGCTGAGTCCCCTACACCGCTGTTGACCTCATTGCAGCCTGGAGTTACTGAGCACCTTTCAGGATCAGACCATTACATGACATAACCTCAGACTGCCGCTCTGTGTAACATTCCTCCTCTCTTCCTCAGGTTTTGACATTGGCAGACTGAGGGGAAACTCAGTGAGCAAGGAGAGATGGGACATAGGTTGAACTAGACTTTGTCAGGGAGATTTCTCCCACTGTCCCTAGCTCCACTGAGTTTTCATGTCCTGTTCTGAGACTGAGGAACCACCTTGGCTAGAATGATGCCAAGCAGGGCTCTCTTCTTGCTGGTCTCCTCCATTTGTTCCTTCCGAACGCAGCCTGTCAAGTGGAAACAGAGGCTTTAACGTAACTAGGAGAACAGGGTTAGGAACCTGGAGGCCTCTTGCTTTTGATAAGCCTCCCTCAGGGAGAGGAAGGATGGATTTTGCATGACAGAGATGCTGCCTTCTGCACGTCTTTGAGCATTGTGGGGGGGCATCATTTCAAATTGAGGCAAGGGGGCAAGCAGAGCTTCGGTGACAGATAATCGTCTGTCACCCAAACCCTCTCCCTAGCAGCTTCTCTCACTGCAGTGCTCCCAGCACTCTTTATTATGGAGGCAGCACAAGAAGCTGTGTATGATGAGAGAGGATCTCTACACAGACAAACTGAGACTTCCCTGAGTAGCTTAGACAGAGGAGGAAGCCCTGGAAATGGTGGATGTGAAGTGCCCTGACAGAGCAGGGAGCGGGCTCACTTTGAACTCTGGCAGACAAGACAGAAAGTTCAGAATAATCTGGAGGGACGGGATGGCTCAGGGGATATGGTTTGGGACTGGTGTATGGACCTTTTCACCTCCGCCTCCCTAGTTCACATCTGTCTCTAGTTAATTGTCATTGAAATTCATTCCCGTTCGGTCTCTTGTTGGTAGCCCCCTATTTAGTGCACAGTGTCCGCACAGCAGTAAACACCACTGTCACAACACTAATTGACCGTCTCATCAGAGGCACCTAGGTGTAAATGGGATAAATTTCAGTACTTCGGAGTGGCCCTCGGGGTCAGGACTGAGGCACATTGGCAGGGGAATGTGGGGGAAGCTGGCTCTGCTTCTGCCTCAACAGTGGCTGAATAGAAAGCTTCATTCTTCAAGTCACTCTGTTTGGCACCTTTTGCCAGCTCTACAGTCACCTCTCTGTTGGAGTCCGGCCAAGTGCTTTTATCACCCCAGGAGTGGCTGTGGGGTTTTATTGGGGAGGGGAGGGAAGAAGGGCTTGAGCCTTCCTCACTGTTACCTTGCTGCCATCAGTACTCAGATCTGCATGTTGCTGCTTCTGCCACTAACAGGTGGCTGGCCTCATTTTGCCTTGTATCCATCTGGCAGAGGAGCTGTCTCCTCTGCTTTGGCTTGATGTGTTTATGGGACACATGCGGGAAGGGAGACTTTCCAGCACCAGATTGGGGGGGGGGGGGAGGGGCAGAGCAAATGGACAGCAGCAGCAACTGGTGCTTTGTAGGGCAGTTTTCCGTGAGCCCTGTAAATGACCCTGGGTCACTATCGGCAGAGGGGTGAGGGGAGACTCACATGGTGTCACACTAGGCCAGAGAAGTCCAATTCCCTTTCCCTGCACTACCTGTGGTTCTCTGGATCAGCCTGTTCTGTGTCTCTGGCAATTCTCTCCTCAGACTTGTGATTTCTGTCCACATAGGAAAATAATGGGCTAATCTCATCCTTCATGGAACTCCACTGACTTCATAATAAGCTTGAGAGACTAGGTGGCTCAGGTAGGGATTAGGACTAGGCTTTGGAACCTTTCACCTTTCATTTGGCTTCAGTGGAATTACTCCTGCGACAGATTTGGCCTGACGTGTATATTTTCAATCTTTCATATTATATATTGAAAAAGACTCTGGGAAATAAAGCTGGTGATTTACAAAATATGTTGTACCAAAGTGACAAATGTTCACGTCATTATCACACAAATGTCAAGACCATTAGCTGTGCCCGTGATGTGCCAGGTGTGGATTGATGTTAGTCTGTTATATTTGTAAAGATAAATTCCCCATCTGCCATGTATAATCAGGTAAAGGGTTTCCTTCCCATCTGTGATTGCAATTAGAACCCTGTTATGCTATTTCCTTTCTTTTGTGAGTTTCTTTTTGTGTTATATTGGTCTTGGTGCTTTTGGTGGATAGTCACATGACATTATACATGAGCAGATTGTCTTAAGACTGTGTTTTAAAATGTAAACTACAAAGCATGTGTGCGATGCAGTATCATATGGCAGACGCAGCAAATAGCTACAATAAATGTGAGCAAGTGTGAGTGGGGAGCAAGTGTGGCCTGTTTCTCAGCCCTGAAAGAAGAAGTTCATGATTTAAGGGATGAGTCAATATAAAAAGACAATGGCTGTGGACAAAGCCTCCCAGATGAACTCTGGGAATGCCATCGGTACAAGCAGGAGCTCATTCCTGAAGCAGAAATATGATTGTTAATGTTTATTGTATAAAACCAAAGGTCCTGTGGGTAGTGCTGGCTTTTTATAGCTGCATGGGAATACCAGGATGAGACGTTTCCACCAGAGCCAGAGAAAAGCATTTCTATATAAGGAAAGCAGTGACTCCTCAGTGGAGCCTGGAGCTCCAACCTCAGATTCTATTCTGCAGTCCCAACTGGCTGGGATGTGTGGACTCCTTGAGAATGGTCTGTGAAAATGCAGCGCAGACAAGGCTGCAGGGACTTGGATTGTAAGTGACCTGAACAGACTACATTCTCATAATCTCGGTCAGTTATTGTAACTCATTAGAATTGTGATTGTCTGGAACTCAGCTCGCTGACACTGTAAATGGCCATCTGACGGTTTTAGTAAGACTATGGTACAGGTGTTAATACAGAGCTGTAAGCTGTTGAACTGTGTTGACTGAAAGTGACTTGAAGCCAAACTTAGACTCTCTGTGCAGGTTCTGTGCCTGCTGTTCAGTGGAGGTCCCTGACGGAAGCTTCTCTCTCAGTAATCTCCTTCTGTACATACACAGACTGCAGGCCACACATGAAATCATTTACTCTGGGGCTGGAGATAGGAGGGGCGGGAGATGTTCATTTTCTATCCTGGCCCTTTCATCTGTAGCTGGAGGGATGTGTGCAGCTTTGAGAAAGTTTGATGTCATTTCAAAGTGAAATCTTCCTGGTTGGCTGGACTTTTATCAGCCATTGACAGTGAACTCCTGTACCTACTGCTTCTATACAAGCCTGTACTAGACTGGTGGGAGGGACCCAGCATGGAAAGATGAAGGAAATTTAGGGCTAATTACTCTGTCAGGCAGCCCAGTAAAACATCAGATCAAAGACTGAGAGACATGGGGAGGTAACTTCCTCTGTTGTATTGTTTACTTGCTGCTGATTGGCTGGGAAGATTCGTCATGAGGAGAAGACCTGCTATAAGGCTGTTCAGACCAGTGAAGAGGGGCCGTCAGCCTGCGAGTACCAAGGTCCACTCATGATGCTGGCCCAGAACTGCGCCGTCATGCACAACCTGCTGGGGCCAGCATGCATCTTCCTGAGGAAGGGCTTCGCAGAAAACAGGCAGCCTGTACGTAAGTTACACCCTGCCGGGCGAGAAACATACAAAACACAATGCCCATAATGCCGCAAACATGTAGCCACACATATACCTACGTACATGGGACTCTGAGATCCCCCAACCACAGTAAACATATAGCCTCAGACCTGCAAATGCAGACTTACAGACTCACATACATGCTCAGGCATGTGAACTGGAAGATGTGCGGAGATACCCTGGCACCTAGGTAGTAGGCATTGTAGAAATACGTACAGATCAATAGATCAGTGCGCACTGAAGCACTCACACAGTCATATGGATGCAGATATACCTGAGGCTTCCAGTGTTCAAATATGACACTCCAATGAGACATCCACATCCCATATATGGAGGCTCAGATTAGTACATAGGGCCTAAATGGCCATTATATGTGCTTCACTGGATCTGACTGTCCCATAACGTGCCCACATTTGAAAATTGGGCCCATCAATACACGGAGATGAGCATATTCAAATACGCCCTGAGATGCATACCTGTCTATATTCACTCTGACACACAAGCTCAGATTCATATACACATTCATGCACACTCTCATGTCTGCACAGGAGAACACATACATGCAAACCCCAAAATAGCTACCTGTTCACACACCTTCAAATAAGCAATGCACAAACAAGTACCAGTACCTACACCCCCTCTAATATACAGCACACACCCATATCGATATTTCTACCCATCCAAGCATATATATGCATACATATACATCCATTCCTGCAACCTTAAAATATGCACAAATATACACACAGACATGTCAAATGTACATAGAGACATGCTTACATACTGTACCTTCACAGTAATATAAAGCACATACCCCTGTACACAGACATTTAATATCTATACTAATGTACTTAAACACATATACACAGACACCATATTATTAACACACATACAGGCATATATGTGATTAGGTATACACACTTGCATATACTCATCCAGTACATTACATGCTCTTCCAGTCAAACAAAGCTCATCCTCAATGTCTGAGATTCATGGCAGTTAAAATCCAGTTGTCAGGAATCCCTCCATAATAAATCTCTGCTCTATATACTCACATGCAAAGACATACTTGTCCTTAGCTGGAATAGAATCAAGGACCTTTAGTTCCAAAACCTAGTCCCCTTCCACTTGAGCTGAAGGCAAGTTATTGCTCACTGTAAATTTTTATTCTCTGCAGCCTCCAACCACTAGCAGACAATCGCATATTCCATTAGCCAGTACATTAAAACACATGCAGAAATATTCTCAAGGAAGTACACACACATATATATAATGGCACACAAACATCTACCAAATCATATGTGCTTATATAAAGAACTGGATCCAAATTCCATTTAGAATGTCAATAGCTTGCAGGTGACTATATCCACCATGTTCAGAGCCTGGAAATTCATAATATCCTAGGAGGCTCCAGAGAGAGGAGCACAGACATCTCTGACAACAGCCCTGGTGCAGAGTGAATGTATTTTAAAACAGCTGTTCTCCTCGTTGACTCTTTAGACCAGCAGGATTTAGTGTGCATAGGACAGAAATAAATGAATGCCAGAAAGTTTCTTATGATGGAGTGGTTGATGATCACCTCTAGTGTATTCCTAGGACCTGAGCTCTTTGAACAGGTGTATCCCTTTTTCCATATGTTCTCCTCAGAAAGCTTTACACTGCTTCAGCTGATTTCTTCTTAAGCAGATGTTTTCCTATTTAATCATTTTTAAGGGAGCTTCCTTGGACTTTAAAACAGAAAATCTCCTCATAACACCAGTTACAGCTTGGTCTAGATTTTCCAAGGGACCTGGAGTGGCCTCTTCTTTTGCACATACAGTCATTGGCCCCCTCTAATGATAGAATCTGCACACACAAAGAAGTGCTCACATCTCTGCACATGCAAATGCCTCTATGTGCCAAAATAGAGGCCAGGCTGAAAAAGTCTTGAGACTTCCTCGTGGACATTCTGGTGTGTTAATGACGCTGGCTGTAATGGGGTTTCAGACATCTACTGCGCTACAGACTGGCCTAGTGGTTAAAGCACAGGCCTAGACGGCAGGAGATCTGCGTTCTCAGCCAGGTGCTGCCACAGATGCAGTGAGTAACCTTGCATGAGTCAATTCACTGTTCTGTAAAATGGAGTTGATGATGATACCTCTGTATCTTGAACATTCCTGATCAGACTGGTGGTGCTCAAGGAGGACTGCTGGGGTCATTAAAGTTCATAAAGAGTTTGGAGACTCTTGGCCAGAGATGTATGCATACAGTGCTTAATGTGTAATGAAAGAGGTGCCGGGGCTCAAGCAATTTTTTTACTTTCATAACTGACGTGGCAAGCCCAGAGGGGCTAGGGCTCAGCCCTGGCACAGATT
Source organism: Natator depressus (assembly GCF_965152275.1). Classification (NCBI taxonomy): domain Eukaryota; kingdom Metazoa; phylum Chordata; order Testudines; family Cheloniidae; genus Natator; species Natator depressus. The sequence continues at coordinate 11,021,372 of NC_134248.1, forward strand.
AAGCACTATGTTACTGATCATGTGTCTCTGTAATTCATTATGATATCACTGAGAGGAAGGCAATGAGGCCTCCTGTGCCTGCTTTAAAGAATGTGAACTCTTTTACAAATCAGTTTCTATGAAAGCAGAAGAAATGGGATGACATGTTTGAAATTACCAGATCTGTGAAGGATGAAACTGCAGAGCTAGAGCGCTCTGAAAGTTCCATGCAGCACAGTGATGCCTCTGGGAAGGTTATGAATGACAAGCTGATCACTTCTCTGGCACAGCCCCTGTTTGCACAGACATAAACCAGTGTGTGTCCTACTTTGCTGTATTCTCTGGGTAGCTGCCGCTAGAGTTACCACAGAAGCCTGTGGTTAATTAGCAAGAGCTCATCCTTATGAAACAGATCAAGGGCACAGTCTCCAGGGACCTGTGGTGAGGCTGCAGACCCCTGGGAGATGAGGGGAGAAGCCAGGACTCAGACAAGAAAGGAAATTTCATCTCTGTTTCCAAATTCTCAGATATTCTGGATTTGCCTGGGAGCCATAAGTGGAGTTAGAAGGGGTTTTTAGTAACCAGAAAGCAGTGCATTTCCACGCTCATCTTTTCTTCCTCTTGATGCAGTCTCTGGAGTTTTCCTATACTCTTTTACATCCCTCCCCTCTCTGAAAAACGACACCCAAATTGGATGTTTTGAAGTTGCAGTGTTTCCTGATCATGGTGAATCCTTGTCCTGTTTTGTTTGTAGATGACCTTGCTGCTGTATATTTTGTTTCTCTGCCTGGGCTTGAAATGTTTGTATCTGGGGTGAACTCACTGCTTCTACAGTTCCAGTCCCTCCTTAGAGGAGTGGCTCTAGGAAATAGGGTTGCGAGAGCTCATGGTTGCTCTCCATCACTATAGGCTTGCTGGTTGTGAAGCAGCTCACAGCTATTTCCAGACCCAGATGTTCCCAGCAGGAGTTGCTGTAGGGAATATGGTAAGAGCTTCAGAGGAGCTCTGAACTACAGCAGTGCCAGACTCTGCCACACAGAGTCGCTGTAGGGGAATGATACAGGCACACTGTGGAGGCTCTCAGTTCCAGCTCATCCATCTGGAGTGGAGTGCTGGAGTCCGTTTGAGAAGCCTGTGTTGCCCTGGACCTGAGGTGTGGAACAATACTTCTATCTGGCCACCTGGGCAGCAGGCGAAATGGAGATGGGTTTCCACAGAGAAGTGTGCAGGCAGCTGCTGGTACTTTCCTGATAGGAAAGGGAGTGATGTCAAAGCCTTGCCAGGTAGATGGGATTAAACATGTCATCACCTTCTTGTTTCTTCTGTCACTTTCTTGCTTGTGCGTGATGCTCCCAGACCTGCCTGTATTCATGAGTGCTATTCTGAGACCACTTTTCTATCAAATGGTTGGGTTTAACAGAAGATGTTCTTTCATTGCAGGACAGAGAACTGCGACCAGAAGAAATTGAAGGTAAAACTTTGACCTTTCCTCCATGTCTCACTTTCTCTCTGCTCAGTGAAAACATACTGCTGGCCAGACTGATCACAGGGGGGAGAAATCTGGGGTAAAACTAGGTAGATGAGCTCATAGCTGTTCCCATTCTAGCCACTCACTGCAGAAGACATCATAGGGAATGGTGCAGGAGTGCTGACTTTGGGGCAGCTCATATACACTCCACCTCCTGACAGAAGGGCTGTAGAGTGTAGTGTTGGAGTGATGATTTTGGGGGAGATCACATTTGCTCCATCTCCTGCAGGAGGGCTGTAGAACATAGTCCTAGGAGCGCTGACCGTCTGGCCATTCCAAGACTCTGCAGTCTGAGCAGGGACTGCTGTGGGGAATGGTGCAGCAGTGCTAGTGGTGGTGGAGCTCAGAGCTCCTCCAGTTCCAGCTTGTCTCCAGGGAATCTGCAGGGGGAATGTGCACCTTCCTGAAGAACATCTCTGAGATCCTAGCATGCCAGAGTGCTGCTGACTCCTCGTCGGGGGTGTTCTGGGAACTGTGTCTAACACCATCACTGACAGCATTGTCCTTATCGGATTCACTCTGACAGAGTTAAGAGAAGCCTTCAAGGAGTTTGATAAAGACAAGGATGGGTTTATCAACTGCAGGGACCTGGGGAACTGCATGCGGACCATGGGCTACATGCCTACCGAGATGGAGCTCATAGAGCTATCCCAGCAGATCAACATGAACTGTGAGTGTGACCCCTCGCTTGCATGTTCCCCTCTCACTGCCATTCTCTGCCTCCATGCATTGGGCTTTAGCTGTCAGTCTCTTGCTCTCATCTGTTCCTCTTCCTTTGTTGTCCTGGCTGCCTGCCTGTCCGTCACCCTCTCTCTGCTAGTCCATCTGTCTGTTTGCCTAGTTCTTTGGGCATCAGTCAGTTTGCTTGTCTCCAACCTACCAACCTATCTGGGTTTGTAGATAGTGAGGTATCAGAGCAATATGTTGAGACAGACACACCAACATAGGACTTCCCTTGGTGTGTGCACAGTCAACTGTTGCCCTTCTAAGGATGTTTAAGGCATTGTTGTGCAGCTGCTGCATGTTGTATTGAACCTGGTCTCTAGGTGGTCTGTGCTGAGGAGGGAGACTGGGTGCTAAGAGGAGGGAGATCCTTTGGTGTGAGGGTGGTGCTATGTCAGAGCAGAATGCTGGGGTGTTCACCTTGAGGTGTGAGCGTATTGAGGAGATAGCTCTGGTGTGTGGGTAGTGATGGGCTGAGGGGCTACCCTCTGTCCATCTGCTGTGACACGAAAGGTGGAATAATGGGGAAGTGTATTCACAAACATGTCTGTGATTGGATATGGCTGTATTTGTGCCCTTTCCTTCTATCGTCAGTTCTTTGTCCTTACACCTGTCTGCAGCAGTGCTGTATGGTGCCCACGGGAGTATTCACTAGGCATTATTTGTGGTACTCCCTGGGCTAGAAAGTATTAATCATCCAGAGAGGGAGCAGAAACAGTACCATGTGAGAATAACACATAACAAATAGTAGATAACCATGGCACTGGTTGCCATGTGATCCACAGGCTGTATAATTAGGTCAGGCGATCAGGTGATCCACAGGCTGCATAATTAGGTCAGGTGGTCTGGTGAACCACAGGCTGGATAATTAGATCAGGCGGTCTGGTGAACCACAGGCTGGATAATTAGATCAGGTGGTCTGGTGATCCACAGGCTGGCTAATTAGGTCAGGCTGGTGATCTGACAAACAGGTAGGAATTTGAGGAACTATTCACCAATTGCAGCTACTTCATAAACAGGAAAATGCATTAATTTGTTGAATACACTGTTTGTTACAAATAGCTTGTCCAGCTGTGGTGTTGAATTTCTGGGGCAGATTTTCTCCCCTGCTCCAGTGCAGTATAGGGCCCATATAGGAGATACAGCTGGTTGAGGCAGAATTCCCTCTGTTCAGACACATCCACAGGGCTGCCATGTCCTTGCCCGCTCACGAGCCCTGAGGTATGGTGTATGCTGGGAGCAGATCCATAGCACACAGTGCTGTGGGGATTCTGAACTGCCTGCCCCTCATAGGCAGCCTGGGATGGGCTGCTGTAATTTAGAGGAGCTGGGACCCTTTCGTCCCTGCCCAGAATCCAGAGGGTGCAGAGGTGGTGTAAAGTCATGTTTGCTTCTCCTCCCCCTGAACTGCACTCTCTGTGCTGTGCCTCCCATGGGTGGCTGATCTCCAGTGGAAGCCATGTATGGATGTGTTACCCTGGGTGCTCGGCTGGGCTAAGGAAAAAGGGCGTATTAATGTCTTACACACAAATTTCCCCTTGGTCCCAAGTGGGCGGCCATGTGGATTTTGAAGATTTTGTGGAGCTGATGGGACCAAAGCTTTTGGCAGAAACTGCAGATATGATTGGTGTAAAGGAGCTACGTGATGCCTTCAGAGAGGTGAGCTCCCCCCCTGTGCTGCGGGACCCCCTCAGAGAGGTGAGCGCCCCCCTGTTCTGCATCACCCCCTCAGAGAGATGAACACTCCCTGTGCTGTGTGACCCCCTCAGAGATGAACACTCCCTGTGCTGTGTGACCCCCTCAGAGAGATAAGTGCCCTCTTTCATGTAGTAAAAGTGGAGAGAAGTGGAGAGCAAAGGCAGGAAAGAGAAAAGACTAGTGGGGGAATGAGGAGGAGGAGCGAGCATATATAGTAAAGAGGGCCCTAAGAAGGAAAGAAGAGAAACCAAGTATGGAAAGGAGAGGAGCACAAGGAGAGCAAAGGCCCAAAAGGGAACAAAAGGGGAAGATGGGCCAAGCACAGTAATAATGTTTGGGGTCTGTGAGGAGAGGAAAAGGACCTGCTGGAACAGACTGGCCCCAGAGCAGGAGGAGAGAAGATGCCTAGGGAAGGAAAGAAGGAGCCAGGAGGGACTCAGGGGACCTCATGGACAAATATGTGCACTCCAAAGGGGAAAACATGGGACCCAAGTCTGGAGACTGTGGGTTCCCAGGGTCCACTCCAGCTGACCGTGCTCTTTCTGCTGTTGTTTGTTGCCTCCCTGCAGTTTGACACCAATGGCGATGGAGAGATCAGCACCAGCGAGCTGCGGGAGGCCATGAAGAAGCTGCTGGGGCAGCAGGTGGGCCATCGGGATATTGAAGAGATCATCCGAGATGTGGACCTGAATGGAGATGGGCACGTGGATTTTGAAGGTGAGAGAGAATGTGCTACTCTCCATCTTCACTGGGGTCAGGCAGGATTTTGGATCAGAGACTGGCTTATTGCCCTGCTCCAGGAATGGAGGAAGGAAAACGATCTCTATGTTCTAAGAGGCCCAGGTATCTGTGGAATGGGGTGAGAGGCAGCTGGGTCAGAATCTCCTAGGATTTTCCCTAGTTAGGATAAGGCTATTAGGGGAGAGATGGATGGTGTAGGAAATTCCTGGTTAGTAGTGTCTGGCTGTACAACTCTTCTCAATGCATCTCAGTGTTAAGCATGTCTCCCTGAATCACATACTAGGACAGACTGTCCCTGTGTCAGAGGAGAAACCTCTCTGTGGCCATGGGCAGCCCAATGGTGGATTTCTGTTTCCTCCCTGATGCCCCCTGGGTACAAATGCAGGTGGCTAGCCTGAGCTGCTACCCATGCTGCCGTGGCCACACTGCTATTTTAGTGTGCTAGCCTGAGCAGAGCTAGTGCATTTACATTTATTCAAGCTGGGAATCACATCTTCCAGCTGCTGTGTAGACATACTGTGTCAGTGTTCACCAAAGAGTTTAGTGTGGAAAGGAGACATTACCTTGTTTTAGGGCAGGTGTCCCAAATGATAAACTGCCCTGGCTAGTGGGATCCTGTAACTCGTTGCGTAAACACTCCAGGGTCAGTAAAGAAACCAAACCAGTGAGCAGTGGGGATGGGGCTTTCCTGTTGGCTGCATGGTGTCTCAGGATGATGAGAGGTGGGATGGGAATGTGTTGGTGCAGTTGGTGTGTTCTCCTCTAGCCTCTCTGTTTGTCAATGGCTGCAGAGTTTGTTAGGATGATGTCCCGTTGAAGGTTACGCTCATCTGAAGAGGAACCAGCACCTCAGAGAGGGCAGAAGAGACCTGAGGGGAGCATCTAGCCCCGACGTTCCCATGCAAAGGTTTATAGGCTGGATGCATTTGAGACAGTGCGAGATGACCCGCCTCTCCTGCCCCAAAGTGGTCCCCACACCCCTCCGCCCTTTCACACTGTGAAAGACTCATAACGTCCCATAACTGGAACTGTTCCTCCGAGAAGGCGACAGCAGGAAACTGCAGTGCCAGGACAAGCCACGATCTTTTCATGAGATGTTTGCAACTTTAGACTCCTCCCCTCCTGCTTTTATTCTCCCACCAACTGCTGCAAAGCAAGAGAAGGAGAGACCCTCTTGGACTGGGGGATGAAAGCAAAGCCATCTGGGATTGGTGGCTGCAGCAGGTTGTGCTCTGCACCTGTTCAATTCCCTTGGTGAACTGTGTCCGTGTTTGCTGTGTGTCTGTCTGGAGTTATTTATGCCTCCCTGGTACATTATCGTGTCTTCTGTGGCTACGTTTACCAAGAGCATCTAGAAATACATGTTTGGGGGGGGAAAAAAAGGTGATAAATGTGCAAACTGAAGCTGTGCGCAGCCCTGGCCTTTCTGTGTGAGGTGAAGGGCAGGCCAGAGGGAGGAGCATCTGCCAACCGATCCACTCCAACCAGACTGCTTTGGGACCCATGTCGCGGCTGGGGGGACGAGCTGGAGCCAGGGGAGGTAGAGGCTGCTTGTTGCAGGATTGGTGACTAGGTGCTGTTCAGCGTGAGTGATACCTCCAGCCATTCTAGCCACAGGCAGCGTAATACAAACACAAGGTATACATACTGCCAGGTACCAAAGACTTAATGGGCTAAGTTCCTCCTTGCTGGAAATCCCTTTGTCAGTGGACTTACACCAGGGGTTACTTTGGCCCAGTGTCTGAGGCTGTAGAGTCATCCAGAACACAGAGACTCTGTCTGTCTGTCTGCCTACTAAGAAGTGCACTCTAGAACGCAGTGTGTGACTCTGCAGTATGTACCATGATACTGGCCCCCAGGCTCTTCCTGTCCCTCTTTTATAGCATCAGGTGCTACCCCCTCTGTTCCTTTCCTTCTCTTTATCCTAGGCTCTCCCTTGGACTCTCCTGTCTTCCCCTCACTCTCTGTGTCTCAGGTAGATGCTGGGCCTGCCCCATTCACATCCCCGTTTCTCTAGGCTGGGGCTTTCAGTCACTCACTAGATCACTGGGCCTAGTTCCTCCTGCAGTTCAAGGGGCATCATCCCCTCTCTGGATTTCTCTCAGTCTCCTGGGAGCATTTTCTTCTCCTTGTCTGTCCTTCTTCCCAGGATAGGGCCTGAGGCAGAAGAGAGTCCGACTAGCCCAATGTTGCTATTTCTCTTCTTTCCCCTCAGGCTGCCAGGTTCCAAAATTCTTCTCTCTCCCAAAGGCGCAATGTCCTGAATGAGGATGTTCTCTTGCTTCCATTTGCTCGTTGCTGTGCCAGTCAGTCTGCTGCGGCAGTAATTGACAGTCCAGCAGTGGGCGCGTGTATGAGAGTATTTGGACAGGAGTGTGTGGGCAGAAGGGTTTGTGTGTGCGTGTGTGTAGGGAATGCATGGGAGTGGGCACATGGCTATTTGCATGAGAGATCTCTGTGTGTGCACACGCAATACTGCTATAGGTATGTGGGTATGCCCACCAGAGCTGAAAGGAAAGCGTATGTACAAATAGTTGCACATGATGCTCAAGCAAACATGCAGGCCTGTGATGTGTGTGTGCAGATGGTGTGTGTGTGCTGTGCACAGATACTTCTGTAATGCGTGTAGCACAGAACCCTAGCTAGTTACATGCGTGTGGTATGTGTATGGTGGGAGTGTATGTGTGCATGCAATGGGAGTGTTTGTATAGGCATGTCCCTAAGCAATGGGAGCGTGTGCACTTGTATGTCCTCTGTGTGTGTGCACAATAGGAATGTGTGAAGTGATGGAACAGCGTGTGTATGTGTGAGGGATGAGAGGGAATGTACATGGATTCCCCCTGTGTATGCATGTGATGGGAATGCCTGCACAGGTGTTAAGTGATAGGCACTTGATGCATGTGTGTGTGATAAGAGTAAGTGCGCATGCACATGGCATACTGAGCAATAGGAACATTGTGGGGGGTGTGTGTGTGTGTGTGTGTGTGTGTGTGTATGTATGTATGATGGGAATGAGTTTGCGTGCGTGTGGCCTCTGAATGGGTAAAATAGTCACAGTAACTGTCTCTTTGGCTGCCTGCTTGCTGCCTGCCCCTGCACTGAGGCTCCTCTGCCTGCAGCAACAGATGGTGGGACATTGTCTTAATTTATTTAAAAACATAAGCCCATTCATGGAGGTTGCACAGAGTCCAAATTGCACAGGATTCCCCAGAATGCATAATCTCAATCACTGGGCACATTCTCTGCTCATTACTGCTACTGGGGGCTTACAAATAATCACATATGCTTAGAGTAACCCTGACAAAGCATCAACCTGTGGGATGCAGGTGCAGTGCATGTATTGGGGGGAAGGGTGCTCTGACAGATGGAAGGTAGGGAGGTGCCTTTCCTGTCTGGTGATGGCAGAGATTGGGGGCTTTCTCACTCTAATCTGGAAGAAAAGAATATCACTAAACACAATTTCACCTGTGAATCTTGAGTCCAGCTCTGCCCTATGGAACCACTGGGGCTGTGGATTGTATCAGGGCACAGCTGTGCTGCATGAAGAGGCTGTAGCTGGGCTAGAGTAGACATGAAAGCCCAAGGCTTCTGTTGAGGAAAGTCTTGGCATTCCCCATAAACCCACTAGCTCCTCACTGCAGGATCAACCCCATGATAGGTCAGAGGGGGCTGGTCTGGATGCATGCGATGATTGCTGTTGGTTCCAGCAGAGTCTCTTCCTCCCAGGGCTGGTTTTATTTCCCTATGCAACCTCAAATAATCCCAGGGAGTTTTGCTATTTTTTTGTGCTGACAGGGTCAGAGATTAAATCTTCAATCTAATAATCTCATTCCAGGGATAATCCTTTTGCTTTCATCTCCCAGCCAGTGCCAGGAAGGCTTCCAAATAGCCCTGCAGGACAATATGGAACAAGCAAGGCTCCATCTGTCTCCCTTCTTTCTTTCTTGCCATGGCCCTGTACTCATCAGGACAAGCCCCAAGGCCTCAGGCTGCTGTCTCTAAGTGTTTTTGTCCTTAGCTGAGTGTGACCATGTTGCCCATCAAGATAGCTCTGATCTTGTTTCAGTCTATCATGTTCACTGAGCCCTGGTTCTGTCTCCCATCCATGGGTCTCCATTCTCTGTTTTATCCACCCCGACTACTGATAATTCCTATGGATAATATAGCCTGTAACCTCCCTCCACAGTAAATGACTGATGTCTTAAGAGGACTAATTGAAGGCACCATGCAGAATAAATACAGGTGCAACTCATGAATTAATCTAATTTCAGTGCTGCTCTAGAGGATGGGGACAGCTCCAGGGATTGAGAAGACAACACTGGGCCTTTCACTTGTAGGTTTCTAGTGTAAACCCAGCATGGGTCAGGGGACTGGCTGGTTTAGCAGATTAGTAACAAGATACAGAGCCTTTTGTGTCTAAAGCACTATCTCCCATCTAAATTGGTAGTGTCTGAATGTTATGGACAACGTCCTTGACCTATTGCAGGTGGGGATGGGATGGTCTCAGTCCTTGTTAGTGGGTTCCACGACTCACCTGACAGTGGCAGCAGAGGGACTGAGAACTGAATCATGGAGGCTGAACTCCACTCTTGCAACTAGACCTAGATCCTCTTTTGCCAAATTGGGTGCTAAGCAAGCCTGCTACTCAGTGAATAATAAGCCACCTGGCTGGCACAGAGGAAGATACTCTCTTAACTGGAGAGATGAGTGTGGTGTTGGGGAGGGGACAGACAACAATATGCCACTTTCCCTTTTTCCTGTTCATAGCAGGGACACATGACCCTTTCCAAGCCAGCTGAGTCTTAGAACTGAAAGGAAGCAGAAGAGATAATAAAGGGGCCACTAGCAGCCCGAGGCCTGCCCAGCACCAGCCCATCAGGAGGAGCACCTCCCTCTGAGACAGGAAGGAAGGAGACCCAAGGTCAGTGTCAGAGGAAGGGTTGCCCCCTGTGTGATATGCTGCCAGGCAGGGTGGGACGGGCCAGGTTTGCTCATTCACATTCCATAGGAAGCTGAAGTTGGCCTGATACAGAAAAGCACCAGAGGCCAGCCATTAGGTCCCTGTATAATCTCCTCCAAGCAACCCCAGTGAAATTGCTCTTCACCAGCAACTGTGCAATCCTGAGTGACACATACCAGCCCTCAGTGCAGCAGCAGGTGCATTTGGATGGCAATGGCTGCCCCTCCTCCAGACAAACCCTCCTTAGTTGAGCGAGCCCCTTCCTGGGTCACACACCAGAAGGGTAGGGCAGGAAGAGCTCCCAGCATACGGGGTAACCTTCTGCTTGGACTGAATGAAGCAAGGCACGGTGAGCTGTGTGTCTCTGTGGGCTGCACCTTCGGACTACAGATGAAAGTGAAGAGCTTGTCTGAGATCCCTGTGAGGTAGGGGCTGTCCTTGAGCCACCCCTTCATAGAGCACAGCCCAGCTCTGTGCCCCTCCTGGGCAAAGGTTGCCCTACCTTGACATGGGCTGGCCGACTGCTCAGGTTTGTCATAGATGAGCGACGTCAGCCAGCAATGCCCCTCACCAGTGGTGCTGCCAGGTTTTGCCATGGCATGCCCCCCAGCGAGGGGATTCTGGCTGGGCTGAAGCCTGGCTGGAGACAAGGCAAAAAGCTCCAGGCCTCTAACAAGATTGAGCCCTGCCTGAGGGACTGAGCCCAGCCCCCCAGTTGGCTATCTGCCCCCCTTACTTGCCTCCTGGGGCCCAGCAACAGTCAGAGCTGCTGTAGGAAGAGCTCCCTCAGCTACCCAGAAGCAACTCTCGGGGAGCAGCAAGAGCTCAGCAGCTCCGCTCCCTCCTGTGAGCAGTGGGGACAGCACTCTACTCCGCCCCTGCAACACTCAGCCTGGGGAGGGACAGGGGTACAGAGGGGTTCCTGCTGCAGCCTCCCAGGTGTGTGTGTGTGGGGGGGGTGGTGGTGAAGAATCCAGCAGGAGCAAAGGTGAGGCTGGGGGGCTGAACTGATGGAGGTGGGGGATGTGCTCAACTGAGGGTGGCTGAACTTATGGGGCAGAACTGAAGGAGGAAGCTGGGGGGGGGTAGAACTGATAAAAGGATTGGTTTGGAGGTTGGGAGGCATCAGAAGTTGCTGGGCAGGGAACGGGCAGATGTGGCTGTGAGCGCTTCTGAAGCAGGGGTCAGAATCACATTTCCCAGTAAAATTGGTACAGTGCACAACACTAAGCGTCACACACACATGCAGGGAGTGGGCAGGGGGAGTTAAAAAATCAAGACTGACCAAAAACCACACTATCAATTTTTTTTTAAATCTCATGATTTTTTGTGGCCTGACTCACGATTTTTGGTCGCTTGAGATTGGCCAGTCAGAGAGTTTCTCGGCCACTTCTGATCATAACTGATAACAGCCCACGTGTATCCATGCTGTTGGTACTGACCACCCCTGGAGACCCCAAAGTGCTTTATCACTTCAGACTCACAGCACCACCAAAATGCAGCCACCTGGGGCAGCGGGAGGGAATTTCAGCTAAAGAAGGACAGGCAACCCCCTACTGCCACAAAAGTGCCAGGGGATCTTTAATGTCCATGCACAGCAGAGAAGGGCTCTGTTTTGAAGGTGCTTTGATCTGAAGTCCCCCACACAGTAAAATATCTGGTGCTCAGTGTATATACCTCAACAGGATCTCAAGGCTTAGTTGATCCTGTATGGATTTGAACTCATGGAAAGATTAGCTTGAACCTGGAGTTTATATCTCAAAACCATCCCCTTCCTTTTCAGGGGTGTTTTACAGACAGGCTATTCTTGTTCACCTTCCCCTTAGCCATTTCATTTCCCTTTTCTAGCTAATGCCTCATTACAATAACTTGTGACATACAAAGAATTTAAGTGCTTAGAAGCTGTGCTGCTGACCCAAGCTCCTCACAGTTTAAACTGAGAAATCTTGAGGGATTAGTGAGGATCGGCTGTAATCGGTATAAATGAGCCTAACGAGGCCTCCCTCTGCCCTGCCAACAGAATGGCATTCTTCCAGGACAGGCTGCTTTCACTCTCTTGCTAATTGAATTTGCGGGACACCCAGCAGGTCACAGGCATAGCAGGGAGATTAGACTGGATTTAATCCATCCAGGCACTGGGTCTGTCTGAGCTAGGGAGTGATGCCATTGCCACCCAAGTAACTTTTGTTCCCTGATGGGTATGAAGGACTGTTAGGAGCAGGCAAGAGTCCAGCATCATGGGGATTTTGAGAGGTGCAAAGCATGCTGAGTGCCCATTGATTTCTATGGGTGCTCATGATGTCTCACAATCAAGCCTTTCTCTGCCGCTTGCAATATTAACAAGCCCTTCTTTGTGGCAGTGCTGCTGTGGAGGCCCAGTTACATCACTTTGATATCAAGTGAACCAGGCTCATCTAGAGCCACACACTAATGTGGACTTAACCAATGCACTGAGTCCCCATCAGGGAGCTGGAGCTACTGTGTCTACAGCTTGTGTGTTGCCACAGGCAAGGCTAGTGCCAGGTGAGCCTCCACCAGACCAGCTACTAGGATTCAAACTCAGCTCAGCTTATTTGGAGGCTGCTCTCTGCATAGCTCACCTCTGACACTTGGAAATACTCAGGAGAAATTATGCCTGGAATCATCACAGCAAATCATGTTCGCTGGGGAGGGGGGAGCAACAAAAGTTAGCTCTTTCCCAAGCTTGTACCTTGATGCCTTGAGCGGACAGAGTACAGCTGGCTTCTCCTTTCCCAGGGCTATGGAAGCAAGAAGGCAGTGAGTTTAGAATCTGTACTGACTCAGAGTGGCAAGTACCAATGGGAAAATGAAATGCCTGGGAGTTGACCCCCTGGACTACCTCCAGTTATTCTACCAGTTGGAAAAAAAATTCACAATGAATGTCATGTAAAATTCTCAGAGCACTACTACATCTCCTAGGACTCTCGTTATCACTAGGGCTGAAAAGTGGGGGCACTGTCCTCTCTGTGACTTGCTTGAGCAGGCCTCTTGTTCTGTTCACTGCCATGTCACTCTTAGGGTGAAAGGGTGCTGCTGAGATTGCTGATGTTCTGGAGGCAACTCAGGACAGGTAAACCCTTCAGTTCTTTGAGAGGCTAAAGTCATCTTGCTGGATTCAAAGCTGAATACTGTGGATTGCTTGTGTTTCGAGAGGATGAGGCCAGATGGCAGAATGAGATGGAGTCAGATTGGTCAGGAGCAGACACGAACTAGAGTCCTAGCTAGCTAGAGCCAAGGACCATGGCCTTTTGGAGATGTTCCTGTGAATTTGCTTAATAGTAAAATCTGCAGAGAGACAAGTTGAGTGAGGTAATATCTTTAATGCAGTAAAATCTCTACATAGTTGAGGGTAGATACAAAAGAAGGGCCTGTCTGCACATAGCCCCCTAAGCAGCTCCTGGTCTGAGGCAGACAGTCAGAATGCAGCCAGGAATTCTGCAATTGCTGTTTGAGCAAATTATTGATTTTTTTCAGCCCTGACTCAAGGCCTAGTGTTCCTGAGGAAGGAGCCATTTATTTGTAAACATATAGAACCCTTCTGGGCTGAAAGGTGTCTGCACCAGGGTTGACTCCTTCCAGATTCAGAATCGTCTAAAAGGGAAGAAAGCCTTTCTATTCTGGGACAGCAACAGCACTTGTAACTTCCTTTCTGGACCAGTTTGAGGAGAATGTTGTGGAGGCCTCTGAATCACGGAACCAGCAACACCAGCTTGTGTCTCATTGGAGGATCTCAGACAGCTTTACAAACAGACAATTGAGCCTCCCAATACCGCTTGTTACTAAAGTCTGTGAAAAAAGGAATGCTCATCATTATTTCAATGCATGAGAGAGGCCAGAGCATTTTGCAATTGGAGAATGAAAGTTTGATTTATTAGGTTTTGTGTGTGCAGTTAATTTAACATTGGTTTAATATTTCCTTCACCTATTTTTCTAGTAATTAACAACTTAAAACAACTGTGAAAGCTTCCAGCCTCTCATGCTGCTACTTAGCAGTCCTTTAGTCATGACTAAGGGCCAGGTTCTGGGGTCTGTCCATATGGAGCAGTGTGCAGGATTAGGGCTTCAGTCAGCAGACTGGACATCCCATTCCTTGACAATTCCCAGTCACAGACATATTAAAGGGACACAACTTGGAATACTTATTTCAAATAATACACTGTTCAATAGCATGAAAAGGCCGTTTAAAAAGCATAAGGGTTTGCGGCTCTCCTAGTGATGTTTAGGGGGTCTGTTGGGTGGACCAGAGAGCAACATCACTAAATCTGCTCAGAGCCATCTCTCTGCTCCTTCTTTTGGCACACACCTGCCTGATGTCTCTTCAGTTTGTTTTGCTGCCATTGCCCATTGGTATTAGTAAACACACTTTAGCAGGACCTTAGGTTAAGCATATGAGATCCCCCTGAGCAGTGCTTGAGACAGATGTTGCATGCTAGCAGATGAGATGGGAATTGCAACTAACCATCATCAGTGAAACTGACTGCACACAAAGTGCTGTCAAATGGCCAAAGAAAACTTTGAAAAAACAGAGAAAATGTTTTTTTCTTTAATCTGTGTCAGCAATACCAATTTTAACATCAGGCACCATATATTCAGAAGGAAAAGTGATTTTCAGGACAATGGTGTCCCTTTAAAACAGTGATGGCTCTTTTAAAAATGAGTTGGAAAATGCATTTTGTAATTAATGAAGTGGGAATAGTAGAAAGGCTGCAGTCACTTATTCATATTGACTACACCTTGATACATGGCCATGTTTTCCTCCATTTCAAATGTCATTTCAATGGGAGTTAGATGCCTACATATTTTAGAGGATTTCTTTTTAAGGGTGTTACCTTTGGAAGGCATTAGTTTCTCTATGAGCACAGAGCAGCTCTAATAAAGCTAATTATCCCACTATATTGTTCTGGGCTTCCCCTCTTCTAGAGATTGGTCTGTGGGTAGATAGCATTTGAGAATTAGGCTCCAAGAATGGGAGTTGACACAAAGTGTTTTTGTGGACGGCACGTCCTGCCACCAGCTCTAGGCGAGACAGATGCTGCTGCCCCAGGCCTCTGGCTTAACTTTTTTCTTTTTTTTAAAAAGAACATGGGTCTTGCCAGATTCCTTTGGACAACCCATTGCAAAGCATTTTGGGACACAGCTCTAACCACATACTGCCCTCTAGTGACCAATGTATGCAAAATCAGGACAGGCTACTTTTTTCATCCCATTACGAAAGGAGTTAAGGGGATCCCACTTGTGGGGCTTCACACTCTGCAGGTCTTAGGAATGATTGCTTTAGTATCCTACTGCTGAACCAACTCAGCTTTTGCAAGACTGTATTTGCCAAAACTTCTCAAGGTACTTTAGAAAAGATGTAGAATAATTTCAACTACAATCTGTAGTGTTGAGCTTGTGATTAAAGGCAAAGAGACTGGACAAAAAGACTATGGAGCTGATTTTTTAAAATATGGCAGTGCCTCTGGCCAAAGTTTGGATAAAAGATGGTAAGTGGCCAGTGTGATAGCCACCCAGTGTGGCATGTTTAGGAACAAGTAGGACATCAGATGAACCCAGCTTGAGTCTGAGACTTCCAGGGGTAACAGAGAGAGAGAGAGAGGACCACAACAAGAATGACATTCATGGTCATACTGGGGCAAATGTGAAAATCATGAGGCTATTTGGCCCCATTTACCTTGGGCAAGAACTTAGTTAAAAAATCATGTTTCATCTAAACTTCAGCTGTGAAGTCCCATGCCAGGTCCTCCAAAGATCTTGTCATAGTCCTCCAGAATAACATAAGGACACGTGAGGACCTGACAGTTCTTCTGTAAAACACAATATGTGGTGGGGGGGGGTATGTGAAGATTAGATGCAATAACTTTAAACCCTTTAAGGAGCAGTAAAGGACACAAATACTTTCTTTCCCTGGCAGTTCATCTTTCAACTGCATTTATTATGAAGATCAGAAAAGGGACTACGTTCCTAAGACCTTTGACTTCCCAATATCTTCACTTCTTGCAATCACCCCAGAAACCTTTCACTTCCCTGTCTCGCCACCTCTTGTGCTTTCCCCAGAGACACTTTGCTTCCCCTCACACCAACTCAGAGATCTCTTAGTAGACACCATCCAGAGTCTTTCACTTCCCTCAGTCTCAAGAGACATTTACTATGTTTTGCTCCATCCTGTGTTTATGCCATCTTGGATTCTGGACAGTGGATTGTGTAGGAATAGTGTATTGCTTGGACTAAAACTGGGTTAACAGTCCCTATAAAAAGCATAAACACAAAGAAAGCACTCTTCTGATCTGATGAAAAGCTGCACCTACAGAGACTGCCTAATGAGTCTCTCTCAGCAGCTGTGGCTACCCCCCTCTTATTTCAGTATAGTTTGCGCTCTAACAAACTGGTTTCCCATCCATCTACTCAGCATAGTAATGGGCACTCAAATAAAACATGACAGGCAGAGGCAAGATTAACTGTGGCAGCAGAGAATGGAACAAAAAGCGTTGTAAACAGACTCTGCCCTGATGTTTAAAGAAAAGCTCTACCTGCTTGGCCAAGCAACCCGTAAGTTTGTAAAGCAAGAGTCACATCTCACTGGGAATAACCTGTGAGATGTGTTTGAGAGTAGTGTTGTTAACCACATTTGGCATTTATATGCTTCCTCTTGGCTGCAACTGCTTGGTTGCTGAATGTCAGCAACTGTATGATGTAGAGTATGGGATGATTCCATCTGGAGAATTCAGTCAAGTTGGGTCAAATGCTACAGTCCTTATCCAGAACTAATGCTGCTAAGAGGATGTTCTCTGCATCATGATAATAGGATGTAATTCTATGTCCATACAAATAAAATATATGATTAAGTAAAAAATGGAAATCACATTATTCCCACAGATTACACCTTTCCAGTTTCTCTGCAAATAGAGAAACTAGAGCTGGATGGCTGATGTAAATTAAGGAAAGAGATAGAGAGAAAGAAGGAAAGTGAGACAGCTGGAAGGACAAAGAGAAATGCCAAGAGGTGGGAGAGAAGTGTGTAGGTGGGACACCAAGTAAGCACACCCTAATCTAAAACGTTTTCCTTTGAACATGTACTTGTTTGGTGTGCAGATGTCTTGCAGAAACTGCCCTACCTGGCATCCTGGGATCTACGCGGCTTCTTGACAATTTCCATTATGAACCCGGACATGAACTTCTTTCTTTCATTTAGTGATTGTCTGTGCATAGTGGGGGTTGGGGCCTCCGCTTATGGGTTAAATCAGGGGCTGAGATGAAAAATGTGGCTTCCTAACCTGCCTGCCTCACCCGTGGGCAGGCCCTGAAAGGCCAGGCCCCATCTGCCAACTTCTTTTCAGGCTCCTCCAGCACCTGCACCCAATGCACCGAACTGGTGATGCTTAAGGAAGCGTTTCACAAATGTCCTCCCCCTCCATCAGCAAAAGAAACCAGTCACCCCCTGCACCCTGCCATGGGCTAGATCTTCACCAGGAGCAGAACTGCTGCACCCAGCACACGCACGGGGATCCCCCACGCTCAGGCTACGGGGGCCCGGCACCCGCACGGGGATCCCCCTCCCCCCGGGAGAGAGGGGCTCGGGTCTGATAAGAATCGTCATCCCGCTGGCAACAGGGACGGTGATTGTTGCCATGGGAACCCTCACAGCCTCAGCCACCCGCCTGCTTCCGTTCCGTTGCCTTCCCACAATGCATTACGGTCTAGCCGCGTTGGAGTTTCCTGATTGGCGGGACCCTTGGGAGCGATCTCAGAGAGAGGGGCCGGTCTGGCCCGGGAGTGGCGGGAGGAAGTATTGAGGGGACGTTGCGTTGCCGTGTTCCTCCTCTGTGTCCCAGTGGTCGCGCCCAAGGAGCCCGGCCCGGTCGCGGAGAAGCGTCTCCCACTTCGGGCAAGTGGTGCGTTCCGTGTCCCCCCTCCCGAGCGGATGGTAAAAGCCCAGAGAGAGGAGGAACCTATCACCCGCTCGGGAATAGGAGACGTTCGGGGCGGGCGGGAGCGTGGGTTTGTACCACTCCCCGCACATGGTGCGCTCCAGTCCCCGCTCCCCCGGCCTTTGCCAACCCAACAGCCTTAGCCGCCTGGTACCTGCTTATCTCTCAACCAAACTTGTTATCCTGGCTCGTTCCTATTGGCTCTTCGTTGTATTAATATACAAATATGGTGACTCCAATACCCAATGGCAGACGGGCAAGTAGTTAGCATTCAAGACCACGGGTGGTGACTGGTTGGCTGGTCTCCAGCCGTCTGGCCAGCGGGTTCGGCTGCCCCCTTGCCGCGGCAGGAAGAGGAGGGCGGCATGGGCGGCGGGGCGGGGCTGCGCTGAGCTGAGCTGAGCAGGAGCCGGGAGCCGGAGATGGGGGCGGCCGGGGCCCGCTGGGCGCCTGGGGCGGCTCTGGTGCTCGCGGCCCTGCTGGGGGCCTCGGGAGCCGGCCTGGCCGACAACGTGATCTGGGCAGTGAACGCGGGCGGCGAGGCCCATGTGGACGTGAACGGCATCCACTTCCGCAAAGACCCGCTCGAGGGCCGGGTGGGCCGAGGTGAGGCCCCGGGGGGAGGGAGCCGGAGGCCTGGCCACGTCCCGCCTCCCTGCGACCTGTTCTCGTCATCTCCTCTGAGCTCCCGCCGGGCCCTTCCCGCTCCCCCTTCGCCCCGCAGGCCCCGTCCTGCCACGCTGCCCCGCCAGCGCGACCAGCCCCGGCTGTGGCACCCGCCGCCCACGCTGCGCGCGGCCCGGGCCCGGGACGGGGAGCTCCGTGCCATGCTGCGGGCGGCGTGAGGTGGGGATAGGCGCGCGTCTGGAGGGCACTTAACCCTCCCCCTCGGGGCTCAGCCGGCACCCCCCGGCTGCCCGCCGCGCCCCGTGGCAGGCTCGGTGAGCGCTAGGAGCAGGGGCTAACGGGGCCGTCTGGAGCCGGGCTAGACGCTTTCCCGCGCTCCTGGCCGGGGCTGTTTGGAGGCTTCTGGCTCAGGTGCGGACCGGGGCCTGCTGCCCACGGCCCCTAGACAGGTATCTCTCAGAGGGGGACTAAAGGGGCGACTCCATCCGTCTAGGACTTCAGAGCCCTGCTGGCTTGGGTCAGTCAGCACTGGATGGCCGGGGACCGTGAGCAAGCCCTGGGGGGCTAAACTCCCGGGTGCAGCAGCCCTGCATGTCCTCAGTGCCCTAGGTTAGCCCGCCACCCCTTTTGCCTTGTTTGTCCCCTCCTGCTTCCTCCTGGTCTCTCTCCTCACCTCTTCCTTTCCCCATCTGGAGCCCTTGGCTGCAGGGTGAAGAGCTCCTCTGGAGGAGTTCCCTCTCTCTGCAATTCTTGTCTCCAGTCACCCAGCAAGTGGTGAACCCTCCTCCTATCTGTTAAAGTGATCAGGGTTCCCCTACCCCTACACTTCTCTTTGACTTGGTTGCCATTTTCCTGTTGATAGCCTCAGCACTTGCCATGCTGGGTACCCATTCTGCTCCTTCCTTCCCTGTTCTGTAACTTCCAGTCACAGGGAGGAGGATTTTTGTTAGGGGGGTGAAGAGAGACTGGTACTCTTTAGTACCTTGTCAAATGCTGTGAGCCATGTGGCAATGGAAGGCTGCTCCCAGCACTGTGCCCTTCCTCCTCTCCAGATGAGGAAGGGGACTAGGCTGATAGTGCTTTTGAACTGCATGTGAACTTGTATAACACTCAGAGCTACCTGTTCCTGCCACCATGACACACTCTGGCCAGGTGCATACACAAGAGCACCTGTTTGTAGAGATGCAGAGTCTGACTTTACAGCATGTGCTCTGTTTCAGCAGGCAGTGGAGAACAGTTGGGAGGTTGGTGTCTTCCACCTCTGATTATGTCATGAGTCTAGCATGTGATCCTAACTGAGCAAAAGTTGCTTATTTGTTCATATCTGAATAGCTGCACTCTTCTTGAAACTGCTAGGGCATTAATGTCTGTCTCAATGAGAAGAGTCTAGATCTAACTTCTGAGAGGGTAGCCTCCAGCGGGAGATAGAGAAAGAAAATGAGCACTCTGGGGACCCTGCATCAGACCTCACAGGAGCAGACTGTTTGAGCTCTCTGTGTTGTCCATCAGAAAGCTGTAAATATCAAAGTGATACTTATCAGCAACAAGAACTTTAAAAGCAGCAAAGAGTCCTGTGGCACCTTATAGGCTAACAGATGTATTGGAGCATAAGCTTTCATGGGTGAATACCCACTTCGTCGGATGCAGCTTTAAAAGAAGTTATTTAGCTTCTGCTAAACAAGGCCTGCGGTGGGGGGATGCCCACAGGAGCCGATAGACTACTATGTTGGCTGTAGCCTGCAAAACTGACTTGCAAAAAAAAACACCTCTCTGTTGAGCATGCCCAGTGTTTCACCTGAAATATGGTAACTCCCTGCTAACTGGATGAAACTTGCAGGGTTTTGCCTTGTGAAACTTCAAGTTCTCTGCTTTAGACTTAAGGAATGTCATCTGAGGGGGAGTCCTGTCCTTATGGACTGAAGTGGAACTTACTCTTGAAAGGTGATGCCAGTTTGGTAGCCTGACCACTCAACAACATGCAGCAACTTGCTTTTTCCAGAGAAAGACTCCAGTTTCCTCAGCAGGGGGCTGTAAGTTTGAAGCCCAGCTGGGAACAGTCTCAGTGAGACAAGCACAGGGTTCAGGCACTTTCCACAGCTGAACTGCATGTTGCATGGTGGCAGCACCCATTACCCAATGATGGAATTCTACCAGGGGCAGCAGGGCTGAGCACCTGTTGGTGAGTGAGGAACCCTAGTACCTATTGCATGGGAGGTCAATGAAAATGTGGCTGCTGGATCCCCCACCATTTCTGGCAGCATTCTACATTAGCTGTGCCCTGGGCGAAGGCAGTAAATGGGGATACACTAGTATGGGGTATGTGCCACTGTTGTAGCTGCTGAAGCAGTGAAATCAAAAATCCACCAGAGGGTGTAGGACATAGAGTATGTTGCAGCTGCACTTTGGATCCCCAGTTCTAGGGTAGGGGAGGAGCCAGTCAGCGCTTAAGCCTCCTGAAGTGGCTTATGAATAATGTCTCTTGGGAACCAAGTTACTGTTCTCCTTTGCCCACTTCTGGATGTCCTAATATGATGATGGCTGAAGGTAAAGAACATGATCCCTGTCTAGTCAGGTACTGTGACACACAGCGTCAAACACTGCGATCCAGATTCAGGCTGTGTCTACACTGCATACCTTACAACGGTACAGCTGTGCCACTGCAGCTGCGCTGTTATAAGGTAAGCAGTGTAGCTGCTCTTTATCGCAGGGAGAGCGCTCTCCTGGCAACAAAATAAAATCACCCCCAACAAGGGGAAGTAGCTTCATTGGTGGGAGAGCAGTTCCCGCCGAGGAAGCGCTGTCCACACAGATGCTTTTTTTGTCGTTAAAACTTTTGTCGTTCAGGGGGGTGTTTTTTCACACCCCTGAGTGATAAAAGTTTTAACAACAAAAGTGTAGTGTAGACAAATCCTCAGTGTTGCAGATGCTGCTGGACTTGTAAAGCCTTGTCTGTGGTGTGGAAATTGCCTGCTGCTGATAATGGTGGCAGCACAATATCACCTAGCAGCAAGTGTGACAAAGGACTGTGTTAAGATACACCCATTATCAGCAACAGGTACCTCTTGTGGTGCAGACAAGGCGAATTACCCATTCAAGGCTTGAGTCTCCTGCCCATCACTGCTAGAGCTGCAACATACAGTATTGATGCAGCTCTCCTTGCAGTGATGGTGTCACTACTTACACAGTGCCCTACATGTGGTTGGCCCTTCACACACAAGTAATAGCCCAGAGGAATTTACCATTTAAATATGTGTACTCTAAAGCTTATAAGCTTTTAGTTTGCCCCACCAAAGGCTTATCTGCTGGTGACCTGTATTTCACTAGCTGTAGGTGTTCAAATATCATTATTATAATTTTAAGGGGAGGCTGACCTACAACTGTATGATTAACACTTGCAGATGCAACCTGGAGGAGACTGTCTCTTTGGACTCTGAAAAAGAGATTGCTAATCTGGAGAAAAAAAAAAAAAGGTTCCCTTTCAAACTGCAGCAGTTTTGTGGTTTGCTCCTCCCAAAAGAGTGTTTGTTCATGGTGCCTCACTGAACAGCAGCCTGTTACAATAACCCTGCTGCAACCACAGTGCCCGGCTCAACAAGTAAGACTTTAACCCATGAACTCAACTGCTATCTTGTTTCTCCCTCAACGGTTTTTATTGCACCATCATTTTGGTTCCCTCAGTTACTCATTCTGCTCCCACTTGTGTAGATGGGCAGGTAATGGCTGCAGCAGAAATCCTGCTGCTGATGGTTTAAAAGTCCTGGGATGGTATTTTAGGGTTGTTTTCCCTCAAGCCTCAAATTCCTATCCTGGGACTTTAGGGAGAAGGTATAGTTAAGGGATTTATAGCATATCCAGATGCCAAACAAATGAAGATAGTGGCTACTTTTGTTACTTTTTAATGTGCAATGGTTTGTTTCTGTCTTGATGCTTCAGTCGTTCTTCACCATAACTAAAATACAGCTAATTCAGATCCACTTCCATTGCATCATACAGAACTGCAGTATACAAATTAATTAGTCATTTGTGTGATTGAGTGAATTCACTCAGATGGTCGCTATCCCAGCCTGATGACAAACTTCATTTCGCTGCAGGCTTGTCTCTAACCTGCAGCATTAAATAGGAGTTGAGCTAGTGTTTATGAGCTATTTGGACTACTATAATTAGTTAACTTGTAGCTGGAAAAAGGGATGTATTTACATCAGGATGTGAAAACAGTGAGAGCTCTTCACCTCCTGTGGTTCTGATGATCAAGCCCCCATGACCCTAACTCGTGGTTACAGAACAATAGCAGTCTTACCCCAGGGTTCTCACTCTGTAGAACTGGTGTTAGTTTCCTCTCAGTCATTTCCATGGGCTTGGATGTAGGTGCTGGGCAACTGGGTAGAGCTTTTGGCTTACTCTGCATTGGCCAACCCAAACCAATGTCTGTTTCCATGGAAATGGGAGTGGAAATAGTAACTGTCAGCTGACATCTAAAAGCTTAGATCAGCTTTCACTGCTGACTGTAAGTGCCAGTTGTGCAGGTGCCATCCAGAGTCTCCCCTATTCCATCCGATGGGAATAGCATTTTAGATTGTAAGCTCTTTAGGGCTTATGCCAACTTATGGGTTTGTAGAGTGCCCCGTACAATAGAACCCTAATGCTGATTGAGGCCCCTGATTTCCATTATGATACAGATATTAAATAAGGAAGGGCAAACAAGTATTTAACCTCCATGATTGCTTCAGATACCAGCACAGCTAGAAGCATTCTTCAAAGATTCTTCATTGTGTGGTGTACGGATAACTGAAGTAAAGACTCACTGCACACATGTGGCTCTGATGTATACCCCATGAAATCGTATGAGATAGTTTGCATGGTCATCAGAGCCCTCGGGTGCGCACATTCTTATTGATTCGGTTCCCTGTGTAGTGTTTGAAGGATTATTAGCAAGAAGAAAGGGGTTTTATTAAGATCCCTCTAATACACGCAACACTCTCCCAGCATGTATGTTTTCTCTTGGGTGGAACATGGCTTTTGTAATTAGGTTTTTAATTTCAAGTCAGTTGCAGGAGATGGGATTATATTTTCTGGGGTAACTCAGTTCTAAATTGACTTCATTTCATTTGTGCACTGCATCGTGTTGGTTAAAACATTAGAAGTTCTAAGGGCATGTCTACATTTACCTGCGGAGCAATCAATCCAGCAGGGGTCGATTTATCGTGTCTCATGAAGATGCAATAAATTGACTGCCGAGCGCTCTTCAGTTGACTCCGGTACTCCACCGGAGCGAGAGGCGCAGGCGGAGTTGATGGGGGAGCGTCAGCCGTCGACTTACTGCAGTGAAGACACCGCGGTAAGTAGATCTAATACGTCAACATCAGCTACGTTATTCACGTACCTGAAGTTGCGTAACTTAGATCGATTTCCCCCCCCACCCCCCAAGTGTACACCAGGCATAAGTGCTCTTTCTTTAGAGAAGTCTGAACTCTTGGCCAAGTCCTCTGATGGTGTAGGCCTGGCTTGACATAGGTGAGGCCTTATTTCTTGGGAGACAGGATTAGGGAGGTAAATGGATCAGCGGGCTGGAAACAGAATGTCTGTACTAGCTAAAATAAGGGGAACACGCAGGGAACCATGTACAATGGACGGGATAACAAAGGATAAGATAAACCTGGAATGTAAGTTGAGGTAAAGAGTAAGTTATGCATGGACAGTGTGTGCTGTACAGGGTTTGGTTCCTACAGAGTGATTTAAGCCATCCCAAAATGTGTGGTGCAGTGTAATTTGTAAACATATATAAAGGAAGATATGTGCTGTATAACTTCTGGATGTGTGGTATGCTGTATACACATCCCCTATCTTTGAGTCTGATCAATGTAGCTTTACTATATGCCAAATAAAGGAAGCTGAGAAATGATACTGGAGTTGAACTGAGATTTTGGGGAACCAAGTGGAAGAGGTCTCGGGGGAACCCCAGCACACCCAGTCGTGAAATAGGACTTTGTCTCTGCTAACTGGCTTGGGAATGGTTGCTCTTCAGAACTGTGTTTCTGTAGGATTCAGCTTTCCTCAGGTTCTGGGTTTCCTCCAGCCACTGCTCAACCTGCCTCCCCCTCTGATGTACTGAATTCAAAAAAAGTGTGGCTGTTGGTAAAGTGGGGATGGGGACACTTGAAAGAAAGTAGTGCCCCTCTTCTCTGAGGCCCCTCCCCCCCAATTGGTCAGAATTAGGAGGGACTATGGGGCCTCAAGAGAATTGGTCCTCTTGCAGGTGCTTGGAGGTTGTTTATAGAGTTGTCTTCTGCCAATGCTGCAGAAGTTAACCCTTGCATTCTTGTTGATTTTATATTTGGAACCCAGCCTCTGACTATGGTATGAAGCTGCCAATCTTGCGGTCCAACACAGAGGATCAGATTCTGTACCAGACTGAGCGTTACAACGAGGAGACCTTTGGGTATGAAGTCCCCATCAAGGAGGAGGGTGACTACGTTGTGGTGTTGAAGTTTGCTGAAGTCTATTTTGCACAGTCCCAGCAGAAGGTAAGCTAAGTCTATCCCGACCCAGGATCCTTACTTGGTTATCTCTGATGATGCTAATTTCTGTCTAGGGCTGCGTATGCCAGGTTCCTGTGACATCCTTTTGGGGAGTTCAGGACGAGAATCGCCTTGTTACCCCCTGCAGAGGGTGAGAGTCTCATGGGAGCTAACCTCTGTGTCAGTTCCCTACACTCTGGTCTGCTAACCACCCAAACAGCCTCCTCAAAAGCTTTGCCAGCCTTTGCTTTGCCTTGCAGGTAAACCTCAGGTGCACTTCACTGCCCGAAACTCCATGTGGAGTGTTCCTCTGCAGTATCCAGCCCCTGTCACTGGACAGTCACAGAAATTACCAAGTCTTCTGTCTCTAAAGAGGCATATTACACACTCAGCTGAGGATTCACCCTTAACAGCACTCAGATGAATTTATAGCAAAACCAAGAATAAGTGTATTTGGAACAGAGATGTAAGTGATACTGAGTAAAGATAGTGGAAACAGATATGGTTACGAACAAAATATTAACATGCTTCTAAGAGTCTAACCATAACTTTAGTGAGCTATAGTCCTTTGGCTGAAGCATTTTTCTTACCCTCAAAGTCCTTTCACAAAGTTTATGGATTTTCAATTAAACCAGGATCCAGATTTTTCCTGAATCTCCCCTCTACCAGGTGTGTTTCTCAGTGAAATGAGTCCCCAGAGACTCCAGCAAATCTTTGAAGTGTATTCTTTTGAAGGGTAACGCTAGATAAAGTTCTTGTTCCCTGCTGGCGTGCAGGTGCTGTGTTGTTCATGCTGTCTTTCCTCATCCTTTTGTTAATTTGCCTTTCCTTTGACTTAATATGCAAATGAAGGTTGCTTATGTTGGCTTTTACCATGCTCGGTTTACATTGGAGAATTAGGCAGACAGGTTAATCAGTATTCCTTTGTCTAGGAACACCTTGTTTATCAATCATGCCTGCTTTGCTGGGTTTAGACATATTTTCAGTATACACCTGCCATTTCTTAATTGTTCTTAATGATTATGATGACCAGTATGATATAAGTTTTCATTTGATACCTTACAGGACATTCTTTATAGATAAATACCATGACTGGAATAGTGAGTTTGTCAGGCCTGATAGGAGTTGCTGTTACATGACTGTGAACCCTTTGCCAGTGGGCATTAAGGGGCTCTTAGGGTCACAGCTCCCCTCTGCCTTCTTGCACATCACCATCTGTTATGTGTTTTATATATATGGGTAGGAGTAGCCACAGAATGGGATAAAAGAAATGTACTAAGGCTTACAGTCATCTCTAATGTAACTCCACTTACCCCAGTGGAGTTGCCCCAGAGATGAACTTGTTTCTAAGGATGCATTCCAAAGTGATACTGAGCTCCCATATCAATTTCTAATATAAAGTAGAGCTGGATGTACTTGTTTGTGAAGTCATGTCTTCAACTGACTTTATATAGCGAAATGTGACTGACGCTTGACTTTTGTATAGCACCTTTCTTCTGGAGACATCAAAGCACTTAATGATTCTTGCCCACCTTTGTAATTCCCATTTTGCAGTTGGGAAAACTGAGGCACACGGGGGTCAAGGCCACACAATAAGTCAATGGAAGAGCTAGAATTAGAACCCTAGTTCTGATTCCTAGTCTTGTTCCTTGTCCACTGGACCATGCTGCTTCCCTATGTGGTGATTATTTTAAGCAGCAACATTGGTTGTAGAGGCTGATCAGAAGGATGGAAATAATTGGATGTGAACAGGAGGCTCTCCTGACAAAACAGAGTTCTGTAGGATTTAAGGACTAACATACTTCCTTTATGCAGTTGTGATGGTATCCCAGGCTATGAGTGATGCTTGAGTCACCGCAGCCCAGAGATTAGCTTCCGCTCTGTTAGCTGTTCAGTCTCTTTACCTAACTCATCCCCTTCCTTCTGCCTCTGGTCTCATCAACATTTGTTTCTTTCCCTCGTATCTCTCCTTCCCCTGTTTTACCACAAGACTACTGGGATTGAAAAGCCAAGAGCACAATTTTCAGAGGTGCCGAGCACTAACAGCTCCCACTTGAGTCAACAGGAGGTGTGAGTGCATGGTACTTCTGAGGATAGGGCCTAATAAAACTCCCTGCAGTCCTCAATACTGTACAGTAGTTATGGAGACGTGTTAGAAGCAGGATACAGGTTTGTGTATTTGAAACCATTTTTAAAGGGCTTAAATGTTTAACTTCAGTGGTCTATTTTTGGGCTATGGGTTCTTCTCAACAAGGGGGTGGAGACAGCTTGCCATATGCACAGAGAATCTGCATTGGTTCGGTGGCACGTGCAATAATACCTCTTATCTCCTGGGCTATGTAACAAGCACAGACTGTTTCTGTCCTGTCCCCTCTCAGTCATGTGTCTGGTTCCCCTCTGATACTCTCTGCAATCTCTTCCACCCCTGAAGGTGTTTGATGTGCGCTTGAATGGCCACGTGGTGGTGAAGGACTTGGACATTTTTGACCGAGTTGGACATAGCACAGCTCACGACGAGATCATTCCCATCAGCATCAGAAAGGGGAAGCTGAGTGTCCAGGGAGAGGTTTCCACATTCACAGGGAAGCTCCACATTGAGTTTGTCAAGGTAACAAACGCTGGTTAGGGGAAAGCCCCTTCTTTCTCTCTCCTCTCATCTCCACCCAATCCCTCACACCCTGCCACATAGTGCAGATGTGCATAGGGAGAGGGGAAGTGACTGATGGGTGTGGGTATTCCTTCTTTGACCCTGCAGCATTGACCTTTGCCTTCCCTTTTGCTAGGGATACTATGACAATCCGAAAATCTGTGCACTATACATCCTGCAAGGAACAGTGGATGGTAAGTTTTTTTTCACTAATAATCCTTCAAGACTTTTTAGCTTGGAGGCAACTCGTGGCCTTTTAAATCATGTGTATAGCACTCTCCATATAGTGGCAGCCTTAACTGACCTGTCTCACCCAGGCCCATCTCCCTCAGCTGTCCCCTGTGAAGTTTTGTCCTAGCACATCACAAGTGTGATGTCATGATTTCAGCTATTTAAATGTGAAATTTCACGCTGTTGTAATTGTAGGAGTCCTGACCCAAAAGAGAGTTGGGGGAGGGTCGCAAGGTTGTTACGGGGGGCTGTGGTACTACTACCCTTACTTCTGCACGGCTGCAGGCGGCGGCACCACCTTCAGAGCTGGGCGGCCGGAGAGCGGCGGCTGTTGGCCAGGCACCCAGCTCTGAAGGCAGAGCCACCGCCAGCAGCAGCGCAGAAGTAAGGATGGCCCGGTGTGGTGTTGCCACCCCTCCTTCTGCACTGCTGCTGGCGGGGCGCTGCCTTCAGATCTGGGTGCGTGGCCAGCAACTGCTGCTCTCTGGCCGCCCAGCTCTGCAGGCAGCGCAGAAGTAAGGGTGGCAATACCATGATCCCCCCTAAAATAACCTTGTGACCCCCCCAGCATCTCCCATTTGGGTCAGGACCCCCAATTTGAGAAACATTGGTTTCCCCTGTGAAATCTGTACAGTAGACGGTAAAAGCTCACAAAAGACCGGATTTCACAGGGGAAGATGGGATTTCACGGTCCGTGATGCGTTTTTCATGGCCACAAATTTCGTAGGGCCTTATTCATATACTAATATTTGCTTCACAAGCTGAGAGTGGAGCCATGAAATCATCTTCATGAATGAGGGTGCTTGTATTGGAGTGGAGCCCTGGCAATGTGGGTGCCCCATGTGTCCTGTTCCAGCTGGTTGGGTGTGGGATGAGACAGCTTGAGTCAATTGCCTGTTGGAATCCTCACGGCTCCTTGCAGCGTTCACAATGGTGAATTTCTTTTTCTTCCAACAGACGTTCCAAAGCTGCAGCCTCACCCTGGCCTGGAGAAAAAGGAGGATGAGGAAGATGAAGAAGAATACGATGAAGGCTCCAGCGTTAAAAAACAGGCCAATAAGAACCGGGTTCAGTCAGGCCCCCGGACACCAAATCCCTACGCCTCGGACAACAGCAGCCTCATGTTCCCTATATTGGTGGCCTTTGGTGTCTTCATTCCTACCCTCTTCTGCCTTTGCCGGTTGTGAGGGCAAGCCCCATGCAGAGATGCAGTGGCAGGGGCCGCAGGCCAGGAGGAAAGGAGTCGGACCAAATGCGGTTGCTTTCAGTTTCTCCATATTTTTCATAATTTAAGGGAAAAAAAGTTCATTTGGAATGAACGGCAGGTACAAGTAAAGGGGGGAGTTTGCCTTCCCCCAGCCAGCGAGCAGCGAGGCCTTGGCTTCCCCTGCTGCACCATAAGCAGCATCCCTTCCTCTTCGGGGCACTTGAGATTAAACTGGATCCTTGCTGTCTGTCTGGGCTGTAGGAAGCTGATGCTGGCGAACTTTGGTCCATATCCCGCACAGAGAGGAAGCTGCATGATCCAAATGCTGTACCCTTATCCAGGTGGATAATTGGTCCCAGCTTAAGAAGCTAAGCAGGGAAGCAATCTCTGAATGTTGCCTGGAAAAACAGCCTTTGAAGTGAGATCTGGATGTGTGCTTTGGTCAGAAGTGTGCACAGATGTTCTGGTGCCTTTGGGTGACTAACAATTATGGGGGAAAGAGACTGGCTTTTCCACAGCTACCTGAATGTGTGTAACTAAATGCACGATACTTCTCTGTCCTAAAGATACACAGGCTCAGACTTGCTGATGGGTCTCCAGGAAAGGTTCCAACTTTAGAGTGAGTTGCAAAAAGAGCTGAGGGGATTATTCGGCCTGATTTTCTGCACCAGTTGGGAGAGACTTTCCTAGTTTGATAATTGTGTAATGTTAGATCGTTGCTGCAGGGGTTCTGCTGTGACCTGCAATAGGCTGGCTTTTTGCTGCAGTGTCTCTGCCCCAGATGTGTTTGGTTTCTGTATCAGTTGTGGCTTTTATTTCCTTTTAAATATTTTTCTTCACAATGGCTCACTTCAATCCCCATCCCATCTTGCCCTCTCTAGTGTACAATGTCTCGCCTGGAGGGGCTGAGAACGAGGTGAGCAAAAAAAATGGAGGCTCTGAGCCCCCAATGCTTGTGTATCCCTGCTATGATCAATAGTCTGGCAGCCATGAGACAGAGTAGTGCCACCCTTCAAGTACTTTCCAATGACCCTCTAATCCTTCTGCATCAGCTGCATTGATCTGATTCAGTCTGCAGTAATGTGAGGTTGAAGTCTGTACCTACCATTAACTATCTTGCGTAGGCTTTGGAATATCAGGATGTGCCTAAGAATTAGATGCTGGAAAGTGCCAAGGAGCCCAGCCTCTCAGTCCTGTAGGATGAGCATGTCCATCCATTGTGGAGAATCTGAAATAGATGGAAACTGCTGTAGATCAGTCTGGTCAGCTTCCGTGGTCACCTGATGATAGGTCTGAGCTACTCTGTTCACTTTCCCCCACTGTTAGCTTAGCAAGTGGACTCTGGACCTGCATGAAGAGCATGTGTTCTCTGAGTGGGGTGGCAGGAGAGGCTGCTTCACTTTGGATCTGAGTCTGGTGTAATCAGGAGAGCAGTGTGGAAAACGAAAGCCTGCAATGTGCAATCCACACACTCTTCCTGATCTGGAACTGGAGGTCCTTGGGCAGCTGGCATCACTTAAGATCTGAATCTGCAAGGTGCTGAGCAGCTTCAGTTCCCATTGACTTATGGGAATTGGCTGCACTCCCTTCCTCACAGGAAGTGCCTGGCACCTTGCATAGCCATGGTAAAGGGTATTCTTTGGAGCTTAAGTCTTGAGGCACCAGCCTTGTCAGCTTTCATTTAATAACATTCATCCTCTGGATCCTCAGGGCAGAATTCTCTTTGCCTTGGGCTAAATCAGTTTCTTCTGAAAAGCATCTCATCTGCTTCATACCATGCAGCTTGACTGACTAATCCCCCTGCTGCTCCTGCCTGGATTCTGACTTTTCCTATCAATTGCTTTTGAGCACACTTGTATGTAGCTGCTCAACTCACACCTGGCCTTTTGATAAGCTACAGAGAGCCTCTTGGTGAAGGGTCAGCAGAGCTCTGAGTAGTCCGTTTACAGCAGCTAAGGCATTTACTTTCTTCCTATTAATTTTCAAGCTGTGGAAGGTGTTGCCCAGCCATGATTGCCAAGACAGGAGCTAGGGGCACTGTCAGAGCATTGGTCCCCAAAGCAGCCATCTTTCCGAGCAAGTGCATTGCTGCTTTGTGTTTAACCACAATTCTGACTCTGTAAGTCTAGTGCAGAATATAGGATCCAACTGAGCTTTCTCCCATTGCGACTGTCTGTCACTAATGCACGCACACAAGCAGTTCAGTTGGTAAAACGGTCAGAGAATGCTTTACCATAATGAAACCTACCCACGAGGAGAAGGCCAGCAGTAGATCTCCAGAGCAAGCCAAGCTCTGAAACATTGGGAGGCCTGGGACTAGCAGCTTCATTCAGCTGTGTCCTCCAGGACTCTTATCACTCCTAAATGCTTATTTTTTTTTAATGTATGAGTCAATTAAAAAGGTGTATTTAGGACATTTTTTATTCCGAGCGGCAATGCCTGAAAATTTTGTCTAACCTTATGATTTCCCTGGATCTCTTTGGCCATTATCTGATCACTCTAACACACTAGAACAGCACAGGGTTTGGAACCTTAATCAAATAGCAGGAACTTCTTGGGTTCAGCACAAACTGCCCCGATTCATTAGACGAACCAAGAACTTGATCTTGAAAACAACAAGCCTACCAATTGAGGAGTGTGCTCTTCTCTTCCCCTGAGATGCCAGCATTTCTTAGAGACAAGTCTCTTTCTGCACCTCTCAGTCCCTGCATCTTGCACAGCTTGAGCTCAAGGGCCCACATCTAGGATCATAGGAGTTAGAGATGGATGAGGCCTGTTAGATTAGTCCACTCCTCTGCAAGGCCATGGTAGCTGATCCTCTTCTCTCCCCCCACCTTACCCCTCCCCTTCTGATAGTGGCAATACACTTGCTCTGTGCTGGACTCCCACCTGAGGATGAAGCAGCGTGTCTTTAGGGGTAGCTGGCACAGCATTCGGCTTCTGCTGTGTGTTTCAGCCTATGTTTCTTGAATAAAATTAATTCAGTTTATTTAATTTTTTAAAAAATGGAATATTTTTTGCTCTGTTTACCCATAACTTGGTTATCAAGCCTTATCTTCTGCACTAGGGGTGTGGTACTCACATGGGTGTGGGTTTCCTCCCTTAGCTGCTTGCTGGGTCTCCTGGCCCCATGATGGTACTATAATAAAGCAATTTTCCTTTTTGCTTTCCTGTTCCAACCCTTCCCTTCCTGGCAGCTTCGGACTTCACTTGAAGGATCCTTTTGAGACAAACGAAACACCTGGTTTATTTTATTTTATTTTTTTTTTTAAATAAGGACTCTTGAAGGGTTGGGGTTGCGGGGGTGTGTGTGTGGTGGTTGGAGGGACCCATCCAACATATGAATGGATATTGAGGTCTGATTATGGCTTGCTTTTGCCTAGATCTCTTCATAGCTGCATCTGCATTTCAGCTGGTTAAGACTGGCAAGAGGTACGCGGCTCAGGGGTGGTGGTTTAGGGCTACTTTATTTTTCTGTTGTTGATATGTTGGAATATCTTATCATTTAGCCGTTGTCTTTCACTGATGTTGGTTTCGATTTGTATTTAGGGATTTGAGCAAATTCAACAGTGTGAATGACGCTGTGTGTCCAGGCCTGTAACTATTAGTGCAGTGCTACTTGTGATGTTACACTGAACCTACATCCCTTCATTGGGGACCCCTAAATCAGCAGGTGAGACTGCTGTATGGTGGAAATGAGTGGAGAATCAGTGATTGCTTCCATGACACGCTTCAAACTCTGGCTGGCTGTTTGCCTTTGGAACATCTGGGCTGCTGTTCTGCTTCCGTAAAGGAGGAGCTTTTCCACAGCCTTACGCTCTGTTAGTCTATAATGCAGGCCAGTGCCCTGGGGTTAGGAGACCAGTTAGAAACAACCAAGGTAGTGTAAAAATTCAGTATCACAAACAAAACAGCAGCAGGCAAATACGGACCTGGTCCCTGTGTGTGTGTCCTTGCAATAGTGGGCAGGGTGGAGTGAGCACATTCAGGCCACAGCTCAGTGTACCTTGAGAAGCCTGAGGATAGACAGTTGTGTTCTGTCGGACAGATTGTTTAGAAAACAGGTTTAGTCAAGTTTTTTTTTCCTAAAAACATTTAAAAAAGCAACATGATGATGATATGGGCTTGACTTGAACCTTCCTAGCCCAGGGTATTCAAACTGCAGGTGGAGATTTAGATTTGTTTTTCCTCCCTACCTGCTGTGCCTAGGGTGTGGTATCTCAGAATAGCAGGCAGCCTTACACACCTGAGCCTTTCTTCTGCAGTGCAGTTGGGAGAGTAAGGATATGTTTCATCCTTAACTCTGAATTTTGTGGGGATTTAGTAGCTTTAAACCAGCCCTGTAACTTTGTACTGTAGTGTTTGTGTGAGGTGGAATGAAATCTAACCTTTCCCTGTGGGATTGCAGGTGGAAGGAAGTGGAATGCCAAAGCAAATGCTTATGTTCATTTTTGGTGCCTTTTTGTTGTGGTTTGATCACAAGTCTGTTGGAAGAAGCTTCTGTTTTAAGGAACTTCTGTTTCCTCTTTTAAATCTAACTCCTGGAGGAGACGGTCTCTAATCCAGGCATTTCCCCCTCTAACAGCAGGGTGCATTGTCTTACTGTCCTGTGATTCATGCTCTGGAATGTCCTAGCTGAAGTACGGCGCTACTTGTGAATATCCTCGGATACAGTTTCTGGATGCGATAGGGGAACTGGCGGGCTCCTTCAGGTTTGTTCTCGCCAAAGAAACCTCCAGAGGGATGGAGAGCTCCCAGGAAACATTGTGCCCATCTGTCCATTGTTTTCAGGGGCTTGGTGAAAGTCGCAGTCGGATTTTGGGTAGGAGCGTGGCTTCAATCCTGCTTCTGTATCAGTAGCGTAGTTTATGGCATGATGTCAACCCCATCCCGCATCAGGAACTTGCTAGCAAAGGGCTTCCCCTAGACTGGCCATTGTGGCAGGGATTCTAAACCAAGAGCAGAATACAGTACTTCATCCCTGGCTTTGCTGTGGTTGAGACTGGACTAGCAGCAACCATGAGAAACATAGTCCAGTTTCAGCTGTAGCCCGCACAGTCCATTGGGAAAGAGAGAGAACTACTGGAGTCTGCACGGCTCTCGATGTGTAACAGATTCTGAGAAAGTGGTTTGGGACAAAACTTATCTTAAACTCCTGCTAGTAGCAGATGCTCTGCGGCATCTGTCTGCTCCTTGTGCCCATTAGGGCAGGAGAGAGATCTGCTTAGTGGGAATCCCAGGGAAAGCAGGGTCTGGAATCTCAGAATCAATTCCACTATCTGGCTCTGCTACATCTCCATGACAAATGCATGCCAAGGTCTAATGGGACTAGGTTTGGGGTTTTGTTTTTTTTTTCCACACTTGCCTCTGTTTCCACCAGATTTTCTCCGGTGATTAATTCTAAATAAGCTTAGGCATGGATTCTTGAGGGGGAATATATAATGTGGGTTGGAACTGAGAACTCCTCCCAGGAAAGGATGGAGCTTAATAAATAGGCCCCAAGTTCCTGATCTTGATGTAATCGTTAGGGGATGCTTCAGACCCATGAAACTTGTGATTATTTCACATCAGATCTGAACAGACTCATCCCAAGGATATGGTAGCAGGTGTACTTCTGGCATTGGTCTGTGAGGAGGAGAAGGTTGCAGCCAGGGTTCTGTCTTCCTGGACTCTGGCTTACTCAGAGTTTATAGCTGTATATTAAAGAACTATTTCTGAAGAGATCAGGGAAATGCCCTGGGGTGCTCTGTGCCTGGTCTAGTCAGTACGACTCTCATTGCTGACATTGGTTTTTATACTCTCCCCCTCCCCCCCCAAAAGTGTTTTGTTTATTTAAAAAAAAAAACAAAAACAAAACAAATACAGAAGTGCTTTCTTCCCTCCCAGAGAGAGTGCTGTCTGCTCAGGAAATGTGAATAATCCATAGCAAACAGCAAAGGCTCAAGAGGCTGTGTGGTAGAGATTTATCCCAGGGAAAGTGGGGAAACAGCAACTCAGTCAGGAGCAGTTTTTAACAAGTCTTGTTTAACCAGAAATGCTTCTTAATGTTTGTGAATCTAGGAAATGCAAAATCTTTGAGCCATAGTTATTTTTTATTCATGTGTGTTAGGGGTGTGCTTATTTGTTCTGTCACAGTGATTCGGTTTTAATCCAAGTATGTTTTGTCAGAATCTTGGAGTGAGTAAAACACCCACTAGAGGCTTGTTGGTAAACTTGGCCCAATGCTGCTCCTGGGGACTTCTTGCACACAAGCACTTCCTGCTTAAGAAACTAACAAGTCTGTAAGGTGGCTCCAGGCTGCATGAAACAAAAGTAGAGTTCTCAGGGTCTTCAGAGCAGTAGCCTGGATTGCCCAAGGCTTTAGCCCAATTACAGTGACAATGTTTGGGTCCCATCTGCACAGCAAATCTTAACTGTGTTGTAAGTAGGTCCCATGACTCGGATATGGTTGTGTAGACAAGGCCTGAATGAGCTGCTTGCATGTCCCTCCTTGCTAAGGGAACATTGGCTTCTTGCAGTCAGCTGATTTGTTGAGTATTAAGAATCACACACTTGCAAGCTCTACTCAAGGCTGCAAGACTCAAATGACCATGAAGGATATAGCAATATGGGGAGAAATATCTATTTCTTTTGGGGTAATTCTTCATCTGTATTAGTAATCAGTACTAAAGGATTTTGAAGGAGATTTTTTTTTTTTACTGTCCATTGCTTTGGGTTATAACAACTTGCGGTGACTGTTTGTTTGTATCAATCTTTGGCACTGGGTTAAAAGCACAGATGTCTATTTCTGATTAGACTGGCTTTGCAAAGACTTGTTCTTTTGGGGAGAAGAGCTGGGTGTAGGGGTGGGTTATTTTATTTTTGGTACATGTAGCTGTTTATTTTTTAATTTTCCCAGGATGTTTGGTTGAGGGAATGTTCTGAAATTTACTGCCTGGCAGTTTTAACCAGCAGTGTATTAAAGGAAAATAAACAAAATTATATTGTCACTTGGAGCATCTCGTGCTTTTTTTTTTTAAAAAAAAGCTTTACAAAATCCCTCTTTGCTTTGAGGGAAAGAGAATTTGATATCTTGTAACTGTGGTGGGGCTGGGCTCAGACCACTCTGGAGGGTGGATTGGAGGCCACTGATGAGATGCAATTTAAAATCCCACCACTACTTCAACTTGAGTCCTTGAACCCCTGAGGCAGCCATGGCTCTGCTTCTCTCTTCTTCCTGCTTGCTAATGTCTAGCTCTGTTGCAGCTGGTTTATTTTCCCCCCATCTATATTGGATAGGGGAGAGTTTCAGCTTGTTCTTGTACTGCACACAACAAGATTCCTTGAAGTGCTGAGATGGGCCTAGCTGTTTCCATTTACATTCCACCTATAGAAGAGGCTCTTGGCTCAGATCAGGCAGGATAGAGGCAGATTCTGCCTCATGGGTGTGTTATGATCTACGTCAATCTTGACTTGAGACAGAAAGGGGGGAAAAGGGACCCAGCCCTGAGCAAAGAGAGTGTATTAGGGTTATCCACTTATTCAGGTGTTGCCACCTTCTCCTGAGCTACAGGACAGCACTTGTGGCATGGCAGGTGCTGTTAATCAACCGGTGGTGTGTAAAGATTCAGCAGCAGGGTCTGAATGCTGTATGGATTCTTTGGGGGCACTAATTGGCTGGGTGCTTGAGCTGAATGTACAGCACTTTCTTGGCCAATACTAGGGATTTTGGGTGGGTAATTTGGCACAAGGTAACTTGCATCGAGGGATGCCCAGAATACCACTGCTGGAAGAAGGTCTGGGTGTATGGCAGATCCCATCAATTTAGGGACAGTGTATTCATGTGTAGATAAGGCCTTACTAAATGTCCCAGCCAGCATTTCACGTGGGGCCTGTGAGGAGGGAAGGAAAAGCTCCATCTATTTCCTACACAAAGCAACCTGCAGTGGGGAGGGACGGGAGTGGTGGAAGAAGAGAGGAAAGTGCCTCTTGCACTCCTCTGTTTCCACTGGGCTGTTGGAGGTGGCTCCTAAAAGACACTTATTAATATTGTGTAACTAAACTGAAGATGGTGGGTTGTTTTCACTCTTTGGTAACTTTTTCAGGATGATGCTCCAAGGAGTCCTACTAGAGATGACATCCATGGGCCAAAAACATATGTCTGAAATACACATTGTTTGCCCCTCCTCTGTCCCCCCGCCCCACGCTCCATCACCAAGGTCAGCTGCACCCACTCACCCTAGTGACTTGTGAACACTTACATATGAGCATTATCAAAAACTAAGAGGAACAATCTTTGCTGGATGCCTTTGTGTTAGGATGTCCCTTTGTGTTAGGATGTGGTGCCTGATGGTAAAAATGACACAGCCCCACAAGGAGAGGCTGCAGCAGCTGCCACGTGAAATGAATGGGTAGGATTGTCTGACTCAGGACACTGCAGTTAATCTCTGCTATGGATAAATTGTAGTAATTGATGGTAAGATTAGGGAAAAGAAGGCTATTGGGGATCTGAAAAGAGGAGAGAAGGCAGGGAGACTCGGGTACAGCAGAGAGCCATGCCTCACTGTCAGCTTCTCCCAACTGCAGTACAGGCCATTTGCTCCTTTGGGTAGAAAAGCCGAGAGTTTACTACATTCTCTTTGAAGCAGCGCCAGCTGTTGGCCCAGAGACCTCCTGGAAGTGAATAATAGTTGTGTGTGAGGCTTTACAGAGATGTAGGAAGTCTTGGCTCTGTCCCACACAGCTTACTTCCTCAATAAACATGCCGAGGAAGGATAGGAGGTACAAAAAGCAAAGCCACTCAGCCTGAGGTTGGGTTAGGTACTTTTTTGGAGGCTGGTGTAGTGAGCAAAGGTATCCCAGATTGTAAGTCTGCTGCTGAGTTGGCCCCCTACCAAAATAGAATAATTATAAGTAGGGTTAAGATCTTGTCACAGGTATTTTTAGTAAAAGTCTGACAGGGCGTGGGCAATAAACAAAAATTCATGGAAGCCTGCGACCTTAGTTATAGGATTCAGACCCCTACTGGCTGAGTGGGCTGGTGCTTGGGAGATCAAGAAACCACAACTTGTAACCACTTCATTAAGTGAAATGACTTAACACTGTTTTGTGAAACTACTGCTCCTCTCTCTCCTCAGGGATGGAAGCTACCCATCCTCTGTAATTAAATTGCTGCCCCAGAAGATCCTTTCTTCAATTAAATTAATGAGTAATATAGTAATGCTTCTCTTTGTGCCAAATCTGTGCTTGCTAAGGGCTAGACCTACCTCTCTAATATAGCTACTGGGAGAAATGGGGCCTCATGACGCATTTTAGAGGATAATTCAGTCCCTGAAGCTTTGTGTGTGGGAGCAGTGCTGTTTTCATCTCTTCAATTAATTCCTAGGAGCCTCTGCATTGCCAGCCCAAATTCATCAGCCTTAGAATCTCTGCAGTAACTGACTCTTCTATGGCTGCTGGAAGCAGATGCTTCATCTATAAACTTAAAAAACCCCTACATTAATATTAAAATGAGTAAACAGCAGCCATGGGCTGGGCTGAGTAGAGCAAAAGTGTTATTCAGAATGAGATGTAGGTGCGAACACAGCCTAGCATGCTATCTGTGCAAGCCTGTTGAAGCTGTTCTGAAATGTAAATGTGTCCTAGGTGCCCCCTCGTATGCTCAGACATATTGATCAGTACTGCAGCTCTGTGGCTAGTTTTAGAAATTGCCCTATTTCAGCTCTGCTGTGCCCTGAGAGGGAAGCCTGCAGGTGGGTAGAGCTGGAATGGGGTTTTGTGTCTCCAAGGGCACACAGTGGAGACGTGACTAGGGCGTCCACCGTGCAGAGTACAAAGCTGATCTTCGCAGGGTTGAGGAATGGGCTTTATGCCCTATTTTCTTGTAACGGGTTCTGATTACCTGGTATCAATTCACCAAAGCATAAACACCCCTCTTCTCCCTCATCTTAGTACTACTCTGCCTCTTGGTGGATGGGCCTTTCTGGGGCATGGCTCTTCCTCTGCAGATTGCTCAGCGTCCCCACCTCCGCCTGTGACTGCAGGGCCCAGTAACCGGCCAGTAACCAGACCCGCAAGAGCGATGCCGAGCTGCCCCGGAGCGAGCTATAGTAG
Organism: Natator depressus; assembly: GCF_965152275.1. NCBI lineage: Eukaryota > Metazoa > Chordata > Testudines > Cheloniidae > Natator > Natator depressus. The sequence continues at coordinate 11,060,266 of NC_134248.1, forward strand.
GGATGGGGTGCATGGCCATGTGGTCCTGACTCCCAGCAGCTCCTGTGGGGAAAGACGGTGGGTGGGGCTGATCCTTGCCACGTAGGCGCGGGGCTGGGGGCAGCTGATGGTGAATAACATTGTAGAGCTGGTTAGGGCACGGAGAAGGGGTGTGTGGGAGTAGCCAGAAGGCTCCTATCCCAGGGCATCGCTCTTCCCCCTCAGGGCCAGGCTTAGCGCCCGCAGCACGCTCCTGACCGCTCCAGCCAATGGAGCTGGGCTCTCCGTTGCCAGGGTCGGGTCTCCCTTCCAGGCAGTGCACGCAGTGCACCACGCTTAGCTTCAGTCCCCGGCCGGGCTCTCAGAACCGAGCAAAGGGTCCGAAGTACTTCCGGCGTCGCCACCGTCCCCGTTGCCAGGCATCGCGCCGTTGCCCTCTGACCCCGCGGGCGCCCCGCCCCTCGCTCCCATAGCTACGGAGGGAGGCGGCGGCCATCTTGGCAGAGGTGGCGGGGCGATGAGCGGCTCGAGGCCGAGGGTGGCGGCGCCAGGCCCCGAGAAGAAGCCGCCGCCGGGATCCGGGGGGGTGCTGAGCCGGCTGCGGGGGCGGCGGGGCTCTGGGGACGCGGCGCTGCGGGCGGCCCTGCCCCGCTCAGAAGCGGAGCTGCTGGCGCTGGAGACCGTCCGGCCGGAACACGTCCTGGCGCTGGGCCGGGTCACGGAGAGTGAGTGCTGAGCTGGGGGACCGGTCACCGCGAGGCCGTCCGTGCTGCTACCGCCCCGGGGGACCCCCTGCTCCCCCTCCCTGGCGCCCCCCTACTAGCCCCGCCCGCGGGCGCCCTGCCCCACGTATCCTCCCCGGGCACCTTCTCCGGCAGAGCCGAGTGTGAGGCCCACGGGGACCTCGTGGCCGTTTCTCTGAGGATCCCCTCCAGGGACCCCACACACTTTGCCCCTCAGAGGCTCCATTATCACCCTTGAGACTCCACACCTTACCCCTCATGGACACTATTATCATCCCTTCAGAAACCCTATACACCGTACCCCCCCGAGGCCCCGTTATATCCCCTCAGAAACCCTATACACCGTACCCCCCCCCACGGCCCCATTATCTGCCCCCGAGGGATCCCATACATCCTACCCCCAGCACCTATTATCATTCCGCCAGGGACCTCCTATACCAGGGGTGGGCAAACTTTTTGGCCCAAGGACCACATCTGGATATGGAAATTGTATGGCGGGTCATGAATTCTCACAGAATTGGAGGTTGGGGTGTGCAACGGGGTGAGGGCTTCAGCTGGGGGTACAGGTTCTGGGGTTGGGCTGGGGGTGCAGGAGGGTGCTTGTACCGAGCCTGTACTGACCTGCAGGCTGGTACCGAGGAAGTGATCTCATATAGGCAGTACGTTTCAAAGCCACTGCTGAGTAGCTTCAGGCTGGATCTGAAGGGTTCAGAGGGCAGGAGGGGGATCAGGTCTGGGTCAGGGGTACAGGCTCTCGGCAGCGCTTACCTCAAGCAGCTCCCAGAAGCAGCGGCGTGTCCCCGCTCCGGCTCCTACACAGAGGCACAGCAAAGCGGCTCTTTGTGCTGCCCTGTCCACAGGTGCTGCCCTTGCAGTTCCCATTGGCCGTGGTTGGTGGCAATGGGAGCTGCGGAGGCAGTGTGTGGAGCCCCCTAGCTGGCCCTACGTGTAGGAGGTGGAGGGGAGATATGCTGCTGCTTCTGGGAGCGGCGCAGAGCCCTACCATGCCCGAAATGGGGCAAGCCCCAGACCTCGCTCCCCGGCTGGAGCGAGGCAAGCCCCTGTCCGTGCTCCCCAGCTGGAGCTCAAGGGCCGGATTAAAACATCTGAAGTGCCGGATGAGGCCCTGGGCCGTAGTTTGCCCACTCCTGCTGTATACCTTACCCCTCTTGTGGCCCCAGTATCAGTCTCTCTGCAGAACTTGACATTCTCTTCTGAGGACACCAGAAGTAACCTTGCCAGGGCACCGAATATTCCTTCTCGTCCAGGACACCTCTTCTCTGGGGACCCCAATATCCCTTCCAGAAAACATCCTAGTATAGACTAGGTGAAAGACCTACGCTGCTTCCTCTCTCAGCAGCCGTACTTGGCTGGGTAGATTGAAAGGTTGAAAGGCAGAAGTCAGGCTCTTGTGACAGATTTCTGCTTTTCCATCTGGGTCCACCTTGGTGCTGAGACATCCAGTCTTTTCTGGTTTAACAGCACCAGCTACATTTGTCCACACAGACAGAAAAGTTGGGGGACAAAATCTATAAGGGTCTGGAATACTGAAACTGTATTGGTCCATAGTGAGCCAGATTTTTCAGTGAAGTTGAACATGCGTGCCCATGTAGATGTTACATTTTTGGTTTTAGGCTCCCAAATTGGCTAGATCCATCAAAGTTTTGTTTTACTTGCCTCTCTAGGATGAATATCCCTGAAGCCCTGAGACTGCTTGTCATTCTTGTTCAGTCTGCTCCTTGAGTTTGTTGGTCTTTCACTTTCCAGTAGTTTTGATGAAGCAGGAGCCGAACTCTTGTTCCCTTTTGCAATCTGTCCTGTTGGCTTTTTTGCAGGAGTGATGCTGCTTAGGTGGTGCTTGTGTTAAACTATGGCATACTGAATAAATAGTCTCATTTTCCCTCTTTGATTGGATTAGCTCACTCAGTATATACAGCTGAGCAGTAGTAGTAATTTATAGTAGTTATACAATATATACATATGAGTAGTAGTAACTTGTCTCAGCACTGAGTCCAAATGCTGAACTGTATTGTACTGTTTGGTTAGCCAAACTGGCAACTTGCTTTTTGGTTTCCTTGCTGTTTGCCCCCTTCAGCTCTCCCAGAAGCTTCTGGGAAATATCCCTAAACGTTCTAAGGTGCTTGGGCTCAGTTAATGTAGCTGAAGGCCTATTGATACCTGAGAGGAGAACCTTTGAGGCATATGGGTTATGTGGCCCGTATTTTCTTCTCCTGATCTGGACTGTCATGAGCAAAAGATCTCCCTAATATGTTCCTCTCTCTCCTAGATTATTTATGCAAACCTGAGGACAACATCTACAATATTGATTTCACCAGATTCAAGATCCGGGACCTGGAGACAGGGACAGTGCTGTTTGAAATTGCCAAGCCTTCTGCTTCAGGTAGAACCTGCTGACAGTGGGGAAAGGGCTAGATATTATGGGATCTGGTGGGATGCAGGGAAGGGGTCATGCAGGCCAAACATCAAGATCTTTCACTATGCATAGTGTATTGAGTTCACCTGTATCATCCCTTAGGATTCCTGCAGGACTGAGAGCTTCTCTGCCTGCGAATATTCTAGTTACTGTGTAAAAAAAGAATGTGAAGTGAATATGGTAATAGCGAGAGGTGTTTTGGAGACTGAAATCCTCTTTCCATGGGATAGGTACAGCACAGAGCTTCATCCATACTACCCTGTAAATGTGCCTCAACCCTGACAATGAAGGACCAGCTGTAGGGGTGAAAGGGGAGTTCTTTCCCTGTGATCCTTTCAGACCTGATATTGCCAGCAGTTGGGGCAACTCTAATAGTGTGTGTTATACTACTGACACATGGTTGTTAGGAAGTGATCTCATGTAGGCAGTACATTTCAAAGCCGCTGCAGGCTGGTACTGTTTTTCCATTTCTGAGCTCTGTGGGATGTGAATACCGTGCTTATTGATCCCTTTACCTCCTTGGCTCAGCAAGGTTGTTACAGATAGTGCCCAGTGTTTGGGGGACTTGAATGCCCCATAGATGTGGTCTGCTGTTGTGGTCTGATACGGTTTGATTTTTTTTCCCCTGAACACTAGATCAAGATTTATCAAATTCCATAGTTAAGCCCCACCAAAAGTCCCTTTATGTGTAAGTAGCCAAAGGAAGACTGAAGTGCAGATCCTGGAGGTAAAAGGCTAGTTGTCATGTAACTATGTACTTCCATAGTTGATTCCTGGACATGCATCTTTGTGAGCAGGGTCTTTTGGTCCATGTAATCAATTGTGAACGTTTGCTATGAAACTGTTCTCTGTTAACTTCTTAATGCCCGTAGTATATCAAAGAACAGATATTGCAGTGCTGGGTGTCTGAGCAGTGTCTTTGATGTTTTCTGTACACCACCTACAAGCCATCAGCATGTTACTCCTAGAACATCAGAAGATTAACCCTGAGTTGGTAAATTCTTCTAGAGCAAGATGATGATGATGAGGATGACAGTGGAGAAGTGGACACCAGTGCAGGCCGCTTTGTTCGCTATCAGTTCACCCCAGCATTTCTCCGTCTCCGGACAGTCGGTGCAACGTGAGTAAAAGCTCATACAAAGAGGGGGGAGTAAGGCCTCCGGGGAACTTTAGGTACCAACCCTGTCCATTCATAGGTGAACTTAACAATGGACTAGTGAGAACCCAGTTCACAATACAAATGAAAAAGAAGCTAATAGCGACAGGGAAGATTTCAAGATCTGCCTCTGTTTAGCAGTGATATCAGCCCTATTGTTAGGTTCTGCGTAACTGCAGGTCTGAGGCTCTCTGCCTCTCCCATTCTGAAGTGAGCTAGGTGGTCTCATGAAGTGTATTTCTCCTGCCCTATGCCTGCAGAGTGGAGTTTACAGTGGGAGACAAGCCAGTGTCAAACTTCCGAATGATTGAGAGACATTACTTCCGGGATCGCTTGCTGAAGAACTTTGACTTTGATTTTGGCTTCTGCATCCCCAGCAGCAGGAACACATGTGAACACATCTATGAGTTCCCCCAGCTCTCAGAGGACCTCAGTAGGTATCCTTCCTCCCTCACTGAACTGCTGCTGTGTTCAAATGCTCTCTCTCCCTGAGATGATAGATGGTCATGTGGTGGGACAGGGAACTAGGAACAGGTAGATCTGGGTTCAGTTTCTGGCTCTGCTGATGACTCACTGTGTAGTCTTAAGCAAGTTGCCTTCATATGCTGTGTGGTTGAGGTTTGGTGTTTTCTTTTATTGGCAGCTGGTGACCTCAGAGTCACAGTGGCTTTTGCACATAATGCCTCAATACATAGTCCAAGAGGTAACCCTGGTGACTTGGAGAGAATATTCCCTTAAAGGCCAAAGACACACATTCATAGCACTCACTGTTTGGGGTTTGAGCCCTCCAGTGGCAGACTGGGATTGTTTCTTTTCTGGGAGCCTGTGGAGAGCCATCTGTGATGGTAAGCTGAGAGTATTCCCAGTGTGGTTTTATTACAAGATGAGCTATGCCACTGAGGGACAGACTGGACAGGGACAGTTGAATACTCTCTGCCACTCTCTGGGCATGTCTGGCAGATGGAGGGTGAGCTGAGTTTGTATGTGACTTGAGTACACAAGCTGGGCTGTGCAAGTGACATTAGTTTTTCCACTTACTCCACACCAGGCAGGTCTCAGAGGAGGAATGTACTTGTTCAGTGCTGCTGTACTTTGGCCTGACACAGGTTCCAGAATATCTCTGTGAAATTGAGCCACCCTCTTCCAGTTTGCTTTGACAGCCTGGAGACCTGCATTCTTTGGATAGGCTGAACAGATGGGCCAGTGCAGAGCTCCTGAGGCTCTCACAGTTACACCAGTTTGCTTCTCTTACCTCTCCTTAGGTGCAGAGCTTCAAAGTGACCAAGGGTTTTTTTTACCAAGTACTTGTTTTCCTCTGACACTGCACTGCCCCTTGGGATGTGCCAGACACAATACTCATGAGTGTAACTGACCTTTCTCTCCCGCAGTCCGCCTGATGGTTGAACACCCCTATGAGACCCGTTCAGACAGCTTCTACTTTGTGGACAACAAGCTGATCATGCACAACAAGGCTGACTATGCCTACAACGGGGGACAATAACCATTGCGTTCATGTCCACTGGATGCTGTGCTATCCCTAACCATTCCAGGTGTGCAGGAAGAGAGGAGTGCTGCTGTCTCATGCACCAGGGCCTCTTGCTGAACCTTTCCTTCACCCATGGACTCAAAACATGCAGCAAGAAGGCTGAGGTGGCAGTTTGTGACAGTAAAGGAAATCTCCCTGCAACACTCCCCTCCCTTGCATTCTTACGTACCTTGCCTCTGGCTTTCTCTCTGTTTCTGATGGTACCTTGTTTAGGTTTCAGATCAGGGACTGACTCTAAGGCTCTGCTAGCAGATTATTGATGTTATGGTTTTTGTTGTTAGGTTACACCCTGTGCCACCCAGTGGGCAAACTGCCCCCTGTCCAAAGAGCTCAGCTGATGTGTGGGCAAGCTATTTCTCCATACGAGAATCTGCTTTCTCCAAGTAGCCAGTGGAGCCTGAAAGGCAGATATCCTCCTTACTGCATAGTGGTTCAGTCTGTGTGAATGACTGAGACTGGCTCCCAGTTTGCACCCCCCTCCCCATCCCTCAAGGGGAGAGTTACAAGACGGGATGAATCTAGCTTTAAATGGTGCAGGAATCTTCCTTCTGCTTCCAGAGACCGGGAAACATTACAAGTATATCTTGCAGGGGATTTGAATTGAGGTGCAGGATGTTTGAAAAGAGAGATTACACTAAATTGGCCATTAAATCAATCTGCCAGACTCCCTACTCCTTGAGCTGTTGTTAGGGAATAATTGGATTATGATTGGGGCTCAGCTTTAGGGCTGAGGTTAATCTTGCCACCTTCATCATTTCCCCTGCATCTATATGAGAGAATTTTCTGCTCAAGCCACACTGTGGGGGTAAGGGGTCTGTCCATTTAGCTCTTTCTTTGGTGGTTGGGGGAGAACCTGGAGAGTTACCTGAAGAACATTCTGCTTAGCAGGCACATCTTCCTAGGCTTCAGTCTATATATATATATATATATATATATATATATATATATATATATATATATATATATTAAACCCATGCAACACATCAGAGGTATTATAGTAAGAGGCAATGGTGTTACCAGCTCGTCTACTTTGTGTTGCTTGGGCCAGTGCTTAGGGTTGTGCTAGTATTAAACTGGGCCCTAAATGCTGCCCAGACCAGGACATTCAGGCACTGTTGGGAGGTGGCTGCTTGTGGTGATCCAACAGAAAGAAATGACATGATTTTATCCTTAAACCGTGTGGATTTGGGCCTCTGCCAGTGTTTTGCCTATTTAGTTGGATCATTTATATTTATGACTTAGAAAACTTCTAATGACTTCTTCTGTGGAGATAATTACTAGAGCTATTAGAACAGCCAAACCAAAGTGTATGTTTCAGACCTATGTAGCACCTGGCATTGAAGATGGGAAGAAATATTTGTGTCAGGCACTGACACAATGTGTGTCCCTGGCAGTGAGGCTGGGGTCTAGCCCTCTGCCACGCAAATGTGCACTAATGAAATGCTTATCTGGGTGTCATATTGGATATCCTGATCCACTGATACCCTGCCATTCATTCTCACTCCAGCTCTATTGCTGATCAGGCCTGCCTCTTGTGTCTAACAGCTTGGCCTTATCTATGCTAGACAAATTGATCAGTGCCAGTATCATTTGTTCCCCCTCAAACAGTGGAAATGCACCTTGTGGCCATACGCACACTGGCTACAGTTGGTTACCAGTCATGCTAGGTAATGTCCAAAGTAGACTGTGCTTTGTCAGGAGTAAATATTGATTAAATCACAATTGTAGGAATGTGGATGTTACAACCTAGGGCTTGTTAATATATACACAGTAAAAGAAAGCCATTGTTCCATTTGTGTGGCAGGAGATGAATAGTGTTAGCACTAGCACAGAGGATCAACTGGCTACAAGGTAATAGGTGAGAATAAATGTGGGATAAGGATCATGAAAGAACTTTCAGTTATAGGCGAGGATGTTAATTATGAATGATACCACAAATGCCTTTTTTGTTTTGGAGAGGGCATTAATTGTGTGCCACCACAACAAATACCTTGGGAGCATGAATAGGATAAAGGTGACCAGGGTCAAGGTGTGTGTGTGTTGCTGTGGTGTTAGAAAGCTGGGAGGTAAAGAACAGTTCTCCTGCCATTTATCCATCAACTTCTCCAGGGATGTGCATATAATCCTATTTGATTGTTAGTTCAGAATCAGTAGAGCTGGTGTATCTTAAGAAAGGTCTCTAGTTCTCCTTTTGCTGGGGCTGTTTCCAGAGCTCCTTGCACTGTGCCATGGTGATACTGAGAGATCCTTTCTCACACAAGTACACCATACTACTTTTGAGAGGACACAATTGCCCCAGAGAAGTGCTTTCTGCCCTGATGTGTTCCAGGATGCTCAAGAGAGGAATGTCTAAGGAGATAACTAGTTATTCCCAAGGAGCTGATGGGAAATCTAGCTGAACTTGTGTGTAGTATAAATCCAGGTGCCTTTAAATATGACTTTTGTCTAATTCTCTGTTTAAAGCAACTACTTCTTGCTTGTTCTTATGAATGTGATGGTCTGTATTTGTTCCAAGTGTAATGGATAATGAGGTAGTCAGAAGGGATGTATCATCACCTGAGCCAGCAACAGGGAATATTCTGTACACAAAAATCCCAACATGAATAAGATGTATTATCAAATCTTTAAATAGTATTTAGTGTAGGTAGGAGGATTTGGCAGTGGTTGGGTGCCATGTAGGTGCTGTTTTGCAGAGTACATCTGCCTAGCATGAGTATATTCCTTTAAATGTGGGACTGGGTATTAGCTGCTGAAGAAGAGTCCATTCCAATCTGCAGTGGTCATCTTGAGCATCCAGAGGTCAGGGCAGAGGAAAGGACTGGTGCTCTGGGTGTCTCATGTGTGAATGTGCCATCTCCTTAGCAATAAGAAAGGGAAAACTGAAGATCATAACAGGTACTTCCCAGTTGGAAAAGAGAGGTGCTGCCAGTTGCGTTGGTGTTCCAGATTTAAAAGGCGAGCCCCAGAAAGACATGCTGAGAAAAAAGCTCAGATAAGTGGGCAACACTATCCTGGGAGAGTTAGTCAGGCAGAGGAAGTTATGGATACCAAGCAGAATCCAGTGTTCCCTTCTCCTGGATGCTGTTAGCTTCTCCATTTAGAAGAGGTTCTGTAGAGTACTTCCCTGCCCTTGGTAAACATGATTATCAGAGAACCTTTTCACCTTCAGTCTGCGTCCTTTGTTGCTAGGTACAAGCTCCTCAAACCAGGGAGGAACTGAATGGGAATCTCCACACATTCTTCCCCCTCCCCCTTCAAATGGACTGTCCATTTCGGCATGGTATATGTGTATACAGAGCTGGTGCTAACGGAATGAGGCAGACATTTCTATAGTGTTGGCTAAGGAGTTAGTGGCTGGGAGATCAGTGTGAGACTGGCCTCCCTTTGGTAGTATACAGTAGGCTGGAAAGAAAGTGGGGAGTTAAGCTTATACTGTAAGTAAAAGGGCCAAAAATGTAAACAGAAACTAACTCCATAAAGTATTTGTCCTCTTGGGACCAGTCTGAAGCATTCTCAAGGTGAGTGTTTCAGGCCCATGTGCTGTGTAAGAGAGGAGAGGAAACTTCCTGCACAACTGTTCCATGGGTGACTGAAGATTTTGTATTGCACCTGGTGTGATAGGGTCACGTAGTGTTACATGACCAGGTATCGCTGTCTTTGTTCTCTCCCTTAGTTATGAACTGTCTTCCTTTGTGTATTTCCTTATGGTTTTAAGTGCTTCTCATCAGAGAGGAGAAGAGCAGGAAGCCTCTTCCCATTGCAGCTTCTCTCGGCTGGGATTTCCATTCTGCTTCTCTAGTCAAGGTCCAGGAATAATGGGCAAAACGTTTGAAAGCAGGATATGTTAGTGGAAATGAATCAGGAAGGTGACGAATAATTTTTGTGATAAGTGGTGGAGCAGCAAGATGAGTTTGGTCAAGTAGTGTGGTAACTCCACTTCCAGGTTCTGTACTTCATTAAATCCAATGTTTGTCTTCTGAACCACTGTCTTGTCACATCAAGCTTTGGGCTTTGTGATGCCCTCCTAATGCAGGGCTCTTCACATAATAGCCCACATCCACCGTTCCACATGCACAGATGACTGCTGTCTAACAATGTGCGACTTGAGTACCAGATGTAATTCCTGGGAGTCATAAAACATTGCCCACTCCCTCTGGCTTAATGGTGAGGACAAAGCTAAGGGATAGCTGGCGCTGTCTAACAAGCAATTCCTCTTCATCTGTCAAAGAAGATACAAGCTCTAGCAAATATCATGGTCATCTATATTGACTTCTGATTTTTTTGTTTTTTTGTTACTGAGGTACATTTATAGGCATATTAGATGTGGGCTTTGGGCTGGTGGCAAGTTGCAAATGCATCTCTGTGCCCCAAAGCATTGGCACTCCTATCAGAGCAGTTGTAATAGGATAGGGGTAGCGTTACACCTTCATATAACCAGTTTGGCTGAGGGGAAATATAACCCAGCATCCATACTTTCTTCATTCTGTGAATCAGATATTTGAACAAGCCCAGCATTTGCTTGTATTTGGGACTGGCTCTCTGCTTTACGATGCCGTTTACCCTGGGAGCCCTCCAGGTCTTGGTCCATATTGTCTCCATATCACCCATGTCTGTCCCTTTAGATCCAAGAATGATCCTTGGGTGCTGCAGGTTCCCCTTAGTTTACAAAGAACAGTAGCAGTTCAGTGGAGATTTAACAGAAATATATTTTTTCCTTTGTAAAGATATTTTTCACAGAGAATGCAAGAAGCATCAATGAAGTTGCTTGTGATATTTCCCTCCTCTGCTGTCCTTCTACCTTGGATCCTCATTCCACTGTGTCTTGTCATGTCTCTCCTTGTCCAGAGTAAACTAGGCGACTTATTTGTATAAAATGTTATTTTGTCCCAAGCAATAGTAATAAACCAGGATTTTCACAAGAATGGGACTGAGTAATTTCTTGGCTTACTCACATTACACCAGCTGTCAGCACAAGGCAGCCCTGGAGTTCAGACTCACATTAGACCAGTGGTTCTCAAACTTTTTGAATTGGCAACCCCTTTCACACACCAAGCCTCTGCGTGTGACCCCCCACTTATAAATTAAAAATGGAGGTATGAAATTTAACAAGGGCTCAGATGGTCAGCCCCATGCCTGGTGGGGCTGATAGCTTGAGGTAATAACCTCCTGACCCCCTTAGGGGTTGCGATCCCTCCATTAAACTCTTAAAACACAATACTTCACTTCTAGCTTTGGACCCACTCTGGGCAACAGTGGAAACATATATATGTTTCACTTTGAATCTGTAGGGCAGATTTATAACCGGCAAGAAAGCTGAGACTATGGCTTCTACTCTCCAATGCTCCTCTTAAACCGGGGGCTCCCCCATTAGCTACCCGTTGCAGGTTTTGTTTCACTCTCGCTTGGCCAGGCAAAGTTACAAAGGATCGCTGGTCAAAGAGGTGCAACCGCCTCTGCGTAAAATAAGGCAAGTGGCTTAGCGGCTGGCCACAGCGATAGGTTTAGCGTCTAGCCCGGGCTACACGCTGTTTCTAGCCCGTTGTGGTCACGGCCCTTAGCGGGGGCAGGGCAAAGGGCGGGTCACTGCGGCCCCAGGGGTTGAGCTGCTCTGCGCTCCGCGTGGCCGGCCCCTAGTGACCATGGCAGCCCTGGCCCGGCCTTGGTGCAAGCGCCGCGGGGGCAGGTGCGGGTAAGGCACGAGCGCTGCGCTGGTCGCCGCCGCCGCCCAGCGCGTCTCGCGCTGGGCCCGCCAGCCCCTTGCCCAGCACAAGCCGCTGGGGCCCCGCCCCCCAGCCGCGGCCGCCGGAACAGAGGAGCGCGGAGACTGGCCCCTCGTGCGCCCGGCTCCGCCCAGGACCCAGGGAAGCGGCTCATGCATATTAATGACGCGGAGGCGAGCCTATGTGGCGCGCCTTGGGGCGCAGGCGCAGCGGGCTGGGACCTAGCATGGCGGCGACACTCCTCGCGCGGGGCGGCAGCGCTGCGGCCCGAGGTCGGGAGGGGCGGGCGTTGGGGGCAGAGCGCGGGAAGGGGCCGGGATGCCCGGCCCGCGCAGGGGGGCCTGGAGAGTCGGGCCCGGGGCAGTGGCGCGCGCTGCTCGCCTCACTCACCTTTCCGCCAGTGGCAGCGGAGCCAGCGGCGGCTTCCCCCGCGCGGCTGCTTCCCGGGGGGCCGGGCCCCGGAACAGGCAGGGGGAGGGGTTCACTTGCCCCGTCCTGGTTGCCGGCCCTGCCAGTTTGCGCCCAGCCCGGGGCCCCGCCGCTCCTGACCAGCCCGGTCGCTATCAGGCGCTGGGCCCGTGAGAAGGGGCAGGAGCCGGCTGCTGTGGGTGGGACGAGGCTCAGGCCCCCTTCACCTCCCCCCGACGCGCTGTACTTCACCTGTGGCGGGACTGGTAGGGCCCCTCGCCCTGGTATCTGGGCGTCTAGCAACCTTTCACCTGCTGAGCCTCACGGCCCCTGGGACAGACGGAGAGGGGGGGATGCGACTGATTTGCCCAAAGTTAACCGGAAGGGCTGGAACCTGGGTCTCCAACGTCCCAGGCCAGTATGGAACTGCTGGACCATTATTCCTCTCTGCTTGGACTTCCTGGCTCTAGGGGCATGGCAGCAAGGGATCCCCTTCACCTCCTCCCCTTTCTTTCCAGCCCTGACCTTTGGGTGCTTGCGACAGCTGCACACAGTGTACCAGACTGTGGAGTTACCAGAGACCCACCAGATGCTGTGCCGGACGTGCCGGGACTTTGCCGAGAAGGAACTGGTTCCTATTGCTGCTCAGCTGGATAAGGAGCACCGCTTTCCTGATGAACAGGTGAGTGAGCTCATTTGTGTAAGGGTTGGGATGATGGTGTGCAGGTCTGGTCGACCCCATCTAAAAAAAGATATATTAGAATCGGAAAAAGTACAGAAAAGGACAACAAAAATGATTATGGGCATGGAACAGCTTCCATATGAGGCAAGATTAATAAGACTGGGACTTTTCAGCTTGGAAGAGAGACAACTAAGGGGAGATATGATAGAGGTCTGTAAAATCATCACTGGTGTGGAGAAAGTAAATAAGGAAGTGTTATTTACTCTCTCATAATTCAAGAACTATGGGTCACCAAATGAAAAGGCAGCAGGTTTAAAAGCAAACAAAAGGAAGTATTTTTGATCGTTTTGATTTTTGATCGCAGGGGGAGGGATAGCTCAGTGGTTTGAGCATTGGCCTGCTAAACCCAGGGTTGTGAGTTCAATCCTTGAGGGGGCCATTTAGGGATCTGGGGCAAAAATTGGGGATTGGTCCTGCTTTGAGCAGGGGGTTGGACTAGATGACCTCCTGAGGTCCTTTCCAACCCTGATATTCTATGATTTCCTCACACAATGCACAGTCAACCTTTTCAACTCTTTGGCAGAGGATGTTGTGAAGGCCAAGACTACAACAGGCCTCAAAAAAGAGTTAGATAAGTTCATGGAGGATAGGTCCATCAATGGCTTTTACCGAGGATGGGCAGGGAGGGTGTCCTTAGCCTCTGTTTGCCAGAAGGTGGGAATGGGCGACAAAGGATGGATCACTTGATACCAGTTCTGTTCGTTCCCTCTGAAGCACCTGGCATTGGCCAATGTCAGAAGACAGGATATTAGGCTAGATGGACCTTTGGTCTGACCTGGTATTGCCATTCTTATGACTGTGTGCCCCAACCTCACCAATACATGGCCTGACCTCTACATGCCTCCCTATAGATACAGGTGGCCCAGCCCTGAGCTCAGCACAAAATGTGTTCAGTTTAAATCTGGATCATGTGTGTCAGATGCTGCCTCATGCATCACACTCAGTATGCTGTTCTCTAGCTCCATTGTGTCATGGTGTCTCTGTATGTGACCAGTGTACAAATCAGCCTGATAAACCAAAGCTTCAGAGTTATACACAAGCGATTCCGTCAGGAGTATTTGTACATTCAGACATTATATTGTACTACCTGTAGGACACACTGTTTACCTTAAAACCATAAATTTTGCCAGCCATTGTGCATGTTAATTGCCCTTCTCTGTCTTCCTCTCTGGACTTTGGTACCATTGAGTTTTCTCTTCTCTCCCAGTGACTTTCCCCAGGGCTGCTGTAGTTAATACAGCATGTGACGCATCTGACTTGGAAAATCAATAAAACACTTTAATAAAGAGGAGACCGGTCACACATTGCAGCAAAATAGTGTATAACAATAAAACGTCCATGTATTGAGCATAGTTCAGCTCATGAAATGAATGAAAACTACCAAGAGAATCATCTTGCCACAGAGAAGCTGCACATTTCATTTCTTGACCATTAGAAGCAGGAAGGGATTGTTTGAGGTTCCAGCGTACCAGTGTCTAGACGTTTCACTTTTGTGAAAAGAGCTCCACCATCTCTTGCTGCAGCACCAATGCAGTTGGATGGCTTAAAACAATAACTAGATTGTTAACGATCAAACATGCTGTCCTAGAAAGCAAAATATTATTGCCGTAGCCCACAGGCTTCAAATTGAGTGTACACAAAATAAAAGGCACATTTTTTTCTCCCCAGTTTGAGTCACTGGCCACCCTAACATGTCAGACTCTAAGAAAATAAATTAAAACGAGTATCCTCCCCTGGTTTGCTGATCACCCTTGAGGTTCTTACAAGTGAAAAGATGTTGACTCTAATGTATTTCCCCCCACTGATGCTATTAACATTTTCTATTTCATTCTATGGCATTACATATAAAATTAGTCAGTGGCATTTGTTCATGATCACTTTTTAGTCTCCCTTTCTGGATTTCATATAATGGCTCAGAGCCACAATATTTTGGAGGCAAATACAGGCAAGGGGAACTTTTTATTTAAAAATTCCAAAACAGTTTTTATGGGAATAAACAGAAGGTCCTGGCTAGATTTCAAATAGTTTAATTCTTACAATAGCTAAATGTTAGGCCAGAGTACCTGGCAATGTCATAAAATACAAGATCAATCCTGTTGTTAAACCATGACAATTGCTCAGCAATGTACAAGATACATACACAATTATTGCCCAAAGAGATTAAGATTGAGAAGGCAGAACATGTTGGGTACCCCAGAGTGGGGAATATCTTGAATCGTGTTAGTAATAATTAACTTCTTGTAAAGACAACCTCATGTGACAACTAAAATTGCTTTCCTGTGAACTAAAAGCCTTTTTCTTAAGTACCTTTAGGATGCAGTATAAATAGAGTGAAAGATTTAAAGGTATAGTTGCAAGGACTGGATCTGCTAGATTTCTCCTCAATCACCTCTATATAGTGTAATGAACAGAGCTTTGCTGGGGTGTGTGAGAATAACCTAACATTATGGTTCAGAGTGATTCTAAGTTAAAACAGGGCTAGTCTTTGCCTCATGTGGCAATAAGCACAGTCAACCTCAGGTAACATGCCCTTAATCAGTAAGGGCTGCATCAGTTCTGAGCATCTATAATTCCTATTGAAGTCACTGTGAGCTGTGGCTGCTCAGCAACTGTTGAGATCAGTCCCCAACTAAATCAAAAGCAGGTGTGTCCTTTGTGTACGCTTTATAGCACATCTGTGTATGCAGGAGCTGACCCAGTAAAGAACGTGCTACTGTTACCAGACATGCAAGGATCAGCTAGTATGTGCATAGGTGCCTCCGATACTCTGGAGTGAAGAAGTGGTTGTTTCTGTTGCTTGTGGTCAGGTGAACGAACAGAAACACATCTGGAACGTGCATGTGCTCAAGTGCACCTATGAGGGTGGGGCTGTGTGTTGCTGTATGTATGTACTTGCGGATTTGCCAGGGCATCACTGATGCAGAGACTCTCTGGCCTGGTCTACGCTGCAGTGTTTTGTCAACAAAAGTTATGCCACTTTAATTAAAGTACTTTAATTAAACCGTGGTTGTATGTCCACACTATGCTCCTTATGTCAGCAGAATGCATCCACACTAACAGCTCTTGCATCTACACAGAGAGCAGTGCACTATGGGTAGCTATCCCACTCTGCAACTGGCCGCACTGCGCTTTGGGAAAGGTTTGCAATGCTTCATGGGGCAGGTACAGCGTCACATGATGCAGGTTTCTCAATCCTGTTGTTCCATGGGCATTGTACCAGATTGCCAGCCACTTTTCAACTGAAGTGGTTTTTTTTGCGGGGGAGTGCGTGTGTGTGTGTGTGTGTGTGTGTTGGGAGAGAGACAGAAATGGAGTGTGTGTTGGGGGAGAGTGTCTCGGCATGCTGTCTCGAAGTTCAGACAACAGCCTGAACAACCAATCCTGGGGAAGGAGGACACCCCCCCCCCCCCCCGCCCCAACTCTGCACAGCAGTCTCCCCTCTTTCCCCCACCCCTCCCAGCAACCTGATTTGCCTGCCTGCGGTTCTGTGATTCGCTCTGAGTTCTCCCACAGCTGCCTCAGCAGCTCTGAGAGCTCTCCAGGCTGAGGAATGTCAAAGCTTCCTGGAGTTTTGAAAGGGGAGGTGTGCCTGCAGGGCAGCTGAGTTCAAAACACTGCGCAGAGTGGTCATAGCAGGCATTGTGGGATACTGGGGGAGGCCAGTTATATTAACATAACGAACGGCAGCATCTACACTGGCTCTTTGTTGACAAAACTTCTGCACAAAAAGCCCTATGTCTCTCGTTGAGGTGGTTTTATTTTGTCACCAAAAGTGGCATTGCAGTGTGTACACCTCCACTGTTTTGCAATCAAAAGCTGCCTTTTGCTGACAAAACTCTGCAGTATAGACAAGGCCTCTCACTTGTCCATTTCTCCTTGTCTAGGTGAAGAAGATGGGTGCCCTTGGCTTGCTGGCCATGGATGTGCCGGAGGAGTATAAAGGGGCAGGACTCGATTACCTGGCTTATTCCATCGCTGTTGAAGAGATCAGCAGGGGCTGTGCATCCACAGGTGTCGTCATGAGTGTCAATAACGTAAGACCCTCCCACTGTCTGGGAAATGGGGTGTGTGGAACCAGTCCTAGCAGCCAGGGGTTACTCTACCAGTTGAGTAGCGTGAATCTCAGTGCTGATGGGGAATGGCATCTGCCTTTGCTGAGCCTGGAGGGTGGGTCCTGGTCATGATGGTGCTGGACTTTTGGGAGTTGTTGGTTCACTTTTTCTTGCAGAGTAAATTAACATGACTTCTGTCTTCTTGAAGTCTCTGTATTTAGGTCCAATACTGAAATTTGGTTCTGAAGAGCAGAAGCATCAGTGGATTGCTCCCTTCACCAGCGGAGACAAAATAGGGTGCTTTGCCCTCAGTGAACCAGGTAACATGGATGTTAATGTTCCTGGGCTGATGGCAGAGAATGATTTCCGCTTGTAAACTTCCCTCTTTGTAACATCAGCCAGGGAGCAGAACTGTAATGGGTATGGGAGCTTGGAGTGAGAGAAGCCTCCGAGGGGATGGCATTTCCACTCCTAGTTTATTGTGGCTCTGTGAGGGCAGAGGGGAGATGGAGCTGCCCCCAGTAAAGCATGTGCCACTGTTACTAGATGTGTCATAATTGGCTAGTGTGAGGGGGAGGGGCAATTCTGGAGCCCCAGGCCCAATCCCCTGGGGTGCAGAAGTTATTGGTTCTGTTGCCTTTGGTTATGAGTGAGCAGGAATACTTCGGTTTTGTTTTGCATGGTGCCTTGCTCAGGAAATGGCAGTGATGCCGGAGCTGCTTCCACAGTGGCACGGCTGGACGGCAGTGAATGGGTCCTGAATGGCACCAAAGCCTGGATCACCAATGCCTGGGATGCCTCTGCTGTCGTGGTGTTTGCCACTACAGACAAATCCCAAAAACACAAGGTGAGCTCAGTGGATTATAGCCTTCCATGCAGTTCTTGGAAGTAGCATGTGGAGCACACATCATGGGGTTGTGAAGTGTGGAGCACTTGGTAAAAGGCTCCATAAGATTACATTGGACTGTGGAGTCAAAATGAAGAGCTGGGAGAAGCCTGTGGGATGCAGTGCTGCCAGAGGGGGTGTAGATGGATGGCGTATCCCATGGGGCTTTGAGTTCATCTGAGAGACACTGGAGCAGAGCTTATTGCAGGGAGGAGTATTTCATTCCCCCTTAATGCCCTTAATCAGTAATTCCCCTCTGATCCATCACTTTTCTTCTTTCCCACTCCCTTCCCATGGCCAGTTGGATGAGTTGGGATTAGCCTCGTGCTTCCTAGGAGAGCTCTGCCCAGCTGCATTATGAGAGGTTGGAGGCAATTCTAAGATCCTGCATCTGATTCCAGGGCATTAGTGCATTCCTGGTTCCTATGCCAACAGCTGGACTCTCGCTGGGGAAGAAAGAAGACAAACTAGGAATCCGAGCCTCTTCCACAGCCAATCTGATATTCGAGGACTGCCGGATCCCCAAGGCCAATCTGCTGGGGCAGCAGGGGATGGGCTTCAAAATTGCTATGGTGAGAGCCAGCTAGATTTGTGGGAAGACAGGGTTGGTGCAGGACTATATCCATATAAACTACTGTTCAGCCAATGGTGTGTGTAGTGACCCCTTCTTGGCAATCGAGGAGCACCACTGGTAGGTCTTGCCTTTGTGGAGCTTATCTGGCAATCCTCAGGTGTAGGAATATGAGCAGATATGAAGCAGAGGTCCCTTCCAACTCTGAGATTCTATGAGAGGGAGAGCCTTCCCTCCCACCCTACATTTGCTGATCTGCCTGTGGGGAAACACACAAGGCCTTTTGGATGCTTCTCTTTAATTCCCTCTATGGAGGAGAGGCAGAAATTCATACCTTGCTGATGCAGAGAGGATACCTTCTGGAGTTCATCCAGATATAGATTAGATTAGATCTTATTTGGGGAGCATGTGTGACTTCTGAGGAACCGAAATCTTGGCACAACAATGAAGATAATGCCTGAGGAACAGTATGTGCAGCGTAGCAGGACTTCTGAACTTTTGGGAGCGCTGATTTAGCTCCAAGCAGGGTTGGCATAACAACTAAAGATTGACTCCTACAGTCCATGAGCTAGACTCATTCCCAGGCTGTCTTAAAAGTCAAAAATTGGGAGGGCTTGGGGAGCACCTGCCATCAGTACCTTGATTTAGGTAGGTCTCTGCCTCCATCATCCTTCCTTCCATTCCCAGACTTGTCTCAGCGCAAGGGAATTTTAGGACACATTATTCTGGAATTAAGTTTCAAATACACCTGAGATCGATGTGGAGGTTTCTGCTGGGACCCCTTCTTGTAAAGAGGCCTCTTTATGGGGTGGGGTTAGCAATGTTCATTTACAGAAGATGTTGCAGTGTTGCAAACTGCTGCTTTTTTGAATGAAATTCTGCCTGGTTGAACAAGGAAGGAGCAACACTGAAATGCAATGCTGGAATTGTTCCAAGAAAATTCAGTTAATTGGGGTTTATAAAGATGCCAGTACCTTCCTGGGGTGTGTGAGAGAGACCTAGCACAAAGCTGCGCCTCCCTGAACAGGCCTCTAACTAGTTACCCACTTCAGTACATGCAAGGGAAGGAAAGCTTGTGTCCCCCTTCAGAGTAAGGGAGCGAGCTGTCTCTTGAGAGAGTCTTGGCGCAAGACTCTCAAGTGAGTAGTGATTTGTTATTTGGCATGTTATGTTTGATGGCT
Organism: Natator depressus; assembly: GCF_965152275.1. Lineage (NCBI taxonomy): Eukaryota > Metazoa > Chordata > Testudines > Cheloniidae > Natator > Natator depressus. The sequence continues at coordinate 11,079,684 of NC_134248.1, forward strand.
TAAAGGAGCCTGATGTTCGGAACTTTGCACTTTCTGAAAATTGGGTCCCTCTAAGATGTGTCAAATTGGGCACCCAAAATCACTTGTCCTTTTTGGAAATTTTAGCCACAGTGTTCACTCCAGAAAGAGACAAAAACTAGAGCTGCTTATAGAAGTAGGGGGAACAAAGATACAAAACTAGATTTAATTTGTCTAATTTCTCTTTACTTCCCCCCCGTTCCTCTGCTAGATTATTTTTGCCTCTGTCATGCTTTCTCCCCTTCTGATCTCAGTATCTATCTGGGATGTCCTAAATATACTGAGGATTTTTATTTTCATACATTGTGGGATTGTCCAGGGGGTGCCAACATGACTGCAGACTGCTAGCTCATACAGGTATATTCACCCTTCAGCCCATGGTGTGACTGGCGTTACAGATGTGTAACTATTGTGTGTGTCTCAGCAAACCTTGGATTCGGGCAGGATTGGGATTGCCTCGCAGGCTCTTGGAATAGCTCAGGGAGCGCTGGACTGTGCTGTGGATTATGCTGAGAAGAGGCTGGCCTTTGGTTCACCCATTTCTAAACTTCAGGCTATTCAGGTATGGGTTAATAGAGTCCTGTGTCTGGTGACAGTAATTGAGTGTTTTGATAAGAAGGGTACTGCTGTATTAGCACAGTAGCTGGTCTGGGCTGGGCTGGGGAAGGTAATGCACCTTGAACTCTGGACACCATGTGTGCAGGCAACTTAGATTTACACCTGCCTCCATGCACAGGTCTGGTTCAGTGGCTTGGGCACTTCCCTGTTACTATGGGGGGATGCTTTGGGTTTCTGAGAGGTTTGTCAACACATGTGCAGTGTGAAGCAAATGAGTTCTGCCCTCACATGTTTGTCTGTTGCAGTTCAAGCTGGCAGACATGGCACTGGCATTGGAGAGTGCTCGCCTGCTGACCTGGAGAGCAGCCATGTTGAAGGACAATGGGAAGCCCTACACAAAGGTAGTTCCTGCTTTCTGTAATCTGCTGTTGATATAGCAATGAGAGGGATATGCATAGAATCTTAACGCAGTAGGGTTTATTTGGTCCAGCCCCTAGCCACCACGAGATCTCTCCTATGGTTTATCTTCCAGTGTTTAGTTAATCTCAGAAAAAGACTAACAGAGGGCACTAAACATTACATGGCATCCCCCTTGCCTAAGTCAGTCAGGGGGAAGGCCAGGTCATAGGATTCCCTGCAAAGAGAATTTACCACCAGTGAAAGGTGTAGTGTGATAACCTTGGCAACTGAGATCCTCTGTCCACAAAGCAAAGTGAGCATAAGCACTATTCCCTCTCAATGAATGTGATGGCCTCCTGAGACTGGGCCTTATTATTGGATCTGGGACCTGCATCCGGTTACCTTCTCCAGAACTCCCAAAAAAACAGATGTTTATAAAAAAAAATAATCTTGCACCTGTCACAAATGCTACATTGTGGAACAGCTTAAATTAATATAAAGGGGTGATTCAGTAGGTGACTTGGAAGGGTTACCACATCAAGGAGTTGCTCTAGTTATACCTTGGATCACCTAAAATGCTGAGGTCTTGATAGTCTCCAGCTCATTCTTTAATTTCACAAATTGACCCTGGCTCCCCATCTCAGTCCTGTGAGTAACCCCAGAGGTTCATGTCCCAGGCACGCAGAAACTCAGTATCTCTGTTCTGTGCATGGGAGATGGTATTGTAGCATATGTAGACATACCTGAGCTAGCACTGATATAGTTAGATCAAAGCTAGCTTGCATAGCAGCAGCATGGATGGTCCAGGGTGTACCCAGAGCTAGCCCATGCAGCTGCTACTGCTGCAGTTTTACTGCTATTATTGCCAGGTTTCAGAGTAGCAACCATGTTAGTCTGTATTCACAAAAAGAAAAGGAGGACTTGTGGCACCTTAGAAACTAACAAATTTATTTGAGCATAAGCTTTCGTGAGCTACAGCTCATGAAAGCTTATGCTCAAATAAATTTGTTAGCTATGTCTGTACATGCTGCCCGACTATCGGGATAAAAACCCTGCCCTGTAAATTAAGGTGCACTAATCAGAAGACAGTACTTGTGCTATCACCAGAGGGTTGTGAAAGCGTACATGGGATTCTGACTGCCCTGGGGAGCCAGAGGAGAGCTCACTTAGAATGCTTGCTAGTTAAGCATAGATGTGAGGGCCCCCCAGGTAGCACCTCTTTGTAGGTCTGGCTGAGATGAAGAGTCAGGGAATGAACCCCTAGACAGAGGTCAGGTTAAGGACTCTGGTCATCTATTGTGTGTATCCTACAGCAGCTATTGCAGGGTTTCTGCAAGGACATCAGTCTAAACAAATGTTACTGCCACACTGTGCAAATTCCAGCCAACAAACTGAAAATGCTCATTATGCACTTTGACTAAATTTCAGGTTCTGTTACTGCGCCTGATCTCCCCTGCCCTGTTGATATTTAAAAAAACCCACACAAATAGGAGAAACTGACTTGAGCCAAAGAGCTGTCAAATGAATCACGTACACAAATGGAGGAAGGTTTTTTTTGGTCCTGGGTTTGTGACAACAGTACAATATAGGGAAAAACTTTTCACAACTGTATTTAAAAAACAATAACAGTGAGGCCAAGAGATTAGCATGGTTTGGAAAAATAACATGGATAAATTGCTACAAACCCCTTTTGCTTCAGGGCATAATTGTCTGTGTAATGGGGTTTTACAACAACTTCCTCTAGACCTCTGGTATGGCAGCACCCATCTTCCATAAAGTGCTACATAGTGAAGCCTAATTTTTACTTAACTTTCCATCTTGTTTAGTTATTTTTAGCTCGTGTAAAATTAACTTGGAGACAGTAGAATGGAGAACAAGACCCAGAGCTATGTTGTGCCACTTTGACTATAAGGGGTTTTAAAATTTGTTATATATGTGATAGCATGAAAATAAGATTGGTTCAGATATTTATTTAAAAAAAAATGCTAGAGGAGCTACCATTATGTTATAGAATAAGGCTGTATTGCATTCTGATGTAAATGGCCTAATCACCCATTAATACACTATTCCATCTTTGAATGTGAGTATAATTGTAGGCATGCTTCCTTATCACTGACAAATCAAGGTTCCAGTAGTAAAAAGCCAGCTCTCAAGGCTTCAGCAACTTAAGTGTGTCCTGGAGCCAGGTGCTTTTTCTTAATTTGCTGTGGCTATCTGCCAGCAGCACCAGGGTTGGCTCCAGTCCCTCTTGACAGTTGCATCTTCTAATCAAACATCTGGAGATGGCTTATCAATAAATGCTCAAATTCCAGCATATGACTAAGTACGTTTAAACACAGAGGGTGTCAATTCTGGCTCATGTGCACATACACACAGTTTTTCAGGTGGTGCATGAATATTGGTGCCCTGCTATATACATTCTATAAAAAGTATCTTTGTTTTTAAAGGAAGCTGCAATGGCCAAGCTAGCTGCATCAGAGGCTGCAACTGCCATTTCCCATCAGGTAACCATCTGTCTAAGAATCTCTCCCTTCTTCACCTCTCTAAGGCTAGTCTGAGAGTGGTCTCTGCTCCTACTGTAACACACAAGGGGAGCCTGGGGGATAAGCTTGTCCAAATGTGACTCTATCTATTTAAATGTCAGAGTTGTGGAAAGTTAGACAAACTTTTGTACTGCTGACCCCTTTCACATAGCAAGCCTCTGAGTGTGACACCCCCCCCCCCCCTTATAAATTAAAACCCCTTTTTAATATACTTAACACCATTATACATGTTGGAGGTGAAGTGGGGTTTGGGGTGGAGGCTGACAGCTCATGACCCTGTTATAAAACACTGTCACCATGGTAAGTAAATATCCTCCCATCAAACACAGTTCTCAAGCAGCTTTTTTATTTTATCATTGGAAATATTTTTAAGCAGTTGGTGAAATGCACAATTATCCATTTAAAAACCTAATCCTTCCAAGCCTAAAATTAAGCGCTTAACTTTCTTGCTGAGGAACTAAGTTTTGTGTATACACCATGTAAAAATTCCTCTCTGGCCTTGGTGCTTACATGTGTTTAAAGGCTGTGGGCTAAAGTCCCTTCAGCTGCTAGGCTTAGAACTGTATGGCAGGCTTGAAGCCCAAGCAGAGTTATTCAGGGCAATGGTGAAATATGCTACTGTTTACCCAAACACCACTTCAGTTTCTGTGCCTTTGACTGATGCTGTTATCAGCTACAGGGAGGGTGAATAACTCAAGACTCTGTCCTTGGTACAACACAATTTGTCTCAATCTTGCATCATGCTCCCTGCAGGGTGTGCTGGATGCCTAATCAACAAGCCTTTCGATCCCAGCATTGGCATCTATGGCCTGGACTTCAGCTTTGCTGACAAACACAAAACTGGCTCCAATGGAGCCATGTGTTGGTTCCAGCAGAAGTATGATGGCATCATCCTTCCTGGCAAATGAGCAGTTACCAAAAATGCTAATATTTTCTACCATTTACAGAGGAGGGGTCCATGAGGTGCCAGCATGACTGATATACCATGTGACCTCTCTTCTCCCTGTGGTTGCTACTAGACTAGGGTCACTCGCATGAGGATTGCAGCATGAAGGCAGTGTCCCTGGAGCCTGCTAGTTTGGTGGGAACAATGCACCGATTCTTTGATGTTAAGACTCATTGCTTTTGTTTTAGGCCATCCAGATCCTGGGAGGGATGGGCTACATAACAGAAATGCCAGCAGAACGCCATTACCGGGATGCTCGAATCACAGAAATCTATGAGGGGACAAGTGAGATCCAGAGACTAGTGATAGCAGGGCAACTGCTGAAGGAATATCGTGGGTGAAGAAGAGCGAGATCAACTTAAGTGCCTTATAACCACTGCAGAAGTGCTCCTAGCCTTTGTCCTGGATGAAATGAAGTGGAAATTCCCTCATATCCTTAATCACAACCCCTCTTTGACAAAAGGGATTGACCAACCCAATTGAATTGCCTTTGTAAGGGTTTAGGGCCAAAAGTCAAAGGGAGAAGCAGCATTTAAGTGTGGCCCAATTTATTTTAAGCAGGTATAGTTTCAACTCTGTTCTGTTACAAAATCCATGGAATCAGTCTTTAGTCCTGCCGGCTAAGATTTAGTTCCCCTCACAGGGTGCTTGGTAACTAATGACGTTTTATGAAATTATGGGGATACCTACTGTCCAAGGCCTTATGAGGGTATAACACACAGGCAGGACACTCGAAGTTTTATTTTAGTACCTGAATGTGGACTATATTTTCTAAAATTGTGTTGGTTGGTGGGTGATCTGGTTGCACTACCCCAGAATGATTGTTACACTACCTCATCAGGTTTGCTCACTAATGAATTCCAAGTGTTTGACCTTGCTGGCTGTGAGTTCTCATTAGATGGATTTTCCTTTAATTACTGCAGCAAAGGGTGGGTAGTACCTGGCTTGTTCTCACAGGATGAAAGCAAGGTGAGTTAAAGCACTTGCAGTCTGTGTGGCTTTTTTTAAACAGCACACATTCAGTACCTACTCAAGAGTGTTGCCCAGATGCCTTGTCACCACTAAAATGCATAGAGATAGAACAGTTAACTGCCCAGGTTCCTGGCTTCTCAACCTCAACCAGCCATTACTTGATAATAACTTCTTCCCAAAAGTAAATTATCAAACCTTTTATTTCTTTCAGTTTAGGATATTAGTGAAAGCAGCAGCTCTTTACACTAAAGATTTTTAAACTGCACACACTTGAACCACCCTTTGAAAAGGAATGCAGCATCTGGACTAAAGCTGTTAGTCCTAATTACTAACCATTCTTTTTGAGGGAGGGGCTAAGTTAGAGAGCAGAGGGTGGTATTTTTGCATTAATTACACACTGACCAGCCATACACTTAAAGGTCACTGTGTGAAAACCTTGTCACCAGCTACAAGCTTGATGGGAAGATGACTTCACAGCAGCTGGTCTTAAACGAACATACTTGAAGACTAACTCAAATTGGGGCTACTCTCCTTCCCTTTTGAAGGAAAGCTCTCACATTACTGGTCACAGTGGCCATAAGAAATTATATTTTCCTGAAGCCCACTAGGGGGCAGCTCAGCACTTTAGGAAAAAATCTTGTGGCTTTTGAAAGCTAGTGCAAAAAAGGAAATATAGGGATGGCTAACCAGGCAGGAAGTGGAACATACCTGCTATTTCTGGTTAAAAACCCCAGAGAAATGTAAATGCTAATTAATCAAGTAAGTTGAACGAAGACTCCATGTTCGCTCCACACAGAAGTAGCATCTGGAAGTTCAAAGCCTGTTGAAGGGAAACAGTTAGCTTTAGTAACACGCAGAAATCAAATCACTCATTTGTATTAAGACACTTATGGTATTTATAGCTTTCCAACTCTGTCACTATGTGTAACTGTCCAATTTCTACAACATTTGGGACCTGCAGATCGGCTTGTCTTGCCGTTGAAACAAAGCAGCTCTGGTAGAAGTCCCTTCTTACAGTTTTGTGGCTGCTGTTTTCTCCTAGTTAGAGCTCTGTATACTACCATAAATTATTTCTCTTCATCCTTGCCCCTTGGCAACTTCCAAATGGTTGTAGTCTCATGTCCCACCTTGTTTACTGGAAGCTATATATATTCACTTCTTACAAGGGGGCAGTCAACTTAAACAGTTCTGTCCAAAAGTGACTTTTCCTAAATTACAATAACTGAAAGTTAAGAGGAGAGTTTCTCTATTTTTTCTCCCAAGTTGTTGTTGGCAGGCTTCCCCCCCACATTTTAAAACTTTGTCCACTTGACATCACTTTGTGTGAAGTCAGTTTGAATCTGGTTGAGTGGACATTTCACACAGCAACAGGAGAAAATATGTAATATATATGATAGGAAAGCGTGTCCCTAAAAGCCACAGAAAGACCTGTCAGGGACTTTAAGGGGATCTGTAGCATCTGAAACTACTAATTGCTTTTTATTTTTTCATGAGTCAGCCCCTTCTCTCATAAGGGGAGGCCAGAGAAGTTTTTATGCAACTTCTAATATTCAAGTGCCTAGAACAGAACAAGCTATTCTAGGGCTATCAGTGAGAAGGATTTATCTTCCCTAATACTTGCTAATGATTTGTTTTTAAACCATATCTTCTCAAATATGTCTAATTTGCTATCCAGTCTCCTCCCACATATTCTTCTTCAGTATTTCCAAGTTCCATTTCTGATTTCCTTAGGTTATTTTCCTCCATGTGTTTTAAACTTGCACTTTTCCTAATTAGTTTTAGTTCTTGTCTATATTTCTAACTTCTTTGAGAACTGAATAATACTGAGGAGCTTGTTTGCAATTCGTCACCATTTAGTATCATCTGTGAATTTTAACAGGAAGCTATTTCCACGAACCCCTTTTAGATCAGTCATAATGGTTTTAAATAAATTCAGACCCTCTTAGTTCCTTCTAGCTCATTATGGTCACTTCATAAACATTCATTTTTTAAAAATTGCTGTTGAAGGCCAAAGTTCCTCAGATACTAGGGACACATATTCCATACATCCAAGTCACACCTGTTAGAGTGCCAGCCACTCAGTTAAAACAAGCAAGCTAAAAAACTCTTCTTCTACTGTCAGAACCAAAGACAGCCAAACATAGCATAGCTCTCATTGAAGAGCTGGAACCTGTCCAGATCTAATTCCTACTCTCAAATCTTGCTGAAGATTCCAAAAATTAATTACAGAGCTTTGTTCTTCCATATTTTTAGATACAGAATAAAACAGCATGAACTGGAAGGGTTTCTTGCCCCATAATAGGTGAAAGCCAGCAGGGAGGTCTGGGATCCATTGCTTATGAGGGTTGTTAATACTATTTGAGGGTATGATGCCGTGTGACATTAGTTGGTGGTGGTTAGATCCCTGCTTAAGCAAACCTCTGACCGCTAACACTCCTGGTCTCTACGCTTCTCTTTACCGAAAGTGTTGTTAGCACAGCTCCAACTGTATCAGTCGTCCACAGATCCTCTTATTCCAGCAGTGGTGGGTATTGGTGCAGAGATGAAATTAATTACGTTCTTCAGCTGATGGACAGTTGCAAAGGGTCTGTGCTGATTGGGAAGAAAGTCTTGTCCATCAGGTGCTCATTATGCAAGATTGGGCAAGTCTCTTCATCCATAAAACAGGATTAATATACCTCACAGGAATGTGGCAAGGCTGCCTTTGTGTAGAGAGAGCTTTGAGATCCTCAGATGGAACACTCTGTAGCAGTGGGACGTATTTCAGCTCTCCCAGATGCATTGAGGAGATTTGGATGACTCAGCTCTAGACTGTGCACAGGTATGTGAGGTGCTTTTGCAGAAAGCTGCTTCTTTCCTTCTCGGAGGGCTCTGAATAGCAATTACTCGTCCTTCCTGTAGTTTCTCACTGGTTATGTACCATGAGTTTTGCTTCTGTTCTATCTACATGCATATCTGCTACAGGAGAGGTTATCAGTACCATCTGTGAGCAGAAGTTATTCAGCATCACATACCTTCATCAACCCCACATGCCAGAGTCTAGCTACTTCTCTCAATGTCAGACGGCAATGTATGAGAGGTGGCTGCAGCATGGCCCAGGCATGCTACTGCTTGGTAAGGGGAAGTTTGAGGAGGCTGGCACCCTCTTTTGAACCCACTTTACAGTACAACATTCTTCTCAAGCTGCTCCTCCTTCTGAATTTCCAGTTTGCGCCTTTTTTTTTTAAAAAACCACCCCAGCTTTCCTGGAAATTGCAGCTCATCCTCTCCGACATGGCCTGGACACTGAGAGCCTTACCTCTGTCCTCTCCAGGGTAGATTAATACCACAATTCTTCGAGACTTCTATAAAACGTGAGCTGGAGCTGAACACAGCAGTTCACCTCAGAGGGACAAGTTGCTATGAACATACTCTGCTGGTGCTCTGCATGCAGTTCAGAGGGTTGCTTACAATCTTTAAAGCCCTGAATGGCCTAGAACCTAGTTATCTGAGTGAGAAAGGCATCTTCACCTATGCCTTGTCAGGACGTTTAAAATCTTGTGTGTTGCTCTTACAGGAAATTAGGGGCTTGTCTTTACTGCGAACAGTAGCTTGAGTTAGTACAACTCGAGCTAGCCTGGCCTGACTGACAGCAACCACACTTCAAAACAACACTGGAAGTACACCAGCAGTACCAAAACTATCGGTTGCAATCCCAAGTGTGTCTCTCCATCAGTGGATAGTGTCACAACAATCCCAAATGTGTAGAAAATGCCATTTTACAAAATTGTATCCTCCACACAGCATGTCCTCACATGTTAGGTGTGTGACATGTCACAATGCAGAGGATGCCATTTTAAAATGACAACTTCCATGCTGTGTGGTGTCATGGGAAGCAGGATATCTGAAAATGGGTTCATGGCAGGGAAAAAAAGTTATGCACAACGATTAGCAGAACACCTGGATTAGCTGCTGTGGAGTAGTTGTATTTCCACTACACTATTCGCTCAAACATCAGCATCACTTGAGCTTTAAAACACCTCCCACCGCTCCACCCCAAACACCAATTAACTCACACTGGGGGGGTGGTGTGTGTGTGTGGACAGGAGTCGAGTTAGCTGTGATGACACAGCTAAACTTGAGCTAACTGTGCTGTGATGACGCCCTAAACCATCCATGATCAGCAACAGACACTGAGTTTGAGGAGCTTCAGGACAGTGAAGGGCATACATGTTTAACCAGGCCTCTCAGGGTATGTCTGCACTGCAAGTAAAAACCCATGGCTGGCCTGTGCCACCTGACTGGGGCTTGTAGATCTCAGCTAAGGGGCTGTTTAATTGCAGTGTAGACATTCAGGCTTGAGCTGGAGCACTGGGTCTAGCACCCTGCGAGGTGGGAGGGTCCTAGAGCTCATGCAAGCCCAGATATCCACACCACAATTATAACCCGAGTCAGCTGGCCTGGGCCAGCCGCAGGTGTCTAATTGCAACACAGATGTACCCTCGCAAGCTGCAATGACTTGGCTGAAGTAACTACTTGAGGTCAGTAACACACCTAATCCCACATTGGTGGGTGCTGAACAGAAAAACATATCAAATTATAAGCTTTTGCTGTAGATAGGCTGCACCCAGCTCAGAGAACTCACTGACTAACCATGTAACTATATGAACACGGTCACACAGGTCATGTCCAGGCTTATGAGAATATGAAAATTTAAAATACTCCAGTGTACTTCCTCTTCTGTTACCTCAAACATGCCTCACAAAGGGTGGGAAGAGATGGTGCTGGAAAGCTTTTTCCAGCCCTAACTGCTGTAGTTATGGACTGGGACCAGTATATCTTAATGCTTACAATGCTGCTGCTGTTCCAGCATGCTGGCTAACTGAATATACTCAGGGGCAAGTAAACCATGGAAGTACCGTCATGCAAGGCCTGCCACAGCTCTTATGGCAATCTGACGACACAGGAGCAAACTACTAAATCTCATTTCCCTAAGCAGCTACTGTTTGCGATCAGCTGCTTTAGAAGGTAAGTCTCTGCTACAGACAAAGCAGGAAAAAACTGCTGCATTTACAAAAACAAACACATTTTGCAAGATTCAGCAGGGGGATTTTAAGAAGAGAGATCTCCCCCTTCCCGCAGGAAGCACTAACCTGCCTAGAACAAGGATAGGTGGGCCAGGCCAGCCTTTGAGAAGACGCTGTGTTTATGGGTGAAGTCATGTTTTTATTGGTTTATGAGCCGAGCCAAAGCCCCAAAATTGGGGCCCCGGAAAGGGAAAGTCAGGTCATGGACAGATCACACTGGAGGAGAGGAGAAAGGCACAGCTGTGCTTTCCATTCCATTTCACAGGACTTTGGCTTTTTGCCCCATGAAGTTGTAAGTGAACAGGAAATTAGGTACTAGATAGACTACTGGGAATGAGGGGAAAAACCTTAAGAGATTTTCACACAGGTGAGGAACACATTAGCAAACACGCTAGTTCTAGGGCAGGGAGAGCTGGTCAGATGAAAGCAGTTGGGCTGCTCTTGCTTGCCTTGTGTTTGGGAAACGCCTCGCAAGGAATAAGAGCTTAGCTCTGCACCGGAAGCATTGCTGAAACTTTGTCCCCTTCCCTACAACTGTAGATGGAGAGGCTGCTTGTCTTAGTGTTTTCAAAGATTTTCCCTCCCCCCACCCCATATAAAGAATATGGATACCCATACATAAAGCAGGCAGTCTCTCTGTTCAGACTGAGCCAGAGACAAGTTGCTCTGGCTCATCACACCTAAATGTGCATTCATCACACACAAATGAAGACCCCACTGATGTTTTATTATTTCTGTTTCCCCTGAAGAGTTAACTGGGGTGATTGGCTCCTGGCTGTGAGCAGCCACACACGAGTTACTATGTCCTCAGTGGCGCTGCACTCACCTGTGTGGGTCACTAGGATTTCTAGGGGCATATCCCATGGTTCTTTGTGCTGCAGCAAGCTGAGCTATTTATCCCCAGTGAATTGTTGGAGATGTCGTCTGTCCTTCTGGGTACATGGGGGAATTGTAGGAAAACACAGAGGACAATCAGCACTCAAGTGGATTCGCCTGTGTCTTCACACCCAAGTGGATGGGTTACCAGCTAAAGTGAAAGCAGCACCTGGGTTTTAACCTGTATCCCCCAGAAGACCAGCTAGTCTGGATTGAAAATATCATGAAACTTGTGTGAGAGGGTCGTGCATGTGGACAGGGGCAATACTTGAGTAAACAGCCTGAGTTAACTCTGCAGTGAAGACACACCCTAAATGTACAGTAAGAGAAATCCACTCTCAGCAATTAAAGAACATCCCATTACGGAGATAAAATAGTCCAGTGGGTAGAGCAGAGGCCTGGTAATCAAGATTATGGGTTTCCTTCCTCACTGCTATAGCTTTGTTGGGTTATCTTGCGCAAGACACTTTACTGCATGGCTCACTTTAGAGATCTGTAAAGAGGTGGTACCTATGTCTCAGACTTAAGTAGTGGGCGTAAAGCACTTGAGAGCATCGGATGGAAGTCACTGTAGATATAAGAAATTATTATTGCACAATGATCCGTCTCCTTTCTTTGAGTCTTTTTTTGGCAGTCTCATCTGCAGTTTGAGGAGAATAAAAGTAGCCATTATCATCATGATTAAGGTTGCGAGTTTGTCACAGAACTCATCGATTCCATGACCATGACTTCTGCAGCGGCTGGTGCACCTGGCCTGGGCCAGCTGCACTGACTGCTGCTGGGGCAGTCTTGGGCCACCGCCCCCAGCAGCAGTTGGGGGGGGGTGCGGCTCAGGGCTGGGGTGTGGGAGGGGGTGAGGGCTCTGGGCAGTGCTCACCTCAGAGGGGCTCCCCGGAAGTGGCGACACCCTCTGCTCCTAGGCATAGGCACAGCCAGGAACTCTGCGCACTGGCTCCGTCCCCGCAACTCCCATTGGCCGCGGTTCCTGGCCAATGGGAGCTGCCGAGGCAGCGCACAGAGCCTAGAAGCAGAGGGAGGGGGATGTTGCCACTTCTAGGGAGTTGTGGAGCCAGGCAACCTGCCAGCCCCCACCAACACCCCTCCCCCCAGCACTAGCGGGAGTCCCGGGCCGCCCCCTCCACCCAGCCAAGATTCAGTCAGGGGTATATAGTACAAATCATGGACAGGTCAAGGGCTGTGAATTTTTGTTTATTGCCCGTGACTTGTCCATGACTTTTACTAAAAATATCTGAGACTAAAACAGCCTTAATCATGTTCAAGCTGAAGACGCCACACAGCAGGAATATGTTAAAATGTTTCAAGTACTCAACTTATGCATTTTTTTCCCCAAATGCAGCTTAAAAATAAGGTGTCACTATGCTCCCCTCCAGTAACAACTGAACACTCTAACAGAGGTATCCATTAGGGGTTGATTGTAGGTCCACTCTTATTTAATATTTTCATGAATTTACAAGTTACATTTGCAAGGGACAGTAAAATTGGAGTAGCAAAATGTCTGCGAGAGCAAATAAAAATGGACCTGGACCTAAAGATTAGAGAAAATGAGATGCAACTTGGACATGTCATCATTTGGGTAAAACTAACCACCATTATATTCAATAAGGGGAAAATCTGGGACGGGGAATGACACTCAGTGATTTAAGGGCAATGGCAGACTGCAATATAAAAAGATGACAGCAGCAGCCAACACAATTTTGGGGCTGCATTTACAAACATACTGTTACAAAGCACACAGACACTGCGTTTTCTCTAGCTCTGGTTATGCATCTATTTTGGAGCACCCAGATGTGCTGGGCACGTCACAGAAACAAGTACAGATGTGACCACACCTGTTATATAGAATTAAATACCAGGCACCTCATTATCAAAGTAACTGCAGATAACAAAAAGGTCCTGGAGGGACTGATTTACTGGAAAAGATTAAGAGTTCACTAAGTACTGGATTGGCTAAGAAACAGCTTTGTGGGGGATAGAATAGTAAAAAATGGGAAAGGTACAAGCAGCTAAGAAGGGAGAGAAGTTTACGATAATATATGGGGAAAACATAGAAGTGTAGGATTAGAAGGGACCTCAATAGGCCATCTAATCCAGTCCTCTGTGCTCAAGGGAAGAAAACTAACGAATAACAGAGTAAAGGGATTAAAAAAAAAAAAAACAAAAAACCCACAACCATTTTAGATCAAATGTCAGGAAAAGCTTCACAACAGTAACAGCTATCAGGCTGTGAAATATTCTCTAAGGGAAGTGATAACAATTCTACCCCTTGAACATTTCAAAATAGTAACTTCAAAACAGTCTATTTTGTCCAACAAGCAAATGGACAATAGGAAACAATCCTGCAGTGGAAGGAAAATTTGACTACGTGACCCAATAGATCTTTTATATCTCTAACTTCTACAGTTCATTAGACATTCCATTTTTATGGAAAACTGCAGACTGGAACTTGTTTTAGGGGAAAACCAAGAAAATGTTACAAAAGACACACTGAAGACCAACCTCCAATCTTGCAACGTTGACCTCAGCACCTGGGAGATCTTAGCCCATGACAAGATTTGACAGCAGCAGCCCTGCCACCTCAGACTGGAAGATTTTGAGAGCTTGTGGATTTCTGCAATCAAGGAGAGACATGTGAGATGCAACAAGCTAAAAGCAGCACTAATTCATCTACAAACGTCTTTACCTCTGGCACTTGCGGAGGAGGCTGCAGGTCCAAAATCAGTCTTTGGTCTTGTCAAGGTTTCTTCCCCACTCTGAACTCTAGGGTACAGATGTGGGGACCTGCATGAAAACCTCCTAAGCTTACTTTTTACCAGCTTAGGTTAAAACTTCCCCAAGGTACAAACTATTTTACCCTTTGCCCTTAGACTTCCACTGCTACCACCAAACGTTTATCTGGGTGTATTGGGAAAACATTGTTTGGAAACGTCTTTCCCCCCAAAATCCTCCCAACCCTTGCACCCCACTTCCTGGGGAAGGTTTGGTAAAAATCCTCACCAATTTGCACAGGTGACCACACACCCAAACCCTTGGATCTTAGAACAATGAAAAAAACATTCAGTTCTTGAAAAGAAACATTTTAATAGAAGAAACAGTAAAAAGAATCACCTCTGTAAAATCAGGATGGTAAATACCTTACAGGGTAATTAGATTCAAAACACAGAGAATCCCTCTAGGCAAAACCTTAAGTTACAAAAAGACACACAGACAGGAATATTCATTCTATTCAGCACAGCTATTTTCTCAGCCATTTAAAGAAATCATAATCTAACACATATCTAGCTAGATTACTTACTAAGTTTTAAGACTCCATTCCTGTTCTGTCCCCAGCAAAAGCATCACACAGACAGACACAGACCCTTTGTTTTTCTCCCTCCTCCCAGCTTTTGAAAGTATCTTGTCTCCTCATTGGTCATTTTGGTCAGGTGCCAGTGAGGTTATCCTAGCTTCTTAACCCTTTACAGGTGAAAGGATTTTTCCTCTGGCCAGGAGGGATTTTAAAGGTGTTTACCCTTCCCTTTATATTTATGACAGGTCTCATCTCAGGACCCACACAATAAGTGACTGCTGCTCATCCATCAAACTCAACTGGAGACTTCATCATATGTAGAGGAAGCCTTCCCCACCGCCCCACCAAAAGAGGTCAACATGTAGTTGATTAAGTGATCCAGCAGTACATATCTATTTCCTAATTAACCATAGGAATGCAGGGCTGAAAGGGACCTCGAGAGGTCATCTAGTCCAGCCCATTGCACTGGGGGCCAAATATACCTAGGCCCTACTTGACAGGTATTTGTCTAACGATTTTCAATGATATTTCTCCTTCTCAGCAAAAAGAAGGGCTTCCAATGAAAAGCCCAGGAAGTGTCCTCAGTGAATAGTCCCACATCAGAGGCAACACAAGGAAAGGCAGGATTTTCAAGAATGCCCATCCACTGGGCACAAGGAGGATGAAGCTTTAATACAGTACTTCTGGCATTTGATAGGTTAGTTATGCATCACTTAAAGAAGAAAAAACCTTCCCTCAAGTTTGCATTATGCACAACTCTGTCCCTGCAGCTGTAGCACTGGACACCAAGTTGTTCTGTACGTTTTCTTTGCAGTATGGGCTTCTCTCAAAGGGGCTAGTAACAGAGTTTGGAGACAGTGCATAAGAAAGGAGCCAACACAACACTTTTCTAATACCGCTTGGCTGGACAATATTGGACTCAACGTGGCCAACCTGTATTTCTACCAGTTTGTCCACACTGGCTGGTCAAGCAGTTGGAAACAGATTTAAAAAAAAGAAAAGGAGTACTTGTGGCACCTTAGAGACTAACCAATTTATTTGAGCATAAGCTTTCATGAGCTACAGCTCACTTCATCGGATTTAAATAAGAACTCTGTTTAGATAGAATTTACACCCAGATTCTTAACTCCGATTAACTTAAATTTATTTTACACGCTTTGGGGCTGTAGGGGCACAACCTAATTAAAGAAAACAAAAATAGGGAGAAAATTAAGACATTGCATGGCTAAGAAAGCACAGGGGCTGGAACTGTTCGACATTACATTTCAGATGAATGAGTGCAGCAGCTTTAACAAGCTGCAGGTGTTTTCTAAACATAGAAATTTTCATTCAAGACATCAGGAGGAATGTGACCTTACAGGTGACCCACATAATGAGAAACTTTACAGTCTGATGCTGAAGATCACTAAACAAGCAGTATAAAGCATTTATTAAACAGCAGATTTCACATTAATTCATAAGTTAACCATTCCAGACATCCTAGTTCGGGATGGTGCGAGACACATCATATACTAATGATGTCCCGTAGAACATTGCTGCCAACAGGCTCTGGCTCATAGCATTATCTAAGCTTTGGTCTACAATAGGTGGGGATCGATCTAAGTTACGCAACTTCAGCTACATGAATAACATAGCTGAAGTCGATGTACTTATATTGACTTACCGTGGTGTCTCCACCGCAGTGAGTCAACTGCTGATGCTCCCCTGTCGACTCTGCTTGCGCCTCTCACAGCAGTGGAGTACAGGAGTGATGAGAGAGCGCTCAGTGATCGATTTATCGCATCTAGACTAGACGCAATAAATCAATCCCCGCTGGATCAATCGCTGCCCACAGACCTGGCAGGTGGTGAAGACATACCCTAAGTGAAATTATATTTATATACTATTGTACTATCTATACATTTTTGGTAATATTCTTTTATTTAGCAAAGTTTTTAAGTATCCTAAGTAGCACAATTAAAAAACTGTCCCGCTTAGATGCAGTCAACTAACAGATAAACCAAAGTGACCTGGCTGGACCCTGCACTGTCAGTTCTGGATTCCACTGAAGAGATCTGTGTCAAACATATAACACAACTCTAAGTCACTGGATAGATTTAACCCATTTAAAAAACAAAAAGGTGGAAATAACACAACTACCACTTGGGTCCTAGTTGTGATCTTGGACCGTGAGAAGCCTTCTGAAATCCAGAGAATCCAAAGAAGCTTGCAGACTGGCCAAACAGTAAGCTTGAGAGATGCCAAAAGAATCTGCCAGATCAAAAAGCCAAGGACAGAAAGTACTCTTCTCAGAGAAAGCCTGACAGCATAAGGAAGTGAAACAAGGGGGCTATTTTTACTTTAAAACTGGAAGAGCTTTGTTTGGTCTTATGCAGGAGAAAAATACTATAGGGGCTTAAAATATATTAAAGTAAAAAGCCTAGGAGGGATGCTCTCATCTTTGCAAATATAACCATTTTGTATTAAGAGCAATTATGCTTCAGAGAATCTGTCCCAGAGTTCAGCAATAGGTTAAGCAGTCTCAGGATACAACTACACTGCAATAAAAAACCCACTGCACTGAGCCTCAGAACCCAGGTCAATTGACTTGGGCTTGCGGGACTCGGGCTGTGGGGCTAAAAATACTACTGTAGACATTCAGCCTCAGGCTGGAGCCTGCGCTCTGAGACCCACACCCCGGTGGGGTTTCAGAACCTGGATTCAGCCCAAGCCTGAATGTTTACACTGCACTTTTTAGCCCCACAGCCTGAGCCCTGCAAGCCCGACTCAGCTGACCTGGGCCAGCCCCAGATGCGCCGTGAGTCTTTTACTAAAGTGTAGACATAGCTGGAGTTCTATAACTAAAGTTCTTTTAGATATGTTATGATCTTAATCCACTTATGTGAACTGGTGCTGAACATAGCTTTTGAGGTCACTTTTCCCTACCCAGTCAGCAGTTCTCAGCCTCCTTTGAGAAGGCGATGCAGACAGTTCAGTGGATTAGGTGCTAGAACTTGTAGGGGAAGTGCTGCGTTTATCGTTGCATCTGTTCTCTCAATGGGAAGTCGAAAGAAGGTTAGATGTTGCACAGTAGGTGGGCAGAATTTAGCCACAGAAAAGGAACGACAGGATTGTTTTTTTCTGAATGCTGAACTAATCCTTGTTAAACATCTCCTTTGCTAGCCCTTTTAGAGTTCCAAGACATGCCTCTCTTCTGTGCATAACAAAGAATACTTGTATGGGCTTTCCTGGAATTGATCTAAAAATGCCAGGGAGGAAAAGCAAAGCTGAGGAGCTGGACTTTTTCCAGCTCTCTTTCACTTCGTCACAGCCAAAGCCATCCTGCGGTTTGCCTGCTCCAGTCACAACTGCATCATCATATTAGGGAGATGATGTATCATTATGCAAAATGTATGCATAGAAATACTTTCCAGATTAACCATAAAGGTAAAGATAGAAGGGAGGCCTAAGAGACTGACAGCTCTTGAGGTGGAGATTAATTTCAAATAGCTGGAAGTGCTGGGAAAATGAAGCAGTGACAGGCTGGATCTGAACAAAGCTTCATTAATAAAAATTTGGGCAAACACATTAGCAGCACTGGTGATTACTATATTTCTGAACACTGATGTACAGAAAGCCTACAACACCTGACACAGAAAGCGAATAGCAACGGACATGGTTCTATCACAATCACTTAATCCAATTCCCATGAATAAAACTGAACTTTGAAAGCAGCAGGCTCAAAGTAGTTGATTTGCTTCATAACCCAAGACCTAAGGCACCAAACTCTCCCCAAGAAATCAGTATAACAAAGTGAGTAGAATCCATAGTTCTGTACTTAACTGAACTGAAAGTTTATACGCAGTCCATGTTTTTTATGTCTGGAGCATTGTTAGCAGAATCGCTGCTGAAGCAGAGAGAGAGAAACATGCCAGTGAATCTGGTAAGGACTTTCACAGCTCCACTCTTTAGATTTCGGTTTTCTCACAATACTCTGCTAAAACCTTAATTGCCTGAAACATACACGTGCAGCTGTCTAATGTTATTGGCTCGGGATATTTTTTGGCTTTAAATGACAGATAGCTGCTGTTTCCGAGTTACATGGGATGGGGTGCTTATAAATTGGATTGCAGTTGTAAACTGCTCCCACAACAGCCCAAAACATAAGACAACAGAGAAAGTGCTAGTTACTAGCTAGTAAAAATATAAAATAAAAAATTAAGAGTGGCTATGCTACTAAGACCGCCCCCCCCAATATCTTATTAGCAAATGGTATTTTGGCGCTTTATAGTTTCTCTTGTATATTTGCAAATAAAGTAATTAAACACTTCAAAGCAAAAATCTGACTACACACGGACACTTTAAAAGCTTGACTGAAGTAGCAATGCCTTGATTACTGTAACTCCCACTAAGTTCTCCTAGTTTATACATTTGTTCTACAGATAGCAAATACAAAGGTTCTTTGGGGAATGCGTGCATTAGTGTGACGTACCACAGCTATGTAATGACACGCAAGATTTTTGACGACTTAAATGTTATTGGCCTGATCCAGAGTCCATTGAAATCAGTGGGAGTCGTTCCATTTACTTCAATGGGTTTTGCATCAGGTCCTAACTTACAGGAGACGCACACTTCACACTTCTGCAAGTCATGTGGAGGTACTGAATAGGAGTACAGAACTTGGATGCATCACTTGCTCTCTCCAGCTACCCCTCCCAGATGTTTATCCCTTCTACAATCCCCACTCCAAAAAAAGCACACTCTGACCAGAGCACCATCTTCTCCCCTCAGATACCGTTTTCAGCACCACTGCTGGAAGATGCCTGTAAAGGGGCTGAAAAATGGTTCTCTCCCACCTACACTAGCAGATGAACAGTTTTCAGCACCAATTCAGCAGGACTCATTACTGACAGTCATTGTCAGCCAAAGGTGATGTAGAATTGGTGTAAGACACTGGATTAGCAGCAACTGAGGCATGTAAATACTTACAGATCACAACTGTGCACACATTCTGAACTGGAAGATTTACCTAGAGTAGAGAAAATAATTCACTGTCACCATAGCCAACTGATAACATTGTTCATTACCAGAATAGTCTTCTGTGCATGCAGTTAAAAAAAGCTTACCTTTTAATACATGAAGTGTCTTCATTTCTGTGTTATTCACATACATGCCCAAGGTTTTAGACCATATACAAACTTTGTTGGTAAAACTGAAGTCTGAAGTACAAAAAGTAAGCAAATTTTAAAGCAGGCTATTTCTGCAGGTAGTTTACTGAACAAATGCTTCCTAAGCGTTATTTCATTTTGGTGAAAAAACTTGGGCCCACAGTACCGAATGGTTTTTTGAACTAAACTGCATTGCATGTTTGTTCCAATGTAAGTTTTCAATAAAGACTGCCTCTGAGAGGACTTGTTTCCAGTGCAAAGCAAGCATCACTATTAACTATGAAGTGGGTGTGTCCGATATTGGACAAGATGGCTTTACGAAACTGTAGTATGAGGCAGCAACATGGCAGGAAAGGTTTCCATGAGAAGTAGAAGTTGGATCACCTCAGTGTACAGCCACAAGCTTTAGAGAAACTCACCACCCAGTCTTTCAATCCTCTTCACAGGTTATATTTTAAAAGCTCCTACTAGCCACAGATCATTTCTGTTCTTCACTGTCAGCTTAATCCAGTCAAACAAATCTTAAACTCACATTTCACAGCCTGAACAGAGCTAAAGGTTCAATGAACTGACTCAACATCTAAGCACCAATTTATTTACAGCAGAAGCAATAGAATCTTAAAGGACCAATGGCTTGGGAAGTGCGTGCTGGCTACTTTACTCTATGGCTATTAGCAGCGGTCGATGCCACTGCTGGTGGAGTAGGTTCTCTCCTCTAACCTCATCACCTCCCAGGACTGCTAAACCAAGGACTTTAAGGGAGACGAGGGGAGGAAGAAAATAAGCAAGTTTTATTTTCCTATGTGGTCAGTAGTTTTCTGAGAAAGGCACTCTCTGGCTGGAAGGAGTGTGCTGTTCTGTTGGAGAGAAATCAACATGCAAAATCTTGGAGCAGAAGTCCTCTTCTCTCTCCCCTAGCAGTTCATATACAAGCATCCTCTAGTCAGTGCTGCTCGATATGCTGCACATAGAGTTTTCATCACACAAAACCACATGGGCCACCCGAGTCCAACGGAAAGGTCTTGCAGAAATAATAGTTTTATGTTTCTACTTGACACTGGATTTCTATTACTGTGAAGAACAGTCCCATAGAAAGAGGTTGTCAGGGAGAGAGGCCTTCCGTTGCTTTGCTGGGTCTTGAAAAGCCTTGTCCAATATGTCCCAGAAAGATGCTGCCTCTTAAAGGGCCTACCTAGCCTCTACTTTGCTTGGGAGTTTAACTACCATGACCAAAGCCAGAGCTGCCCTGCCCCCCCCCCCACCATACCGATGAAGAGGAACAATACCGCGACATTCCTTCTTAAATCAGGATAGACTTCAGTCAATATTACTCTTGTTTCTGCTAATGTTGTGGGTGGACTTAAACCTTATTTTTTTCTTTTTAAAAAACACACCTACTAATTAGGAATAAGACCAAAGTTTCAGTGCAGTATTTAGCAATGTCATAGTTCTTCCTAATTCAGTTTGCAGTCAACAAAACCCTTTAGACATTTGGTTCCATCAAGAGAAGTAGAGGTGGTCTTAACATGCATAGTGGACCTGCAGAGTCCATTCTGAAGACTGTCCCCCAAACGTCAGCCTTTACAGCTTCTGGATTACTTTAGAGTTTGGAGGAGTGTCTGTTTCTGGTCTCCCATTTTTATCCAGGACACTAACAAACCATACCTGGGTGCATAGGAAACACATGGTTTACCCAAGCAGGCGGTCTTTTTGGTAGTCATCCTGTTCTGTGACTTTTCCACAATGGACTGATTCAGAACTCGTCTTCAGTGAGGAAGCCTAGAGCCCTCTGAAGCAAATTCAGCACAATTCTTCCTCAAGGAACTTCAATATTCCCCTCCTAAAAAGTTGTTGAGCACAGATCTTCCATACTATCTGCCTACTGTTTTTGCTATTTGCAGGGCTGGAGAGGGGGCGTCTCTTGTTATGGCTTACGACTGAGATAAAAGATTTTTTTCCTTTGAATGCTCCTCTCCCTCCATTATCTTCATTTATATAATGTCTTGCTGCTTGGGGCAAACTTACACAGATCTGTCCAACACTTCATGGACCTCGGCCAGAATGGAGGAAGGTGTCCATCAACAAAACTGTAGATTAACCTCAGTCCCAAACCCTTATTCTAAAGGCAGGCAGACTAGATCTCCCATCACTCTCTAAACTTGTTCCACTTGTACCAGGACACAATGACTAAACTGGAAGCAGCTGAGATGCATAAGGAAGAATTAGCTACCTCTTAAAAACCATCCAAGTGTGCAACCAGTGAGAGGATCCTGGGACTTGGAGTTTCTCTGTTTGTAACTTCCCAGAGATGAGTCAACAGCCAAAGGCGAGACCACATGTAGAAAGAAGTGAGTTGCACACAATACATAAAAGTGTGTGTTCACTGAATTACCACGAATCCTGTTGAGTTTTCCTTACCTCTTCACAGTGAGAGCCTACCACCAAACAGGATAACATTGCCGCTCCCTAGGGGCTACAAGGAAGTTATACTTTGCTCTTAAGTAATCCTGTTTCCCCCTAAGTCAAGTGACAACAGCCACCACAACCAATCAGTTCACTAACAGAAGCCACCAGCTCACAGGTGCATGCCCCAAAACCAGTTTGATGAAACGTTTTAAACTTGGTGGGAGGGGAAAATCCTAGGGCCCTTAGAAGTAGTTACTCTTTCAGTCAGTTAAATAACATAACCGCAACTGTTTGGTTAGAAAAATCCACATTTTAACAGACTCCCATGTACAAAGCAGTCAACACACAAACTTTGACCAATCACAGCAACAAAGGACAATTTTTTTTTTTCTTTTTTTCTTTTTTTTAAGGGGCAGGGATCTGGAAAAAATACAGCACACTAATGAAACAAAATGCAAAAAATACAAAAAAAATAGAAAAAAATGTATTTACAAGTGGTACATTACTATGATCAGAACGCACAAAGACAATTGCTGCTATAATACATGCATTGGGTCAAGAAGGAACTACTAAAAAACCTGCAAGGGAGAAGTTAATTAAAAAAAAGAAAAGGGTAAGGGTTTAAACTTTTTTCTTCCCTAGTTTGCTACATTGATCAAAATCAAATACTCCCCTAAAGTCCATGAGTACAATCAGTACAAATACTACACTGGTTTTTCACTGTGGGTTCCGCTGTGGAGGGGGAAAAAACAGCAGCTTATCGTAGAGTCATATACAAGAAAGCCATAGTAAACTGCTCTACATGCTAAAAATTACAGCAAGCCCCTGACTGCTACATAGCATGATCTTAGCAGGTTTTCCTTTTTATTTATTCATATATATATCTATACGCGCGCGCGTGTGTGTGTGTATATATATATGTATAAAAATCGTGCCCTTGTTCACTGCAACATGACATCTGGGTGGAAACGTAACTCGCTACAACAAATTCTTATATGTATACTGCAATAAGTCACTCAATGTCTGTGGATTTAATAAGTCACCTCACACCACAGGAAATATTTAATAAATCAAAAAAATATATAGTGACAGAGTTTCTGTCTCAGTTCTCTCCAAAACTGAAGTCTGACAGGAAACTGGTCCCAAAGTACTTGGGGGCTCTCTGAAGAAACTTCCATTTGCTTAATTGTTTTTCCTTTTAGTGTTCGCAAGTTTCTGAACGACTTCATGCCGTTTTCAGTTTAAAGTTAGTCTCCTCCTTTCTCACAAAAGTAACAGTCTGGTACTAATCCATAAAAGAGGGGGAGGAGAAGAGGAAGGTGGCTGCAGTTGCACAAAGTGTCCCCAATTCCACATCTGCAGGGAGAAAAGGAATCAAACGGAGCTCCAGAACCTTTGTATTAAAAAGAAAAAAAAAAGCAAGGTCCATTCATACAAGTTCCATAAACTGGTACCTTTCTGAGTACCAGTCCAGCTTTAGGAGACAAAACCACAAGTTAAGAGAAAAGGACCAAGGCAGAAGTTCCAGTCACTTTCCATCTATTCCATCATACTTCCAGGAAACGGGAGCTGCTGGACTTGGAGTGGAAAGGTTCAGACCACATGCGACGTAGATCACCCTAGAGAATGGTAGTGAAGAAAGAAAGCTCTTCAGAAATAGTCCACAGATTTCAGCAACTGTAAGTCCTGTGTGTCAGGTACGTCATCTTAAAGCATATTTGCTGTCTCTCAGTTAGGGAAGACTATACTCTGACACAACAAGGAAGAAAATCCTTTCCAGGCAGAACAAAGACTTATGTATGTTTGAAGCAATTTCACCTGATGGACATTTTTGCTGGAAAAACTCAATGGGGAGTGATATAGGGAATTCTGCTTTTGTTGTGCCATACTGCTTGGAGCAGTAGGTTTGCATTTCAACAGTCTCTCTGAAACTCAAACCTTCCATTTTCAATTTAAATTCCAGGGCTAGTTTCTGGAAAGAGAGGTAAGCTGGAAGAATTTGTCCCTCCTCCACATTTAGAACTTTGTGTTCATTCTCTCATTATGAGCAGGACAAGGACAAATTCTTTAAGCCACATCTTGTTTGAACAGAATGGCCTTTACTGCTTTGGAATCGGACTGCTTGCTAGGAGTTTAAAAAAAAAAAAAAAAAGATTAATCCTGTGCCCTAAATAGGAAATCCACTCTTCACAAAACAGTTCACTACAATTATATTTCATCGCTATAGCAGTGAGAGAACAACTCTCTATCATTAACGACAGTGATACACATCGTATCATATCCTCAGAAGAATTACTGCAACTGCAAGTATAAAGAACAGAACTTTCTTCCACATTAATACTGCTACATCTTCCTGTGCAGGATTCAGAGCTGGACTACAACTTCCTGCAGGCTATATTCATGCTAATCTCACCTTTAAATAAGCCATGGTGAGGAGCGGCAATAAAGTGAACGGTACCAAATAGAGCAGGGCAGGCTGTGCGGCCCGGTGAATGCGAGAAGCCACTGTTGCAGTTAAGAGACCTAAAAGAGGGGAGAAAAAAAAAAGTGATGGTAAGCATCCACTGGTAATATATGATGTTTTTACCTTTTTATCCACATCTGGAGTCCTCCTTCACTGTTCTATTACAGTGGAAGCATTAATTATGAGCCAAGAGACCTAGGATATATTCCTATCTTTTCTATAGACTGTGTTCAGCTGTGGGCAAGTCATTTTATCTGTGCCTAAATTTCCCAGGATAGATACGAAAAAATTAAATAATGATTTTATTTACAGTGATTTTAATATTAGACTTGGTTGTAACTACAACTTCAAGATTTAACAGTCTCAAGGGTTAACCTATAGTTATATAGTCACGAACAAAATAGTTGGATGAATGCGTCAGAATAGATTGTTACACTTTCCAGAATATCAGCTGAGGTTTTCAATCTGGAAATCACTAGACTGAAACATGAGAGGTCTGAGGGTAGGGAATTCTCATGTCAGGAACCATCTCTCTTTTCAAGTATTTGCCTGAGGGGGCTGGGGTGGAAGGGAAATAGGTTTTTTTTTTTGTAGGGAATGGGCTTCCCTCTCTCTCCTTGAGAGAGCTGGAGGAGTTAAATTATGTGCATGCGCCTTGAGCTTTATGGAAGAATTTTTATGGCGGTGGAACTTGTCATGTTACAAAAATAATCCCCAGTTGTGACTGTTTCAAAGTTCCTGTATCTTCTAGAAGTGTCACAGGATTACGAGCCTAACATTAAAAAAGCATAACAGATGCAGGAAGTTGAGATAAAAGGGTTCATACAGAAGTAAAAATTACACAGCTGCACTGACCAATTGGGGCTTCTTTTCTAGATCTGATATGGAACACAATCCATCTAGAAATTTTGGCATTCCCTCCACAGTCAAGGCCTCAAATCCTATATCCTCCACACTACTGATATAAACCTCCACAAGGAGGCACAATCTCACCCTCCTCCTTCTAATTCAAGCAATTATTTCTAGTGAGATGACTGGGATAAGGAGATTTTCCCTCCGGTCAATATTCCAAAGTCCAGGGAAATTTGGGGGGTGGGGGGGGGGGGGAGAGGGGGGAAGCAGAGGAACCCCTTCAGAACTGGTCTCATTATCTTGTAACCTAGTATGACCAGCCCACTCCTGTAAGCAATGCAGCTGCTATTCATTTCCTTACCTACCTACAAAGTATCCAATGAGTGTGCAGTGAAAATAGGAGACCTTCTGCATACGTCCAGAGATGTTCCCAGGTCCTGGAGTACCACAGGAATCACTGTTGGCTTGTTTTTTGTAGTTATCATAACGCAGGACAAAGCAGAGCAGAAGACCTGGCATCACAATATCTCCAATCCCCAGCATAGAGAAGTGGCTGCCTGTGGAACTGCAGAACAATTTAAATTATGTGCATGTCCAAGGCATTGGATGACAGGATCTAGACTCCTATTTCCACTGTGCTTCTATATATGCCACCTTTAACCTGGCATGACTGATCTGGTTAGTATAAGAAAACTGTCAGCTGGTAAAAAGGGGCCATGTGAACCCATCATCACTGCAACATAATGTGCTTTGAGTTTTGTTAAATCTTTTAGTTCTGGAGGGTAGGATTTCCTGTCAGTAAGACTCTATTGCTTCATATCAAGACATACCAATTCATAGATCAGCCTTTCCGGCTCATAAAAGCCCTAACGGTACTGAGAAGATATGCACGTCAATTTTTTTTTTGTGCCACCAAACCAGTGAGTGAAACTGTTCCACTAATTCCAGATGCTTCACTCAACTTTTTTTCCTATTTCTGTTTGGAATTAATTTAATGTCTGTGGGAGGTGTTGGATTGACAGTGCTGTCAACTTAAATTACTTATTTTCAGCAGCAGCAAAATCTTCCTCATGCTGTCCCATCAATACATCCCAACCTATGGTACAGAGAACAATTCCAGCATAAGTCAAGAATTCAGTTTATGGGCTATTCAAATCCTTAACCTCATTTTATAGAGACCACTAAACAGTCGTCTGACAGTAACGGGTTTCAGTCACTTCCCAGGTATGAGCCAATGACCAAGAGTTCAAAGCTTCTATTATCCCATCATCAGTCCCAAGATCTTTTTCATAAAGTGATGTACAATTTAATTAAGTCAGAGAAAAGGGCCACAAGCTGAGCAATTTTTTGTTTTTCTCTTCTTGGGGGTAGGGATTGGTTGTCTATGGCTTCACTGGGCAAACAGCTGAATGGGATCAGAATAAAAAATAGTAAAGTGTGACTTCAACTACTATATATACACTGAACAAACGAAATGTCATACTGGATCAGACCCAAGATTCATCTAACCCAGTATCCTGTCTGACAATGGCCAGTACCAGATGCCTCAGAGGAAGACATAATCTTGCAGGAGAGGCAGATGAGGAATAATCTCCCCTCATTAAAGGTCTCATCCTGATCTCTAGTAGTTTGGAGACTGGTTAAGCCCCGAAACATGAGGCTTAATATCCTTTCCAAAATTCTTGCTATCATTAATTATAACAATTCTGGATATTCTTGATACCCATATAAATAGCCAATCCCTTTTAAAATCTTGTTAAATTCTTGACCTTAATTTTCCTGCAGCACAGTTTCACAATTTAATCAGGCGTATAAAAGTATTTCCTTATATTGGTTTTAAATTTGCCACCTTTTAAATTGTATTAGAAGACAAGGAGAACACAAGCTCCCAATCTACCTTCTATAGACCATTCACTGCTTTATATGGTTTTATCATGTCCCCTCTTATTCATCTCCCCTCTAGGGTAAACAACCCCAGTCTTTCCAGGCTCTCTTCATATGAACGTTCTTCATGTCCTTGATCGTTTTCATTGCTCTTCTGAATCTCCTGAACTTATACAATATCTCTTTTTAGATATGGTGACCAGTACAATACACAGTATTTCAGACAAGGTTGAACCAGTGATTTATATGAAGACATTATAATATTGTTTGTATTATTCATGATCTCATTCTTTATGCATCCTAACATCTTGTTCACTTTTTTGACCACAGCTCCCACTGAGCCAACGTCTTCATTGAGCTGTCTATACTGACACCCAGGTCTCTTTCAAGTATCATATTAGGACAAGGTTTAGAGCAGCAATGTCTCAACAACTACATTATCTGCTTCTAAGAATGGCAAATTCTAGAACACATGAAGAGAAGCTACTCAAAACTTAGTTCTAAATTACACACAAGAGTTAGTTCAGGATGTAAATGTAGCTGAGCCATTAAAATTATACAGACCACAACTTAATTAAGCTCAATACCTTGGAGGAAGGATCATACCAAAAAAACAACCCTAGCTCCATGACTCGATTCTAACTCTAAAGCAAGAAAAGTAGACTTCATATGAAGGCTTTAGTTAACCAGACCATAACAGTTTCAGAAAGTAGGCAGAAACCTAAAGAAAAAAAGCTTAAGGCAGGAAAAATATATGATTAAATGGATAGGTGCAAGAGGTTATTCAAGTTAAACAAGGTATCCTTCAGAAAAATGGAAATCCAACCAGAAGGATAAGTTATCACTAGTTACAATTAAATTTAAAATAGAAATTAGAGAGGTTATGAAAAATGTTGAATATAGCCAAAGACATAACAAAAACCTGAGAGAATCAGTAGGTCTGTTAAACCACCAGTGAGCTAAGGGAGCAGTTGAAGACAAAAAGGACATTGCAGAGAAGCTAAATTATTTCTGTCAGTCATATGGATGGAAGATGTTGAGGTAGCAAGCCTGAGACTGTCAAAGATTAAGATGTCAGGAAAAAGATAGTGACTGAACAAACTAAATTAAGAGAGCAACAGTCATCAGGACCAAGAGTTCTGAAAGATATCAAGAAATGAAGTAGCTGAACTGCCAGAAATATGCACTCTCTCAACTACTATACCAGAGGACTGGAGGGCAGCAAATATAATTTAAAGGAGACAAATGGAGAGATTCTGGGTATTACAGACCAGTGAGCCTTTATTTCAAAAGTTAGTGAATTGGTAAAAACAGTAATTAAAAATAGAATTATAAAAACCCTTAGATGATCATATAAGGGTAAACCACCCTGGCTTTTGTAAAATAGAATGATGTTTCTAATCTAGAAAAATGATTTGAATAGATGAACAAAAATAGTGGGAAGAAAGGGAAGCAGCTGATAGCTGAACTTTTAAAAGGCCTCTGAAAAAGTATCTCACAAAAGTCTTGTAAGAAAACAGTCATGGGGGGACAAAGGTGGAGTACTGTGACGATTAGAAACTGGCTAGGAGGTAAGAAAGAATGGGAATAAGTGGTCTATTTTCAACATGGCAAAACATTAGCAATGGTGCTACCAGTTCCCCATATATAATATATTATCTCACCAGATTTAGTTAATTTATTTAATTAATTTATTGAAATTTATATTTACTTAAATATTTTAATACATTAAATGCATATTTATTCATTATGCTGAGGGACTGGATAATGGGTCAAAGAGTTAAACCATGAGATTTTCTGGTGACAATAGTTTAGGATAGTCAAAACTAGGGAAGACTGACTATCTTCAGAGGGACCTAACAGAATTAAGGTGAATGGGCAGCATTTTGGCAGATGAAATTCAGTGCTGACAAATAAAAGATAATACACAGGAAAGAGACCTGTTGTGTCACTGTGGAACCACTCAGTAAAAATCTTTTTTTAGTATACTGCAGTGGTCAAAAATGCAAACAAAATATTACATCATTTAAAGAATGAAACAGAACCAAAATTATAATGCTATTACATAAACAGATGGCATGTCCTTCATCTGGAATACCATGTTTTATTCTGGTTAGCCTATGTCAAAGAAATAGCAAAACCAGAATGGGTTCAGAGGTGGGCAATAAAAATAATTAGAGGCAAGGAAATCTATCTATATGAAAAGATTCAAAATATTGATCTGTTTTAATTTAGCAAGGAGACATGACAAGAGTACACAAAATAGATGGTGCACACAGTATAAATGGGATGCTCCTATTTACATTCTTACATAAAACATGGAACAAGGGGAGCTTCAGTACAACTGAAAGGGAATATTTAAAACTGTTAAAAAGAAACTACACATGGCATGCACAAGGAACTAAATGCTACAAGGTATCAAAGCCAACACCTTAGTGGGATTCAAAAAAGGATTAGACATTTACATGGATAATAAGATCATTCACATTTTACAGTAAATGTATTTTATCCTATTATGTATTAATAAAGGATATAAACCCCCATACTTCAAGGAAGAACCCAGCCACCAACAACAGGGGTAGTAAGTAACTTTTCCTATGGGCAGGTTATTCTCTAATTGTCCCCTATGGGATTTCTTGCACCCACCTCTGGAACATCCAGTATTGGCCCGTCAGAGATGGAATACTATACCAGACGGCCATTGGTCTAAGTCAGTATACCAATTCTATTTCCAAACTCCTATGACAGGAGGATAACTGTTTACTCTTGGGGGAATTTAGCACCAAAAAATTCCCCGTGCCAAAAAATTAAAATTCTGCAAATTTTATTTGTTAAAACAACACTATATAATCATGCCAGTTTCAATCATTTTGTTAAATTATTACAAAATACCTGTCAGCAAGTATTTCTGTAACAATACAGACACAAAAATTCCCCAAGGATTAGAGAGAGTTAAAGAAACCCCTACGACAAAGCTAGACACTCTCACCCTCTTCCCCCCAGAGCCCAGCTGCACCAGGCTCCCGGCCCAGCCACTCTCACCCCTTCCCCCCAGAGCCCAGCCGCGCCACCCTCCCAGCCCAGACCCTCAAATCCCTTTCTCTCCCCCAGCACTCCGCAGGGCCCAGCCGTGCCCCACTCCCAGCCACTCACATCCCTGCCGCCCACCCCCCGCCCAGCCACGCCCCCAGCCTAGATACTTACACCCCTTTCCCCCCAGAGCCCAACCGCAGGCCCTCCCCACCCAGACACACACCCCCTCCCCCACAGAGCCCAGCTGCACTGCTGCCACCCCTCCACCCAGGCCCAGACACTCAGACCCTCCCCTCTCCGAGCCCAGGGATATAGAAGGGAAAGCAGCCCGATGCTGGGTCCTGGGCTTGCACAGTTTACTGCATGCCACCTCCTTCCTTCAGGGCATGCTGGGAACCCGCCAGCTCCCTTGCCCTCCCCCAAACCTTGTCTTCTATTTGTGAGCGGGGCTCTGCCAGGTCCAGGGGCCCCTAGTGGCAGCCAACATCTCTGCAGCCCATTTCTGTGAGGGGGAAAGGAAATTCTGCACACACAACATTAATTTCTGCAAAATTTTGCATTGCACAGTGGCGCAGAATTCCTTCAGGAGTAATAACTGAAGTGAAAGTGAAAGTGAACAGGAGCTTATGCCTATACTCTTTAGTAGCCTCATTGCTAACAGAAAGTGAGTGATACCTTTCGTTCCGTAGTACAGTATAAAAGTGGCTACTCTTACCTTGGAAAGACAAGCTTGCCAGGCAGTGACAGGCGGGGAACATCTCTACCTACATTTGGTCCCAGATGCAACTTCCGGGATAAAACATCAAGGGGATTATCAGCTGGTTGCGTGGCCACTTTCACCATAACATTGCTATTAAAGATGTAGGCAGAAAAAAACACCTAGAGAGCAGAAAAATAATTAGAGACCAAACAAGCTTCAACTAGAAAGCAACTCAAATATGACACTCCTCTGGCTTCTGCTCTGTTCAAGGGAAGAGGAAACACACACACACACACACACACACACACACACACACACACACACAGGAACTGCCTGTAGGACAGGGAAATAAAAGCAAGTGTTGGAAGAGTTCAGATAAAAGGATTTTTTAGTTGCAATTGTCCTCTAGAAGACTGAATATGGCACTAATGTACTGGAATATTAATCTTAAACCACTGGCTGCATAATTTTGCAGGGGAGGAACAAGGATTGGAAAGTCACAGGCTGGGCACTGACGATATAGAAAGCTAGGAAAAAAAGAATAGATTTTGGATGTCTCCCCTTTAAACAGAGGCACTCAAACTACGCACTTTTCCATTCAGGAACGAATAGTCTCTTACACTACTAAACCCTGCATATAACGGGATACTGACCCATTGCCAGCACTTGTTGGCAAGTAGTTCCCCTGAGCCAGTAATTAAAACAGTTAACTACTAATGTAGATTGGACAAAGCCATTTTCATCACTGTTACAAAAGTGTGTTCCATCAAGACTCAGTTGTATGCTGAGAATGATCTTTCCCCATCTATACCAGCAGTTAAGCAATTTTCAACACTGGTTTAAGGATCCCGATGCTGATAACCACAGTCAGTAACAGATCAGCTTCCCAGTGTACATGAGGCTTCAGTGTTTGTTTGGATACGTTCAGTCCAGACTGCAGCAGTTTTGCTTTTGTTTTCCAATCTGTTCTCTCTCTCTTTCTATAATATGCCATGGTTGAAATGCTCTAACTGCAGTTCTGCATTTGTCAAATGGTTAATGAGTAAAGGATTCTGCATCCTATTGCATATTTTTTAAACAAGGCTCAGAATTGGCCTAACAAGGCTCATCTTCTGGCTTTGCCAAAGCTCAGAATTTTCTTTGTTTAGAACTATTTTAGTTGACAAGAAAGAAAGGGCCAATTATAAATATGAAGGACAGAAGGCATTTGAAACGAAATGGAAACTTACCCAAAAGACATCATAAATTAGTAACCCCGAAAGCAGCAAACAGGAAACCTTGAGGCTCGGCAGCCGAACAAAGGCAATCATTGCAACACACAGGCCCATCGCCAGAGCTACAAAACAGTGAAGTACATAATTTGTTCAGTATTCAGGACTACAGTAGCAGGTAAAGGCGGCCCACATTTGCAGCAAGATAGTCATCTAGTCCATACAGCACTAAGACACTGTGGTCTCCTCTCCCAGAGTTGAGATGACAGGTAGAACAAAGAAAATCATATATGCAGTATCTACACTGGACAGACTGTAAACAGAGACTCATAGTAATAGGCATACCTGATTGGGAATTTAATACAATCTCACTTAACTAAACTTCAGTTACCAACAACAGGGTCATGGTCCCACAGGGTATGCCTCACTGCGATCCAAAGTATAACTGAGCTCAGGCAGGCATTCCTATGCTAGTTTTAATGTAGCTAGCGCATCTAAAAATAGCAGTGAAGATGTAGTGGGCTGTGGCCCAGATCAAGTCACAGGCAAGTGATGCGAAAATGTACCCATGTTTCCAGGTGGACATGTACAACCTTCACTGAAGCCCAGGCCACCGCGTCTTCTCTGCTATTTTTAGCTATGCTAGCTTGAAGGAAACTAGTACAGATATACCTAGTCAAGCTGCAATCCCCCCTTCAATTGCACTGTAGACTTATCCCATACTGTCTAGAACATGAATGATTTCCCCTCATATGAAACCTTGATTATCTAAACTTCTTCCCTCTTCCCATAAGGTTTTACTTTACTAAAAATAGACAAATTATTGTGACCTTACAGTCATAGGTCAAAAGCAGAGACCTTATTGCAAGAATGACCATTTCAACGGCATGACCAACTCCTAATAGTTTAGGAGTTGGCATTTGATACATCATATATATAATCCCCAAATTAGACATAACAGGGTTTTGTTTAAGAAATGCATTGAACTTAGTAATTGAAAATGGAAATCTAAACTTCAACTTAAGGGAATTAAAAAGCTCAGGCAGGGTTACACCACCTTCCTCCACTCCGATCGCAAAAAAATGGTAGGGGAACTTTTAGAGAACAGTAACATACAGACTGTTCAGGATGGAGAGCTAGAAAGTGATGAAGTAATAGGCTACTGGCTTTATTCAGTGTCTTCATCTTGATATCCAATCCAAGGTGGCAATGCAACCAACAAGCAGAAAGCTGCAAAAACAACTTATTCTCAAACCATAAAGCGAATGCTTTCTCAAAGTAAAGAAAAAAAGTAACGTATGTGTGCTTGGTGGGTTGCCAATTGCAAAGAAATGGAGAGGAGCCATTCTATCTCCTGCACAATATTTTTGTGGAGAAAAAACTAAGAAGGTGAACTGAAACTAATCATCATCACATCTTCCTGCCCTCCTGTTACCAAAGCCTTGCCTTTACTTCTGAGAACAAGTTCAATTTCAACTGCATATATGTAAAGCCCTAAAGTAGGATAATTAATATGCACTTTAATCAACTTTCATCCTGGGATCTCAAAGCATTAAACTTTAACAACTGTAATAGAGCCTTGTGGGGTAAGTAAGACATTATAGCCATAATTTCATTGAAAAGGAACCACTGCAGATGTGGAATAGCAGTTTAACAGGGCACAGAAAAATCAAAAGCGATTTACAAAAGGAAGTGAATACTACCCTTCACCAAATTAAAACACAGGGGAATTTACACAGGAGGAATGTGATTATTAGAGTGGGAATTTGACTAGGCTAAGGCACATTAATTAATACCCTTATTCTTGCACAAAAAGCCATTAAGTTTTAAGTTCAAGTGGTTAGCATCTTGAAATCACATTTAATCTGAAAGCAGCACAATCTTCCTATCAACATGCTGAGGCAGTGGTTCAATACTAACTCACAGGAAATAGTGCAACCACCAAATTACCAACATGACTTCCCACAGCACACATGGTTTATCTTTCATCTAAGTCAGGGGTGGGCAAACTTTTTGGCCCGGTGGCCACATCAGGGAATAGAAATTGTATGGCGGGCCATGAATGCTCACAAAATTAGGGCTAGGTTGTGGGAGGGGGTGCGGGCTCTGGGCTGGGGATGAGGTGTTTGGGGTATAGGAGGGTGCTCTGGGCTGGGACCAAGGGTTTCGGAGGGCGGGATGGGGATCAGGGCTGGGGGCAGGGGTGCGGGAAGGGGTGCAGGTTCTGGCTGGGGGTGTGGGTTCTGGGGTGGGGCTGGGGATGAGAGGTTTGGGGTGCAGGAGGGTGCTCCAGGCTTGGATAAAAGGGTTTGGAGAGCGGGAGGGGGATCAGGAGTTGGGGCGTGGGTAGAGGCTCGGGGGTGCAAGCTCCAAGCAGCACTTACCTCAAGCAGCTCCCGAAAGCAGTGGCATGTCCCTTCTCCGGCTTCTACGCCGAGGCACAGCCAGGCGGTTCTGCACGCTGCCCCATCCACAGGCACTGTCCCTGCAGCTCCCAATGGAGTGCGTAAGAGCTGGAGTGGGGCCATCCCGGCTTTCAGGGAGCCGCGTGGTGCAGCCCCTGACTGTGCGCCCCGGCCAGAGTGGGGCCGAGCTGCACGGTGTGGTCCCCAACCCAGCGCCCTGGCAGGAGTGCCGGAGGAGGGCCAACCCAAGTGGTCCGGCCCCGACCCAGCACCCCATCTGGAGCGCCAGAGAGGGGCCAAGCCGTGTGGTGTGGCCCCGCCCTAGCGCCCCAGCTGGAGCAGGACAGAGCCACTAATGCAGCTTGCAGGCCAACTTAAAACGGTTTGTGGGCTGGATGCAGCCCGTGGGCCATAGTTTGCCCACCCTTGATCTAAGTAATGACCTAACTTGATCCTGCTTAGCTTGGGAAAGCTGACAGGGTTTAAACAGCACAAGGTGGTATTGCTGCAGGCTTTAATAAATAATGAAATTAACGAGATAAAAATATCCCAACTATTGCTGCATAAATTGTAACCACCTAAAAACATAAGCAAATTACTGAGGGCTAAACAATTTGACACACAAGCATCAAGGAAACAGCGTGGATGCAATAACTCAGTATGCAGGCTTAGTTACAGGCTCTTCCTGGCAGGACAGTAAATACAAAAGAACATTCTGTCTTAAATCAGTTAAGAGATTTATCTAAAGCCCAGGTTAGTATTAGCGCAAGGCTACCTATTTTAAGGAGAGGATTTCAGCTTATAATTAGTTTGAAATGGAAGTACTTTTACCAATGTCAAGATTTATTCTTAGTGTTTATTATTTCCCTTTAATTCCTCTAGTACTGCCCAAATACAGGCATACATGTATGACACCACAATTACACTAAAAGAATGCAAGGGCTAGGAAAGGAAACAAAAACCCAGTTCCTGAGTTGAGGATGAAACATACCTTCATCTTCACAGATTAAGGCAGGACAGCAGGTTAATAAATTACGCATTTTTGCAGCTGTTAAGGAACACTATTAAGATGCAAAAAAGTATAAAATGTATTTCATTGTTGGCAACACTTCTTAGAGGCCTGAAAATATTTCCCTCTCCCAATGGTCTGTCCCCTTCTATGTGCCTGACATTGTAGTTTAACTGTATGCAGTGCAACAGACCCTGATCCAGTTGCCTTATCTATTGGCAGTATCCATTGGCATGGATCGGTGAGGCTTTGGAAGAGACACCCAGGGAAGCTCTTGTCATGTTTTGGCAATACACTGTGCTAAAGTAACAGAAGTGTGAACTATGGTTTTGATCTCCATGAGTGTTAACTAAGATGCTCAGTGATAGTTACAATATCCACATTTAAACTATTTCACTGTTTCCTAAAGCATTTTCTAAAGGTAGTGGGGGATTGTATTATTGAGATCTGCACAAATCTATGATGAGTTGTGTCACACTAGCACATCATTTGGGAGAGAACCACTACTTTACACCCTCCCCACCTAACCAAGAAACAGCCACACCCAAGAAGAGGGCTCTGAGCACTATCAAGGAGAAGCCACTGTTTGTATGTATCTTGTAGAGAATGACTGTTGAGAATACCTACCTGCCCTGACAAGAGATACAAGGGCAGGGATTAAGCTACAAATAAGGCAGCAAGGATTAAGCTACAAATAAGGCAGCAAAACCAAGTGGGGTGCAGAACCAGCAGACCCAGGCACATTCAGCCAAGCTCTGCCAATGCACCAGCCAGTAACATGTCACAGTGCTGAAGGGCATGGTATTGACATCCCCAGGCACTGAAGTGTTAGCTCAAACTCAAAAGGGGACCAACAGCTTCAGGTGCTGGTGCATAAAGACTGACACCAGAATGCAGAAGGGACAAAAGAAGGTGAAGGTTTACCCCTGGCTGTGCAAAGCATGAGGTGAGTGCATAAGCAACATCAGTGTATTGAAAGAAACCCTCAACAAACCACCTCAGACATCGGTATATCTTTCTTGCCAGTTGCTGGTGTGCAGAAGGGAGCCTGATGTCAGCAGTCCCAAATGCTGAGGTGTTATCTTCATAGCTTGCCAGAGTGGCAAGAGGCCTGGCACTGGTAACCTCAAATACCGAACTACTGCAAGCAGATGCATGCTGGCAGCTCCCAAATGCCAATCCATGGGCTTCATAGAATGATAGAATATCAGGGTTGGAAGGGACCTTAGGAGGTCATCTAGTCCAGCCCCCTGCTCAAAGCAGGACCAATCCCCAGTTTTTGCCCCCTGATCCCTAAATGGCCCCCTCAAGGATTGAACTCACAATCCTGGGTTTAGCAGTCCAATGCTCAAACCACTGAGCTATCCCTCCCCTCAAACAGAGTTATCTGGATTGCTTGGTAAACTGAACGCAAGCAAACAATATGACTTTTAATGTGGCCAAATTTGAAGTTCTACATCTTGGAACGTAGGTCATATTTACAGGATGAGGGACTCTATCCTGGGAAGCAGTGATTCTGAAAGACTTGGGGGATAATCAGCTGAACATGAGCTCCCAGAATGGAGATGTGGCCAAAAGGAATAATGCAATCCTCGGATGCATAAATAGGAATATCGAATAGGAAGGTTATATTTCCTTTGTGTTTAGTACTGGTGCCCCCATTATTGGAATACTGCGTTAGGTTCTAGTGTCATTCAAGAAGGATGTTTATAAATTGCAGAGGGCTCACAGAAGAGCCATGAAAATGATTAAAGAATTGCAAAACGTGTTACAGTGACAGACTTAGGGACTCAATCCGTATAGTTTAACAAATAGAAGATTAAGTGGGAGAACCTGGTCATAGTCTATAAGTAGCTACATGGGGAACAAAAATTTGATAGAGTGCTCTTCAATCTAGCAGACAAAGGAATAACAAGAGCCAAGAACTGGAAGTTAAGCTGGATAAATTCTGACTGGAAATAGGGCACGTCTTTTTTAACAGTAAGGGTAATTAACCATTGCAACACTTAACCAAGGATTGTGGTGGATTCTCCATCACAGGCAATTTTTAACAAAAGACTGTTTTTCTAAAAGATCTGCTCTTGTTCAAACAGGAATTAATTCATGGAAGTCCTCTGGCTTGAGTTATATATATCAGACTAGAGGGTCAAAATTGTCACATCTGGACTTATAATCTACAAATGAATCTATGCATTTATGCAGTGCCAATGGACCAAAAGAGACCTGACAGCGGTAGTCCCAGATGCCAACACTGCAGCTTCACACAATGTGACTACTCCATGGGACCCAGTGCCTACAGCATTAAGTGCTGACTTTCCCAGACAACCATACATAGATCTTGCATGGCTGTAGTGCGCTAAGAAGTCTGACACTAACAGCCCTAGGCACCAATGTGCTTCTTTTTGCAGGATGCCAGTACTGAAGGACGTCTGGATACTACTGTATTATGTATTACTGCATTATGTACCGAACAGGCTGAAGTCTTATGACTCAGCATGTCAGTGCTTGAGGTCATTAGAGAGAGTGTGCCAAAGCACTCAAATGCAACAAGTTACACTATACCAGTGCTCATCTCCCTGGACGATGCCAGCTTGCAAGACATATGGGGGCTTGATTCCAAGTATGCATGGTCATTAGACCTTAGCGGAGACTGTTGGGCTAGTCCATATAGAAGTGTCTTCGATACCCTGAATTCCCAAAACCCAAAGATATAGAGAGAGCACCTAAAAGTTTTAAATCATTAGAAACTCTATATAGTGTCTGACAATAATAATCTCCTGGTACCAAGGTACGTGCTAAATACACACCACAGGAAAACGGTAACTCTACCCAGAAGCTACATGCTGGGCCTTGCCGGCATGGGTAGATACTGGAAGCTGTAAACTGGGGCCTAAAAAATGGAAAAGACAATCAATGAAAAAACCCACAGAACAGAGCTTGGATGCAAGCATGTCTGAGACCAGCTCCAGTGTCAACTTGTGCCAAGTCTCCAAGCATTTAACACCTCGCTAAACAAGCAAAGTTGGAGAATGTACCTAACACATGAACAATCCTGAGGCCACAGAAAAAACTGAAAATCCTCAGGATGTGCCTAGCCAGACAAAAACACACAGGATGCTGACAGACCTAAAATGGCCAAAGCTCTATTGGGTTGTAGACCAAACCATCTGAGGACATAAGAGGCAAAAGGCCACAAGAATCACAGCTGCATTGGTTAGGACCACTGGGCAGCTATAGTGGGGATCTCCTTTGCTGACTACAAAATGGAAAGGAACTAACAAAGGTTCCAGAACCTCTGAGGTACCTATAGTTGCAGCATGCTACCAGCGCATCACAGAATCACAACATCTCAAAAGAGTTAGTGGATGTTTCTGCATGACTTGTCTGAGGAGCAGGGCCCTGGAACAAGAACCGTGCACTAATGTCTTCAGTGAAATTAAAATTAAGCTTTGTCCCCCACCTAGAAATAGCTCAAGAAATCTGACAGTAAACAGTTCTGTTAATCACTAGTTCTAAGTTTCTCTATGTTTTATATACAACTATTTAATAGAGGGACTGCAACAGGGTGGACTAGGCCCAGAGGTCCCCTATTGGAGGCCTCATGGTCCTGCCACACTCATCTCAGGAAAGGAGCAGGGGAGAGGTCCTCCAAGCAGGATGAGTGACTGCAGGGGAAACAGCCAATCAGGGCCTAGGAGGGTCCTATAAAAAGGAGATGCAGCACCAGAGACATCCTTGCTGTTCCTTGCTGGAGCTAGAGGAGTGCAGAGGGTGAGCCTGGTTGGCCAAACGGAACTGCAGCACAATGTTCAATGCTAGTAGGGACTGGGGGAGCGAGGAAGAGCTCCTGGCTGGCTGCTGGGCCTGAACTTAGAAGGGCCCTGAGCTAAGGGTAAAGCGTTTGTGAAGGCTAAGGCTGTGGGGAAGTGGCCCACGAACTGAAGGCAGTTTTGCTAAGGGGACTCAGCAGTACACAGCTGCTATTCTTAGGGTCCCTGGGCTGGGAGCCGGATTAGTTGGGGGGCCCAGGTCCTGTGCATAGGCCACTGGGAAGGGCCTACAATTGGACAGCAGTAAAACCCCAGAAGGGGACTGTACTGTCAGACGTCCCAACTGGAGAGCTGGGGCCAGAATAGACTAAGAGGGCAAAACCATTGCTTTCACGGAGGAAACCCTGCGGGTATGGGCCAATACTAAGGCTGGGACTGCTTTAAAGACTGCTGGCGCACCCGACCTGAGGGGGGAGCTCACAAGAGGTGGGTGCCATGTCGTTACAAGGACAGGTTTTAATTATTTTTAGATATGGGGACCTGTTGGGCTGTGAATGTGATTCAAGGATCCTTAAGGACTTCGTGTGCAGTTAATTTAGCATTTTTTGTATATACTACCTTCATATATACGGTAAAGTTCTTAGGGTCCCTGTTTCCGCAGTTAGAAAGGAGACAGTTTAAGCTTTGTTACAACATTGCAATCTTTCAGTCACTGTGTAGCAGGGTTAATCAAACTGCTGTGGTTTGCAGGCTGGTAAGCAGAAACCACAGAGTATTACATAAATTGGCAGATGCAATTTTCCCTCTACTTTCCCAGGAAGGAACAATTGGTGGTCACTCAAAGAAACAGGATACTGAGCTTGAAGTTCTGACTTAGTGTGGTAAATCTTATGTTTCTGGGTACGTTAGCAGAAGTTTCCTAACACAATTTTAAGTATATTCTGCAGAGAATGTTAGTTAACCTGAAGCAGAATACCTTCAAATTAACTTCTACTCAATTCCCTCAGCATAGCTAAGTTCCAAAATAGTCCCTCATGCCTCTGTAGCTGCTCAAATCCTCTATGCCCATGAGGAAAAAGACATTACTGTCTACCCATTGTGTTCATATTATCCACCTTCAATTGAACAAAAGCATGGGAAGGCTATTTCCATACTTAAGAGAGGATGTACTCGGGGCACTTGCCATGTTATACGCATTAAATCCTCAGTCCATTTTGCCATCCAAGCAAAAACAGAACCAAAACATTCCAAACACTCCACACTGAGAAATAAGCATTTTTAAAACCCACAAACATACATCATGTGTCAAAACAATCATCCTGGGAAAAACAACTTTGCTTTCTATTATGTAAAATACCCCTGAACTTTGGGAACAGCTCAGCCAGCTGCCCCGGGGAAAAGATGCCAGGATTCATACAGTGGTGGTGTGTGCCAGCAGGAACTGCCATGACCTAGACTTTGTAGGTGCTGTCAACTGGCTATGGAAGAGGAAAAAGGCTCTATGGCAAATGAAAAGGGAGATATTGTCTGAGTTCAGAAAAACACAAGATGAATCGGGTGTTTTCTCCCCTCCTTTCTGTCAGGCCAAGACCAATGGTCTGCCAGACTGATGCGAGCACACACTTGCACCATCTGTTTCACTTTCTTCTGACAGAGAAACAAAAGATCAACTGAGTGGGAGGGCAAAACCAATGTACACAGAGAAAAAGCCACTGGCACACAGTGGTTTAAAGAATAGTAAATGCTCCCTTTGCATGCATTACTGAGAACTATAACTGCCACCTTTCCTCCTCAAATCAGATTAATTTATTAGAATCCAGTACTCAATTACAGAGAAACAGGAGACATGCAAGGAAATGTGACTACAGTTTACCTACAATGGTAAAGCTGGAGAGCTTGTTTTCCTGACAAAGGCCTCTACAGGCCCTAGGGTTGCCAGGTGTCCAGTTTTCGACCAGAACACCTGGTCGAAAAGGGACCCTGCCGGCTCCAGTCAGCACTGCTGACCAGGCTGTTAAAAGTCTAGTTGGCAGCACAGCGGGGCTGGCAGACTCCCTACCTGGCTCCGTGCGGCTCCCAGGAAGCGCCCAGCATACCTGGCTCCTAGGTGTAGGGAGGACCATGGGGGCTCCATGCACCGGCTCCGAAGCTCCCACTGGCCAGAAACCATGGCCAATTGGAGCTATGGAGGCGGAGGCAGCACACGGAGCCCCCTGGCTGCGCCTCTGCCTAGTAGCCAGACATGCCGGCCACTTCCTGGGAGCCACCTGAGGTAAGTGCCGCACAGAGCCTGCATCCCTCACCCCCTCCTCCACCCCCAACCCCTCATGCCCGGTTCCAACCCAGAGTCCACACTCCCAGCTAGAGCCCCCACTCCCTCCTGCACCCCAACCCCCTGCCCCAGCCCAAAGCCCCCTCCCACATCCTGAACTCCTCATTTCTGGCCCCATCCTGGAACCTGTACCCCCTCCCACACCCCAACCCCCTGCCTCAGCCCGGAGACCCCTCCCACACTCCAAACCTCTCATCCCCACCCCAGAGCCCGGAGTCCCCTCCTGCACCCCAAACCCCTCATCCCCAGCCCCACCCCAGAGCCTGCATCCCCCAGCTGGAGCCCTCACCTCCTCCTGCACCCCAATCCTCTGCCCCAGCCCAGTGAAAATAAGCGAGTGAGCGACAGTGGGGGAGAATGAGCAATGGAGGAAGGGGGATGGAATGAGCGGGGGTGGGACCTTGGAGAAGGGGTGGGGCAAGGGTGTTTGGTTTCCTGCTATTAGAAAGTTGGCAACCCTAACGGGCCCTTCCCTGCTCAATATTACTCATGAACATTTAATTTATTTGGATTTATACATCCTAAAAAGACACCTATACATACGTTCTAAGCACTCTTGATGCAACTTAATGACGTAACTGATATAGTTACACTGGTCAATTTCCCCATGTAGACAAGCCTTG
Organism: Natator depressus; assembly: GCF_965152275.1. Lineage (NCBI taxonomy): Eukaryota > Metazoa > Chordata > Testudines > Cheloniidae > Natator > Natator depressus. The sequence goes on from NC_134248.1 coordinate 11,122,205, forward strand.
TGGGGCTTTATAAGTCAAAACCAACACCCTGAACTCTACCCAAAAATGTATAGGTAGCCACTGCAGATCACAGGGTAACGTTATACATTCAAGGTAAGCTACTCTGCTTAAAGGGTAGAACCCAACACACTTTGCCAGCTTCAGTTTCCAGGTGATTTTAAGGGATAGCCCAAAGTAAAGCAGGGTTCTGTATCTAATCTTGAGATGACAAAAGGCACAGATGAGACATTACTTCCATAGTCAAAGGAATCATCGTAACCTCATGGCCACATATGTGATAAAAAGCTGTTGCTTCTCTCTGATCTTCTAGTGGCAGTTGGGAGACTAATCTAGTTTGCAAACCTGAACAAATGCTAGACAAACCCTCAATTTATGGAGCAGATATTATTCTCACTGCCTCCTCCCAGCTACTTCCCCCAAAACACAACCAGCACCTCAGTCTTTTCTGGATTGAGCCTCAATTTGCTAGCTCTCATCTAGCCCCATCCATGTCAGCAACCAGACTGACAAACATCAAGGAGATATGAGGCAATTAGATACCGTGAGAGTAGTCATCACAACCTTTTTAATAAACTTAACCAAAAATTCAAGATAGGACAGGGCAATTATCAGCCAGACTGTCAGGATCAAGCTATGGTTTCTTGAACAGCTGCTGCACACTCTTCTTTAACTGAACTAGGCAATCGGTACTCCTCCAAAGATGTGTTCATTATCTCCAACAATAGTCCAATATCTTCCCCACTGGCTTTTACCAGCCAGGAAGGACAGCTGGCCCAAACACAAATTGTTGCATAAAATACTCTCAACAGCTCAGGTTCCTTAGAATGGTACCTTCCCGACAAAACTGGGAAGACTGTTTTGTCCCTCCTCAAGAATTTGCCTCATTCCCACTGAATTTAAGTGATTTTATATGTAAGAAAATTCCTCTCAACAGGAATTTCTCTTGAATCAGCAGCCCAGCAGAAAAAGCTAGGCTTACCCAAGGGTTGTACTTCCTGAAATTCCTCCATTGGTCCCATGAAATCCCCAATTTGTTTCAGAAGAGCTCCAATCCACATGAATGTTGTTGTCACTGAGCACTATCAGCTTCAGTGACTCCAGTACTACTATGGAGAGGAACTCCAAGAACACTCAGAGCAAACTCAGAGTGCAATTGGTGACCAGCACAATAGGACCAGTCCTAATCTTCACTCTATCCTAAGACTTACATATAAGATTAAGACACTAACTAGTCCAGTGCTGAGGTGGGACATCAACAATTCATGCTGGATGCTAACACCACCACAATGCCATGACAACCCTTCTTTGGTTTATGCTGTGTTGAGTACTTAGCCAGAAAATGCCCTACACTGTCTCCCCAATACATGCAAAGCTGGAGGCTTCTTACATTACTACAGTAGTGTTACTTTATTGACAGCATCTAATACAATGGGGCCCTCGCCACAACTACCTCCCCTCAGTACCAACTTGTTCTAGAGTGAATGCAGAAGAGAGTAACTACAGCCTAGTTCGCTAAAGAAACAGAGCTCTTTCTGCTTCCATCAACGTGCACGTGTAAACCAGAACAAGTGGCTGGGCAGCAAGAGATTGTTCCATTTACCTGCCTTCATAAGTATGAATTGTCAATGTGAATCAGGTCATCTAAAAGTGACAAGACCTTATAACACAACTACAAGAGAGATTACAGCAGTTAAAAAAAATGGATAAAATAGGCTATTCAATGTCTGTCCCCTTCCTTATCATCAGATCTTCTTCTACCAGTACCAATTTCAGAGAGCTCCGTTCTTCAGATTACTTCTCAGATGACCAAGTAGTCTTGCAACTTTTGTCTTGAAGTATGAAACAAGTTATATCAAAGTGATTTCACTGAACAAACCTGAATGCAACTTCAGTTGCCTCATGCTTCTCATTAAACATTTGTGTGGGTGAGGTTTTATCTTTTGCCAGCAGTAGGGCACTTGAGGAAGGAAGGTTTTACTTAAGTGTCTTGACCTATAAGTACCATATTCTACATACATCAGTTCAAAAATAATCAAAATGAACGGTAGGAATCAGCTAGAAATCAGAACTGATTTTGAGAGATGTTAAAAGGCCAAGCACTCTTCAGCTGCTTCCTGATCAAGAAACCACTCCACTAGATGAGATCTGGGGATGTAATCACAGAGGCAGAAATGAGATTTTAATCTTTTGTCTGAAGAGGTATTTAAATCTCTCTGCCAGATAAACTGTTATAAGCAAATCTCCTTACTGTTTTACAATGTATACTTAGAGAGATTAAATCTTTCTTTTGAAACAAAAATTCACAAACTATGATCTAAGGACCACTGGTGGTCCAGGAAGCACTATGATCTGCAGAAAGCTATATGGACACATGGTGCTGACTTTCCTCTTTGTTTTCAGCTGCTAAATTGCATTTAATGTAACTTTAGATATTTATAACCACTTTTCAAGCATTATTTTTCCATGTAACCAATTGCTGAAGTTGCCACCGGGATGTTATTCTATCATGGATGTAAAAAGGGAGGTGCTCCAGATAATCACAAATGGGTGAGGAAAGGTCTATTGAGATGTGATCTATGCCATGAAAAAGTTTGAGAATTCATTTTAAAACTATGTGAAAAACAAAATCAGGTCTACTGACTTTAGATTGTCTGACCCTTTACTCGAGACACGTCTGCAGGAGCAGGAAACATTCATATTTTAAATATTAAAATTAAAACACTATCCCATTCATGACTATCATGAAAATCTGTACAATTTACTCAAAATCAGAGGCACTGAAAAAAAGAGATATTCAGAGAATGAAGGAGGAAAGAATTGTGTGGAGGATCACTTGTATATTTAAGCAGAATTTCGCTTTCTTAACTATTAACACTGAGGCTACAACTTCATCACTCCTGGCCAGACCAGCACAAACACCGTTCGCTGGTGGAAGGCAGGAAAGAGTCAATACAGTTCCTTTTCCTCACACATAGCAGAATCCTTCCATTACTGCTAGAAACAAATCATCTCCACTAGCTCACATTGATTTAAAGCGGCTTGTGTTGCTGCCCACTGGGATAATTTTTCCTTAAAGGTATCCAGAAGTATAAAGGAGTTCTTGGTTAGAGGTGTTAATTATATAAATCCTGTTTTGCAAACAGACAAAACCCCACCACATTACTGCAATGTGAGTTAAGTGAACAACTCCAGCATCTGTACAGACTCTCCATTAGCTTGCCACATATTTTACAAAGGTTTGCCAAGTGCAGTCTAACATTTTACTTGTATGACTCAGGAAGGCATCAGTGTTAGCAAATTTCACCTGGGCCCTGGCTTTGTCAGTAAATATATAAACTGGGACTTGTCCCACATTTCACATACTTACCATCCATGAGGAGCCAGTGGCCAGTTAGGACCCAGATAAGGACAAGCATGACAGACAGGGAGAATGAGAGCAGTTCAGCAGCAGTGAAACGTCCACAACAGCCAAAGGAAATCCTGGAAACAACACACTATATTAGTTCAAAGATTTAATGCTTTCCATTTAAAGAACAGAAAAACCTCTGGCTCTGTTTGGACGAGGCTCATAAGTACTAATATTCATAAAAGATGCCAGACAGACCTGAAAGGGAAGTTCTCTTTGCCACAAAATAGGTACCAAAAGGCAGCAACAATAAAGGCTTTCTCCACATTTAAATAACTTGCCTAAATTCTGAAGTGGAGGGATGAAAGGGTTAGTCTATGTTAGTGTACGCAGATTTAAATCAAAGCAGTTTAAATCACTGATTTTAATCAAAATTTAAATCAGCAAGCAGAACACCTTGATTTAAATCAATTTTAATCCTGTTTTACATTTGTATATAGCTATTTTCCTAAAGAAAGGTTTATTCTTATTGATTAGTAAATATTAAAACATGTTTATTTGCAACTAAATAGAACCTTTACACTAAATTTGGTGCTTCATTTTGCTAAACAGGTAGATACACTATATCCACACATTTATTTAAGCAATTATATAGTTTAATTTACATTTATTCAGATTCTTAATTTTCACATATTTTATTATGTTAGAAATTGGTAACAATGCATTTCATATTTACTAGATTTACTTTTTATTTGTGATTTGTATCAACTTGGATAGAAATTAGAATTCACTTAAAAATACATACAAAAACAATTTTAAAATGCTTTTTTATTAGTTAAATGAAGGTATCTCAAATGTGTTGGATACATTAAAAAGTTTAGCATTTAAAGCTAATTACTAATCAAATGAAGTTTCTGTAGTTAGTAAGTAGAAATTATTATTTCTGGTCATCATGTACTTCAAGATTTTAGAACTAGCAGATCTCATCCGCTCACAGCTAATTTTATTAATAGATTGGAAGAGAAAAACAAGCTCTCTTGATTTTTCAATTCCCAATTGGTTTCTAACTTTGAATTAACTAGTCATTGAACTAACTTAGTAAAGTGAAATGAAGAAAATATTCTCTCTGCACATGCAGAACAGAAGATAGATAGATCTCTCTATGTATCATGGGTCAAAAGCAGGCTTAGCACTTCAACAAATGCTTGCTCAAGGTGCTTAACTAGGTCAGAGGTCTGACTTTCTTTAAAACTTCAGCAGCAAACATGCTGTTTACCTTCAAAAACAAATTTACTATACTAAATTAAAATATTTTAAAAATTAGGCCTTAACACAGGTTGTCATAATTTCAAATTTATTTTTAGAAAGGTCTATTCTAAAAAATAAACCTGTATTTAATTTAAATAAACTGATTTAAATCACAAAAAAACAGCAATTTTTATCCATCCTGGTCTATGTCCATTTAATTCTTGGCTCTTCTGCTGAGACTGTTATCAGGGTTGACTATCAACTGATACTGAATATGAATGGTTTTGCAATGCGGACTCCTGTCCGCAAGACCTGCAACTCATTTTAAAAAGGGCACTAAACAGCTGTCATTCATGTTAAGGTGGCTATTGCACGGTCACTATAGTCTTTGAAACATCTAGAGTTAATGACCATAATGCAACTGTGGTAGCCTAATATAAAAGTCCAACCCCAGCTCCTAAACACAATGAAATCTCACCCAAAGCAAGCCAAAACTTCTGAAAAACACTGAAGAACACTAATCCCCTGCAATAGTATCATATTTCCCATGCTGGCAAGTGTGCATGACAGGCAGAAATTGTGCTTCCTAGCTTCAAAGTGGGAACATGGTTTTGGCAAAGAGAACCAGAACTTATACAAACAATCAGCACTAGAGCCCTGGAGTTAGTGCTAGTAGCAGAAACCCCAGTTAAAAAAAAAAAAATCTCATTAAGAGAAATAAATGCAGCATACAAAAGAAAAGCAAAAGATTTATGTAGTCCTTACTTGTTTTGAGGAGAACAAGGTCGTGTTAAATACTGGCACATCGGGAGCAGAAGGAAAGCAAAGGCTATTGTTGCAAGGACTAGGAAAAGAGAAAATGTAACATTAGTACATTCAGATCCATTTTCTACTGTGTGCAAACAGCTCCCAGTCTGAGAAAGCTTTGTGACAATGTCTTATTAGTGTATACTGCAACATTTAAAATCCCCTCTTCACAGAATCAGCTTGAGGGTAGAGGGGGACAATTTTTGCTGTGTGTAGCATATTCATGGCTCTGCCAAACCGGAGCAGTAGGACGGACCTTCTTACCGTTATCTTGATCAGCAAACAGTGTTCTGAAGAACTGCAGAAGTAGGGTCAAAAGGCCACTATAAATTTTTTCCGAAGTCAAAGTGTTGACATTTGCTTGTATGCAAAAATCTAAGCTAAAGCAGTTTCTGAATTCTTAGAAAATGTAGCCTGCAAAGTTGAGAGGCTTGCTGGCCTGCAATTCATTGATTTTAAAATCTATTTGTAATGCCTTAATCAATAAAAACTGGTAAAGGGCAATGTGGAGAATTAGGGCTAAGTTAATATTTTGTTATTTATGCATTACACTTAAAAGAAACTATCCCTACGCCAAGGAGTTTACAGTCATCGTTAGATAAAATTTGACTTGACACAGAAAGCAGGAACAGCCAAAAGGGTGAAAATGTGAAGGGGTGGCACTGCCATAGTAAAAAGAAAAGGAGTACTTGTGGCACCTTAGAGACTAACCAATTTATTTGAGCATAAGCTTTTGTGAGCTACAGCTACAAAGTCATATGGCTATTTATTTGCTTTTTATTTTATTTACTACGGTTACCAAGTTAATTTTTATACACATTCATTCAAAATGTACAAAAATCAAAGTAATAGAAATGTAGCATTGGAAGGGACCTTGAGAGGTCTTCTAGTTCAGCCCCCAGTGCTGAGGCAGGACCAAATACACAGAAACAATTCCTGACAGGTGTTGGTCTAACCTGTTCTTAAAAACCTCCAATGATGGGAGATTCCACAACCTTCCTTGAAAGCCTATTTCAGAGTTTAACTATCCTTGTAGTTAGAAAATTATTCCTAATATCTAATCTAAATCTCTTTGCTGCAGATTAAGCCCATTACTTCTCGTCCCACCTTCAGTGGACTTGGAGAACAACTGATCAGTGTCCTTTTTACAACAGCTCTTAACATATAACCACCCCCATCCACTAGCCAGCAACCTTGCCCAACAAGGAAATTAGGTTAGTTTGGCATGATTTGTTCTTGACAAATCCATGCTGGCTGGCTATTCCTTATAACTCTATTACCCTCTAAGTGCTTACAAACTGTAATAATTTGTTCCAGTATCTTTCCAGGCACCCAAGTTAAGCTAAACGGTCTACAGTTCCCTGGGTCCTCTTTGTTCCCCTTTTTAAAGATAGGTACTATGTTTGTGGTTCTCCAGTCCTCTGGGACCTCACCCATCCTCCATGAGTTCTCAAAAATAATCCCTAATGAGGCTGCTTCAGCTAGTTCCGTAACCACCTTAGGTTGAATTTCATCAGGTCCTGCCAACTTGAAACACATCTAATTTAACTAAATACTCTCTTTAACCTGCTATTCCCCTATTTTGGCTTGCATTCCTTCCCCATGTTAATATTGTGTTAAGTATCTGGTCACAATTTATGTTTTTAAGTCAAGAATGAAGCAAAATAGAAACACCTGAGCCTTCTCGATATCGTCCGTTATCAACTCTCCTTCCCCACTAAGTAGAGCACCTACAGTTTCTTCATCTTTCTTTTGCTCCTAACGTATCTATTGAACCTTTTTTACGGTCTTTTATGTCCCCTGCTTGAGGCAACTCATTTTCTGCCTTAGCCTTTTTGATTTTGCCCCAACATGCTTCTGCTTTTCTTTTGTTCTCATCCTAGGTAACATGGCCATGTTTTCACTTCTGATTTTCAGGTAATTAGAAAGCTCCCAATGGAGCCATACTAGCTTCTCACTATTTTTCCTGTCTTTCCTTTGCATCAGGATAGTTTGCTGCTGTGCCTTGAATATTAAACAAGGATAAACAACAAAAACAATAGGGAAAAGACCAAAAGAACTCTCTGAAATTAAAAGCATTGAAGAAAAAGAAAAATATGAAAGTCTGGATTCTGAAGCACTGCTATCCACAGTTATGGGCATTAATTTATAATGTACACATACATTCTATTTCTAAAAGTTCCTTCCCCATCTCTCAAAAAAATTGGCCAATTCATCATTCAAATGATTTATCAGACTCTCCACATAATAAATTTCTTTAAAATAGTGTAAGTGTAGAAATACAACCTTTGAGAGTTGTCAGGTCATAACATATTTTTCATATACTTGGATCACATGATCCATAAATGCATTTCAGTTCGTAGTGACAAGACTCAGAATGCTTAACATTTCCTGTTTGAGAGGATGAACATGAATAGAAGAGAATGTAGTCACCTGCTGTGCATATCGTAAAGACTACTTGAACTGAATCAAAGAAGAAGAACATGACTAGGAGAGAAACAGATGCTCCAATCGGAAGGAACAGTGCCTGGGTGGAATCAATGGTCTGGATACCTGCAGGAGAAAGAATACAACAGGTTTCATTTATGAAAGAATATAACAGGTTTCATTTATGGGATTTCTCAGCACACATACTAAAACAGAATATTGTATTTAGATCTTCTCCTAGTCTGTTTTTGTAGTCCAGTTCCCAAACGTATCCAAGAACTTTATAGTGAATTTGGTCATTATACTGCTGACTTAAAAGAATACGGATTCTGAGATACCCAATTAATTTCAAGGAAATACACCAGGGCCTGGCTACAGTACTGAATGCGAAACTGGTTCTTCAACTAAGACTTACCACAATTAATGCTAAACCTGCTGTCATATCTTGATAGTCACAAACAACATCCTGAGCACAGACTGCCACCATTCCCCATCCATCCCTCTCCCGGGGCTCCACAGAGCTGTTGCTGCTGTTCTTTACCTAGCCCCTGTGAAAGAGTGGTAATTTGATTCCCAATCCCATCTCATGTTTACCATACTATTTATCTTAATCGAGACAAAATCAGTGTTGTCGAAGATTTAAAGGAATGGTGTTATGTTAGAGTTCTAAAAAACTCTAGTCAAGATGACAAAGCAAGATGTTCTTTAGCCGGGGCTAAACTGGTTGAGTTAAATGTTGCTTTAACTTGACCAGTTTAGCATACACTAAAGAACTTCCTTGGTCTTAACTAGAATTTTAGAAGGTGTTAAACTGTGTGAGCTAGCTCAGTCTAATACCACACCTTTAAATCCTATTCAAGAGAAGGCCACTGTGCATTTATATAGCATTCTTTGTAAGTCACATGATAACTTACAGAGTAAAAAGCTAATGATCAAGTTTTCAAAAGCACCTAAATCACTAAGGGTATGTCTGCACTGCAATTTAAAACCCACACCTGGCCCTTGCCAACTGATCCAGGCTCACAGAGGTTGGACTAAGTGGCTGAATTCAGGCTCAGGCTGGAGCCTGGATTCTAGGACCCTGTGAGGTGGGAGGGTCCCAGACCACAGGCTGCAGCCTGAGCCCTAATGTCTACAACTTAGTCTCAGCCCTGTGAGCCCAAGTCAGTTGCAAGGGCCAGCCACAGGTTTTTAATTGCCGTGTAGACATACCCAAAGGTAATTTTGAAAATATTACATAACATGTACCGATTTAGCATACTATTTAACTATAAACATAAATTAGTATAAAAAGTCACCTGTAAAATTTATACTTGAAAGCAGATTCTCTAAACATGGAGCATAAATACTAAAGGTTTTAAGTCTGATCCACTCAGTGACATTAAGAACATATCGTATGGTATGGTGAAAGATATGTTGGGCCCTATTAAGCTTAATGATCACTAACTTTAAAAAAATCAATACAGAATTGTACAGGGACCCAAAAAATTTTTAAAAACAGAAGTAATCTGTTGAAATAGCTTGGTGCCAGTGAGAATATACATGGCACCATCCTAAATTAACTGGAGTCTAAGAATCAGACTTCTGGGAGATGAGAGAACAAGGTAGTTGCTGAAATGGGGCTTTGATAAAAACTAAAAATAATGTTTAAGGGGTTCTCAAACTGTTTTTGGCTGGGACCCCCTTTGAAAATATTTCAGGCTGTGATGACCCCCCTCAAAAAATGACGACCCCTGCATACCATTCCACCCTTACTTCTGCACTCCTGTTGGGGGCGGTGCTGCCTTCAGAGCTGTGTGCCTGGCCAGCAACCCCTGCTCTTTAGCCACCCAGCTCTGAAGGGCTTGGGCTGTCAGCCAGAGTACAGGCATGTGTTGGGGCTGAAAAAGCTCGTGACCCCCCCCCCCCGCCCCCATAATAACCTCACGGCCCCCAGTTTGAGAACCACTGAAGCTCTTGGTTGTGATGGCCTCAATCCATTATTTTGAAGATGACGAAACAGATGAGGAATAAAAAGAGGTTGCTTGCCTAACCCTAAATTGTAGTGTATGGCCTCTGCAATCCCAGCACCAGTGACTCAGGAACCTTCCACAAAGCAGGGCATGTTGGCATCCAGAACAGTAAGCCCGGAAATAGCCTTCCTATAGGTAGATAAGGCATTCTTTGTGGAGTTGAACTCCATCATCTTGAAAAAGCAGGACACCGCTTTAAGCCAGACTTCTTAACCCAAGCAGCAACTGTGTGTTAGGTACAGCAGTCCAAATTCCAGATCAGAATAAAGGCTTCACAATAGTACAAAAACAGAACACACACTAAAAGCCACTACAACACTTCTAAAACATTCAACTATAAAACACTTAAAAGTTTTGGCTGAAAAGCCAAGCTAAGTTTTACATGCAATAAATGAAGGCAACTTATGGGAAAAGATTGGAGGCTGTTGGAACCCACAAGACATTTTATAGGTTCAGCTCCACCAACGGTATTTGTGCGTTCCCAACAAACACAGCTTTCTAGAGTGTTTCTGAAACTATGCTCTTCTGGGTTATTCATATCTCTTAAGTGTGAAAATGCAGATGCAATTCTCAAAGATAGAACACTTCAAGAGATTAACGGGGGGACGGGGGGGAAATGTGAGTGAGATAGCATTGTGAACTTGATCGTATACCCATGTTGAATGACTTCCAGGACCCATTTGTCCATTGTTATCACACTCCAAGCTGGTAAAAAGAGTGCTGAACACCCCCGAAAGGGAGTGGGTCAGGTGTACAGTGAGAGACAGTGGTTGGCAGCTCCCTGGTTGCATTCAGAAATAACGCTTCCGAAAAGACTGAGTATGAGATGCTGGAGGTTGTGATGAACCTTCATAAACAAGCAAGGGAAATACAACCTAGATGGAGCTACTGTAAGGTGGGTGCAATACTGGTTAGAAAACTGTTCCCAGAGAGCAGTTATCAGTGGTTCACAGTCATGCTGGAAGGGCATAATGAGTGGGGTCCCGGAGGGATCAGTTCTGGGTTCAGTTCTGTTCAATATCTTCATCAGTGATTTATATAATGCCATAGACAGTACATTGTGACAGGGTCGGTCCAGATGGCTATAGGAGAGTGACAGATTAGCCCCAGGTTAAGTAGGTCCCTTTTCCCTGGGTAAGGTAACAGGGAAGGTTCCAGAACAATCAGGAACATTCTGGAAACAATTAAGGCAGACAGGCTGATTAGAACACCTGCAGCCAACCAACAAGCTGCTAGAATCAATTAAGGTAGGCTAATCAGGACACCTGGGTTTAAAAAGGAGCTCACTTCAGTTTGTGGTGTGTGGGAAGAGCTGGGAGCAAGAGGCGCAAGAAGCTGAGAGTGAGAAAGCGTACTACTGGAAGACTGAGAAGTACAAGCATCATCAGACATCAGGAGGGAGGTCCTGTGGTGAAAATAAAGAAGGGGTTGGGAGGACGCCATGGGGAAGTAGCCCAGGGAGTTGTAGCTGTCACACAGCTGTTACAAGAACCACTGTAGACAGCTGCAAACCACAGGGCCCTGGGCTGGAACCCGGAGTAGAGGGCGGGCCCCGGTTCCCCCCATCCCTCCAACTCCCTACTTGATACCGGAGAAGTTGTACTGGACTGTGGGTTCCACCAGAGGGGAAGGTCTCTGGCCTGTTCCCCAATCCACTAGGTGGATCAGCAGAGACTGCAGTGATTGTTCTTCCTTTCCCCATGCTGGCCAGTGATGAGGCTAACTGAGTGAACAGCAGATCTGAGCCACAAAAGCGGCCAAACCGAGGGCTACCGTAACCTCTGAGGTGAGAAAATCCACCAATAAGCGCAGGACCCACCAAGGCAGAGGATGAACTTTGTCACAACACTTAAAGTTTGCGGACGATACCAAGCTGGGAGGGGTTGAAAGTACTTTGGAGGATAGGATTAAAATTCAAAATGATCTGGACAAACTGGAGAAATGGTCTGAACAGGATGAAATTCAATGAGGAAAGATGCAAAATACTCCATTTAGGAAGGAACAATCAGTTGCACACATACAAAATGGGGAATGACTGCCTAGGAAAGAGTACTGCGGAAAGGGACCTGAGGGTCATAGTGGACCACAAGCTCAATATGAGTCAACAGTGTAACACTGTTGCAAAAAAGGGGAACATAATTCTGGGATGTGTAAGCAGGAGTGTTATAAGCAAGACATGAGAAGTAATTCTTCCGCTCTGCTCCACACTGGTTGGGCCTCAACTGGAGTATTGTGTCCGGTTCTGGGCACTGCATTTCAGGAGAGATGTGGACAAATTGGAGAGGGTCTAGAGAAGAGCAACAGACATGACTGAAGGTCTAGAAAGCATGACCTATGATGGAAGATTGAAAAAGTTGGGTTTGTTTAGTCTGGAGAAGAGAGGACTGAGAGGGGACATGATAGCAGTTTTCAAGCACATAGAAGGTTGTTACAAGGAGGAAGGAGAGGAATTGTTCTTCTTGACCTCTGGGGATGGGACAAGGAGCAACGATCTTAAACTGCAGCAGGGGAGGTTTAGGTTGGACATTGGGAAAAACTTTCTATCAGGGTGGTTAAGCACTGGAATAAATTGCCTAGGGAGGTTGTGGAATCTCAGTCAGATTTTTGGGAACAGGTTAGACAGGCGCCTCTCAGGAATGGTCTAGATAGTACTTAGTCCTGCTGTGAGCGCAGGGGACTGGACTGGATGACCTCTCAAGGTCCCTTCCAGTCCTCTGATTCCATGAGCACGGACGACTGGGCCATTGGCTCTTCTGCCGCTTGTGAGGAGACTCATAGGACCACTGGTGGAAGAACTGGGGAGCTCTAAATTGCTGTGTTGGAGGTGGGTGATAGAATTTGTGTTTGGATGCTTGTGTGTAGATACCCAGTGATCGAAGAGTGGCACTGGAGTCTTTGAGAGAGTGAGGGGAGTCATCAGTCCTCTGATTGAAGAGATGAGACTCACCGAAAGGGAGGACCTATATGGTGGTCTGGACCTCCCTCGGGAAACCTGACAAATATAGCCACAACTCCCTGCACATGATGATCCCTGTAGCCATTGTGTGCAAAGAACTATCTGCTGTGGCTGTGGTCTGGAGAATTGTCCTCACAACTAACTTCCCCTCCTCTAGGGTAGCCTCAAAGCAGGCTTGATACTGCTGGGGCAGTTTGTCTGTGAAGTCAGCCATCTTGCTACAGCTAAGCAAGTCACACTTGGTGAACAGAGCCAAATAATTGGAAATGCAAAATAGAAGGCTGGCAGACGACAAAACTTTGTGATGCAGAAGGTCAAGTCTGCTGCGGTGGAGCATGGGCAGGGCTTAAAATTCAGCCAGAGCTGTCCAGAGCGGAGCTCCAGTAAATATTTTCAAACCTGTGGGAGCCGCAGGCTCCAGGAAATACTCTGAGAATTTAAGACCTGAGCGTGGATGTTGCTGCCGGGGCCGTTCCATCGCTGCCTGAATGACAAGGGAATGAGGAGTGGTATGGGGAGAGGTGAGAGAAGAGAAACTCAGATCCCTCTGAAGGCACATAGTACCTCTTCTTTGCCCCCTTGGGGGTGGGTGGGCAGGTACCTGGAGTGTGCCATACAATAGGTGCTGGCTGAAGAACAGCATCTTTGATTGCTAGAGCCACTATGGCTGGTACTGAGGCATGCAAGATTTCGTGCAGCTGGTGCTGCTTGTCTTGTACTTCCGCCAATGAGATGTGAAGGGCATCCATCATCTTGAACTTGGTGGCAGCCATCCAGGGCTAAAGAGGGAGTCGAAGATATAGGAGACAATGAGGGGAATCACTTTGATTCTGGTGGTACTGTCAGAGTTGGACTAAGTGGTGTACCCTCCAACAGCAGTTCTGAACGCCTACTTGATGACTGTTGAAGGGGCAAGATTGGAGACTTTTCACAAGCAGAGTGGGAAGATTCTGATGGCAGATACTGTGACCACGAAACCCAGTAAGGCCAACCAGGCAGATTCAGTGATTGCTGCGGAGGTCCCCAAGGAGCAGGGTACCAAGGACCCCATGGCTGGGCAAAGGGAAGATATTGCCATTGAGTCAGCAGGACCTTAGAATAGTCACATCAGCAGTGTGTTGGGAGGTGGGGGAGGCACCGACCCTGCATTCCATCAAAGTCCTCAGATGTTGATAAGTCAGGGCCCGGTTCAAATGGTGGTGCCATAGGGACTGGCAGAACCACGGGAGCCACTGGGGAGCAGGGAGGGACACAGCCTGAAGGAGGGAAGGCTAATGTAGGGGAGCTTACTCTCCTAATAGGCAAAGGCACTTGAAGGCATGGAGACCTCATCTTTGCCAAGGCAAAGAGTTTATGAGGCTCGGGGTCCGATTTGAGTCTTCCCCTGTGTCAGCAGCATGGACTCCACAGTCTGAACCAGAGCCAGAATGGAGGACTGCCTCAGAACAAAGGCATCAGCAGGGCTGACGTGGAAGGAGTTCACAGCTCAGTGGATGGAACTGATGGATTGGACATCCAGTGTGCCTTCCTATCATGCTTGTGAGCCTTGGAAATGGCTGCTTCTTTGTGGCCAGAACTGGATGGAGGACCATCCTTCTTGGGTCTGGAGAAAGATTTACTGCCATGGTTATGTGTATGCTTCCTTGCCTCACGGCTACGCCCTGGCACTGATACCAGCAGGACTGGACTGGTGCTCCTTGGTAGGAGGTGCGCTCCTCAACTGCTCAGGCTGATGTATGGGGGGGAGGAAGGAGTGTCCATGGCCTGGATCCAACTGAGGCCTCATGCTGACCTCCATGAGGTGGTTCTTGAGGTGGAGGGCCCAGTCTTCCTGGGTACATCTTGGGAAGGAGAGGCAGATACTGCATCTAGATGAAATGTGGGCTTCCCCCATGAAGTAAAGGGGAACGAGCAAGGGTTGGAGGTGCAGATCTTGAAGCCCGGCATCTTTGGCATAATCCAGTACCCAGGCATAGGCGGGGGGGGGGGGGGGGGGGGCGCCACGCATGCATGACCAGTAAAATGGCATCCCCAAGTCCTTAAAATCCTAAAAACTACTTCTGCAAACAAAAAAAATACTAAAAAACAACAACTATATACAGAAATAAAACAGCCTTTTCTGTGTTTTAGGGAAGTGCATCACAAGAGATGAGAGAACAGAAGAGGCTTCACTCGGACCATGTGATGCTGAGAAGAAACTGAGGGCCCTGCCCTTTATTGCCTTGGACAGAAGCATGAGGTGGAGCAAGGGCACATGCGTGGACCAACGGACACTACTATTTTCAGAAATCTCAGGCTCTGAACACATGCATATAACCCTCAGTGGAATACAATATGGACCATCACTCAAAGAAGAACTATCTGGGTAAAGAAACAACATTTGTGATGAAAAGCTGGCCTTCAATGCAATATTGACAAAACAGAACGTAATGGGTGCACACCCAGTCTAACGTCATAGCTGTGTCCCCAAAATATTTACAAACATTGCTACATGCAGAATCAGGTAGAATTACAGGATTTTAAAGGTGAGGTTTTAAGGGTGATGTACCATATACCACAGAGCAGTGCTTCTCAATCTACCTGATGTGGGGGACCGGCAATTTTTTTTTCCAATGTGTGCGCAGACCGGCAGCCGATGGCTCACGGACTGGCATCGGTCCGCGGACCACCACTTTGAGTAGCACTACCATAGAGCACAAGAATGACTGTTTTAATTTTCCAAGTTATGTTTGAATAGGTTGCTCACTCAGATATATTGGTATCACTAGTCAAGATTTCCATGCTTCAAAACACATTAAGCCCACACAAAATCTTAAACCAACAACTTGGTTTTCAGTCACCAACATTTCAGTGTCCTTACCAAAAAAAAAAAAGCAACATAAGGTAGGGCCTACCAATAATATCCACAGAAATAATGTCATCCACATGACACAATTATTTACTTTAAACCCCAAGGATCTGTTATTTCAAAACAGCTGGCATAGTCCAAAAGAAAAATTAAAGAATCCAGTTGCTCTGAATCTAGACATTACCTTGGATGATATAAAATGGTAGCAGAATTGTACTATAAATAGACATTATGCTGATGTGAGGAGTTGGGACCTATCAATTCCCATGTTCTAATTGTGGCTCTAATAACTGCCTTCCTCAAGGCAAGAGAATATAATTTGTGTGCATTTCAATTTCCCATATTACAATAGTTACACACCATAACCCACCTAAAAGGGTTGTTATAGGTCAATGGTGTGCCCTTGTTGTCAAGAAGGCCAATGGCATTTTGGGATGTAAAAGTGGGGGCATTGCCAGCAGAGCGAGGGACGTGATCGTTCCCCTCGATTCGACATTGGTGAGGCCTCATCTGGAGTACTGTGTCCAATTTTGGGTCCCACACTACAAAAAGGATATGAAAAAATTGGAAAGCATCCAGTGGAGGGCAACAAAAATGATTAGGGGACTGGAACACACGACTTATGAGGAGAGGCTGAGGAAACTGGGATTATTTAGTCTGAAGAAGAGAAGAATGAGGGGGGATTTGATAGCTGCTTTCAACTACCTGAAAGGGGGTTCCAAAGAGGATGGATCTAGACTGTTCTCAGTGGTAACAGATGACAGAATGAGGAGTAATGGTCTCAAGTTGCAGTGGGGGAGGTTTAGGTTGGATATTAGGAAAAACTTTTTCACTAAGAGGGTGGTGAAGCACTGGAATGCATTACCTAGGGAGGTGGTGGAATCGCCTTCCTTTGAAGTTTTTAAGATCAGGCTTGACAAAGCCCTGGCTGGGATGATTTAGTTGGGGATTGGTTCTGTTTTGAGCAGGGGGTTGGACTAGATGACCTCCTGAAGTCCCTTCCAACCCTGATATTCTATGATTCTATGAATTAATGTTTACAAAGTGCCCTGAAGATGGAAAGCATTTGTATAAGCACTAAGCATTTGTAATAATGTGTTGAAAGATTATGATGATTTTGTGAAGGCCAAAACTATAACAGGGTTCAAAAAAGAACTAGATAAATTCATGGAGGATAGGTTAACCAATGGCTATTAGCCAGGATGGGCAGGGATGGTGCCCCCATCCTCTGTTTGCCAGAAGCTGGGAATGGGCAACAGGGGATGGATCACTTGATGATTACCTGCTCTGTTCATTCCCTCTGGGACACCTGGCATTGGCCACTATCAGAAGACAGGATACTGGGTTAGATGGACCTTTTAGTCTGACCCAGTATGGCCATTCTTATGTTATGACATAGACGTTGCAAGGTTTCTAAAACAGCCATCTCAGTGCTTGCTATCAACTCAGTGCTCTGATCAACTGTAGTCTATTAGGAAAGGGGTCAGGGAGCTTCTGAGAGACTCTGAGTTTTTCTGTTCACAAACTCCTAGATGTTAAGAGCTCTGCAGTGTACACTTCTTCCTTGGAGCTGTAATGGATTAGGAAATGTAGGCAAAGCCATATCATGGTTCACATAAAATACAATATGTTTAAGGCCTAAACTTAGGGAGACGTCTGACCATTATTCTGGGAGAAAAACACATGGCTCCAAACAAGACAGACAGAGAAGCTCCCTATTATTCTCTTGTGGCAGAACACAGCACTATGAAGAAAAGTGTCTCTGATGCTCTCCTGAGTATCAATGGATTAAACTAATTTGGAATATGGCACTCTTATTTCAGAATAAGAGCATATATACACATAATGAATTTATCAGGAATAGTTATTCCAGAATGACTCCCCAGGTGGATAAACTCTTTAAATATCTGTTTACTTCTTAATCTGTTACTAGAAGTCATTATCAAGACTCAAAGTACATGTAGGCTCTTCAGGTAGAAAAAAACTGGCAACAAGGATGAGGCTCTATTAAAAAAACAGAACAAATGTCTGAGAGCATACACAGCGAGTATCACTCGGTAAAACCCTGTGTCTCAGATGCTACATTCATAGGGAACATACAAGTACATGAATATACGTGAAGTAAGTTCCTCCAAACTGAACTGCTTAACAGGAGACAAGGGTGCCACCCTGAAAGTAACAACATCTTTTAAGATCAGAGCTATACACACTGCAGACTTTGACTAAATTGCTGTGTCAGAACAGTTAATTTACCAATCTCCCTTAAAATGTGTATATCTGGCCCAGGTGGGGTACTGTAAATTATTTTTTGGAAGCCTACTGGCTCAAAATTTTACATTCTGCGAAGAGCTGAGAAGGGACTCAAAGTCAGCCTCTTTTGAGCTCCAGGGAACAACAATAAAGCCAAGAAATTCAGCACATCTTGCTTGGGCCCATCCCATTTTAGCAGAGCAACTTACTTGTATCCTAAATAGCACCCATAGCCCACGTGAACTTAGCTTCTTATTCATTCACCCCCTTTTTGCTTTAAGAATGAACCCCATATTTTAAAGGGGACATGTTAGCACTGCACATTAACTCTCAACCTCTAACAATTTAAACAAAGACGCTCAGGTTGGAATACAGAATTATTGCTTTGCCAATCAAGACCAGATTTAAAAATGTGGACTCGGATTCAAGAGATCAGGGCTGTAGCCTCAGTTCTGTCAGTCTTCCTGTGTGTCTTTGGACAAGTTATTTGACCTTGGTGTCTCAACGTTTACTTATTGGTAAAACTGAATAATATTTCCCTATGTCTGAAGTAAAGGTGAGGATAAATTCATCAGTGCTTGTGACATACTCAGGTACTTTATAGTGATGATCACCTCAGAACAGCATATAATTTAATTACAATCTATTTTTAATACTAACTGCTCAAAAGAACTAAGAAGAGAAGTCTTCCACCTCTATCACAACTGTGAAGCATGCAATAGTGTATATATGAATGTTTTGAATCTTTAGTATCTGTGGGCATGTTTGATAACAGCACTATGGGGCTCACAGTTCATAAGTCTGCACGTCAGATTGGCTTACACAGAATGTCTTTGCTACATCATAAGAATTCAAGCAGCACAGTGCAAGAATACAAACCATGATAAATTCCTGAATGCAGCATACTAGATTGGCTGATGGGAAGACAGGAAGGACTAATGTGAGCAGTTGGAGAGTACTTACTGTTATTGGTGCTGTTGCCATTGAAAGACCCAGGTGAGCTGCTGCTGTCTTTCTCTTTGTCTTGATTCTCAAAGTCCATGTTAAGGGACCTGCAGAAACAAAGCAAACTCTTAATACTCAAGTTTCAAACTCCCATGGAGGTTCACTGTTTGATTTATAGTTATTTCACAGATAATCAATAGGATACGTAATACCAGGGTACAAATATATAGTAATGACAGAGTAGTTCGCATGGCTGGAATGGCACTGTATGCGAAAGAAAGCAGAGTCAAATATAGTAAAAATCTTAAATGAATCAAATACTACAACAATCTCTATTGATCAAAATTCCATGCTTGAATAATAAGAGTATAGCAGTAGGAATAGACTACCGACCACCTGACCAGGAGGTGATGGTGATAGTGAAATACTCAGGGAGATTAGAGAGGATTCAGAAAAAAAAACAGAAAACCCAATAATAATGGGGGATTTTAAGTATCCCAATACTGACTGGGAACATGTCACCTCATGACAGGATGCAGAGATAAAATTTCTAGACACCATTAGTGACTGCTTCTTGGAACAGCTAGTCCTGGATCCCACAAGAGGAGAGCCAATTCTTGATTTAGTCCTAAGGGGAGGACAGGATCTGGTCAAAGAGGTGAATATAGCTGAACAACTCACTAATAGCGACCATAATGTAATAAATTTTAACGTCCTTGTATGGCGGAAAATACCAAAGAAATCCTTAACTTCAAAAAGGGAACTACACAAAAAATGAGGCGGCTAGTCAAATTGAAGTTAAAAGGAACAGTCACAAGAGTTAATGTTTGCAAACTGAAGGGAACTTTTTAAACACACCATAACAGAGGCTCGGACTATATGTATAACCCAAATAAATAAAAAAAGTAAGAGGACTAAAAACTGCCATGATGGCTAAACAGAGTGAAAGAGGCAGTTAGAGACAAAAAGACATCCTTTAAAAATTGGAAGTCAAAACTCTCCTATGAGGAAAGTAGAAACGAGCATAAACTTCGGCAAGCCAAGTGTAAAAGTATGATTAGATAAGCCAAAAAATAACTTGTACAACAACTAGCAAAAGACAAAAACTAACACCAAAAATTTTTTTAAGCACATCAGAAGCAGGAAGCCTGCCAAACAATCAATCAGTGGGGCCACTGGATGATTGAGGTGTTAAAGGAGCACTCAAGAAAACAAGGTGGCTGTGGAGAAGCTAAACTTAGGCTTGGCTACACTTGCGAGTTAAAGCGCATTAAAGCAGCCTTGGGCACCCTAGCTCACTCCCCGTCACACTGGCAAGGCCAGTAGAGCGCTCTGACTCCATGGCTAGAGCGCTCCTGGTACTCCACCTCGGCAAGAAGATTAACACTTGTTGCGTAGTGGCTGAAACGCTCGGCGTCAGTGTGAACAAGGTGTTGCATTACTGCGCTCTGATCATCCTCCAGAAACGTCCCATAATCCCCTCAAGTCAAGTGGCCACTCTTCTCATTGTTTTGAACTCACCTAGGAATGCGGATAAGCCCTCTGAAAGCTCCATTTCTGCGGAGCAAGCCATTACTGTGGAATGCTGTGTGAGAGAGAGAGGCGGGGGAGGTCTGCTGCTGTCTGAACTTACAACACAGCATGCTGACATGCTCTCAGCCCCCCAAAAACCCACTCTCTCTCTCCCCCCACATACACACACCACACTCCCTGTCACACTCCACCCCACCCCATTTGAAAAGCACGTTGCAGTTAATTGCATGCTGGGATAGCTGCCCATATTGCACCGCTCCCAATGCCGCTGCAAGTGCTGCAAATGTGGCCACGCCGGTGCACTTGAAGCTGTCAGTGTGGACAGACTGCAGCACTTTCCCTACTCCGCTCTACGAAGGCTGGTTTAACTCAAAGCGCTCTACATCTGCAAGTGTAGCCATACCTTAATTCTTTGCATCACTCCTCACTGCAGAGGATGTGAGGAAGACTCCCACACCTGAGCCATTCTTTTTAGGTGACAACTCTGAGGAACTGTCCCAGACTGAGATGTCAATAGAGGATGTTTTGGAACAAAAGTCATCAGGACCAGATGGTATTCACCAAAGAGTTCTGAAGGAACTCGTATATGAAATTGCAGAACTACTAACTGTGGTACATAACCTATTGGTTAAATCAGCACTGCACCAGATGACTGGAGGATAGCTAATGTAATGCCAATTTTTAAAAAAGACTCCAGAGACAACCCTGACTATTACAGGTCAATAAACCTAACTTCAGAATCAGGCAAACTGGTTGAAACTGTAGTAAAGAATAGAATTATCAGGCAGACAGATGAACAAAATATGCTGGGGAAGAGTCAACATAGCTTTCATAAAGGGAAATCAGGCATCACCAGTCTATTAGAATTCGGGGGGGGGGGGGGTCAACAAACATATGGACAAGGATGATCCAGTAGATACAGTGTACCTGGACTTTCAGAAAGACCTTGACAAGGTCACTCATCAAAGGCTCTTAAGCAAAGTAAGGAGTCATTGATTGTAATTCACTGAAACACAGGAGAGGAATAAATGGTCAGTTTTCACAATGGAGAGAGGTAAACAGGGTTCTCCAATGATCTGTACTGTACTAGGGCCTGTGCTGTTCAACATATTCATAAATCAGGTGGAAAAAGAGGTAAACAGTGAGGTGGCAAAATTTGCAGATAATAAAAAATTCCTCAAGACAGTTAAGTCCAAAGCTGACTGAGGAGCTACAAAGTGACCTCACAAAACTGAATGACTGGACAACAAAATGGCAGATGAAATTTAATGTTGATAAATGCAAAGTAATATACATTGGAAAACATAATCCTAACTATACATATAAAATGATGGGGTCTAAATTAGCTGTTACCACAAGAAAGAGCTCTTGGCGTCAAAACACACAAAAAAGAAGCTTACAAGACGTGGAAGATTGGACAAATGACCAGGGAAGAGTATAAAAATATTGCTCAGGCATGCAGGAGTGAAATCAGGAAGGCCAAATCACACCTGCAGTTGCAGCTAGCAAGAGATGTTAAGGGTAACAAGAAGGGTTTCTTCAGGTATGTTAGCAACAAGAAGAAAGTCAAGGAAAGTGTGGGCCCCTTACTGAATGAGGGAGGCAACCTAGTGACAGAGGATGTGGAAAAAGCTAATGTACTCAATGCTTTTTCTGCCTCTGTCTTCACAAAAAAGGTCAGCTCCCAGACTACTGCACTGGGTAGCACAGCATGGGGAGGAGGTGACCAGCCCTCTGTGGAGAAAGAAGTGGTTCGGGACTATTTAGAAAAGCTGAACGAGCACAAGTCCATGGGGCCAGACGCGCTGCATCCGAGAGTGCTAAAGGAGTTGGCGGATGTGATTGCAGAGCCATTGGCCATTATCTTTGAAAACTCATGGTGATCGGGGGAAGTCCCAGACAACTGGAAAAAGGCTAATGTAGTGCCCATCTTTAAAAAAGGGAAGGAGGAGGATCCTGGGAACTACAGGCCAGTCAGCCTCACCTCAGTTCCTGGAAAAATCCTGGAATATGGAACAGGAGAAATTAAAATAAGACTGGGACCGTTCAGGTTGGAAAAGGGATGACTAAGAGGGGATATGATAGAGCATTGGTTTTCAAACTTTGAGTCACAATACAGTACTGGGTCGCAGAATGCAAGGCACGAGAGGTTGCCTTGCTCAGCACTGAGGGACCCTGGCGGCCGCCCAGTAAAAACTAGTAGTGCTGTGCCCTGGAAGTAGCCAGCAGCAGGTCCGGCTCCTAGGCAGGGGAGCCACAGGGCTCCGCGCACTGCCCCTGCCCCGAGCACCGGCTCCACACTCCCATTGGCCGGTTCCCAGCCAATGGGAGCTGGGAGGGGGGAAGGTGGTGTTTGCGGGTGAGAGCCATGCAGAGAGGTTTGCGAGCCTCCGCCTAGGAGCCGGACCAGTGGCGTAGCCAGGTGGAGAAAACAGGGGGAGCGGAGATAAAAAAAGATGCCACCCGCTTGTACTCACCCAGCGGCGCTCCGGGTCTTTGGCATCAGGTCCTTCATGCGCTCCGGTCTTCGGCAGCACTGAAGGACCCCCTGACACCGAAATGCCACCAAAGCCCGGAGCAAGTGAAGGACCCAGAACGCCGCCTGACCAGCCGCCGAAGACCCGGAGCGCTGCCGGGTGAGTAAAAATTAAAAAGGAGCCAAAAAATTAAAAAGGCACCACTTCTTCTTGGTGGGAGAACGGCCACTCCCCCGCTAGCTATGCTACTGAGCCGGACCTGCTGCTGGCCGCTTCTGGGGCGCAGAGCAGTCCATGATGCTAGGACAAACGGGAAGCCTGCCTCTGCACCCTGGCTGTGCCGCTGACTGGGAGCCACTGGAGATAAGCCTGCACCCCAATCTCCTGCCCCAGCCCTGAGCCCCGCCCTAAACCCAGAGCTCCCTCCTGCACCCAGGCCCCTCATCCCTGGCCCCACCCCAGAGCCTGCACCCCCAGCCCAGAGTCTTGACCCCCCCACACACACCCCAAACCCCTCATCCCCAGCTCCATTGGGTCATGGGCATCAACAATTATCTTCAGCTGGGTTGCCAGAAAAAAAGTTTGAACACCACTGTGACAGGGGTCTATAAAATCATGATGGTGTGGAGAAAGTGAATTTAGGAAGTGTTTTTCACCCTTTCACACAAAACAAGACCAAGAGGTTAGCAAATGAAATTAATAGGCAGAAAGTTTTAAACTAACATAAGGAAGTACTTCTTCACACAACACACAAATCAACCGGTGGAACTCATTGCCAGGGGATGTTGTGAAAGCCAAAAGTATAACTGGGTTCAAAAAAGATCTAGATAAGTTGATGAAGGATAGGTCCAACAATGGCCATTAGCCAAGATGGTCAGGGACACAACCCATATTCTAGGTGTCCCTAAACCTCTAATTGCCAGAAGTTGGGACTGGAAAACCGGATGGATCATTCAAACTGCCCTGTTCTGTTCATTCCTTCTGGCACATCTTGCACCAGCCAGTGGACCACTGGTCTCATTCAGTATGGCCATTTATGTCCTTACTTTATTATAGAGTTATAAACCCTGATGCAATTTTAACTATGATCTTGTTACTGCTCCATCATAACACACATCATTTTAATATTAGCTATGACTATGAGCCACATGCTAGACATACAACTGCACACATCGCTCTCATTGACTACGGATGTGTCATCTTTAACCCAAGACCAGTCTCCAGTCTATCCTCCTTTGATGAGAGAGCAATAGCATCCTCCCCATCACAAACAACACAAGGTTGGTCTTCTGACTGAGGCACAAAAGTGAGTGGCCTGATGCCCCAGTTCTATTCCTGGCTCTGCTACAGACTCCCTGTATGACCTGGAAGAAAAAAAAAATCTCTGGTGCGTCTTAATCTCTGGTGTGTCAGTTTCATATACAAGATGGGATAATACTTATCTGCTTCAGAGTCTGAGAGGCTAAATGAATCAATATTAGGTATTATACTTCCATATATACAAAGACCTGCATGACTGAAATCCCATCTTCCTCCTATATGATCATCATTCAAGACATCAAAAATTTTACATCTAACAAATCCTTTAGCATCCAAAATTATTGGGCTCCCTCTTGCTTATTTCTTAAACCTTGTATACCTTTCAGTTAAGCTAATTATACTGTGTTGTTGAAACCATTTTGGAAATAGTTTTAAGTGTCTATAGACCCAAGTGAGTCCCCAAAGCACACACCGTCTACCATGCAGTCAGCCAGTCAAGTTCCTGTCTGAACTAGCAAGGTATCCAAGGTTTAAAATGTCAGTTGTGATACCTATCAGACATTTATCTACTTTACACAGAAGTGTACAAAGTGAGGGGAATATGAGGAAAGAGTTGAAGTTCTTTTGGATATCATAACACTATTTCCACACAGATTTTTTTGCTTGTTTTTCTTTAACCATAACCTTAACTTTTGACAGGTTTCAGAGTAACAGCCGTGTTAGTCTGTATTCGCAAAAAGAAAAGGAGTACTTGTGGCACCTTAGAGACTAACCAATTTATTTGAGCATGAGCTTTCGTGAGCTACAGCTCACTTCATCGGATGCATACTGTGGAAATTGCAGAAGACATTATATACACAGACACCATGAAACAATACCTCCTCCCACCCCACTCTCCTGCTGGTAATAGCTTATCTAAAGTGATCATCAAGTTGGGCCATTTCCAGCACAAATCCAGGTTTTCTCATCCTCCGCCCCCCCACAGACAAACTCACTCTCTTGTTGGTAATAGCCCATCCAAAGTGACCACTCTCTTCACAATGTGTATGATAATCAAGGTGGGCCATTTCCTGCAGAAATCCAGGTTCTCTCACCCCCCTCCAAAAACCACACACACAAACTCACTCTCCTGCTGGGTAATAGCCTATCCAAAGTGACCACTCTACTTACAACCTGCATGAAAATCAAGGTGGGCCATTTCCAGCACAAATACAGGTTCTCTCACCACCACCACCCCCCCCACACACACACACAAACTCACTCTCCTGCTGGCAATAGCTCATCCAAAGTGACCACTCTCCCTACAATGTGCATGACAATCAAGGTGGGCCACTTCCAGCATAAATCCAAGTTTAACCAGAATGTCGGGGGGGGGGGGGGGAGAGGAGGAAAAAACAAGGGGAAATAGGCTACCTTGCATAATGACTTAGCCACTCCCAGTCTCTATTTAAGCCTAAATTAATAGTATCCAATTTGCAAATGAATTCCAATTCAGCAGTTTCTCGCTGGACTCTGGATTTGAAGTTTTTTTGTTGTAAGATAGCGACCTTCATGTCTCCGATTGCGTGACCAGAGAGATTGAAGTGTTCTCCGACTGGTTTATGAATGTTATAATTCTTGACATCTGATTTGTGTCCATTTATTCTTTTACGTACAGACTGTCCAGTTTGACCAATGTACATGGCAGAGGGGCATTGCTGGCACATGATGGCATATATCACATTGGTGGATGTGCAGGTGAACGAGCCTCTGATAGTGTGGCTGATGTTATTAGGCCCTGTGATGGTGTCCCCTGAATAGATATGTGGGCACAGTTGACAACGGGCTTTGTTGCAAGGATAGGTTCCTGGGTTAGTGGTTCTGTTGTGTGGTATGTGGTTGTTGGTGAGTATTCGCTTCAGGTTGGGGGGCTGTCTGTAGGAAAGGACTGGCTTGTCTCCCAAGATTTGTGAGAGTGTTGGGTCATCCCTCAGGATAGGTTGTAGATCCTTAATAATGCGTTGGAGGGGTTTTAGTTGGAGGCTGAAGGTGACGGCTAGTGGCGTTCTGTTATTTTCTTTGTTAGGCCTGTCCTGTAGTAGGTGACTTCTGAGAACTCTTCTGGCTCTATCAATCTGTTTCTTCACTTCCGCAGGTGGGTATTGTAGTTGTAAGAATGCTTGATAGAGATCTTATAGGTGTTTGTCTCTGTCTGAGGGGTTGGAGCAAATGCGGTTGTATCGCAGAGCTTGGCTGTAGACGATGGATCGTGTGGTGGGGTCAGGGTGAAAGCTGGAGGCATGTAGGTAGGAATAGCGGTCAGTAGGTTTCCGGTATAGGGTGGTGTTTATGTGACCATTGTTTATTAGCACGGTAGTGTCCAGGAAGTGGATCTCTTGTGTGGACTGGACCAGGCTGAGGTTGATGGTGGGATGGAAATTGTTGAAATCATGGTGGAATTCCTCAAGGGCTTCTTTTCCATGGGTCCAGATGATGAAGATGTCATCAATATAGCGCAAGTAGAGTAGGGGCGTTAGGGGACAAGAGCTGAGGAAGCGTTGTTCTAAATCAGCCATAAAAATGTTGGCATACTGTGGGGCCATGCGGGTACCCACAGCAGTGCCGCTGATCTGAAGGTATACATTGTCCCCAAATGTAAAATAGTTACGGGTAAGGACAAAGTCACAAAGTTCAGCCACCAGGTTAGCCGTGACATTATCGGGGATAGTGTTCTTGACGGCTTGTAGTCCATCTTTGTGTGGAATGTTGGTGTAGAGGGCTTCTACATCCATTGTGGCCAGGATGGTGTTATCAGGAAGATCACCGATGGATTGTAGTTTCCTCAGGAAGTCAGTGGTATCTCGAAGGTAGCTGGGAGTGCTGGTAGCGTAGGGCCTGAGGAGGGAGTCTACATAGCCAGACAATCCTGCTGTCAGGGTGCCAATGCCTGAGATGATGGGGCGCCCAGGATTTCCAGGTTTATGGATCTTGGGTAGTAGATAGAATATCCCAGGTCGGGGTTCCAGGGGTGTGTCTGTGCGGATTTGATCTTGTGCTTTTTCAGGAAGTTTCTTGAGCAAATGCTGTAGTTGCTTTTGCTAACTCTCAGTGGGATCATAGGGTAATGGCTTGTAGAAAGTGGTGTTGGAGAGCTGCCGAGCAGCCTCTTGTTCATATTCCGACCTATTCATGATGACAACAGCACCTCCTTTGTCAGCCTTTTTGATTATGATGTCAGAGTTGTTTCTGAGGCTGTGGATGCCATTGTGTTCCGCATGGCTGAGGTTATGGGGCAAGTGATGCTGCTTTTCCACAATTTCAGCCCGTGCACGTCGGCGGAAGCACTCTATGTAGAAGTCCAGTCTGCTGTTTTGACCTTCAGGAGGAGTCCACCTAGAATCCTTCTTTTTGTAATGTTGGTCGGGAGGCCTCTGTGGATTAGTATGTTGTTCAGAGGTATTTTGGAAATATTCCTTGAGTCGGAGACGTCGAAAATAGGATTCTAGGTCACCACAGAACTGTATCATGTTCGTGGGGGTGGAGGGGCAGAAGGAGAGGCCCCGAGATAGGACAGCTGCTTCTGCTGGGCTGAGAGTATAGTTGGATAGGTTAACAATATTGCTGGGTGGGTTGAGGGAACCATTGCTGTGGCCCCTTGTAGCATGTAGTAGTTTAGAAAGTTTAGTGTCCTTTTTCTTTTGTAGAGAAGCAAAGTGGGCGTTGTAAATGGCTTGTCTAGTTTTAGTAAAATCCAGCCACGAGGAAGTTTGTGTGGAAGGTTGGTTTTTTATGAGAGTATCCAGTTTTGAGAATAAATGGACACAAATCAGATGTCAAGAATTTTAACATTCATAAACCAGTCGGAGAACACTTCAATCTCTCTGGTCACGCAATCAGAGACATGAAGGTCGCTATCTTACAACAAAAAAACTTCAAATCCAGAGTCCAGCGAGAAACTGCTGAATTGGAATTCATTTGCAAATTGGATACTATTAATTTAGGCTTAAATAGAGACTGGGAGTGGCTAAGTCATTATGCAAGGTAGCCTATTTCCCCTTGTTTTTTCCTCCTCTTCCCCCCCCCCCCCCCCCAGACATTCTGGTTAAACTTGGATTTATGCTGGAAGTGGCCCACCTTGATTGTCATGCACATTGTAGGGAGAGTGGTCACTTTGGATGAGCTATTGCCAGCAGGAGAGTGAGTTTGTGTGTGTGTGTGGGGGGGGGTGGTGGTGAGAAAACCTGTATTTGTGCTGGAAATGGCCCACCTTGATTTTCATGCAGGTTGTAAGTAGAGTGGTCACTTTGGATAGGCTATTACCCAGCAGGAGAGTGAGTTTGTGTGTGTGGTTTTTGGAGGGGGGTGAGAGAACCTGGATTTCTGCAGGAAATGGCCCACCTTGATTATCATACACATTGTGAAGAGAGTGGTCACTTTGGATGGGCTATTACCAACAAGAGAGTGAGTTTGTCTGTGGGGGGGCGGAGGATGAGAAAACCTGGATTTGTGCTGGAAATGGCCCAACTTGATGATCACTTTAGATAAGCTATTACCAGCAGGAGAGTGGGGTGGGAGGAGGTATTGTTTCATGGTGTCTGTGTATATAATGTCTTCTGCAATTTCCACAGTATGCATCCGATGAAGTGAGCTGTAGCTCACGAAAGCTCATGCTCAAATAAATTGGTTAGTCTCTAAGGTGCCACAAGTCCTCCTTTTCTTTTTGCTTACCTTTGAGTTTGACAGATTTCAGAGTAACAGCCGTGTTAGTCTGTATTCGCAAAAAGAAAAGGAGTACTTGTGGCACCTTAGAGATTAACCAATTTATTTGAGCATAAGCTTTCGTGAGCTACAGCTCACTTCATCGGATGCATACTGTGGAAAGTGTAGAAGATCTTTTTATACACACAAAGCATGAAAAAATACCTCCTCCCACCCCACTCTCCTGCTGGTAATATCTTATCTAAAGTGATCACTCTCCTGGCCATTTCCAGCACAAATCCAGGTTCTCTCACCGCCCCCCCCCCCCCCACACAAACCCACTCTCCTGCTGGTAATAGCTTATCTAAAGTGAGGAGAGTGGTCACTTTAGATAAGCTATTACCAGCAGGAGAGTGGGTTTGGGGGGGGGGGGGAGAGACCTGGATTTGTGCTGGAAATGGCCCAACTTGATTATCATACACATTGTAAGGAGAGTGATCACTTTAGATAAGCTATTACCAGCAGGAGAGTGGGGTGGGAGGAGGTATTTTTTCATGCTTTGTGTGTATAAAAAGATCTTCTACACTTTCCACAGTATGCATCCGATGAAGTGAGCTGTAGCTCACGAAAGCTTATGCTCAAATAAATTGGTTAGTCTCTAAGGTGCCACAAGTACTCCTTTTCTTTTTGAGTTTGACTTACATTTTTAGAACTATAATGCTAATGATACATTTCCTACCCCCACAATATTGTTATGCATTTCTAACTTTAATGTTAGTTTACAAATAATTTTCTTGGAAATACATTAGGTTTTGCTTGTTTACAAAAAGTTTCTACATAGCCTATAACATAATTGGCAACATGATTTATCTCGGGGCCTCTCCTTCTGCCCCTCCACCCCCATGAACATGATACAGTTCTGTGCTGAATCAGTTCTGATGCGCATCCGATGAAGTGAGCTGTAGCTCACGAAAGCTTATGCTCAAATAAATTGGTTAGTCTCTAAGGTGCCACAAGTACTCCTTTTCTTTTTGCGGATACAGACTAACACGGCTGCTACTCTGAAACCTGTTAGATGTATATGTAACAAACATGAACACAGGGAAATTTTTAAACAATTCCCACAAATTAATACTATTCAGTTTTACTGATAGGACCTGACAACATGTCTTCACGGATCCAGATCAGCCGTAACCCACATAAATATTTGTCATTGTTATGCTTGCTCTTTTTTTCAAAAATGTAGTTACTCTAGTGCCTTAGCTGAAATCTACCAACTTACATTTACCATTTTTTGGCCAAATTCCTTGAAAAAGTGGAACTTCAATTAAGGGCCTATTGGGGTCAGCAATAAACCCTAGAAGAAAATCCAGTGTAGTTCCACATAGAGGTAACACTAATTAAATCTGCAATGACTCTCTCGCATTTTGATATACTGTGTTAATCACAACTTAGTTGCTGACTTATTTTATTCAAAAAGCCATTATTGTGAGAACCACAAAAAGCACTGTGAGTTCTAGATTGATTCTGCAGCAACACTATCCAACAAATACAAAAGCATTTATACAGAGCTTTATTTTTCCAACAGTATAAGCATTCAACTAACATTATCTAACAAATACAAAGCATTTACACAGAGCTTTATTTTTCCAACAGTATAAGCATTAAACTATTCTCCAAGCTGAGCTGTCATCAGTGATCCTGGTGCACAAACAACAAATTTTGTTACTTCAGCTCCATTAGAAACAAAGGATTAATTTCAATATTTCCCAAACAGATTAGGACAAACATACCCTGTTAATTTTTTGTACAACTCTGCAGGTATTAAACGCTAACATTTAGTACACACAAATATCTACCTATTGTACTATACAGCTATGCCATTTTAAAACAATTCCTTAGTGTTGCAGGAAATTGTGCATTTTAAAACTTTGCACACGTGTCAACTGTTACTCAGTGAGATACAGACAAATGTGAAGTCTGAAGTTAACCACACAGGAAAAAAAAAAGGTTTTCGAGTTTTAAAAATATTTTGTTTCCTCTGCTTTGATTACTCAAGAGCACCTGAACAGATTTTGTTAAACTCACCTTTAGGCTCAAGCAAAGCATGGAAAAGTTTCAGTCCTAGACTTTAATTCTATACTCCTGTAAGCCTTATGAATTTAACTACTAGCTAGTTATCAAAAATACAATATGTATCATAGGGGTAAGTTAAAGTCATAATAAACCTCTGTTTCTGCATAGAACTTTTTTTATGTAAGATTTTCAGAGACAGATGTGGTGTTGCCGTTACATTGTATTTTTCCTTTTTAAAACTTGCTTTTGATCCACGATAATATGTCAAGTTGTGGCACAGTGCGGCATTTTAACACCTGTGGTGCAAAGCATGAGGCTGAAGGCAGGGTATCAGTCACCTGAACAGAGGTGACATTACAGAAGCAGGCATGCACTGAAGTGTCTTGCTAAGATTACCACATAGCTATGTTCAATATTAGAGAGAAACTATGGTATATACTCGTCCATTAGCCTGTTTGTTTATAAGCCAAACCCCCCAAGATGGCAGGCAAAAATGGCAAAAACTGGCCGCAACTTCCCGTGGCTCCCATTGGCTGGGTACAGCGAACCGCAGCCACTGTGAACTGAAGGGCTCTATGCTTGAGAACGCTCCAGGTAAACAAAACAACAATGTATTAGATATTCAATTCAATAGAGCTTAACATCGTCAAATTTTGGTGTAGACCAGTTGATAAGCCGACGCCCGCTCTTCAATGCTTCACTTTTTTACCAAAAAAATTTGGCTCATGAATGAGTATATACGGGTAGTTTATACAATGTTTTTAAAATATTATTGCTCCAAGAAATTTAAACAAAATTTAAACAAAACTGAAAAGAATGGTCTTTTCTTTGTAACTTAATGTTGTTTTCAACTTTTTTTTTTTTTTAAAGTTCTCTCCACCCCACTTTTGAAGTACCCTCCTTGACACACACACTACCTCCCTTTTCCTCTATGCTCCCATTTTTGCTTCCCTGATGTCTCCCCCATATTTATATTGCAAGAACAGGCTCACAATACTCCTACCATTTAAGTGCTTCCAGGAATCACTTCAAATCACTGAAGAATCAGCTGAACAAACTCAAATGGTAATTTTCTCAAAAATCAAAATCCTCTTCTTTAAAATGCTATAGCTTAGTTGAGACCCTCCTAGCAGCCTTGTAATAGTGAGGTCAATAAGCACCATTTTGTAATTTAAGGAAAGAGCTAGCAGCCGGGAATAGGACTGGGAGTTAAAAATGAAGGAAGAAAATAGAGGTGGAGGGGCACACAAGGAGGCAGATGTGGACACAAAGCTATTTTCTACACAAAGTTGGAGAAAATATTTTAAAACATTAAAATTTTAAGAGTACATGGAACACCTGTGAATTGAATAGGCAACAGACATTAACTAGGAAGGTGCTTTCAGCTAATATGACATGACACCATTTGCTTACTGGTAGGCATCACAAGATATCAGCATAGCTATTGACCATTTAAAGGCAGAATTTTCTAATGCCATTTTATAATTTGTCCTTATTCTACGCTGTAGAATTATTAACAAAATCAAAACTGAGAAGAGGTCAATAAACATCCTCTGGAAAAAAATTCAGTTCTCCATTGGGGAACAAGTTATACTAAGAAACTAAATGCAAAGTGCCACAGCAAACAAACTCGCTTGCTGGGTAAATTTAACTTTTGGTAGGATTCCAAAGGCAGAAGTCAGCAAGCGTTGCCAATTTGGAAACAGCAAGCCATCTACACAGTTGCTTACACTGTATACCTTAACAGCACAATTTGGATAAGAGTACTAATGCCAGGTTCTTAAGCCACGGCTTAGCCTCCCAGGGAAACATTCGGTAGGTTTATACTAAGGCCAAAGTAGTGACTAATCTGCTGGCACTTTACAGCTACTGAAGTTCAATTTCAACCCTTGGATCACTTGCATTGTCACACTGCCTCAGAAAATTTGCAGAAAAACTATTCTTAGGACACTAATGCCTTCGTATTAGCTCAATTTTTTAAAAGTACTTGTTTCACATGCAGCTAAAGAGATTCCTGCAAACACTGCAAAAAAAAAAAAAGTCTTCCTTGTTCTGCTCAGAGAACAATATACTCACCCACACTGGAAGGCTTTGGGGAAAAAAAAAGAACTGTGAACCAGCCACAATACAGCCAGAATTCATTTATGTTACATTAATTAAAAATTACAGCACAAGGCCCAATTAATGAAGTAACAGCAGCTTAATTCAATCAGAACTCAACACAAATTTCAGCACTCAAGAAGAGACACGACCTAAAACCACTAACTGCTTGCAGGATATCAACTTTTAGACTAAAAGGCAGTACAACAACACAGAAGGACTTGCTGCCTGCCAGCAAAAAGTAAATAGTACTGAAGGCCTCCCCAACACACCTGAGAATTGTGAGGATATCTTCCCCAGAAAAGCCAAAATACATAAGCAGTAACAACAGGCCTCAAAAGAAATTTAAAAGTAGCTCTCTTCTCATTTAGTTTCGTGTGTTTAGCCCCTTCATGTTTTGTTGACAAAGACTGCAAGTACCACAGCAGTTGCTGGGCTTCCCATAGGACACAGAGGCCAGTGTTTTTATCTTCACACACACACTAGGAGAAAGTTCTTTCCTCTCAGCTGCAAGAAGCCAACATATTTACACACAAGGAAGGATACCTGACAATAAAGGCAGTTCCTTCCCACAAGAAGCCTGAAAGCACACAGGATAGTGTGTTCAGACCATGTAGCCTACACACATCATAACTATAAATTGTATAAAGTTCTATGCAACAAAAATATCCCAGCATCCTCTGACAAAGAAAGTTAAACAAACCTTTTTTTTTTTTTAATTAACAAAAAGAGAATCCAGTCTTCAGGGAGCATCTGTGCATATGTTTGGATCAAAAACCGAAACAAACAGGCAGAGAAGAAGCCATGCAAAAATTAGAGTATGACTGCTTTTACTTTGGAAGTTTTCCCCTTGGCTGGGAGAGATTTATTTATTCTTTGTATTAGGGTTTGAATATATTTAGTGGTCAATGGTGTTGCCCTTCTCCCAGTCAGCGATCAACATTCTATGTTGCTAGTGACAGCTCCCATTATTACTCGAAGAAGTCCAAAGTTAAAGATTTCTCTGGAGTAGGCCCTCATTATTTTATTTATTATTTGTCTTATGATAATGTCTTGGCTATGAAACCCACCCACCTCCCACTCCGGGCTTCAGAGCTTGAGCTTCACCCGAGCATCTACATCAGCGGTTTCCAAACTGTGGGTTGCAACCCCTAATGGGGTCATGCCACCAACAGATGGCGTTGTAGCAATCTCTACTTTGCGAAGGATACCATTTTGACCTGCACAGTGTGCCTTGCATGTATGGTGTGTATGAAGGACGACATTTTGCTCTACAAAATGGCATCCTCCATAAAACATGCCCTTGCACACCATACATACAAGGTCACATTGTGCAGAGGTCACCATTTTGCTCTTCAAAATGGCTTCCTCCATACAGGAAAGACTTCATTAAAATGGCATCGTGCCCGCAGAAAGTTTGGAAAATCTTAGGATTTACGTGGCTATTTTTAGCACCACAGCAAGTACTCCACAAACCCAACTCTGCAGACCCGGACTTGGACTCACTGCCATGGGATTTTATTTATTTATTTGCCACGTAGACATACTCTAAGGAATCCAATCAGGCTCCCATCATAGTAGGTATATAAACACTTGAGGAAAACACTATTTAAAGGTTTACCTGTGACGTAATGGATAAGAATCCCAATCTTGTCATAAACTCTAACTCTGTAAGCCCCCAACCTAAAGACTACTTAACTGAAGGAATTTGGGCACCCATATAAAGCTCCCTGTGCTAATGAGTAGCCTACTGAGACTAAAATAGTACACAGCAATGCTAATTCCAAGTTGCACAAGTCTAACTGAAATCAAACCAGTGCTAAAACCAGTGGATTCAAAGCATGGTATTTGCAGATCCAAATTTTGAACAGGGATTTTGATGGTTAGGGATTTCTGAAGGTGGGGAGAGAAGAGGGTGGAAAATGGGCTTAATTTTTCAGTATTAAAAATTTACATAAAATATGCAGTTTCTTTAGAATATTTAGTGTTATATAAGAGTTAATACAGCATCCAGCACAGATGACATGGTAATATGTGGCTGCACTATAGCTAGAGTGCTTTTCTTAAAACAGTCTCGTCAGCTAGCTTCGGAGTTTACAGCAGCACAACACGTTGCAATCGTATTGCTCAGAGTTTGGGTCCTCAGCTTCACAAAGCAGAGGAGGATAGGAATGTAGCACAGGCAGTGTACTCAGACCCAGGGTGGGAAATGCTGCCTCGTAACCTCCTCTGTTTGATTGAAAGGGTAGTAGCAAACTGACTACTAATGGAAATGTACTCATCTAGCCTTGACAGAGGGAATGATCCAGTGCAGGATCTGATGCGGGGATAAAAAGAGAACTGGGCAAGTGTGTCTCTGCTGAAAATATTTTTTTTCTAAACGAGAAATATTAAGCCTTAATCCTGATGCATGGGATAGAACATCTCGTGTAGCAGATATTTTTAAGCACTTTTTTTGGTGGGGAGGGAAGGGGACAGACATGAAGTGGGAGACAGGTGATCTTTGGGTTTGTTAATTTAAATGGTGAAAAAGACAGAGGTCTTTTTGGAACCCTCTGCTTCACTCTCAGTACAATTAATATGCATTCTAATGAACCCTGAGCATGTCCTTTCTCTAAGGCAAGTTCACTGAAAAATATATATCTTGCTTCTCTGTAACTGTCAAGTTGCAAAGCCAACTATAAAGACACTGCACTTGAGCCATTCTATTTGCACAAATGCTTTAGTTGCCCAAAGTCTAAGGGACACAAAACATTGATTTCTTCCTACAGTGCCTCTTGTAGCCATAAGGTAAGTTTAAATCTTCCATTGCAAAAATGGGGAGAGATTTAAATCTCATATTACTTGCTCTCAGCACTGTTTAAAAAGACCTTTATTAGGACCTGTAGGGGTAAGTTTCAAAGCAGTATGCAAATAATTTTGCCATACAGCTCCCACTAGCATCAGTCAGAGACAAATCCCGATATATCATTTTGAAATTTTACTAATGTGTCTGAGAATATTTTGCTTATTGGCTAAAGAGGGTCTCTACATTTGAAAGTTGCACCTTCACAATAAAGAGATTGCACTATGGTATTGTGTATGAGGTGAACTGAAAAATAATTTTTTTTTATTTATATGATTTTTATTACAAATATTTGCGCTGTAAAAATGATCACGTGAGCACTATACACTTCGTATTGTGTTGTAATTGAAATATATTTGAAAATGTAGAAGAACACCCAAAATATTTAATACATTTCATCTGGTATTTCTAATTGCTTAACAGTCCTATTAAAAGTGCAGTTAAACGCATTTCTTTTTTTTTCTAGTTAATCACATGAGTTAACAGCAATTAATCAACAGCCCTAGTAAAATAATAAACAGGTCCAGATGCTTGGGTTACAGTTCCTCCCAACCATAAAATGTCGAAAATCATCACCAGCTTGTCTAGTAAAGAACTGAGATGGCAGCATGAGCCAGTATGCAAGATCAGTTGGATCAATGGGAAGATTATTTCAAGATGCTCCTTGACTGTTCATCTAGTGTCCCTCTTCTGCTTGAAGTGAGACAGGAAGTCCTGATAAAGCCACTTTCTGTTAACCAAGAAGTGGTTCATACTACAGTTCCTAAATTGAAGTGAGGAAAGGCACCATGAGCTTGTAACATGACCCTTGAGTAGCTGAAAAAAGGAGAGAATGTTATTGGGTATGCACTCTTCCAGTCCATCTGGCACACTAATATCATCCCTGACGAACGGAAGAAGGGTGTTATTCTGCCTCTGTTCAAAAAGGGTGATAATAGTGTATCAACTATAGAGAAATTATGCTGTTGTCAATCACAAAACAAGTGTTTGCCACAATGCACACTGCTAATGCGAGAAATTAACATGGAAACAGAGGCCAGGATATTCATTGTGGATTTAGACCTTGTTGTGCCACTACTGACCAGATCTTTACCTTGGGACAGCTTTTTGAGAGGATGGCTGAATTGAATAAAGCATGCACTGCATTTTTGATAGATTTCCTTCAGACCTTTGAGCAAACTTGAAGGGATCTGATGAGGCATTCCTGGGAAGACAGTGTCATTCATAGAAGAGCTCTATAATGGAATGGAAATCTGTGTTTGGTCAAGAGCAAATACACAACATGGTTTCCTCCTTTCACAGGAGTTGAACAAGGCTGTGTCCTGTCACAGTTCTTCAATATCAGCACTGATGGATAAGCTTGAAGAAGATAGCTGTCAGTAACACTGGGCTGAACACCGTTTTGCTTCAAGACCTCAAAATGGGCCGATAAAATGGAGAAAATACACTCAATATTTTGATTATATCATATCCCATATATGTAGAAGTCTAGCAGTCTCAAATTGAATTTGAGTACTCAACGCATTTCCCTATAGAGAACTAACTTAAAAATTCACATTCAGCTCAAATGATAGCCTCACTGTAACTTGCTAATCGCTCTATAACTAATCTAAGTGAAGAGTGAGTCCACACTGGCACTAACAAAACTCTTAGAAAACTGATAGGGGAAAACATCCCTCTTTCTTTGATAGCCTACAAAAGTCCAACGGACCTCCCAAAGCAGTATATATTCAAGGAGGATTTAGTGTTTGACAGCAGTCTTCAATACCATCCTGCCGAAGACCACATCAAGCCTTCTGTAGTACCTAATGAAAACGTGTGAGGCGACAACTCATGATTGGATGAAGTCAAACCCTGAACTCTGAGGTTCGATCCACACACACCATTGCACCTGTTTATCATTAGTTTTAAAACAAATTTTGTGAAACTGGTGACAACTCCTGTGTGGACACTCGCAAACCAATATAAGCCAGGTTTAAATCAAATGAAGAATGTCCACCCAGGAGTTTGCACCAGTCTATTTTAAAACCAATTTTTATTAACCTAGTACAACTTTGTGTTTAGACTATTTAACCCATATATGGGAGATCACAGAATCATAGAATATCAGGGTTGGAAGGGACCTCAGGAGGTTATCTAGTCCAACCCCCTGCTCGAAGCAGGACCAATCCCCAATTTTTGCCCCAGATCCCTAAATGGCCCCCTCAAGGATTGAACTCACAACCCTAGGTTTAGCAGGCCAATGCTCAAACCACTGAGCTATCCCTCCCACCCGAGATGAGATCAAGGATTTAACTGTTTCCTTGCGGCATCTGGGAGGCACTAGAACCTCGACATTTAGACTGATATAGAAGACTGGAGAGAGAAAAAGGATAATGACAAGCAATTGTGTAAGGGTAGGTGGAAGTATTCAAGATATCTTGTAAGTTTTCATGTGAAATAAAATTGGCCCAAGCTGACTATTATACAAATGTGATTAAATACTCAACTTGCACATTTAATTCCACAGCAACATACAACTCCTTGAGCGATTCTACTCTTCCTTTAAGGAATCTACAATATTGTCTATAAGCTGAAGGAGTAGGGGGATTAGAGGGGCTGGAATTGAAACTCCTGAGTACTTTTTCACAAAGGAAACTGCCTTCTGTCCACACCACAACAAGCAGAACCTCAATGTGCTTTTGCCTGGATTGGGGTGCCATTATTCTTGTCATCCAGATGATTTCCTGGCACTTGTTCTTTGGAGAATTTTGATTAACTGTAAATCAAGCTTCTGAGTGGATTTGCTTTCTTCCCTTGGAATCTCCTCAACCAGATTAATCCAACAAGCACATGATTTTATCCCAATTACTCATCCACCCAATTCTTTCTAATCCTATTACTGCACTTTTGTTGAAGTCACCCAGCAGCACAACTATTTTCTTCATTCCAGACTGGAAAATTAGATTTCAAGTCTACTTCCTACAAAATAGGGGTTACTCGGCCCAGATTCCCATCTTTCTGTCCAGTACATAACCTCACCTCTTCCCAACTTAAAGCCCCCCCTAACTCCTAGAAAACAAAGGAAATTCCCTCCCCTACGCCATTTTCCAGGACAGACCTATTCTCTCACTGAACATTATTTGGTAGACAGGGTGGGCTCCAAAAGGTGATCCTTGTGATGATTGCTCATGATTTCTAGGAAGTACTCTGACTAAAGTAAATTATTTTCCACAAGTTTCTAAAAGGACAATTCTGTATCTTATAGCAAATTATTCAAGATGGAAGTATTTGTGGGTTTTTGTGTTTTGTTTTTTAATGAACGTAAGGAAAAACACTAACCTAGGTCTAGAATATCTGTATCCTGGCTACTGTTAACTGAATCAACCGAACTTGCAGAAAAATTTGAGACTCAACCCTGATTCTAATGACCCTCTCCATGTGAAGAGAGGGAACGTGATATTACTGTCAATTTCCTCACATTCTTTATGACACTACTGTCACATTCTTGGATGTCCAGGGGTGTTCTTTAGCACAGCTGGAGAAAAGCAACAGCATGCAAAGTTTAAATTACTGTATTTCTTACACTTAATTCCTGCTTTGCAGATAGAAACAGCAAGGGTTCAAAGGCCTTTATGGATGAAAACATTAATGCTGTAATACTATACCCTAAGCTCTAGTTAAACACGTCCTGTGACCCAGGATCTAGTATTCTGTCATTAAAAAATGAGAGACAGACAGACAGAGAGAGAACTAGAGAAACAAAATCTGAAGATGACCATCCACAGACGGTAGGCAATTTACACTTTAACTTGGGCATTTTGCTGTCAGATATAAGTGGTCTCAAAATCACTAAAAAAACCAATACAAGGATAGTTTTAGTAAGGTCTTTTGAAGACCGGTGCTTTAGAACTAGTCAAAACTTGTTTATTTTGGGCAAGTTTGTATTGGTGCCTAACAGGTCTTTTCATATTCTTTACCCATGCTGCCTGCAAAGATAAAAAGATTAAAAAAACCACCTCCACAGGGGGCATGGCTCCCAGAACTGGTGCATAGTTAACACGGGCACTTTACAGTGCTGAAACATGCTGTGCTCAGGGGGGTGTTTTTTCACATCCCTGAGTAAGAAAGTTGCAGCGCTGTAAAGTGCCAGTGTAGACAAGCCCATGCTAAGAAGAAGTCAGGTCACCATCACCTAAATTAAGAAGCTGTAGTCTAAACCAAGATTAGAAAGTGGAGTAGGGAATTTAAGTACACCTCTCTGAGCAGGAAGAGACGGCCCAAAACAGCCAATAGAAAGATGCTTCCATGTACTCAAAATAGAAAGCTAGATGTCTCTACCAGCATCAAAAAATTTAGTTATTCATGGTGATGGGAAAAGGAGCTTTCTGGGCTGGAATGGGATATTTTCTCAATTTGCATTTACCTTATGTTTATCACAATTATCCAACATCATTCTACCAACTCATCTGATTGCTACTAGTTAAGTTAGATTCTTCTATAGTTTTCCACAATTTTCCTTAATGACCCTGATTCCAATGCTGATGATTGGGACAAACCAGTATCAGCTTCTGCCTATGCTGAGTAGCCATGTTGTACAACTGTTCCTTATTTATATGGGCTGATCAATAAGAGGACTTTAAGGAATGTTCTACTCTGAAAAGTGATTAAAATAGCATTGTAGAGCCAGCACATTGCTACTAGTACTAAAGATCCTGAAAACCAAATAATGTCATCAGTAACAACTATGTAACATCTCTGATGCACTAGCTTTCTGCACATTCGTTATCCTGGGCCTAAACGAAACAGACAATCCAAAGTATGAGAGAACAGTCGCACTTGCAAGATTATTGATCTATATTAGTAACAAGAGAAGAACCCAGCTTGACTATCAGATCCCAAACTGATTTCACAAAGGAGACAGACAAGCTGTTTTACAGGGCAACCCACCCATGAAATCACTATGTCAACATGTTTCAGAGTAGCAGCCGTGTTCGTCTGTATCCGCAAAAAGAAAAGGAGTAGTTGTGGCACCTTAGAGACTAACAAGTTTATTTGAGCATAAGCTTTCGTGAGCTACAGCTCACTTCAGCTGTAGCTCACGAAAATTTATGCTCAAATAAATTTGTTAGTCTCTAAGGTGCCACAACTACTCCTTTTCTTTATGTCAACATGGAAACTCCTCAATACCATTTTTAAGTCATTTTACAAAACAGAAACTGCAGTTATTTTAATAGCTTCTTACAAATAACTTTTTCAAAAGCCTAACAATCCATTTTCCAATTATTACCTAAAGTGCATCCAACAGCTCCCCATTTTACATTAGTTCACTATTTTTCTATAAAATAATACTTCAGAGAAGTATACGCTTACTCAGAGTAGTAAAGATTTGGTTACTGTTTATCCAAGTGCTGTATTAAGCTGTCCTTAAAGTTTATATGGTACTGAGATGCGATTCACAGATCTATAGTTTCAGGGATCAGTATTTTCTTTTTGAAGATAGGAATGTTACAAATATTGCACCTTTCTTCAGGGACAGGTGCTGTTTTAGGAAATACTACCTATTTCAGCAGAAGTTCTCTTAGTGTTTTATTGCTTTATGAACTCCCAAATGAATACCATCTTGCAAATTACCATTGCACCTAAATTTCTTAAATAGCTTAACTATATCTTAGATGCTTCTGTTAACACCATACAATGATTTCCTGTATAAATCATTACATTAGCCTGACCAGCAAAGCAAAGGGGATGGAAATTTCTCTCCATCATCTTCCATACCACCACCATAGCAGAGATAAGCTGAAGTCCTATTAGTATAAAAGAACAGGGGGAGATCCTGTGTAGACACACTCTGAGGACCCCTCAGTTTTGGAATCCAGTTTGGTTGTAATGGCCGAAATCTGGAGACCATCAGGACACACTGCAAAGCTCATCTTTTTTCTGGGGAATATATAAAAAGGGGTACGGTGGTGAAAGGGGGGAATTTTGAAGGTGGAGAACTATTGGAAGAGGAGGGTGATTTAAGTTTTGGAGTTCCTGGCTCATTGCTGGTGGTTTATACTGCATTGTGCTGCTGTACTTTATGTTTTGTTGTATCTTAAAATAGTAATTTTAAGGTCTCCTAGAGAATATGGCTATGCACTCTTTTTACTGACATGTAAATCCAAACATCCAACCACAGTAAAATTACAAAGTTTACCCGTAACTTCTCCACAAATACAGTATTCACTTTAATTACCCCCTTGGCCATAAGCTAGATGGGTCCAAAACTCTCTAACGAATCTTTAAATATTCTAGGTGAAAATCATCTTAATATACTTGGCTATTTGTTCTCCGTACTTTCTTTGCCCTTTTTGCTTATATACCTTCTGTAAGATTTTCTTTGACCAAAGGCTTCTTCAGCTCTAATACTATCCAAAGTGCAATACTACCCCTCTGAATATCAAGTAATACCTGCCTAACCTTAATGATAGGGACACCTGCTTTTGGAATTTTTTTTTAAAAAAAGTGATTTTGTGATACATTACTTGTTGGATCATATTAAAGAAGTTCTGTATTAAAATCACAAATGAGTTTGATTCCCCTTAGTTTAAATTCCAGGGTATTACTAATTAAGAGGTCTCTTGGTTTTTGGTACTGTTTCTCTCCCTCTGTATGTGAAACTTGCAAGCTGCTAATTGCGTTAGTACATTCTAAGACAGAGTCTGTTCTCAAAGCAATTCACAGAGAGAGACTCAAAGCAATACTCTAACAACAGTCACAGCACCCAGAGACTCCCCGCCCTTTTGTTGTATTAACAACTGTGATTAAAATAGAGATAGAGGATGTATGTGGATGGATGCTTGGTGTGGATAATAACTGAATGATCACGGAGGTGCCAGCCTAAGAATCCAGTGTCCATCGGCTGAAGAAGGCGTCAAGTGGAAATAACCAGAGGACCCCCGGAGGGCAGACTGGAATCCACCCAACAGCCTCAAGAATGGGAGAACCAAAGAACAAGATAACATCTAGCAGCACGGAGCCGTCAGGAATGTGCCATCTGCTGATTGATTCAGCAACAGCATGATGAAGCAATTCCCACAGACTGGCCTAGGAAGAAATTCCTATAAAAAGAGACTCTAAAAAGTGAGAACTTTGGGGTCTGATTCTGCAAACCAACTTCCAGGAGCATCAGATGAGCATCTGACAAGGCCCTGCTCCCTCCTCATGTCCAGGCCACCTGGCCAGTGGCTTGGCATGAGCAACTCTAAGGCTGGTAACTATGATAACAACCTTGCAGAACCTGTGTGTGTGTGTGTGTGTGTGTGTGTGTATGAATGAATGTGTGAAGAAATATGAGATTGAATGGAATGTTATAGCTATAACTAACTGCTTACTATGATTCTTTCTGTATTCACAATAAATGTGGTATTTTGCCTTTTTCCCTTTAATAAGATCCTGCTGGTTTTTAATTTATTGGTACAACATTTTGGTGGAGAATTGCGAAAGGGGGAATATTGGTAAAAAACCTCAGTTATTGTAAATATTGGTGTGCACACCGCCAGCTCTAGTGAGCTAGGCATTTCTATTAGGTTAACCAGACCTGCTGGCCTCCGAGAAGGTAGCAGGGGACCTGCTGGCCTCCGAGAAGGTAGCAGGAAAAACAGATTAAACCAGACCTGCTGGCCTCCGAGAAGGTAGCAGGGGACCTGCTGGCCTCCGAGAAGGTAGCAGGGAAGAACAGATTAAACTAGACCTGCTGGCCTCCGAGAAGGTAGCAGGGGACCTGCTGGCCTCCGAGAAGGTAGCAGGGAAGAACAGATTAAACTAGACCTGCTGGCCTCCGAGAAGGTAGCAGGGAAAACAGATTA
The DNA here is from genome assembly GCF_965152275.1 of Natator depressus. Classification (NCBI taxonomy): domain Eukaryota; kingdom Metazoa; phylum Chordata; order Testudines; family Cheloniidae; genus Natator; species Natator depressus. The sequence continues at coordinate 11,165,841 of NC_134248.1, forward strand.
AACCAGACCTGCTGGCCTCCGAGAAGGTAGCAGGGGACCTGCTGGCCTCCGAGAAGGTAGCAGGGAGAAATAGGTTAACCGGACCGGCTGGCCTCCGAGAAGGTAGCAGGGAGAAATAGGTTAACCAGACCGGCTGGCCTCCGGGAAGGTAGCAGGGGACCTGCTGGCCTCCGGGAAGGTAGCAGGGGACCTGCTGGCCTCCGGGAAGGTAGCAGGGGACCTGCTGGCCTCCGGGAAGGTAGCAGGGGAAAAACGCATAGATTAAGCTATGATTTCAGAATCTAGGCTGTGTCACTTGCTAAGTAATACCAGCAGTGACAAAGAGATTGAAATATCCATGTTAAGATGTTTAAAAGAAAACAGGGTAAGCCAGTACCAGAGGGAGGAATGGAGTCAGAAGGAACTCCAACCTCACCTTTTGTTAAAGAAATTACAGCTTTTAAACAAAACCTTCAAAAATTTGGGCACAGTCCTTGGACTAAACAAGCCCTAGCTGATCTCTGCACTATTTCGGACCTAGAGGATAGATTGGCTCAGTATATCCTCATATACAAACCTTCTAGTGCTGCCAAAAGAGATGCAGCAGCAATTTGGTTGTTGTGGGAGGCATGTAAGGATTCTTCCCTCCGCTTGTCTTCATGTAAAGAGGAAAAGGCACAAACGGAAAAGGGAGCAGACAATTGGAAGGTGCTGGCTACAAATACCCAAAGCCAGCTGAAAATAGTGAAAGAGGCACTCCAGGAATACAAAAAGAGTGAAAAAGTTAACTCTGCAGAGGCTGGAGGGAGGCAGGTAAAGGGGGAGAAGGTCCTATGTATGGCACCCCCAGGCATAATTACAAAGAGAAAGAGTAAAAAAAAAAGTTAACTCTGCAGAGGCTGGAGGGAATTAAGCAGCTAAACTTTGTGAAAATGTTAAAAAGGAAAAAAAAAATGTTAGAGAAAGAGCATTCTTGGTTTCTTTGCAGCCATTCTGAGGGAAAAATGGGCCCTTTTCCAAAGGAATGTCTGTAAATTAGCCAGGCAAAAGAAACTGATTAAAATCATTTGACTGGACAATTTAGTCAAATTTGCTAAAAGAACATAAGGGGGTTCTATTGGAACTTAACTGCCTCAAATGTATAAAGGGAATGTAAGATGTAAAAAAACAGAGCAACGTGAAAGGGATGTTAAAGAAAAGAAAATGTGTATGTATCTATCTGTGTGTGTGTAAATATGTAAAGTTCTAAGGACCAGTTGGTTTTGTTTTTGTTTTAAATAATGCCACTAAAAATCCATTTGACTCTTTAATTCAAAGTTGCAAAACTGACAGACCTTTTTGCTAGACACAGGTAATTAGTGCTGTTTGGCTTTGGGATTTGGCATTTAACCCTTAAAAGGTAACTCAATGCTTTACAAAATTTAAAATGTTTTTAAGTTGTGGCTGCAGCAGGGCAGTCAAAATCTGGAGAATAGAAAAAAAATTGGATTATTTTTGTTTGGTTGGTTGGTTTTTGTTTGTTTGTTTGATTTTGTAACAAAATAGCAGATGAGAGCTGTAGTAAAAAAAAAATAAATAAATACGAAATTTAAAAAAGACAGTGGCCCTCTGAAGCAACAGCAGGGGTGAGGTGCACAAAACAAAAAGAAGCAATGTTAGAAACACTGAGTCTTAAAATGGCTCTGAGTAATCAGACTGTCACTTTGATAAAGGTACATGAAAACTCTGTAAGCAAAAAAAAAGAAATAGTTACACCTTATGTAAAAATTGATATGGATAATGTTATAGAAGTTAAACTATGGAAGGAATGTGCATTTGCCCCAGAACATGCGCAGGGTATATTGTAGAAGGGGCAAAAGAAATGCAAACGTACCATGCTACTTAATTAAAATGCTATTAGGGCTCCAAAGGGAGCCACAATAGGTTGGGTTTTCTTTTTCAGATTGCTGTGTGTTTTGGAAGCAGAAGTTAAAAGTAATCAAAACTCTGGTGAAAGTTGATTGTGTCCCTTTTAAGATAGAGTCTCTGAGCTGCTGATGGCTTTAAATCCAAAAGCAGGAAGTGTCTGTGAAAATGCAAATTACCTAAATGATAAAGGAAGGAAAGAACTAGCAGCACAAAGGAGCTGCAGATAAAGGACACACCTGGTCAGCAAACAAATTGTCTAAATAAAAGACATGGGATAACAAGATAATTTTAATAAATTTAATGATAATAAGTATCCCTGTAACAACATATAGTGTGTATGATTTTTGGAAAAACCCTTTAAGGTCGTATGGTAATGATGCTTCTCAGTTATTACCTGTAAATAAAACTTGAAGCTTAACACAGCAGGAAAAACATTATAAACTTGGTCTTCTGTATAAGAAGGAAAACTCAGGGATTTAATGACTAAACAGTGGGATAATTTCCCCATAACCCTTAAAAGATAAAAGCCATTGAAACCTGGCCTGCCTATAGAACAAAAACAGGAAAATACGGGGGCAATTCCTCTGTTTTGCCTGCAATCAGCAAGGGTATTTGTAAAAGAAATATTTTAAGCAATAATCTGCCACCCCAAAAAGGGGTAGAAACATGTTCTTTTTGTCTTTCAGAAAATCAGGAAAAGCTGATGCCAGCTGAAAAGCAACCCAATACCATGAATCTACTGTCACAATAGAAATTGTGTTTTGTGTTCTATGTTTTGTCTTGTTGCTAGCACTGTTGTGTGTTTAAAAAAAAAAAAAAATACTAAAGACCTGCAGGTACTTAAAAATAAATTAAGCTCTCTGACCCAGCTACAGGACAGCCTGACACAAAAACAAGTACATGCCAATGTAGACTTGGTCCAAATTGGTCTGGGTAACCTAAAAGCCCGATGGAATCTTTGGCAATGGCTTAATACTACCACATGGCTTATGCATAAGAAAAAAAAATATTAGAAATAGGAAACCACACAGCCATAGCTATGGGATGCACTGAAATGCAGATACTTGCACTAGCTACTTTGGAACACGAAATGTTCTGGGTCATATTGGGAAATATTAAGGGTTTGATGCATTTGTTAAAACAAAGAAAGAGATCATTGTTTGACACTTATCAATATGAATGGATGCAATATGTTTCCAGTATTGTAAAACCAGACTTGTTAATGGGAGAAATTGTTGTCAAAATTGCACACCAACAGTCCCTGGAGGCAAAGGTATTGAAGGTTAGCCCACTCCCCATATTACACGTGGGATCCTTCTGGCTACCCTGGACCTCGAGCCAGTGGGCTGGGGAGGGAGGGAAGCTATTGGACACTAGAGGTTGTACCGAATGGACTCCTCAAAAGTGGGTGTGCCTCACCTTGCCTGTTGCCCCAGAACCTTGTAGTAAAGATACATCACTAGGATCATGTATGTGGCATGAATTGGAATCACAAACTCAAATTGCCTCACAGTACCTTCTCTTGAATTGGCTACATAGAAAGTGACACTGACGATTATAAATCTTAGTGTCAAAAGGGGGATTATGTTGGATCATATTAAAGAAGTTCTGTATTAAAATCACAAATGAGTTTGATTCCCCATAGTTTAAATTCCAGGGTATTACTAATTAAGAGGTCTCTTGGTTTTTGGTACTGTTTCTCTCCCTCTGTATGTGAAACTTGCAAGCTGCTAATTGCGTTAGTACATTCTAAGACAGAGTCTGTTCTCAAAGCAATTCACAGAGAGAGACTCAAAGCAATACTCTAACAACAGACACAGCACCCAGAGACTCCCCGCCCTTTTGTTGTATTAACAACTGTGATTAAAATAGAGATAGAGGATGTATGTGGATGGATGCTTGGTGTGGATAATAACTGAATGATCACGGAGGTGCCAGCCTAAGAATCCAGTGTCCATCGGCTGAAGAAGGCGTCAAGTGGAAATAACCAGAGGACCCCCGGAGGGCAGACTGGAATCCACCCAACAGCCTCAAGAATGGGAGAACCAAAGAACAAGATAACATCTAGCAGCACGGAGCCGTCAGGAATGTGCCATCTGCTGATTGATTCAGCAACAGCATGATGAAGCAATTCCCACAGACTGGCCTAGGAAGAAATTCCTATAAAAAGAGACTCTAAAAAGTGAGAACTTTGGGGTCTGATTCTGCAAACCAACTTCCAGGAGCATCAGATGAGCATCTGACAAGGCCCTGCTCCCTCCTCATGTCCAGGCCACCTGGCCAGTGGCTTGGCATGAGCAACTCTAAGGCTGGTAACTATGATAACAACCTTGCAGAACCTGTGTGTGTGTGTGTGTGTGTGTATATGAATGAATGTGTGAAGAAATATGAGATTGAATGGAATGTTATAGCTATAACTAACTGCTTACTATGATTCTTTCTGTATTCACAATAAATGTGGTATTTTGCCTTTTTCCCTTTAATAAGATCCTGCTGGTTTTTAATTTATTGGTATAACATACTCACTGTAACAACGAGGAGTCCGGTGGCACCTTGAAGACTGGCAGATTTATTTGGGCATAAGCTTTCGTGGGTAAAAAAAACCATTTCTTCAGATGCATGGAGTGAAAATTACAGATGTAGGTATAAATATACTGACACATGAAGAGAAGGGAGTTGCTCGCTGTGTATTTCTGGCTGTTTACCATAGACGTATTAGAAACAAGAAGTTCTGTACTATTGTTTTCCCAAGCTTTCTAAATAAAGCAAACACGTTTTTCATAATTTTTAAGATGTCAGGGGTGCAACTAACTAGAAATTACATATTTTGTTCATCTGGTACACCTTGTCTCTTTGCCATATTCAAAGCAGTCAAACATTTCATACTTGATGCAATACATTCTGTATTCCCTTCCTCCCTGAACTGCCACAGTTCAACTGGTTTCTCTAAACTAAACTGGAGGTCCCTAACACAATGGATAGTTACTTTCACAACTTTCCTGCTATGCAAGGGTCAATTAACTTAATTTTTAAAGACACAAATATATTTTACAGGTTTTGGTTACATCAACTATCAATTCCATGATGTAGAAAACAGTGACAAGCAGTTATACAGTCCTCTGTGACTTTGCTATATCGACTATGTATCAAAAATACCTTATTTAATCCTTTTGTAGCCTCCAAGATAATTTCAAATGGATGGGGAAAAATGTGTCTCTGGCCAATTTAATCCATATATAGTGTAAAATGCTACTATAGTATACTTGATTTGCCTTCACATAGTTGATGCTACTGTGGTATACTTGAACCTTGATTTGCCTTCACATAGTTATACTTCAGAAACTGATCTTCCAAATACACCAGGTCCTTCCATTTTCTTCCTCTCCTTTATAGCCTTCTCAGAACCAAAAGTAAAAGTTTCAAGTCCATTTACAACAAGTATCAGTCTGAGAAAGATAGAAACACACACACATACTAAATAAAGTCAGACCGTTAACTTCTAAGTATTAGTCAGTTCTTTGTTGTGTCTTCGAGAACAGGTCTAGCTCTAAGTGACATGTGTGTCTTCCCCCTCCTAATAAGCAGGCACTGATATGATTAACATGCTGAATGCAGATGCTCTTCATGATGAAGTTTACATCTGAAATATAAATAGAAGCTTTAGAAATCAGTCTTACCTGAAGCTTCCATAGACTATAAGGAGAATGGAAATCAGGAACGTAGACACTTGGCTGGAATCCACAAGGGAATATGCCCTAGAATGGGGGAGAGAAAGGCACAATGTGTCACCACAGAGCATCACTTTTGGGTGTCATTTGATAACTTTGTCTTATATTAACAAAACAAATAGGGCACTGAATGACAAGTCAGCAAGGCAGCTATTCCTAGAATGCCAATGCCAAATAAGAAAACACTTAAAAAGCTGACTAATTAGCCTATAATATTCAATGACAGACTCACAAATTATTTGCAGCATTCAAACAGTGATCAAATATAATTTGTGGCAACTTGTGCCAAGCTCACCACACGGGAGCTTCTGCCGAAGCATGTGGGAGGAGGAAGATGCTTTACCTTTATCTAATGAAACCATGCCTATAAGATGCAGCCTTCTCAAATATTACTTAGTTATAGGACTTAACTGGTAACGCAAAAGGTAGAATGGTGATCAAGCATTATTTCAGAGAAAAGAGGCTGCAGCATGCATTTAACTATATCCAATAATTGCATCCACATTATACCTTACATGCAAGATGGAAATATTTTGATATACGACTTCTGATGGAGATTTTGGTAAGGACCAAGTCTTAAACCCACTAATGCCAGTTTACTTGCATAGATTTCCTCAGAAATCAAACTTCAGAATACATATGTGCATGGCTTCCTACATGTGTGTTTATAATACAGAACTGAGATTCCTTGTGTCCCTAATGCCTAAGCTATCTAATTTTTGGTTCCCTACCCCAAGAGGCTGAATTGTACTGTCTAGCTTATATTGCAAACTTTGGGGTAGGGATAGTGTCTTTGCCAAATTTATAAAGCAGCCATCTAACAGAATTAAATATGTACATACCATCGCTTGACAAATTTCAAGTTTTTGTATATTTATCTATTTATGCAAGAATTTCTATTAGACGTCTAGCATTCACATTTTCAGGGTATGAGGGACACCAAAATGCCTCTAAAGTTAAAACCTGACATGGAACACTTAGCTATCACTGGGGTTGCTTCAGTTTCACTCTGCTGGAGAAATTCTGTAAGTACAGGCAATATAAGTTTTTATGCCACTCGCATTACTATAATATTCAGGTGCCTTACACAATGATCCTTCCCCCTGTAAGATTATACCAAAAGGGAATGTCTAGGACATGGGGGGTGTATGTCATAAGATTCCTAAAACCTGTACAAAAATTTAGAACTGAGTATTTCAGAGGTCTGACAGCTAAGAAATTGCTAATAAGCTATTGTAAACAAAAGGGAATGGTTGGAAGATGCCTAGCTAACTCCGGCTCTGACAAGCATTTAGGTATGTTTACTCATTTTTCTTCTACAATAAATGAATGGTGTATCATTGGAAATAGTCAATTTATGCATATCTCCTCCACCTGAACTACATGGTACAACATATCAACTCTAATATTTTAACATGACACTGTTTTATCACCCTTGCAAACTCAGATAACTGGCTGGTGTAAGTGTAAGCAATTCTATTCAACTTTCCCTGTTACAAGATTCACTATTAAATCATAACCCAACAGAGATTACTATAACCTAGACTACCAGCTACTTTGTACTTCAATACACAGGTACCATCAAGAGCTTCAGCAACTTCACCATACTGAACTATATAAATTAAATATACTAGAGTAAAGTATATAGTATTAAATATACTAGTATAAAGGCATCAGAGGATAACAAGAAGTGAGAATGGGAATGTATCCATTTCTTAAATTGGTTTATTCCCAGATCACTAGATTGAAGGTGAGCAACAGCAAAAGGACAAAAAGTACCCTTTCACTTCTTTATAAAGAACATAGAATGCCTGGGGTTTTTTGTTCTCTACTTCGCATGCTCAGTCACGCCGTCTTTTTTAATTTATTTATTTTAAATACACAGAGGATAGCCAAAACCTAGCATTTCCTGGTTTTCCTTGAAGATACCCGTGACTAAAAGGTAGCCTTAAATAGAACACACACTCAGCAAGGTATTTAATACATTAAGTTACAAGACAAGGCTCTACTCGTCATCATTCCTTCCCTCCTGCACACAAGGTTCTCCACTCTCTGATGTGCTATATGATAGATATGACAAGCTGTACAACAGCATATCACTACAATTATCCAGCATTTCTGCTTGTTCACAGAACACGATTTGACATGTTTAAAAATGTACAAAGTGGGTGATTTTTTATTTTATGGGGCTCAATGATTTGTCTCATCCATAATACACTCAGATTTGAATCAAGTACGGTTTTTAAATTATGTTTATTTCACTACACTGAAGTGAAAAACAATTCTATATGAATACTGGAATCACCCTTACATAAGCCTATCAAAGCATTGCAGTGGAGATTAGCACAGTGACCTGTTGATTCTAGGCGGTAAGCAGTAACCATGAAGGTGTTTCCATCCTGCATACAGCAGTGTTGCAGGTACAGCATCATTATGTATTCAAATCAGACAGTGGAGTGTTCCCAGCTTCTCTGCATAAGGATCTTTTTAGCAAGGTGTTCCAAAAATAACTCAGACTCAGTACCATATTGCCAGTACAATCCACGACCACAGGAGCTCTCAGCAGGGGAACCCCAAACAGGTCCAAGGGAGTCTCAAACATCCTTCCTTTCTTTATCACTCGATGGGAAGGAGTTCAAAAGCTTTTTTTTCTGTTACATGAAGTCACGATATGAAAAACGCCAAGAACTACGCTACAGGATTCAAACAAGGAACTCTCTATGGCTACGCTACAGATGCTATTACAGCTGTAGTGCCACACTATAGATACCCACTACAGTGACACATGGGGTTTTTCTGTCACTGTAGTTAATCCAACCCTCAAAGGTGGTAGCTAGGTCAACGGATGACTTTCTTCCATTGACCTAACGGTGTCAACACCAGGGCTTAGGTCCGTAATTGCATCTCTGAAGGGTGTGAATTTTTCACACCTCATAGCCACCTAGCTAAGTCAACCTAAATTAAGTGTAGACCAGGCCTAAGTCTGGTGAGAAGTTCCCCACCATATTACAGTCCACAAGTTTACTACTATGACACTTCAAGGGCTAAATAAAGTCTGATTCCATTAGAATTTCCCTTCTTCATATAGCCTGGAGACATGGAATGTTAAAGAGTATTGTTCAAGCCTGTGTATACAAATGCTTCCTGAAACCTGACATCTTAAATGTCGGTCAGTTCGCTAATGAATTAAAACCCCTTGACCCCTAGACACTAGTTTTTAATCACTTAATCTAGACCCAAAATAAGGATCTGCAATACGTGGGGAAATTACACTGCGAGTCATTTTATAATCTACATAGCTTTTTGGACACCATTCAAAATTTCAGAAATCTGCAAACCCATTTATATTTGGAACAGACATCTAAATGAGAGTCTAATTTACCCAATCCAGGAGACAGGTTACTATGCATCCATATGTAAACGTTAACCAGATCACAACTGGAGCCGTATCACTGGAGTGCCAAAGTTGTGTTAAACATTTCTTTTCAAAAAAGGATGCAACCAGGAAAAGTAACAGGAAGTTTCAGAGAAATTGTCAATTTTATGCATTGAAGTTCATCCCAGAGTTTTGTCTACCAGGAATGTCAGTCACATTAACTAAATGATTAGCAGTCAGAACAGTAGTGGAGGATTATACATGCAAAAAACATGGTCTCAAAACAGAAGCTATCCCTTGTCTTAAAATATCCACTGAAAAAGCACTTTGTAGTACTTGTTACAATGCTGACCAGAATGGAAAGACTAGCTCCTTCCTGGTTCCTGCTCTCATTCAGAAAACTAGCTGCTGAACAAAGCTAGGTAACTGGCTGCTGACTTCTGAAGGTTCCGGTTTAGTACTGTAGTTCATTATTCAGCTGTACACCAAATGAAAAGCATTGCCCCAGCCCATTTGCAATGCCAGACTTATGAGCAAAGAACACTGCTCAGAAAAGCACCACAAGCTTTCCGGTGAGGTTCAATGCTTAATAAGATTCTTTTGCTACCTTAGCTGCAATTAAACATACATTCTGGAAGGTGGGTTTTAAAGGATACTTAACCAGGCTAGCAGGGGCCCTGAAAATAAACTCAAGCTCACTGATTTTGCCAGGAAATATAATGGATAAAGCATTTCAAAAGCTGATGTTATTAGGTCATTACCAAACCCACAATTAAATTTGATACTCCTCTCCCGTCTGCAGACAAAAAACCATCCAAAAGTTCTCTCTAGGACTGAAGACCATATTCTGAACTTCCAGTTTTGCAGGGCCATTGCTGATTTTAATAACTGGCCTGCCATCAGACATCTCTATTCTAGCTGCCTTAAGGACAAGTGCTTACAACACAGAGCCTGCTAAAGGCATGCCAAGACAGACAGAGCAAGCACTGTTCTACAACATTGTGTGTCAGCCTTCTAGCTATACAATGAGAGCATTCTTGTCTACACAACAATCCAAGCAGCCAGCTCTTTAGCCTGGCACAGATAGCTCCATAGACATTTACCTACAGAACAATTCCAGGAATACCAAGCTATTCAGCCACACAACCACTTCCACACTCCTCAAACACTAAGTGTGGAAAGCATGTACTATGATACAAGCTACAGCAGGCAGTCCAAGCAATTCTTTCCCCCATTCTGAACCAATGTGAATAACCTCTATATCCCCAGTAGTACATACACACATACACATTGTGCTCTGCTAGATAATGTTGACCAGCTAGTAAAGCGTTACAACAGCAAACCTAATGTAGTTAGACTGCAGGTATCATTTACAAGCTCTTTTCCTCCCACTCAGCAGTCCAGGGTCCAAAACATTTTGGACTTTTCCTTTTTTTCCTTCTTCCTCTGTGGTAATGTATCTTCATTCATTTGGCTTCCCCTAACCAGACTACTTGGGAGCTTCCAACAAAGTCTTCCTTCAACACTGTCATTCCTACTCCTTCTATCAACATGTACAATTTCTTTAATTCCTCAGACTACCCACTTGTATGCTACTTTCTAAGGCCTTGTCTACACTATAAAGTCGACAAAAACAGTGGATGCAGACACATTGCGATGCAACTTTCAGAGACAAAAATGCACTGTTTTGATGACAAAATAAAACCACCCTGATATGAGAGAGAGAGAAGGCTTTTTGTGCAAAATGTTCGTCGACAAAGTGCCAGTGTAGACACCATGCTTGATTTTATTGCTTTAATTGGCCTCCAGGTGGTGTCCCACAATGTCCATCCTGACCGCTCTGGTCAGCCGTTTGAACTCCAACACCCTGCAGCCAGGTAAACAACCATCCACCCCTCCCCTTTGGAAGCCCTGGGAATTTTTGAAATTCCATTTCTTGTTTGCTTGGTGTGGAGAGGTCTCATCCCATCTTCCCAGGCGACCATGGCAGGTTATCGCAGCAAATGCTCTCCTGCTTGGACCACTACAGAGCTGCTGCAGCTGCTCAGTATATGGGGAGAGGAGGCTGTGCAGTCCCAGCTGGGCTTGAGCCGTAAAAATGTTGATACCTACGGGTAGCTTTCTCAAGGCTTGTGCGAAAGGGCCTATGATTGGGACATGCTGCAGTGTAGAGCGAAGATAAAGGAGCTGAGGCAGGCCTACCATAAGGCGAGGGAGGCAAGCCAGCGCTCCGGTGCTGCACATAAGACCTGTTGGTTCTATAAGGAGCTGGACGCTATCCTAGGTGGCAACCCCACTTCCATCACCAACAGCCCCCGGGGATACTTTGACGGGCCTGGAGGCGGTGGAAAGAGCACCTATCCCAGAGGACAAAGTCACTGATGAAGAGATGGAGATAGATAACGATGTGGAGCTCCTGGCGGGGTCGCCCAGTAGGGTGGACAGGCAGCCAGGAACTGTTTTGGAGGTGTCTAGCCAGTCTCAGCAGTTGCTCTCCAGTGAGCAAGAAGCAGGAGAGTAGACGCCTGGTAAGTGGCTGTGGTTTGTGTCGTGTGGAGATGGGTTCGGGGTATAGACATATACAAGGCTGGTTCTATCTCTATAAGCTGGACATTTTCCTGTGTAGCTAATCAGTACAGTGGAACAGGGTGTTGATGCACGCCGAGATCTCACAGGAATTCTCCAGAGAGATCTCTAGGAAAGTTTCCTAGAGGTACTCTGTAATCCTCTGCCGAAGGTTCCTTGGCTGAGCAGCTTTGTTCTTTCCCCCACTGGAAACTTTCCTGTGACATTTGGCAATCACTTGTGCAGGGATCAAAGCAGTACACAGGCGAGCAGCATAGGGACCAGAACGGAAGCCACAAGCGTTTAGTAGATGTGCCCTTGCTTCCTGGCTTACCCTCAGCAGTGAGATATCTGCTACAATGACCCGTACCTGTGTAAAAGTGTGGAAGAATTTTAGAATTTTTTTCCATAGTTGGCTGCACCGCAACCCTTGCAGAGTGCTCTTTTCCCCATGTAGAGCGCCCCCCAGCCAACACTCACCGTGCTTTGGGTGTTCACAGAGATATGTGCTTGCCAAGGGTCAGTTAGAAAGTGAGTGTTATAGTACAAAAGGTGTGTTTTACTGAAATGTTTCAACGCTGTGCATGAACTTAATCATGCTTCTGTGCATTGTTCCTTCTGCTTCAGCAGATGTGGCCTTCAGGAACACCCCACACACACCAGCCAACCGTCGGCGCCAGATAAGAAAGAGTCCAAGTCGGAAAAAAGACAACGTGTTCCTGGAGGTACTGCACTTCCTCAATGCAGGAAAAAAAAGGGAACACGAAGAGCGGAGGGAAGCCAAAAGCCAGGTCCCCGCCCTCCCCTGCAGCACATTCAGAACTCTTTTCTATCTCCCCCCCACACACACACCTGGCCAAAAAAAAAAACCCATGCCACCTGCACAGTCCTTTCCCCTTTCCAGGACTTCTCCGTTTCCCCCTCACTCCACCCCCTTGGACAACCTTCAAAATGATAGCAATAAAAGCAAAGTTTTTGAATGGTAACTCATCTTTATTTGTTTCCTACAAATTGAGATAGCAGGCACTCCAATACATACACAGGCAATTTCATCACTTGCTTAATGGAATGTAAGGCCTCAAATGTCACCATTGCTTTCTAGGAAAACTACATGTAATATAACATTGCAGCGCCAATCACAGAGATACACATTACTGGTTCTCATTTTCAAAGTGTTGCCTCAAAGCCTTCCTGATTCGAATTGCCCCCCCCGAACCCCTCCAATAGCCCTGGTATCTGGCCGCTCAAAATCAGCAGCCAAGCAGCCTGCCTCAGCTCTCCACCCCAAGCAAATCTTTCACTCTTAGCTTCACAAAGAGTATGCAATGTACAACATGCAGCTATGACCATGGGAATATTATCCTTATTGAGTTCTAACCTACCATAAAGGCATCACCAGTGTACTGTTCATTGGCCAAAGGCACATTCCACTGTCATCTGGCGCCTATTCAGCCTGTTGCTGAACAGCTCCTGACTGCTGTCCAGGTTTCCTGTGTAAGGTTTCATGAGCCATCGTTGTAAGGGGTACGCCAAGTCTCCCAGGATCGCTATGGGCATTTCAACAACATCCCCCACTGTAATCTTCTGGTCTGGAAAGAAAGTCCCCGCTTGTAATTTTCTATATAGGCCTGTGTTACTGCTGATGCGTGCTCATGCATCTTCCTGAACCACTCCACATTCATGTCAGTGAAACACCCACGGTGATCCACAAGCACCTGCAACACCATGGATAAATACCCCTTCCTATTGATGCACTCCGTTGCAAGATGGTCTGGTGCCAAAATTGGAATGTGTGCGCCATCTATAGCCCCTCCACAGTTAGGGAAACCTATTTCTGCAAAGCCGTCCGTTATTTCATGCACATTTCCCAGAGTCACGGTCCTTTGTAGCAGGATGTAATTAACGCAGCCCCAACAGTCAACTTCCCAACTCTAAATTGATTCATGACCGACCAGTAGCACTCTGGAGTTGCCAGCTTCCACACAGCAATTGTCACACACGTCTCTACCGATAAGGATACCAGAATGAGAGCTGCCCTGTGCTGCAGTGCTGGGGAGAGCTCCACACACAGTTCCAGGAAGGTGGCTTTCCGCATCCAAAAGTTCTGTAGCCACTGCTCGTCATCCCACACCTGCATGATGATACAATCCCACCATTCAGTGCTTGTTTCCCAAGCCCAAAAGCTACAGTCCACCCTCTGAAGCTATTCTGTGAATGCCAAAAGCAGTCTAAAGTTGCTCATAGCATGTCAGGCAACTGAGAGTCTTCTTCAGTTAGGAATGCCACGATTAACTGCACTGCCATTCGTCATGTCTTCATGACAGTTATCAGAGCACAGGAGAGCAGTCTGGGATCCATCCCTTCTCACAAAGATGCCAGGGTGCACAGCAAACAAGGGCCATTGGAAAATGCTGCGAAAGAAAGCCAGAAGACCCTGAAATGCTGCGACAGAAAGCAACACATCATTAGATATTGAGCTTGGTCCCAAGATGCGCCACGATCTGCTCCACCTTCCCACAAGACCTAGTGACAGAAGGTGTTGAGCTGGACTGTGGGATAGGTACCCACAGTGCACTGCTCACACTGTTGATGTTAGTGCCCCAAATGTGGACACACACTGCTGGCAGAGGGAGCGAGTGTGAACATGCAATACCAATTTTTATTATAGTGCTTTTTAAGTGTTGACATAACTTTTGTTGACAAAACTCTGTAGTACAGACAAGTCCTAATTTCCCTCCTGAGGTTCATCCTCCATTGCGACAGCCGTAAGGACATATCCCTTTATACTTTTCCCAACCTTATATCTTTGATTCCTACATTGCAGCCACTCGATCCAGCTAATGATTTTAAAAGGAATTCCATAAAATCTTGTCAACACTGCTTCCAGACTGACTGGAAAAGTCACTTAGGAAGTGCCTTGCGTTGTCTTTCCTTTCAATTCGCCATCTGTGTTGAGTGCTGTGGCTCTGCAGCACACTCAATCCACAATGGACCAAAGAACAAGACACCAGGACCATGAATCAAATCTAGATTTCTTGAACAACAGCACAGAGCACTAGCTACTAAGCAGCCTCTATATCTCAGAGATTAGGATGGTGTAACTAAATCCAATGAAAAACCTCAACCCAAAAAGCAATGACACCAGCAGTAAATGCCACTGCTCTGGTCTTACACCTCCATGGACACACAGGATTTTGAGAGAAAGAGAAAGAAATGAATGCATATTGAATGGAAATGCCTTTATACATGAACTGCCCTCACACAGGGCCCCTTATACCCAGCAACAGAAAGGTTTGGCCACATCCCCTTTATGTAGTTCTCCCCTTTCGTGCATTTATAGTATGCGTAACTGAATACAATCAATAGGGCAGCAATGGAAAGAAAATGACCATCTTAAATAGGATCCTTTCAGAAGCAGAGGCCAGCTGCAGTTCACCAAAACATACGTAAAGACAGAAATTGGTACAGTAATTTATTTTAATAGACATTTCTATTTCACTCACCACAGTATTTGAGCACCTTTAAGATGAAGGAGGGAAAAAAAAAATCAAACAATTGTTAAAATATAAAGCAGACATAACAGTTAGGCTAGCCTATGTTCATTAAAATGAAATACACAGGCCATTCATTTTGTTTAGAGGAATAGTTACACAAGTTTTAGACTTGTGTTAAAGCCTACATCTATATCAACTTCTGACAGTGCAATGTTTAGTTTCCTATAAGGTTTCCATTGCTTTTCCTTGAGTCTCACTCACTGGATTGGCTTAAAAAACATCAGCCTTCTATATAGCACATATACATGGCTCAGCATAAGTGCTTCAAATTAGGCAATTCAGCATCTAAAAAGTACTTGTTCAGTATTGTAATCAAAAATACTAAAAGAATGTAAAATCCTTTTAGGATGCAACAGACAAAACATTTTAAGATATGACATGCACAGAGGTGAAAATCTGAATAGGAGTTTCTCTGCTACTTGTTTCAATAGTTTTACAAAAGATTCAAACAATTTATTCCAATCCACAGTCTTTATTTCAGACAATGGAATATCCAGTGAGTTCTCAAAATGAACAGGACTTGACATTTAATTGTTTGACAGCTGACTTTCTCACTGACAATCAACTTGTGCACAGATAGGCATATGTAAGAAAGGGCATGTCTGAACAATTGCAATGTCCCACTTAATACAACCACTCACATGGTGAACAGATAACTGTTTCCTGGGGCACAGATTAAAGAGACCATTCAAACGAAACCTTTAACTTTGGGGCCTAGTATCTGTTACTAATGTGTGGACATTGTCTAGGCTCAAGATTTACAAGAGCTCGAATTCCTGAAATCATTTCACTTTTCATTGGGTCTCAATTTCTAGAGCCCTCCAGTACTAGGTAGGTTCCATTATGAATCCTCAACCTGAAAGTATAGGTAGTTCCCTTTTAGTTCATCTCACTAGCCCATTCCAACTTCTGAAAAAAATGGCTATGCATGAAGCAGCTTCACAAAGCTTCACACACCCTTTAATGCACACTAAAGGCCTTACCTCATTCAACAAAACTGAGATTCCATAGTCACACTTATGAGACACCACTTTTATCACCTGATCTATTTTATCTTACTGCTGGGGAAGTGACAACTATCCATACCTTGCCAAGTCATCCAGAAGGTTACCAGTGGAAGATTTATCCTACTTTCACAAGCGAATGGAGAGCGGGGAAGGAGAAACTCAGTTAATCCTCCACCCAACCCCTCTCCCATGGCTCTCTTCCCTTTTGATGAAAAGTTCTTGTGCGTATTTACAAGCACTAGAGGAGATGAAGCATCACTCTACTATAGCACTTGCCACTCATGATTTTTTGAGCTTGTAAAACATGACCAAGCGGACGGTTTATTATGGGTTGCATCTCAGCAGGCGGACAACTGTTTCAAAAAAAATCCTCATCTGGAAATTTAGAGTCTGATACGGAGATCCCCCAATGGTGGAAAATTCCTTTTTAGTGCTAGAGTTTAAGACTGATAAAGCTATTTAACTGTGTGGACCACCCTAAAGATTATCTTCTCTCTAGGTCACACAACAGCAAACAGACGATCCAGAAACCTTGGTGTGCTTCTTCCTGCCTTGGACTTCCAAAGGAAAATCTTGCATTCCAGAAGAGAATTTTAAATATTTTTCACAATTACCATACAATATGCTGAACTCAAAGCTTACCTATCATTGGTATCACCACAACTGGTCTAAATCAAACATACTTAGTCCACATCAAAAGATGAGCTTTTTACAAGGGATGTGTTTTCATAAGTATGAATATTTTCAGATTCCCTATTCCCTCCGTATTTCTCAATACTCTGCATCATATCACTTCATTTAAGGAAGTTACCAAGTTCAAGTTTCACATGAAGTGGGTGATGTTCTACACTTAGACGGAAACTGCTTCATGTATTGGTAACATTTAAGACAAACATCAGTTTTAGTCTGAGGACAAGTATACCAAATGGGAAAAAAAGGGTGGGTTTTTGTTTTTGTGGGGTTTTTTTTTGGGGGGGGGGTTGGGGGGGTTGGTTTTTCAAGTACAAACACTCTAGTAATGCCCAGGAGTCCCAGTCAAAACTATAGCCCCCTTTTCCTGGATGCTGTACACACATAGATAAGAGAATACCTACTCTGGACGACTTACAGTCTAAGCCTTAGTCTACGCTAGGAGTTGAAGTCGAATTTAGCAGCGTTAAATCAATTTAACCCTGCACCCGTCCACACGACAAAGCCCTTTTTTCCCCGACTTAAAGGGCTCTTAAAATCGATTTCCTTACTCCACCCCCGACAAGGGGATTAGCACTGAAATCGGCCTTGCCGGGTCGAATTTGGAGTACTGTGGACACAATTAGACAGTATTGGCCTCCCGGAGCTATCCCAGAATATGCTCCACTGTGACCGCTCTGGACAGCACTCTCAACTCAGATGCACTGGCCAGGTACACAGGAAAAGGCCTGCGAACTTTTGAATTTCAATTTCCTGTTTGGCTAGAGTGGCAAGCAGCAGGTGAGTGCAGAGCTCATCAGCAGAAGTGACCATGCAGAGCTCATCAGCAGAGGTGACCATGATGGAATCCCAGAATCACAAAAGAGCTCCAGCATGGACTGAACGGGAGGTACGGGATCTGATCACTGTATTGGGAGAGGAATCCTTGCTATCAGAACTCCGTTCCAGTTTCCGAAATGCCAAAACCTTTGTCAAAATCTCCCAGGGCATGAAGGACAGAGGTCATAACAGGGACCCGAAGCAGTGCCACGTGAAACTTAAGGAGCTGAGGCAAGCCTACCAGAAAACCAGAGAGGCAAACGGCCGCTCCGGGTCAGAGCCCCAAACATGCCGCTTCTATGATGAGCTGCATGCCATTTTAGAGGGTTCAGCCACCACTACCCCAGCCGCGTTGTTTGATTCCTTCAATGGAGATAGAGGCAACACGGAAGCAGGTTTTGGGGACGAGGAAAATGATGATGAGGTTGTAGACAGCTCACAGCAAGCAAGCGGAGAAACCGGTTTTCCCGACAGCCAGGAACTGTTTCTCACCCTGGACCTGGAGCCAGTACCCCCCAAACCCACCCAAGGCTGCCTCCTGGACCCGCCAGGCGGAGAAGGGACCTCTGGTGAGTGTACCTTTTAAAATACTATACATGGTGTAAAAGCAAGCATGTTTAATGATTAATTTGCCCTTGCATTCACGGCTCTCCTGGATGTACTCCCAAAGCCTTTGCAAAAGGTTTCTGGGGAGGGCAGCCTTATTCCGTCCACCATGGTAGGACACTTTATCACTCCAGGCCAGTAGCACGTACTCGAGAATCATTGTAGAACAAAGCATTGCAGTGTATGTTTGCTGGCATTCAAACAACATCCATTCTTTATCTCTCTGTGTTATCCTCAGGAGACTGATATCATTCATGGTCACCTGGTTGAAATAGGGTGCTTTTCTTAAGGGGACATTCAGAGGTGCCTGTTCCTGCTGGGCTGTTTGCCTGTGGCTGAACAGAAATGTTCCCCGCTATTAGCCATGGGGAGGGGGGAGGGGCTAGCCATGTGGTGGGGAAAGGCAAAATGCGACCTTGAAACAAAAGCACATGTGCTTAGTATGTAATGTTAACAGCAAGGTTTACCGTGAAAGAGTGTACCCATTGTTCTATAAAATGTGTGTTTTTAAATACCACTGTCCCTTTTTTTTCCTCCACCAGCTGCATGTGTTTCAAGGATCACAGGATCTTCTCCTTCCCAGAGGCTAGTGAAGATTAGAAGGCGAAAAAAACACTCTCGCGATGAAATGTTCTCTGACCTCATGCTGTCCTCCCACACAGAGCACAGACGAATGCGTGGAGGCAGACAGTGTCAGAGTGCAGGAAAGCATAAAATGACCGGGAGGAGAGGTGGCGAGCTGAAGAGAGGGCTGAAGCTGAAAGGTGGCGGCAGCATGATGAGAGGAGGCAGGACTCAATTCTAAGGCTGCTGGAGGATCAAAGTAATATGGCTCCAGCATATGGTTGAGCTGCAGGAAAGGCAGCTGGAGCACAGACCGCTGCTACAGCCCCTGTGTAACCAACCGCCCTCCTCCTCAAGTTCCATAGCCTCCTCACCCAGACGCCCAAGAATGCAGTGGGAGGCCTCTGGCCACCCAGCCACTCCACCCCAGAGGATTGCCCAAGCAACAGAAGGCTGGTATTCAATAAGTTCTAAAGTTTTAAACTTTTAAAGTGCTGTGTGGCCTTGTCCTTCCCTCCTCCACCACCCTCCTGGACTACCTTGGCAGATAGCCCCCTATTTGTGTGATGAATTAACAGAGAATACATGAATGTGAAGCAACAATGACTTTATTGCCTCTGCAAGCGGTGATCGAAGGGAGGAGGAGACGGTGGTTAGCTTACAGGGAAGTAGAGTGAACCAAGGGGCGGCAGGGGGGAGGGTTCATCAAGGAGAAACTAACAGAACTTTTACACCGTAGCCTGGCCAGTCGTGAAACTGGTTTTCAAAGCTTCTCTGATGCGCACCATGCCCTCCTTTGCTCTTCTAACCACCCTGGTGTCTGGCTGCGCGTAACCAGCAGCCAGGCGATTTGCCTCAACCTCCCACCCCGCCATAAACGTCTCCCCCTTACTCTCACAGATATTGTGGAGCGCACAGCAAGCAGTAATAACAGTGGGAATATTGGTTTCGCTGAGGTCTAACCGATTCAGTAAACTGCGTCAGCACGCTTTTAAACATCCAAATTCTACAGCCATTCTGCACTTGCTCAACCTGTAGTTGAACAGCTCCTGACTACTGTCCAGGCTGCCTGTGTACGGCTTCATGGGCCATGGCATTAAGGGGTAGGCTGGGTCCCCAAGGATAACTATAGGCATTTCAACATCCCCAACAGTTATTTTCTGGTCTGGGAATAAAGTCCCTTCCTGCAGCTTTTGAAACAGACCAGAGTTCCTGAAGATGCGAGCGTCATGTACCTTTCCCGGCCATCCCACGTTGATGTTGGTGAAACGTCCCTTGTGATCCACCAGTGCTTGCAGCACCATTGAAAAGCACCCTTTGCAGTTTACGTTCTCGCCGGCTTGGTGCTCCGGTGCCAAGATAGGGATATGGGTTCCGTCTATGGCCCCACCACAGTTAGGGAATCCCATTGCAGCAAAGCCATCCACTATGACCTGCACATTTCCCAGGGTCACTGCCCTTGATATCAGCAGGTCTTTGATTGCGTGGGCTACTTGGATCACAGCAGCCCCCACAGTAGATTTGCCTACTCCAAATTAATTCCCAACTGACCGGTAGCTGTCTGGAGTTACAAGCTTCCACAGGGCTATTGCCACTCACTTCTCAACTG
Organism: Natator depressus; assembly: GCF_965152275.1. NCBI lineage: Eukaryota > Metazoa > Chordata > Testudines > Cheloniidae > Natator > Natator depressus. The sequence goes on from NC_134248.1 coordinate 11,186,246, forward strand.
TGAGGGCTGCTCTCATCTTGGTATTCTGGCACATCAGGGCAGGGGAAAGCAAGTCACAAAGTTCCATGAAAGTGCCCTTACGCATGCAAAAGTTTCGCAACCACTGGGAATCGTCCCAGACCTGCAACACTATGCGGACCCACCAGTCTGTGCTTGTTTCCCGGGCTCAGAATTGGCATTCCACCGCATGAACCTGCCCCATTAGCACCATGATGCCCGCATTGCCAGGGCCCGTGCTTTGAGAGAAGTCTGTGTCCATGTCCTCATCACTCTTGTCACCGCGCTGACGTCGCCTACTCTCCCGGTTTCGCTTTGCCAGGTTCTGCATATACTGCTGGATAATGCGCGTGGTGTTTAATGTGCTCCTAATTGCCAAAGTGATCTGAGTAGGCTCCAAGCTTGCCGTGGTATGGCGTCTGCACAGGTAACTCAGGAAAAAAGGCGAGGAACGACTGTCTGCCGTTGGCTTTCACAGAGGGAGGGAGGGTCTGACGACATGTACCCAGAACCACCCGCGACAATGTTTTTTGCCCCATCAGGCATTGGGATCTCAACCCAGAATTCCAATGGGCGGCGGAGACTGCAGGAACTGTGGGATAGCTACCCACAGTGCAACACTCCGGAAGTTGACGCTAGCCTCAGTACTGTGGAAGCACTCCGCCGAGTTAATGCACTTAGAGCATTTTGTGTGGGGACACAGAATCTACTATATAAAAACGATTTCTAAAAAACTGACTTCTATAAATTCGACCTAATTTCGTAGTATAGACATACCCTAAGGGTATATCTTCATAGCACAGTTAATTTAAACTCTTACCTAGTGTTTCCCTACCAATCCTCCTGACTACACCCAAACCCTGTGACCAGAGTTTGTTAGAACTTTCAGCATTGATCAGATGGTTTGTCTGGGGCTGTAGGCTAAAACCCAAATGAGGCTTTCACCTGCCAGCCATGCAGTAAGGATGAAGGTTAAGTCACTTGAGTGCTGGTAGTCCTCAAGTGTCTTCCCAAAATTTACTCCTGCCCCCCTCCCAGAGGGATAGACCATTTCTCTCACAATTCACTTAAAAGAATTAGCCCTAGTCATGTTACTGCAGCACAAAGAACCATGGGATATGCCCTTAGAAGAACTAGTGAGATATACAGGCAAATGTCACACCAGTGAAGAGACACTTTGCAGAATGACTTTTCACATCCAGGTTAGACTAACTTGGGTGCCAATCACTCAAGTTAATTCTGCAGTGAAGACATATCCTAAAAGATTAAGTCAGGTGCAAAACTTGGAAACAGCTAGTAAGTGCTCATACATTGCACTGCAACTTCTCTAAAGCTTACTCTCCAGAAACTCAGCTTCCATTTAAAAAATATGTATAGCTGTCATGATTACAGGGAAAACCTCAAAAACATGAACAGAGGGTCACCAATGCAGAATTGAGTCTGCAACAATAGACCCAAAATGTACGAAGTGTCAAATTCATCTCCATGAGGTGTTACCTCTCATGCTAAGTGACAGTTTAAATGTCAACACTTTACTATTTTGTTTCTCACATAAGAAACAAGACAATTACAGATCTGGATAATTTATTCTGAGTGACATCTCATTTTGGTGCCACAACTGTGTGCCATTTGGGAAATACTACTCCAGCACCCCTTTTCCCTCCTCCATCAAGAGGAGCCAAGCCCAAAGAGCTTAACAGCCCATCGGCATATTCAAGCTCCACCAAGGGGGAGCCCATCAAGGTGCCATGGGGAGCCAACCAGCACACACCATCCTCTTTTGAATATCTGCACAATTTACCATGAGTAGTCTTATTTTGGGTTCACATGGGTGGGAGGGGAAGCTCATTTTGTGGGTGAAGCTTGGAAAGTACCACTTTTTTTCCAGACTGACTCCTGATCAATTGTGTCTCACTTTGTTTCAGAAGCCCAGGATATGTGCATATAAGAGCCTTCTACTGGGCTTGCCATTGCACTACAGCTAAATCTAACACACTTGTAGCTACAGTTGATGTTTTTGAAAAAGAGACATGGCACCCGTAGTACTAAACATTTAATCCAAATAAATGTTTTTTCCTGTTAGAATCCAAAGGAACCTGGAGTAGTCTCCTTGCCTTTCCCATGAATCACACTAACAAAATCAGTCTGTCAGCCTCACTCAGACAAGAAACCTTAACTGCACATGGCTGTTAAATCTGGACAGTTTACAGCAGCACAGAAGATTTGATAAAAACAAAGTGTCAGTACACTTATAGTATCAGAAGTGTATCTCAAATCTCTCCTTATTCATAAAAGGCTTGCTCCACTGAAAATGAAAACAGATTTTCCCACACAGCTTTGGTTAGGACTCACTGAACATGTACATATTTCAAAGTAAAAATGGGGATTTACTGCATTGCATTAATTAACAAAAAGTTAATCTGTTTGACCTGAGATTTACATAGCACTAGAGAGTGCACAGAGATATTTAGACAGACCATTCCAAAATCCAATACCCTCCATCTTTCAGTATGAAAGTAAATCCTGGAAATCATGTCCACACCTGAATGCCTGGCTACTAAGCTCTTAAAGAGCCACAGCTTTCCATGGTCAGTGAAATATGTATCCAGCAAAGCATTCAGAGAAACCCTTACAGACAAAACTGTTGCTGGTGCTGCCACTTGAGCTACCTCCTCTGGTTTACCAGACTGTTTGCCAACAGAGCAAATAAATGACATGTTAAACAATGTTTAAGAATTACAGCAGCTGGAAATGTTCCAAATTTCATGTTCTGTTTTGAACACCCACTAGAATGCAGAAATGAAAGCACAAAGATTAACTTCTAACCACTGCATGAAAAGATCAGAGTATCTGACTCACATTATCAAGGGGATCACCTCTTCCAAACAGTGTAGAACGACATGCCATCACTTCAAAACCAGTCACATGCCAGGTGCAAATTCTTTACTCTCTAAAGAATACTACATTAATGATTATACATAACCGAGCTGCTCCTGAATGAATAATGGAATCAATGCATACAGAAGAGAACACATCTTCGAGCTAATTCTCCTGGGACACATGCAATTGATGGGGAAACAAGTTTCCAATCCAAAAATAAAAAGCACAGTTGAAAAAGTTAAACTGCAATAATTTAAAAGCCGCAGGATAAAACTCATATGAAATATACATTTTCATACTGCACATTATAAATATCTATAAATGAATGCGAATCTGGACATAAGTTTCATATCTTCCCCATACAAGCTAACCAGGGTTTCTGGGTTTTAGACAAATAAGACCTGGGGATTTTCCTTCCTTTCTCTGAACAAAGGACAACTCAGTTACAGATCAAAAACAGATCACGCCACTACCAGTCCACACAATATCACCTCCAAGCAGACATTAAAGTCGTACTCCACAGTCCTAGGCTTTGAAGTAGTAAATTTCCTATTTGGATTTCTTAGCAGTTTTGTAGGTTTTTTAACTGCTTTGTTTACTGGTATATGTTTACTCTGTACATCTTGGATATGGCAAGAGTCTGACTCAAAAATTATATATCTATTTTAATGTGGTTAAACTCAGATTACTGGGTATTCTGCTGTTCCACAGAATCCATCCCTCCTTACAGAACTGTGCTCCAGAACCTAAATTTTCACTTTCAAAAAACCATTTTGAGCCCTAATTGATAATGAAGAAAACCTTCAAATGTCAGTGTACGGCAATGCAGCGATGTCTTCAATAAGTGTGCAGCAATAACTGAAAAAAGTGAACTACCCATTTCATTTCAATAAGTTAAGAAAAAACAGAATATGGTGACACCATACAATACGTATTTAATATAAAAACAGTGGCTGGCTATTGTACTAATGTACTATTGATTTTCATATTTTAACTAAAAAGTCTACAGTTTTTAATTTAAATGAAGCTAACAAAGAATGTTCAAACTGCCACAGAATTTAGGGCCAATTTGCTGCTGAGTGCACGGGATCTTGGGTTATACTCTTAAAAGTAGTTGCACTGCCCTTAAAGAAGAGTGTGAGAGTTTAAACTCTAAAGGGGTTTAACTTAAGGTATTATTTTAAACCAGTTTAGTTAAATTAGCGCAAAAAGATGAAGACACACTTCAATCAAATCTACACTACCATCTTTGACCAGCATAGCTATGTCAGTCAGAGGCATGATGAGGTGATGTGACCAACACCACTAATGCATATATAGCTGTACTAGCAAAACGCACTTTTGCCAGCATAGTTTATTTCACTGATGGGAGGGCAGCGCTAGAACAAGTTATTCTGGCAAAAGCAGCTTTGCCTGCAGAAGTTGCATCCACAGTATGAACACTTTGCCAGTATACTGGTATGGGTAAGTTTGCAAAGTACTCCTCCCATGGACATGGCCTTATTTTGATTTAACTTAAGGCAATTAGGAATCAATTTAAGATATATCAGAATAAGCTACACTTCACTCTTACTTCAATTTGTCTACACATGGATTTGCACAGGTTTAACTAAATTAGGTTAAAAACAGATTTAAGTTAAGCCAGTGTAATTTTGGCACAACCAACATTTTAGATATTATGGCCTCTCAGCTTAGTTGGGGGAAGGGGGGGGAGAGGAGAACCTAAGACAAGGAGCAGCTCAGACTTCAGATGTCACCAAGTTACATGAGCTCTGAAGTCTAAGGGTATGCAGTGTACAAAAGACCACCTTTCAGGAAGGCAGAAAAAGTATTTTTAACATGTATTATGTGAACTTAACATATACAGTAGCATTTGAGGGCTATTAGAAAATAATAAAAGAAACCTTTGAAGGTCACCTTAAACTGTAAAACTAAAATCTAATAAAAACCTCAAGCAAAATGCTAACGTGGGACTTTGTCTACTAATAATCCCAAAGACAAACCATCATCTATCTAAAAACAGTTCCCAAAAGTTTAGTTTTTACTATCAGTGCACTGAAGGGAAGACATGTTAAAAAAAAAAAAACAACCCTAAAATCTTCAAAAAGAAAAGGAGTACTTGTGGCACCTTAGAGACTAACCAATTTATTTGAGCATAAGCTTTCGTGAGCTACAGCTCACTAAGGTGCCACAAGTACTACTTTTCTTTTTGCGAATACAGACTAACACGGCTGCTACTCTGAAACCTAAAGTCTTCAGAGACATTTACTGAATCAAATCAGCAGTTTCAGAACTCTGTCTCATACTACAAAGATATCTTGCACAGCTCCAAGGCTAGAGAGTTCAAAAACTCCATTCTATCTGAAAAATTGACCGCAGGGGCTAACCATCTTACACGTGACCTTGATGGACCATGTTTTTTCTGGCTGGCTCAGAACAAGCTGGCCTTTCATCAAGCAAGATGTTTCAACACTCCCCCAGATTTGTTAGCATTTCAGAAACAAGGCCACTACAAAATCTACACATTAGAAAAGCAGCTGTTTATTTGCTACTGATACCAAACTAAATTAAGAAATTAGCTGGATCTTTCAACAGTTTGAAGTGTTTACTCCAGTTGCTACAGTAATCTGAAGCCACTGCAGATGCTACTTGTTCAATAAAAGCTACCTCATACAGAAACCATAGCGTTGCATTCTCTTTTCTTGGGAAGGTGGGAGTATGATGTGACTGTCACAGGTACAGGGCAGGCTGCACCTCTAATCCCTCCCTGGTTTCTGTGCACCCCACCAAGTGATAGGCCTCAAGCCTTTCCCTTTCCCTGGATGGAACTGCAGTTCTCCCACACTCTTATACCAGGCCCTCAGCTACACTACCCTGTCTGACAACCATGCTTACCCAACAGATCCAACTGCATTCGGTACCTGCAGTTCTTTCCTTTGGGAGTGTGTGACCAGTGGTGAATACAGTGACCAGGCAGCCTTCTTAAATCAACATACAATTTAATCTTATAGTTGGAACAAAGCATAACGGAGAGAGGATTTCAAAACAGTCTACACTCATATCTATCTTGACTAAAGAGAGAAAAGGAGGTTTTAGTTCCGTTATACAAGACACTGGTGAGACCTCACCTGGAATACTGTGTGCAGTTCTGGTCTCCCATGTTTTAAGAAGGATGAATTCAAACAGGAACAGGTACAGAGAAGGGCTACTAGGATGATCCGAGGAATGGAAAACTTGTCTTGTGAAAGGAGACTCAAGGAGCTTGGCTTGTTTAGCCTAACTAAAAGAAGGTTGAGGGGAGATATGATTGCTCTCTATAAATATATCAGAGGGATAAATACCGGAGAGGGAGAGGAATTATTTAAGCTCAGTACCAGTGTGGACACAAGAACAAATGGATATAAACTGGCCACCAGGAAGTTTAGACTTGAAATTAGACTAAGGTTTCTAACCATCAGAGGAGTGAAGTTTTGGAATAGCCTTCCAAGGGAAGCAGTAGGGGCAAAAGATCTATCTGGCTTTAAGATTAAACTTGATAAGTTTATGGAGGAGATGGTATGATGGAATAACATGGTTTTGGTAATTAAATATTCATGGTAAATAGGCCCAATGGCCTATGATGGGATATTAGATGGGGTGGGATCTGAGTTACCCAGGAAAGAATTTTCTGTAGTATCTGGCTGGTGAATCTTGCCCATATGCTCAGGGTTTAGCTGATTGCCATATTTAGGGTCGGGAAGGAATTTTCCTCCAGGGCAGATTGGAAGAGGCCCTGGAGGTTTTTCGCCTTCCTCTGTAGCATGGGGCACGGGTCACTTGCTAGAGGATTCTCTGCTCCTTGAAGACTTTAAACCACGATTTGAGGACTTCAATAGCTCAGACATAGGTGAGAGGTTTTTCGCAGGAGTCGTGGGTGAAATTCTGTGGCCTGCGTTGTGCAGGAAGTCAGACTAGATGATCATAATGGTCCCTTCTGACCTAAACATCTATGAATCTATGAAAAGGTGGATGAGGTACTATTTTTATTGGACCATTTTCTGTTTGTGAAAGAGACAGGCTTTTGAGCTACACAGAGCTCTTCTTCGGGTCTGGGAAAGATACTGAGTGTGTCACAACTAAATACAAGGTGGAATCGATTGTTTACCATAAACATTTTAAGGAATCATATTCCAAGAGATCATTCAAAGTGAAGTGGCCTGTTAACACTTCTGCAGAGGACCCAAAAAAGGTGTGTGTGGGGGGGTTTAGTGGGTTACAGATTGTTGTAATAAGCCATAAATCTAGTGTCTTTATTAAGTCCATGATTGGCAGTGTCTAGCAGTTATGAATTTAAGCTCCAGGGCTCGTCTTTTGAAGGTGTCGTGCAGGTTTCCTTTGAGGACGAAAACAAAGATCAGATATGGAGCAATCATTTTGTGAAAACTGTTCACTCATGGGTGATTTGATGTTTTAGTCTTTTATCATTTTTTGAGAGAGTTCATTCGAGAGTGTAGCGATTGTCTGGTTTCACCCGCGTAGTTATTTGGGCATTTATGCACTGGATGAGGTACATCACATGTTGTGATGGACATGTGTAGTTCCCATGGATCTTGAAAGGTGAGTTATGGGCGGTACTGATCATCATAGCTGTGGAGGTAGGTCTGCAGATTTTGCATTTGTTATGGCAGGATCTGGTGGGTTCTAATCTTTGGGGAGCTTGCTTCTGATGAGCTTGGCAAGATTGGGGGATTGTTTGAAGGCCAAAAAAGGGGATTCAAGAAAGATTTCTTTCTGTATGTGGATCCCATCAAGTCTGGATTGTAACTGTTTTATGATACCCCGCATGGGTTCCAGTGTGGGTGGTAAGTGACAACTAGAGGTGGTACGATCAGAGAGTATTTCCCTCACCCACCTACCCCTCGGAATTGAAGCAGGCTCTGTAGAGCTATTTGAGTGCCCTGTTCCATAATGCAATCTACTTCTCTGGTGGAGTGTCCTTGTTTGGTGAAGGCAGTTTTAAATGTGTTAAGGCATATATTCCGGACTTTCTCCTCAGAGTATATTCTGTGGTATCTCAGGGCTCGGCTGTAGATAGCAGATTTCTTGGTTTATTTGGGGTGGTGACTGGATCTCTGAAGGTAAATGTGGCGATCTATGAATTTCTCACATATCCATTGTTGAATCTGATCTTGGCCAGGAAGTTGATGCTGGTAGAGAAGTGTTTAGAGACAGTTTGACTGATGAGTGGTGGTTGTTGAAGTTGTGATGGAAATCTGTAATGGAATTTAAGTCATATGTCCAGAGGATGAAAATATCATTGATGTATCTCAGGTATATCACTGGTTTCGTGGTGCATTTGTCCAGAAATTCTTCCTCCGTGTGGCCCATAAAGAGGCCGGCATATTGGGGAGCCATCCTAGTGTCCATGGCTTCTCCCAGGATTTGGTCAAAGTGTTTATTGTTGAATGTAAAATTGTTATGGGTGAGGATGAAATGGATGAGTTTGGCCATGTGTCTGGGGTTTATATCTAAGCATAGTCCATTGTCCTGTAGATATTTGAGGCAGACAGCGATGCCATCATCTCTTCACTAAAAGCTTACCATCCGCCAGAGGGAAGCCTATGAAGTTCCTCACACTCCCAATTACCCTAAGCTCTGGGATCTCGGTGTCAGTCTGTTTCCCTTAATTGTCTTTCCCAGCTTTACGGAGTATGTCCTCTTAAATCTAGTCAGGGCCTTTGTCCTGGGTTCCCAAGGTTGGAACGCACACACACCCCTTGACAAACTAGTCAGGTGAGCTCAGCAGGGCATCATAGGTAGAACATCAAAGCAAATGGCTCTTGCAGTGTCCCTTAAGCTTTGGTGACTGGCTGGCTAGGTCAAGCTATTGTACTTTTTCTTGCTTGTTTTTCCAACAGCCTGCTATTCAACTAACCTAATATTCACACAGGAAACATTTCAATTTTTAACCCAACACAAGCCACACGGTAAACATCCCAATAACCAGGTCAACATACTATATTCATTACAGACTGGATTTGATTTAAATCACTAGTCAGGAAGACTCTATTTAATCATGGTTTTTTTTACATAAAAGTGCATTCTTGTTGGTTGTTGTTAATAACCTTAATACATATTCTTCACAACTCAGAGATAGATGTAGGTTTCATTTTTAGAAGGTACACACTATACATTTTTAAACAGTGATTTATTCTGAAAACTGTTCAGATTAGTTTTACAGCTATATCAGAAAATGAATGATTGGTTGGTTATTTCATTTACCAAAGGTAATTGAAGCAGATATTTATTAAGTCATTGGGAGGTGAACTCCAGTATCTCCAATTCAACAGTTAATCATTAATATTTGGAGGATTTTCTTGCCATGCTGTATTAGGAGGAGACCACCACCAGACAGACATTTAAATTGTTTTAGTTAACTAAAACAACAAGGTTAAGTATTCTGGATTTTTTTCTTCAACAGCAAACATTTTAACAAAACAAGCCTATGTCCCTCACTTCTCACATTTATCTCCAGACTTCTTCTCCTTGTCCAGATGTATTCCACCCCCAATAATCTTCTATTCATTGAACTTTTTGAAACTTTGTACTTTTAGAGAGAAGTAAGGAATTGACTCTGTGTACACAAATTTGCAGAGGGACAATAGAGTTGAGGTCTTATTTCTCACCTCTATATATTTATTTTAAAACATTTTTGCTGTTAACAAGCATGTTACCTCTGGAGACAAAAAATCCACAGTTTGAGAACTTCAAAACTAAGGATCTCTGATGGTATCTTCTAGACTGAGCACTGCGTCCCATTGGGTAGATAGAGAGATTAACATAAATAATCTATACAGAAGCTCCTGGAATCCCATAAAATTGGGTTCCTAATACATGAACTATTGGAACTCATTTACAAAACTTTTCTTAACCATTACATGAATATATTGTCTCATACTATAGAATTAGAATTTATAATCCCTATTCCATGATGAGATCTCTTTTATAATGTATCTTAACTAAAACTATCTTTAGATAAGTTTTTTCCTCAAAAAGCACTGTATAAAAAAATCCGATTTAAATGAAAAAAAAATCAAATAATTGATTTTTATCCACCCTGATTCATTAATTGTTACAGAGTCACAAGGACGATACAGATGTCCCTTTTATAGTTAAAAGGACAGTGTTATCCAAGTGTGGCTAAACAACAAGCCCTGTTGTAACAGTCCCCTTCACCAGTTCTCTTCCTCCAACAGTAAATAAGACTGGGTCATTGAGTTGTATTCTGGAGGTATTAGGCTGGTTCTCTCTAAACGTAGCTCTGGCCTTAAATGGCTTTCCATGGGAGAAATATATAATTTTAGATTAAATTAATGCAGAGTTAATTTATTCCAGTAATTCTAGCTTTGTCTACACTAATGAAATGCACTGTTGCAACATGAACTGGTTGCAGTCACACCACTGCAAATGGTCTTGGCACGTTTTTATGTCATGGAATCCGTGACTTCTAGAGACTTCTGTGACATTTTCCGCTTCAGCCCCAAGGAGCTGCTCCTTCCTGCTGCGGGCAGACCCCAAACCTGCCCAGCTGCCAGGGCGGACCCCATAGCACCCAGCCATGGGCAGCAGGGCGAACCCCTGCACTCTCAGCTACCCAGGGCAGCTGGTCGACCCCAGAGTCTCAGCAGCTCTAGGTGCTGGATCCTCCTCCCTCCCCATTTTATCAGGAATATTTTTAGTAAAAGTCAGGGGCAGGTCACAGCTTCTGTGAATTTTTGTTTATTGCTCAGAACCTGTCCATGACTTTTACTAAATATATCTGTGACAAAATCGTAGCCTTAACAATGACGTCCCTGCCCCAAGTTGGCAATCTAAGCCAAGACAAGATATAAGAAAGCTGTAGACAAACAAGGGGGAGGAAGGATGAAGACTAACCTCAGATGCCTTTGTTGTCCTAACAATGATTTAATCTGCAAAAGGGAAAAAAACATTGGATTTTACTTTTTTGTATAGATTCCAAAAAGCAGGGATTTTTTGTTTTTGTTTGGGGAGGGGTTATTTATTTTTTAACACTAACAATGTCTTTATTTCCCTGGTTTTGCTAGAGAATTCCTTGGAGAACTAGAATAGGAAACCTCTTAACTTAACTGCAAGGATGGAAGTGGTGAAAAAATGGAGTAATTCTTCTAAGTATTTCTGAAGGCTATGAGTTAAACAGGTATTAAACAGCTAAAGATGTAAATGGTCTGAAAAATCTCTCCTTTTCATATGCTCAGGTTTCACTCTTCTATGGTAATATAATCTCAATAATTCTCCAGTCCTTTAACAATAGTAGAGAATATAAAAATCAAGATTAAGAAACCCTTCAAATCTTAAAAACTATAAACCAAAGGAGGACAATTCTGGCTTTTGTAGGGCACCTTTTTCTTTAAGCATCTTTGCCATTTTCTTTCACCCCCTTTTCCCTTCATATATGCACTGTTTTTATGTTTAGCAAGAAATCCCAGACATCTTGAAAGAAAATTCCTGTCAGTGCTATGCTTCCTCCAATGGCCATCTTAATTTACCAATTATGTGAGAATAGTTTTTGAGTCTTGTTTGAGAATTGACAGTTCAATAATAAACTCTCTCTGAATTACTGACAGCTGGTACCAACTAATAGGAAGAAATTACTATAAGTCATACTCCACAAATAAAGGCTTCACAGATAAGAGTTGTAGGTTGCTATAAGTCCCTTTTTTGGCACTTCTCAGTGACCCTACAATGCATAGCCTATCAGCAAGAAATTAAGACTGCTCTAACACGAGTTTGAGTCATTAATTTTCTGATAAGAAAAATCAATCAACATGAACCTGCTCAAGACTGGGAATGTGACATTAGTAATTTTCTCAGCACCCGCAATACACACGAATACTAAAATCTGTTTCACTGAGACTGGCAGACAAACACTTGTTAGAACAGGGTCTGTATTTACCAACTATTGGCTCAAAAGTTAGAGCTGAAGTTGAAAAAAGTAATTTGTTCTAGACAACCACCTGCCTGCACTTGGAAGGCCTTGATAAGAATATGAGTGCCAATTTCTTGCATGTAGAGTAGTGGAGCTCAGTACACTGTATAATGTCATTTCACTGGCAATAATTACTCTCATGGCAGATCAATTAAAATTCATCAACTGCTCCCTCCGCCCACCCCAATGACATTCTGAGCTCACAGTCATGTCTGGCATGGAGGAACAAAAGCTAGACAAATATGGTTTATGGGAGCAAACACTGAAAACCATGTCAATTTTAACTTAAAGTTTTAATTGTGTGGGGGAAAGTTGGCCTCCAATCTTATAATATAAAGGATATTTTGATCTCAAAAGGAGCTTTCCCAGTTGTGCAAAACTCTGATTACAGCCCCCTACAAGAGCAAGAACACACTTACCCTTTACTCCACACTTGAGCATACTTATATTATATTTATTCTCCAATGGGCAGCTGCAACTTCTTCTATACCAGGAAAACTACCCATTGTTGACAGAAGCCCCGTTTACAACTAAGTTTTTCTGGAAAATCTCCACCAGTGCTAGCCATACTATGAGCACTAGGGTAGATGGGCCACCACTCTGTGCTGTCCAGACCTGCTCACAGCAGGATTGGATAACACGGTGGTAAAACTGCTGACAGCCAATCTATACTACCACTCCTACCGTTGCTAGAAATGGTACTAGAGTAATGGTGGGAAATTTTTCAGAAAAACCTCGGTGTAGACATAGCCAAAGGTGTCTCAGACCACCCTAAACCATAACTGAAATATGGTTTGGTCCAATGGACAAAGGGATCTAGCATGCCATTTATTAACAGGTGTAAAGTTTGACTGCTTCTGCACTATAACCTTTTCAACCTTGATTGGGAGTGAGGAGTGGACCGAGAGACCTTAGTTAACCAGTCACTTTTTGTTTATTTGGTTGTTTTTTTATTAACATAGGGACTATGAGTAAAGCTAAGATTTTGTCATGGAGGTCATGGAAGTAATGGATTCCATGACTTTCAAAGACGTCTGTGACATTTTCTGCTTCAGCCGTGTCCTGGGGCAGCAGAGCTGAAGGTCCAAGCCGCAGCCAGGGGCAGCGTGGGCCCCAGAGCTGTTAGCGTCCCCACTCCCCAGACAGTCATCCCCCCAACCCTTATTTTTAGTGAAAGTTAGACAGGTCACAGGCTTCCATGAATTTCTGTTTATTGCCCGTGAGCGGTCTGTGACTTGTACTAAAAATAACCAGGACAAAATCTTAACCTTACATATGAGGTAGCATATCATCTCATGAAACACCAGGGTTTCCTCAAAAACAGATTGAGAGCCACTTCTGTCTGTGTCAAAGTTTAGCTTCCACAGCTCCCCAAATGTATGGTTTATACTTGCTTTCCAATCTGTTTTCAATCAGTTTGCAATCCTTCCAGATAATAAGTACTGTAACAGCAGCCCACAGAAACAATCCATGGTTTTTTCTTCATTGAAAGCTGAACAAACCCAAGGATAATAGCAAGGAAGTATGTAACTGTTTTAAAATAAAGATAACAGGACCAGCACAAACCATCCCAGCCACCTAAAGAATTAATGCTGGACAGAACTCCAGCACTATTACTCACACAATCCATTTGTTACCTTTGGCAAACAAATGATGTAACTAATCTCTTTAAAAAAAAAAAATCACTGTAAGTGTCTCCAGTCACCCTTTAATGTTTTTCTACATACCTAAATATAGAAAAATAATTAACAATAAGACCCCAACACCACACGCATGCACCTCATGAGGGATATGAAAAAGCTTTGGAACGCTGCACTTTTCCCAGTTTAGTATGGAATAAACTAAATCTACTGTCCAATTACATCAAGTGTACTGACAATATCAGCAAAAGATTAAGGCAGATGGGACTTTTAAATCACAGACCATCTTTGGAGTACTGCAAGAGGTGCATGTGGGAGAAAGTGAACTTGAAGTTAGTCAATGAGGACAGGCAAGCCCAGGCATGGAAATTTAAAAGCTATTAATATTTTCTTGAAACAGAAATGTAGATTAATGAGCAGGAAGATTATATTTTCCGTTTGAGTAGAATAGGGAGCAGTTTTTCAGTAAAAAAGAAAAGTTAAAAGCAAAAAAAATCTTAAATAATACTCTGGTAATTGATGATATTCTGAGGTAATTAAATAAGAGTTTCAAGTAAACACTAACACTTTCTTTGTAGGGATGTGGAAACAGGTTCTCATACAAACAGTAGGAAGCCAACTTTGTTTGGTAGGATGAGGCTGAGGTACCACTACTTAAAAAAAAAAAAAAAAAAAAAATCAGTCAGACAGAATTAAATGCTATAAAAATTTCAGTTTCTAAAGATGACTAATAAAGAAAGTCAGTTACACTCAAACTATGGATGTTCCACTAAGTTCTTTTAAAACAGAAACAAAGCAGCACGTAGTCTTCACAGCCAATATATTGTTTACGTCCCAGATAGAAGCTTTCTTCTATTGGCTGGATCATCTTTTAGAGATATGCACTAAACTATATTTGATCTTGCAAAAATTGGTTTGAATGTCTAGTTCCAGGAAGAGGCAGAGAAAAATCCAACTCCAAGTGTGTCTAGACTAGAATTTTTGCTCCTATTGTAACCGGAGTCTACTGATTGCCAATTAATTTCGCTAAAACTTGTATAAGCTAAAACTTGACACTCCATAATCACTTAACTTTAGTCTAGACAAACTGAGAAAAAAAATCAACTATTTTATATTCCTCAGTACAGATATAAAACGAACAAATGAAGCATAGAAGGAGAGGGTACTCACCTCGTGCAGTAACTGAACTTCAAGATGTGTCCCCCTGTGGGTGCTCCACTTCAGGTACGTGTGCTCCTTATGCACCTTTGATCAGAGATTTTAGTAACTGTGCCATTAGGCCTGCACATGCACGCCACACCTCCTTGTGCCCCATACTGAGGATATATAGAGCTGAGTGGGCAAATGGCCCTCAGTTCCTTCTCCACTGCAACATCCCACAGACGCAAAGCAAAGGGGATGGAGGGCCGGTAGTGGAGCACCCAGAGGGGGACACATCTCAAAATAACTCCAACTACTGCACTTCTTGGAGTAACGTCAGGTGGCTTCTGGCCAGTACCCTTAGAAAGAGAAAGGAGCTTTGAAGCCAGATCTAAGATTGATGATTGAACTGCCATAACAACAGTAGCGTCCGACCTAGAGGTACATAGGAGGGTAGAGAGTTTTGAGAAACTGAACAGACGCCCAAAGTCCGGCTTCACAAATTTCAGTCACTAGTACAACTTTCAATAATGCCATGGAGGTAGACTGGAATCTAGCAGAATGGGCTGTCACTCCTAAAGGTGGCTGAGCATTAGCGGCCTTGTAGCAAGTGAGAATACAGCCAGAAATCCATTTTGTAAGTCCCTGAGTGTAAACTGTAGGACCTTTTGATCTCTCCACAAATGAAATTAACAGTCTTTGAAACCTTCTGAACAGTCTGTTTCTGCAGCAAAAGAAAGCTAACGCCCTTCTAAAGTCCAGAATAGATTCCTCTCTAGACTAGCGGCACTTTTTTGGAGGGGGGCGGGGGGAGAATGGGGACGACATAGGGAAGTGTAATAACCTGGTTGATGTGGAAATTGGAGGATATTTTTGGTAAAAATTCAGGATGTGGTCATAAGAAAACCTTTTCCTTAAAAGGAAACTGTTAAGGGGTGGGTCTGACACTAATGCCCCCAGTTCCCTGACCCTGTGGGACAGAAGTTATGGCTCCCAAAAATGCCCTTTTCATAGATAAGTGTACCAGAAAACAATTAGCTAGTGGCTCAAATGAAGGTTTCATGAGGCAATGAAGGATTAAGTTAAAACCCCATAAAGGAGGAGATTTCTTATTTATGGGAATAGATTAATCAACCCTTCAATAAACTTTGCCATTGTCAAGTAGGCAAATACGGAGGGTCCCTCTACAGATGAATGGAAGGCTGTGAGTGCTGCTAAAAGAACTTTAAGAGAACTCATAGAAAGACATGACTTTCTTAATTCCTAAAGACAATCTAGAACAGCAAGAAGAGGAGAATGAATTTATGAAAGTTGTCGCTGAATGCACTAGTGATGAAACCTCTTCTACTGAAGATAAATAGTTCTGGTAGAAACCCTTCCGCAGTTTAATAGGACTTGTTGAACCTTGGTTGAACCATGGAAGAGCCAAGCTGAGTCAAAAGATGTCCAGATTGGGATGGAGAAACTCACTGGAGATCTGAGATAACAGATGAGCAACGGCTGGGGAGGAGTAACAATGGACAGGTAGTGATGCAAATCAAGTGAGATAACTGATCTCAACCATGTTGGTGCAGTAAGAATGACTTTTGTTTCGTCCTGTTTGATTGTTCAGCACCTTCAAAAGCAGAGCTGTGGGTGGATATGCATAGAGAAGACCCTTCATCAAGGAATGAGTAATCTGTCCCCTAGGAACTGATGGCCTCCCCCTCTTGAACACTATTTCCTTGCACTTTCTGTTGGCAGCAGTTGCAAAGTAATCCGCTTCTGGAAAGCCCCAGCTTAGAAAACCGTGCGTCTGAAAAGCCAAGAGTTTAATTCCCATTTGTAATCTTGGGAGAAGTGCCTGCTCAGATTGTCAGCCACTGTGTTTTGAATGCCTGAAAGGCAAGAGGTTGAAATGAGAAAATGGTTGGCTATACAGCACTTCCAGATCCTTATTGCTTTGACACAGAAGGATGGGGATCTCACCCTCCTTGACAACTTATGTAAAACATGCAGGCTATGCTGTCAGTCGTGGCTTTTACAGATTGACCCATGATGAGGGAAAGGAAACACACAAGCATTCCTGGCTGCTCCTAATTTTCAGGAACTTTATGTGAAGTTAAGACCCTTGAACAAACTACTGCCCTTGTGTGTATCTAGATGAGCTCCCCACCCTCAGCGAGATGCATCCTAAATTATGGTGACCCTTGGAGGAAATTGGTTGAAACGAACTCCTGCACATAGTTTGCACAGGTCTTTCCAGCAACTGAATGAGTCCAGAACCCTCCTGTCCAGCCTATTTGTTCTGAGTATAAACTGTTTTGAGCCATCCCCGGAAGCAGTGAAGATGTAACCCGGCATCTTGGGTTACAAAAGTATATACTGCTATATGACCCAGTAGCTGGAGGCATTTATATGAATCTCTGAAATGAGGTTTATTAGTGTCATGAACCTATCTGCAGGAAGGTATGCCCTGGCTGCTACACCATTCAGGAAAATCCCTATCAAGTCTCTCTGATTAACTGGGCTCAAAATAGACTTTCTGATGCTCTGTTGAAGATCTAAGCTGTGAAAGAGGGTCATGGCTATCTTTACAAGCACCTGATTGTCAAGGTAAGGGAAGATGAGTATTCCCATCTGCCAAAGCTGAGTTTTTACCACTGCCGTGACCTTTGAGAATACTATGGAGGTAGAGGAGAGGCGAAAGGGAAACACTTGATATTAGAAGCAATCCGGACTAATTGTAAAACAAAGAAATCTCTAATGAGAAGGTTGAATTGTGATGTGAAAATGCGTGTCCTGAAGGCTGCAAACTAGTCCCTGGAATCTAAAGATGGAACAACAGCTGCGAGTCACCATCCTGAATTTCTGTGATTTCACCAAGGCATTTAGGCACCTGGGAGCCAGTAACGGAGCTCCATTTCCCATTCTTTTTGGGGGACCAGAAAATACTTGAAATATAATCCATTCCCCCTATGCAGAACTGCAACTGTTTCTATGGCTCCGCTAAGCATAGAAGAGATATCACTTCCTGTTTCAGCAAGTGTATGTGAGACAAATCCCTGGAGAGAGACTTGGACTATTGGGGGTGAAGATCTGAGGTGGGAATATTCTGAGCCCTCGAACAAATCTATCAAAATTGACAGTTGAATGAAGATAAGGCTAGTTGGTAGTGTGCTGTCACTGTAGGAGGTTTCTTCTTCTGATACCTCAGCCTCTTTTTAGATGATTCAGTTTGCCTATAGTAACAGAAGACAATCATATGAGATCCCTGCACTGCTTGAGATCTGCTAAATTTTCTTTTGTTCACAGGAATACATATGTCAAGGGACCTGAATATGGCCCACAAACTTTTCAAAGTATGGAGAGATGTGTCTGTGGACTTTGAGAATTAATTATGTCCACCAAAATGGAGGTTTTCCGTGGTATTCTGAACCACCGTCGGGAAACTGGACAGTTGCAGCCAAGACACTCAATGCCTGATGACAGCGGTAGACATGGAATAAGCCAGAGTGTCAGCTGCATGTGGGGAGGCCAGTCACAAGGTAATAACTGAAGGTCAGCTTTTGGCAATGGCCTTAAATGCCTCACTATATCATACGGTGTAGACTTTGTATGGTGTTATCTACAATACTCACTGTCTGCCTCCACAACTGAAGAATTTGGTGAAGGATGGGAAAATAAAAATTCAGAGATTTTTTGATGGAACAATATTTTTTGTCAGCATGTTTACAAGTTGGTAACACCATCACTGGAGTCTATCACATGGTTTTTGCACTTTCCAGTAGAACCTCATTCACTGGTAACAGCACTCATCCAGAAGATGTGATGTACAGGATACTCAAAAGTTTAAGTTGCTACTCTTGGACCTCCTCTAAAGGAATTTGGAACAAATCAGCAAGACATTTCAAAAACTTCTGAAACCACTTGAAACTGTCAGTCAAAGAAGGTGGTGGAGGCATTACAACCTGATCTGGTGACAATGATACTCTATTTGTCTGAGGCATCACCTGGTCTGCTCTGGCCTCTTGCTCCTCAACAGTTTCCTCCTCAGGTTCCAGCTGTTAATGAGGAAGTGGACGATCAGGCTAGTGTATGTGCGCCCCATGGGAAAAAATAGGAGGCTCTTGAGAACTTCTGGTGATAGACACACAGATCTCAAAAAGGCCACGGGGGGGACCCACAGGATAGGGAAGGAGGCATCCACTAACCGTCATACCAGGGCTCAAGACTTTCTCCTTTTAAATCTTCCTTTCAGTGTAGGTTACAGGTGAGTAGTCCCTTTCATGGTAGATAGGAGCTCGCTGGACAGAGATCTGAGAATCAGCAAAATACTCAACTCAGACCAAAGATGGAGTAAATAATGAACAAGGGACAGCTGTCCATATGGTGCAGCAGGAGCCAGAGAGCTGGGAGGCATCGGGGAAGATCCCAGAAGATCCTGGAACCAAACACTTCATACTGGCTAGTAATGGAGAACCCAGCTCCTCCAAAACGCAACAGATCTCTGAAATATTTGGGGGGTACTGGGTTTGTCTGAACTGAGGTTGGATGGGTCTCTGAAGTGATAAGTGTTGGTACCAAAGACAGCTGTGATTGTTGAGATGGTGCACGTCTAGTGGACGTCAGTACTGAAGAAGCTGCCATCTTCTGGTACACCAGTGTAGTAGTCTAATATACTGGTCTGGGTACAGAAGATGGTACGGACTTCAAAGCAGAATGTTTAGAACCTCTGCTGGAATGGTCATATCTAATCAGTACTAAGGGAGATTTCGGTCCTGCAGTATGTTTGCTACTGAACCTCTAAGAGGAAGTCAAAGTCTTCAATGAACTCTCAGTACCAGAACCTAGAGCCTCAAAACCTTGTGTCTCCAAAACGGTTATTCTGTGAGGCAACAGATTTCTCTGAAGAAGAATCTCTGGTAGAAGATCCAGAACCCCTATTCCTTTGAGTCTTATTGGTACCGTCTGTGATCTTATCCCCTAAAGCTCTCAGTGACCAGGATACAGAGGTCAACAGGGCACAAGTGCACTTGAATGCTAATCTGCAAGGAGGCTCTCTGAGCCTGATCTCAGGTCTTGCTCCAGCATTAGCAGACTAAATTTAATATCCCTGATTTTTCTATATCTGCTTTTAAACGACATGCAGATCTTACACTGAGACACATCCATATACCAGCCAAAATAGCGGAGACGCAGAGAATGATCGTTGCTAATTGGGATGGACACCCTGCAGAAGAGGCAACATTTGAAGCCTGAGGATCCCAGAATACCCTAAAGCTGGCACCTCATCTGGAAGGAAGCTGTAGGTAGAAAAACCCCAAATCATGCAAGAATTATCAAAATAAATAAATTGGATAAACAACCAAGCTAAACTATCGCTTAGAACTAAATCTAAAAAGGCTAAGCTACAGGCTACGTTAGAGCAGGCATGTTAGATGCTCTGTCTCAGGCCGAAGGGTGGCTGAGAAGGAACTGAGGGGCAGTATGTCCACGCAGCTCTATATATCCACAGTGTGGAGCACAAAGAGATGTATAGCACACGCGCAGGCTGAATGGATGCTGCTACTGAAAATCTCTGATCAAAAGTGCATGGGGAACACCTGAACTGGAGCACACATGGACATACTATTCAAACTATAGATGTTCCTCATGGGAAAAATTAGGAGCATATTTCTCCAAATAGGAAGCATCATAAGGATACACTGCAAAGGCATATGCACAAACCAACACACTATACTTCTAACTGTCTATGCCAAAAGCTTGCTAATTTAATGTACTGTTGGCCAATAAAAAAAGTAATAAAAAGTGAACCTTAGTTCAGATTGCCAGCATAGAGCAAAAGACACGAACACAGGATCCAATGCAATCAGTTTGTTAAGGCAGTATTTGACTTCAGTGCAAAAGAAAGTAAAGTTAGTGTTCTAATCTAGGTTTCGGAGTAGCAGCCGTGTTAGTCTGTATCCGCAAAAAGAAAAGGAGTACTTGTGGCACCTTAGAGACTATCAAATTTATTGAGCATAAGCTTTCGTGAGCTACAGCTCACTTACTAGATGAGAGTAGCATCCGATTATCTGCAATTTATTTTGGGGGGGTGAGGTGTTGCACAGATCTTGCCCTTAAGTACTAGTTTACCCTGCTATTCCCCCTATTCTGGAGGAAGCCATTAAAGAATGCTTTTCTTCCTCCATTTGACTGCTCCAGACCTGTTCTCCATGTCTTGCCTCCTCAACTGCACATCTTTTGAGCTCTCCAGATGAGAGCTAACTGAAGAACCCGAGAGAACAGAAGTATAGTACCATGAAGAAAGAAGGCAGGCAGTGGTATTAGGGTCAGAATGCACAAGTCCACAACTGCCATGTCATGCATTTCAGGCCTCAGCCACTGACCTGAACTTTCCACGGAGATACACTGAAGGGCTCCAAAGGGAAAACAGACTGACTAGAGAAATACTAAACCAGACCATTTTACTTGGATCATCTAATGTATCTAACAACAGCAAGCAAGAGTAAGACACTGCTCCTGCAGGTTGTCGAGTCCTGGCAGGAAACCAGTCCAAGTACTACATCTAACCTTGGCTGGAAAGATGTCGGGGAAACCAATGGTCTAAAACAGTGGTTCTCAACCCGCAGACCACTTGTGGCCCAATCAGCACACAGCTGCAGCCCATGTGACATCCTCAGGGCATACAGGTAGTATATATATTGTGTGGATGTGGCCCACAGAGAGCTGCATATGCAGCCCACAATGGTAAATAGGTTAAGAACCACTGGTCTGAAAGGTAGATGGTCAAGGCCAACCAGCTCTCAGTTCTTTGCCAAACTACTCTGGCAATTCAATTTGCCCTCCAGAGAGAGAAGGCACCCTTCGAAGCAACTTGCAATAGTTCCCTTAAAGGCAAAAAGGTGTGCTGCTACTCTTCAAAGGGAATGCAGTACACTGAGGAACTGGTTTACGCATCTGCAGCAACATGCCAGTAGTGCGATCTAAGATGTGACAGAGTTGAAGGGAAAAAAAGAGCAACTCTATAATGGCTGCCTTCAAAATTATGGAAATGGCAGGATGTCCCAGAAATGAGGATCAGACCAGTATTTAAGAGCCACTAACAGATGGAAAAGTATGCACCAGTGCATGCTATTTATGATTTAAGAGTGCATCCTTCTCTTTGCCTAACTGAGAAATCCATAGTGATCCACTCTGATGGAATACTTTATGGATGGTGGGAAATAGGCAAACTGTTTATTTAAAGTTTAGTACATAAAATCTCCAACTGTCAATTGAAAACACATCAACAGTATTTCCAGGCTACACTGTGAAGGTTTAAAGATTTGGGAATCAAGCAGACCTGGAATCATTAAAACTAAATGATATTTGGTTCAAAAGACACAGAACTGGCCAGAATTCTGAAGGTACCTTCACCCTTAGGAATGAGTGTTTCAATTTGTTGCATATTAAACACTTTTTCTCCATTTCCTGAACACCCAAGTAAAGGATGGACCCATTTAAACTCCATTATCCAGTAATGACAGGTTTCAGAGTAGCAGCCGTGTTAGTCTGTATCCGCAAAAAGAAAAGCAGGACTTGTGGCACCTTACAGACTAACAAATGTGTTAGTCTCTAAAGTGCCACAAGTCCTCCTTTTCATTATCCAGTAAATTCCTTTCAATCCTGACAAATAAGACAGGGCAGGAAATTGTTCTCTTCTTGAGGCTAGCAGCTATTACCAATAATTCTTTGGCGACCAGAACTATGTCTGATCTGGGGTTAATGTTTTATTGCACCCACTATTCTGAACCACCAGAGTACTAGTTGGTTTAGTGAAACATGGATGGATTACAATATGCATCACATACAGTAAGTTTTAAACAAAGCTTTTAGAAGCTGTGAGGGTGGATAAAAATCAATGATTAAAAAAAAATTTAAAAATCAATTTTTTTATTTAAATCAGTTTCTGATAAAATGCTTTTTGAGGAACAACCTATCTAAAGATAGTTTTAATTAAGATACATTATAGCTCAAAGATATCTCATCATGGAATAGGGATTATAAATTCTAATTCTATAGTATGAGACAATATATTCATGTAATGGTTAAGAAAAGTTTTGTAAATGAGTTCCAATAGTTCATGGATTAGAGACCCAATCTTATGGGGTTCCAGGGGCTTCTATATAGATTATTTAGCTTCATCTCTCTATCTACCCAATGGGACTCAGTGCTAAGTCTAGAAGATACCATCAGAGATGCTTAGTTTTGCAGTTCTCAAACTGTGGATGTGTGTCTCCAGAAATAACAAGCTTGTTAACAGCAAAAATGTTTTAAAATAAATAAATAAATAAATAAATAAATAAATAAATAAATAGAGGTGAGAAATAACAAACCTCAACCCTATTGCCCCTCTGCAAATTAGTGCAACAGAGTCAGTCTCTTACCTCTCTCTAAAAGTGAAAAGTTTCAAAACGTTCAATGAATAAAAGATTGTTGGGGCGGAAAAGATCTGGACAAGGAGAAGAAGTCTGGAGATAAATGTGAGAAAGGAGGGACAGGCAGTAGAAACAAAAGTGAAACTGTTTGAGCAGCATATTCCAGAAGTCTTGAGGTCTGAGTGTAGCCCTCATTGATTTGAGATTTACTATAGCATTTTCTCACTAGAGAAATGTTCCCTATATTTAGAAATATTTTCTCATTATAGGGAAAACCTATAATGGCAGCAGGTCGTAAAAGAGACCCACTTTGTGTCTCATCCATCTCCGAGTTGTGAAGAATATGTATTAAGGTTATAACATCCAACAAGAATACACTTTTATGTAGAAATCCATGATTAAATCGAGTCTTCCTGACTAGTGATTTAAATCAATTCCACCCTGGAAGCTGCTCTGTTTATTAACAACAAATTCACAAATATTTTGAACATTACATCTCCCCCTTTAAATTTAAAAACATAGCTTAAAAAAGTACATGCTCCCACCACCACGCAGGACTGGAAGTAAAATTTATGTTCCAAAAAGTTACCAAATCAGACTCATTTGAAGATTCGACCAGCCTTAACACAGAGTGCAAATTGGTTTGTTCTTTTCATTATTTCCCTGTCATTATGTTCTCCTTTTATACGACCACAGGAACCATCTATATTTGAGACACGCTCAAATTGACTGTCAGATGCTACAGAAGCCTAGTATGTAATATTTCTGTATCAGGGGAACAATTCAAGAGTTGCTAGAAGTTCAAAAACGGAAAACTTACAAGGCTGCTTTCACCTAGATTAGAATTTATGGGCTGTTTAAAGGTCAAACTCATTCTTCCATTCAGGGTGCACAGTGTAACACTACATAACAAAACAGGATCACCTCATTCACATTTGTCACATCTTGTGTTAATTTGGGATGATCACCCTGAACACCTGCATTGGCTCAGGTCAGGTGAAGCCTCCTTCCTTTATCGGACGTTTCATATTAATAGCATTCCATCAGTTTATATTTGTTCTAATGTGTATTATATGCTATACTGAAATTACAAACACATGAAGAAGTGACTCATTTAAGAAACAATATCGATTAGTAACTTCCATGTTAATTTAATGTTACAACATCATCAAATTATATCTTCAGCAGAGCTCTAGGTGAGCCAGAACTCCATTCCAGTATTTCTCTGGTGGCCACATCAGTTTCTTTAGGATTTAAAGCCATTAAAAACTACAACGTTTCTGTAAAATCTTCCAGATATGAATCACTGCAACTTCCTGAGTCTCTTAACCGAAACAATAATTCTCTGAGGACTGTGAACCAGCGCCTTGTACTAACTCTGAAGCCCGTTAACAATATTGCCCTTTACATTTCTAACCATTTCAGATCTGATTTATTTTAGAAGAAACATTTTGTTTCTCTAGAGTGGCTAAAAATAAGTTAGAGAAGGAAAAGACCTCCTGGGCCTGATTTTCAGATAACCTGCATGCCTATTGTGTGTGTAAACTATCTTAGATGTGCAAGTGTCAGTGATCTGCTCAGGCACTGGGAAAACAGATGCCTATCTAGTCCCATCCATGTATACATCTGATTTGTACAGATCTGCACACAAAATGGCATACAAGTTGTCTGAAAAATCAGGCCCACTATACTGTTAATCAATCCCACCGCAATGGAGATTTCCACGACCATTCCAGGGGGGAGGAGGAGGGGGGAGGACTGATCTCACTACTAAGACTTTTTCCTGATTTTTTTTTTTTTTTCAGATTGCCTTCTGCTTCACTTAGTTCCATCCCAAATGTGTAGGTCACAGGAGCGGGATGGAAAGAGAGCCTCCAGTTAATCGATGTACAAAGGGGCACGTGTAGAGTTCCATTTGCCCCCACCCTTCACCCCACTTTGCCTCCTTAATAAATGCCCATCTGTGCATCATTCTAGAAATTGTGGAATAGCACATCTTACCCCCATGAGCAACTACACACTCAGTGGGGTCTCTAGCCCATTACTGTAATATAAACAACAAATATTGAATCTTGGAGCGAGTCTGAAGATTTGCAGCTGATGCTGTTATAGAGGCCCAGATCTTCTAAACAACCTTAGATGCTAGTACCCCAAAATGCTGATTTCCCAGGCAGCACTTCTTAAGAAATCCTTAGTTCTGCATATATTTTATTTACATTTTATTACCCTAATAAAAATACTGATTAAATTACAAATTTGGGGGATTACAAACAATATTTGAAAGGTTTCAGAGTAGCAGCCATGTTAGTCTGTATCCGCAAAAAGGAAAGGAGGACTTGTGGCACCTTAGAGCTGAACAAATTTATTTGAGCATAAGCTTTTGTGAGCTACAGCTCACTTTATCGAATCCTGAAGTGAGCTGTAGCTCACAAAAGCTTATACTCAAATAAATTTGTTCGGCTCTAAGGTGCCACAAGTCCTCCTAATATTTGAAAGGACAGCTTGTTTTAATCGAAGATCTGTTACAGCTATACAATTCAGCAAAGTTTAATGTTATGTTTCAATAATACGTAAGATACCAAAATTTAAGGAAAATCAAAGTTATTCACACTCTACAAGGAAAGAATTATTCAGTTATTCATTTACAGAGATAGTCAAAACAATTACATTCTCTCTCTCTCTAATTTCTTAATTATTCTCTAGGCAACGCTTGGACACTGATAGTTGAAAAAAAAAAAAGGAGTACTTGTGGCACCTTAGAGACTAACCAGTTTATTTGAGCATAATGTTAGCTCACGAAAGCTTATGCTCAAATAAATTGGTTAGTCTCTAAGGTATCACAAGTCCTTCTTTTCTTTTTGCGAATACAGACTAACACGGCTGCTACTCTGAAACCTGTCAGCTGAAAAAATGTTTTTCTTCAGTTGCAAAATCCAACTTAATGGGGAAAAGTCCTAAAAATAACTAAAGTCTTGAAATGTATTAGTGTTTTCATACTATGAATCTGCTGATTTAGCAATGTAGGGAATATATGGTCTTCTGCCAGTGAGAAATCAAGATTTCTTTACATTTCAATCTGCCTCAAAATATTTGGCCAAAACAGACCGAAAAAAATTATCAAGTTTCATAAACTGAAGTATCAAACAAAGCAAACAGTGGTATGTTTTATTCTGTACAATATGTGAAAGAGAGGGGAACTTCTGTTTAATGTAAGCGCCAATAAACACACTTTAGACTTCAGTCATATCTGTTTGATTAACACAGCCTTCTGGAATTAGCTCCAGAATTTTCAGGTAAACCTAGAACAAAAATACTGCAAGGCCTTAAATCTGTTATACTTAATCTCCATTTTTTAAGTGGAACAATGCATTATTTATACCAAAAAATGTCAGTGTTTTAAAAATACTAATTTATGTCCCAGATTACTAATGTATTCTTCCACAGAAGTTATCTTTTTTCCTCAAATCATTAATTTTCAAATTGCATACATCTACTTTAGACTCCAAAGAATGAGAGATTCATATGGCCAAAAAGAGCTCTTATTTTAGAAACAGTTATATGATTCAGACAGGGAGATGAAATTTTTAATAAGCCCTTCCATCAACAGAAGTGGCTCCAGCTAAAATAGGTTGTACACAGGGAAGAAGAATCAGGAAATCCCTTCACAGAAATGGCTGTTACATATTCATCTACACACTATTCTTCCTTATTTCTTTGGAACAGATTGAGACAAATCATGGAGGATTAAAATAGGAAAGCATTTTTAATCCCACCCATCCCCCAAAAAATTATGCATCTGAAAATTCTGAGAAATCACAGAGAAGAAAGATCACAAGTCTATTCAATCTGTATGCAGCTGAGTATTGACAAGTAGTCTTGGGGGAGGCTTTAAAAGTCATAAGGAGTACTGGGTACACTCCCTCTCCAACTCACAATCACAGGGTGGAGGATTTAGTCTTTCAGCCCCTTGTGTTGATTACTTATTTTCTGTCCATATTCAGTCACTGAGTAAGACGTAGTCACTCTCTGAGGACCAGAAGATAGGTTTTGCTGTTTTACATATATACTGGGAAATTTCTCCACTAACTACCCTGCCTTGAGAAAAATATGCTATTCTTAACCACTAATTAAAAATCCTGAGTACTAAAAGAGAAGAATCACAAAATTTCATTTATTTTTTCTGGTGCCTTTCCACCACTGCTACTGCCTTCCAGGGAAGAATGTTAGGACTCTGCTTAGTTTCTTTCCTGTTTTGAGATCACTTTGTAAGCCACCCAAGTGGAATACTACACAGATGAATCCTTCCCAGAGCATTCAATAATCCTCACAGGTACTTTAAGCAACATCTTGTTCTGAAAATACCACAGTCCCTTGGGAAGCCTGAGACTATGTACTGATGCCTTCATAGACAGCTTATATTTCTGCTAATATGTCTAGCTCAGAAACAAAAACTGCTACTAAAAATTTCAAGGAAAGCAAACAGTGCAGTTTAACCTTCCCAGAAATAACTTAATTTCCCTATGAAATGGATTTACACTGTTTCAAAATACACCCCATAGGCAACAGCATTAACATCAGAACTATGGGAATGTGAAATTGAGGAATGGGAAAACAGATAAGGCAAGGTCCACATATACCAAACAACACATTTATAAAAGAAAATTATGGTAAAATGCTGTATCAATGGTACCTAACTCCCCTTAAAATGGAATAAGAAAAGGAGTACTTGTGGCACCTTAGAGACTAACAAATTTATTTGAGCATAAGCTTTCGTGAGCTACAGCTCACTTCATCGGATGTAAAATGGAATGAGTATGGTGCAAGGAAGGGGAAGTGCTGGAGAACATAATGAAAGAATTTCTCCACATATGGTGAACGTGACCAAAATTTAAGACATTTTGTAAAGCCACTGGAGATTCCATAAAGGACATAACAGGTGTCAGATAACCTTTTCATATTTGTTATTTTTTTCATGAAAAGTTAAGTCTTAAGAAAGCCACGAAGAACTCACCACTCATTTCCTACTTGCTGCTAGAATTACCATAGCAAGGGGGTGGAAGATGTGTGACTGCTATGAAAAAGGGGGGAAACTCTGGTACTAGAAAAATTAACTCATGAAGTCAGAGTTCTGCACAACAGAAGGAAAAAAGCTACTTAGAAATCTGGTGGAAGGTTTAGCGTTTGCTGGAAGACGGTCACTGCCCATCAAACTTGATAGTTAGAGAACTTAGGAATACTAAGGAAGGGAGAAACCCCTTCAACAGTCAAAATTAAGTTCAAAATTAAGATATTAAAATAAGGAAAACAGATAGGAAGAAAAAAGAGAAAAGCGTAATATTGCACTGTGTAATCTGTTTTTATTAGTTGTCCTAAATGTAAGAAAATCATATGTCTGGATCAAAACATGAAAGACTAACCAACCACCACCAACTGGCAAGACAGAAGAGGAATACAAATAGTACAAAAGAATACACCATAATTGTGAACAATACCACAAAAATGAAGAAAGTGACTGGTAGCAGGTCTCATCAATATAACTTTAGGAACTTCACAGGCCAATTTATGTGTCTATTAAGTTTATCTTTATTTAAGTGTAAAACAAGTTGTACAAAATTTCTGTTCTATAAGAACGAAATCAAGAAACCATTGGAATGTAAATTTACCCCCCCAACTTTGTACTTCGAGCATTTCTCAATATAAAACTGAACCAAATACATTAGCGAATACAGACTAACACGGCTGCTACTCTGTATCCTCAACAAGTAACAGTTCACCCAAAAAATTCCATGCAAAAAGTGCTAATGTATTTGGTTCAGTTTTATATTGTGAAATGCTCAAAGTATAAAGTTGGGGGGTGAATTTACATTCCAATGGTTTCTTGATTTCGTTCTTATAGAACAGAAATTTTGTACAACTTGTTTTACACTTAAATAAAGATAAACTTAATAGACACATAAATTGGCCTATGAAGTTCCTAAAGTTATATTGATGAGACCTGCTACCAGTCACTTTCTTCATTTTTGTGGTATTGTTCACAATTATGGTTGATTCTTTTGTACTATTTGTATTCCTCTTCTGTCTTGGAGTCGGTTTTTGAAGTTTTTTTTGTTGAAGCACATCTACCCTTGTGAAGCACATCTACCAATACATCATGTGCCAGCAACGCCCCTCTGCCATGTACATTGGTCAAACTGGACAGTCTCTACATAAAAGAATAAACGGACACAAATCAGACGTCAAGAATTATAACATTCAAAAACCAGTTCGAGAACACTTCAATCTCTCTGGTCACTCGATTACAGACCTAGAAGTTGCAATTCTTCAACAAAAAACTTCAAAAACAGACTCCAACGAGAGACTGCTGAATTGGAATTAATTTGCCAACTGGATACAATTAACTTAGGCTTGAATAGAGAGTGGGAGTGGATGGGTCATTACACAAAGTGAAACTATTTCCCCATGTTTATTGCCCCCCCTCGGCCCCCCACTGTTCCTC
This sequence comes from Natator depressus, assembly GCF_965152275.1. NCBI lineage: Eukaryota > Metazoa > Chordata > Testudines > Cheloniidae > Natator > Natator depressus. The sequence continues at coordinate 11,215,787 of NC_134248.1, forward strand.
TGATGTTCTTGTCAACTGCTGGAAATGGCCCACCTTGATTATCACTACAAAAGGCTCCCCCTCCCCCCGCTCTCCTGCTGGTAATAGCTCACCTTAAGTGATCACTCTCATTGCAGTGTGTATAGTAACACCCATTGTTTCATGTTCTCTATGTATATAAATCTTCCCACTGTATTTTCCACTGAATGCATCCAATGAAGTGAGCTGTAGCTAACCAAAGCTTATGCTCAAATAAATGTGTTAGTCTCTAAGGTGCCACAAGTACTCCTTTTCTTTTTGTTGAGGATAAGCTTTTTATTGCTCTGCCTGCAGCCTGATAGGTTATAATTTTGCTTTGGTTCCTGTAACAGTGATAACTTTGTGAGCATATTTTGTGTTCATAATAATAAAGAGATGCTGTTTCATTTTGCAGCAATATTTAGGCTTGGCTAGAACACTTCTTACTATATAGATGCATATAATTATAGATGTACAAAGTAATGAACAAAGACTTTCAGACAAACCATCCCAAGATGCAATGCACAAACACCATTTATTTTATATTAAATAAAGGAGAAGATCGACTGGGAAGAAAACACTTAAATCATCTGAAAGTTTTGCATACTATTTACCCCTCACTGCTGAGGGTTTAAAGTATCTTGAAATATATTTGATTTTATACATGAGAAATTAATATTTGTTGATAGTTTAAAAGTAACAAGACAGTTGGAATTTACAGAAGAGAATAAAGCATTGTCCATGTTTAAGTCACCAGCTTTGACCTTTAGTAGCTGTACATTAGGTGAGAGAAACCACATTTTTCACTAATATTTGAAGTGGGTCCCATACTTCTGAATCATTTATATCATAAGTTCATAGGAAAATCCAGAAGGTGAAGACAAACACATGGCTTCTCCCAGGCCCTGATCAAAGAGTAATTTTATTATTTGAAGTTTACAAGTACCACGTATGTTGGGCAACAGACTGATGCCAAGTGTGTGTTAAATTATTCAAAAAGTCAACTGCATGCCTGCCCTGCCTCCTCTCAAGCTAGAACAAAAGGCTCTGGAAAGTCTGTCCCAGTCCTGGAAAACACACACACTATATAATTACTCAACCTTAGCTACAGCATTACTGCTGCAGTGCTAAAATAGCAAGTACCTTGGGCTCAGGAACAGGAAGCAGCTTTCACACATTTATCTCCATTATACAATAGTTTCCCCAGATCTCTACAGTGAATATGGAAGGGTGCACCTGTCATTTCCCTGACAAGGCTCCCTGCCTCTGTAGCATAACCTTTTCCTGGCCCAGGGAAGGCTGGTCTGAGCTACCCTACTCAGGGCTGGACTGAAGTTGCCAAGGGGAAGGTTGGGCTTTCCCCTAGGACAAAAACCAGCAGAGATCACTACCCGTGATCCATAGCTGGGAAGTGCATGTGAAGCAGGTTTTCCTTTCCATTTCTCTTCTTATTTCTCTTACAGCCTGGGATCAAGCAGAGGCTTACAAGACACAGTGAAGAATTAAGCTGTTCATACCCCTCACCCCACCCCTCAAAAAAACAGCTGAAACATTTAGCATAGAACCAGCCAATTTTAAGTCAAACACACAAATAAAAAATAATTTAGATTTCAAGCTAAGAGTTTTAGATACAAAGATCTCAAGCTTCAGCAGGCAGGTCCCATACTATAATTGCAGAAGCAAAACAAAACTGACAAGCTCATAAACAAGGGAGACATACATATGCGCAAGCAACAGACAGGTTTGGGTTCTGCACCAAAAGCTTCAGAAAAGACAGAACACAATCATTTAGGAATTGCACACTGATTTGTTCATATGTTGCCCCTTAATTTCTCATGTGACATGACTAAAACAGTACAATTCCTGAAGAACCGATGAAAGCCGTTTCATCCCTAAAACTACTTCTAAAAAGATGAGGTAAAGTAAGTTTTATTGCTAGTAGAAAAAAACTACTTGTGGCACCTTAGAGACTAACAAATTTATTTGAGCATGAGCTCTCGTGAGCTACAGCTCACTTCGTCGGATGCATTCAGACGAATGCATGAATGCATCCGACGAAGTGAGCTGTAGCTCACGAGAGCTTATGCTCAAATAAATTTGTTAGTCTCTAAGGTGCCACAAGCCCTCCTTTTCTTTTTGCGGATACAGATTAACACGGCTGCTACTCTGAAACCTGTCTTTATTGCTAGTGGGACACATTCATGGTGCCTTTTCTGGTAAATGTTTGTGTCGTTCTTTGGTATTATGGAACATGCTTGAGAAAGTTATATTTGTGCAAATAATCCATAGGTAGCTAAATTCTCAGTCATTAAAAGGAATTGCCAACACTCAGCTAAATAGACAAAAGGCTTGGCTGTTTCTTCAACTGTCACCTTAATTTTAAAACTTATTTGAAAACATCTTCACCCTAATGGATTTAGTGGCCCACACACGTCTTTGTGACATGTGATCACAGCACCTCTAAAATAGGCAGCCACTCTGATTAATCCAGACTAACTTGGCTCAATAATTGATTAAAGAATTGACAACTTATTTTGCAAGTAAGAAATATCAGATATGTAGTACTTTTCCTTATTGTGTTTTTAGTTATCCAATCTTCATAATTCTTTCCTCTTTCAAAATTCTTCATAGATTCTGGCTGGGAAAAGCCACTGCAGAAATTACACCCATTAATGAAGACTAAGGCCTCTCCTGTTGAGGGCAAGGGCTGTCATGGTTAAGAAAGAGATGGTTAAGGGCTTGCTCAAAAAAATCTTTTAGATGTTAAAAACTATGAAGCAAAATAATTCTGCTTTTTAGGGGGTAGGTGGGGAAGAGGGGTGGAGAAAAAGCCAAAATAGGGAAAGAATAAGTTTAAAAAAATGTAGGTAAGTTAGATGTATTTATGTCAGCAGGGCCTGATGAAATTCATCCCAGGGTACTTAAGGAACTAGCTGAAACAATCTCTGAAGTATTAGCAATTATCTTTGAGAACTCAAGGTGGATGGGTGAGGTCTCAGAGGCCTGGAGAAGGGCATCATAATACAGTGAAAGCTCTGTTATCCAGCCCTGTACCAACCAGAAAGCTCTATAAACCAGCATTTCTAATCTTCATAGGCAGTCCGGTTTATAGTCCGGTTGGCACCGGGCTGGCAGGCTCCCTACCTGTGTCCATGTGGCTCCCCCGAAGCGGCGACATGTCCCTGCTGCTCCTAGGCAGAGGAACGGCCATGAGGGGTTCAGAATGCGGAAGGGTGTGCAAGGCTGGGACACGGGAGGGGGTACAGGGTGTGGCTCTGAGAGGGAGTTTGGGTACAGGAGGGCACTCGGGGCAGCAAGTTTGGGCACAGGAGGGGTTTTGGGGTGCCAGATCCGGGGGGCACTCATCTTGGGCAGCTCCCCACAAGCTGCAACATGTCCCAGCTGCTCCTAGGCAGAAGCACAGCTAGGTGGCTCTGCACACTACCCCTGACCACAGATGTCACTGCCACAGGTCCCATTGGCTGTGGTTCATAGGAGCTTCAGCTGAGAACAAGTACACTCATAACATGTTAAGTTCCCTTTTTAAACAGATCAGAGGATTTTGGAGTTTCCAGAAGCAGGTAGTTAGTATACAAAGGGTCTCTCCCCTGGGGCCTATCTTCAAAAGGTTGGCTTCAGAGGGGGAGAATTTGCATTGCCCTCATTTCATGGTGGTATAACCTTAGGATATCCACTTCACAAGTATGCTCCAAAAAAACCTTTGAAATTCCTCAGACCTTCCAGAGATGGCATTAATCTTGTCTCTCTGCTAAAGAAGTTCCATATAATCTCACCATAGAACATAAACATTTACATGTGTAATACAACGAACTCCAAAGATGTTAAGCCCCATTCAACAGTGTTTAACTGAATTCAGTAAAGTTTATCTTAATTCCATAAGGTTTGTTCAAGATATCACAGCTTATTGTCAATCCATTACACATGGATTCGACAGATTTCCTTTTCTTCATCGTATCTTGTTTCAGAAATAAGAAGAGAACAAAATATATGGATACCACGACTGCTGTCATAGCAATGGAGAAAGATGCACGTATATGATTATTTTATTGGATCAAACATCAGGTCTTGATACAGGCAAACAAATACTTTGTATTGAAGTCTGATCCAAGAGGCGTAGATGGAACGACACTTCAGTGGAGTTACTCCTTCCTCTTAAAGGTCATATGGTAATACTGGGCAACTTTTCATCTCCAACAGCCTTAATATGCAGCATACCACAAAATACCACTCCGTTACACCTGCTCCATATGCAGATAAAACTATTGAGAGATGGTGACACATTCTGGGCTACAGCTTTTCATTAAACCCAAAGTTTACGACAAGCAACAGGATAAAAGTGAACTGCACAACCCAACCCGGATAAAACTGGAATGATCTGTATAGAGAAAAAGGAAGAGGCAGAATCTGCACTGCCTATCCTTTGTCAAAATTATTTGCAGCTGCAGGGTCCTATTCAATGCATCTGTGAACGAGTGAATTCTCACCAGCACCAGGGAATCTGGCAGACAATCATTAGCATACTAATATTTATAAAAGGGGTACTTAGTTTATCCTCTACACTTAAAATATGTAGTCCCATATTTCCCCATAGTTTGCTCATCTCTCAGCAAGTCCAAAGATTTCTAGAGAGGTAGGCCCAACCTGTACCCAACTTTCCCCAAACTCAGTACTTTTTTCCTATCAGGTGTTTATCTCCTTTCTTACCCCTTTCTGGAGCAGTTTCTTAGGCACTCCTAGGTAATGCTTCAGCCTCCCAGGCTTCAAAAGCGCTGCCTCCTCCTCTCTCTCCTTGGAATGAACTGTTCCCAGACAGGAACTGTTCAGCAGCAAGCTGGCCTCCTCCATGGCAGAGGATTTGTCCTCTGTCTTGCAGTCCTGGCCAGGGGTCTCTGCTCCACTGGGGCAGGACCACAGCCTCCCCTGCACCCTGATATCTTGGGCCCTTTGGCCAAGCAGTGAGCCCCTCCAGCCATACTGTCTGTGCTGGGAATCCCTCCAGCTCTGATATCAGTGCTGTCCTAACCCTATCGCCGCCTTAATTTCCAGCCACTGTAAAAATAACTGCTAAAAAATTCCTAAAAATAAAAACAGTTGATAAAAATCTTAATAAGTCATTAATCATCAAAATTAGAAAAAAAAATTGTATTCTACCAAGCCTATCTACATCCGATCACTGCCGTTAAAATTGGCTAGGCAACTCTCACTGTGCTCCTGGGGTTGAACTCTCCAGGACTGGCTTCAGGGCCATTTTAGAGAAGGGCCCCTTTCATTGGAATTTTTCTCTCTCTGCAGCATGCCAGAGCTTGTCTAATTTAGAGCACAATGCACCATGTTTGATAATGCTTTTGGTTTGATTTAGTTTGTCTTTTTGTCCTGACAAAATGAAGTCTTTACCTCTGTAAGAAGGCAGCCACAATGGATCTTTGCTACTACCTATAGTAAGTAGATTTTATTTACATTAAAGTTAGGGGACGTTGTTTGCTTTTAATTCTTACACTCAGCAATTGGTTGTTTTAGCAATAGTGCACTGTCAAGTCATAACATAACATATAAACGTTTGTGTAATTCTAGAATTAAGCCATAACTCTGAATTAATAGCTTCAATTATTTGCCATGATAATGGGATGATGTGCTGAAGTACCTGACTGTAACTCCACTGTAGGGCCAAGTAGAAGACATTAGCCAGAGAAACACTCAACCATATTTGGTATTTTATTAGTAGAGGGAGCAGAAAAATACAGCCATCTTTGTATGATTTTATTTTCCCCACTCCCCTAACAACTTTACTCAAGTAGGAAAATTACTTTAGAACACAAGAACACTACAAACTACTACTACATCAACTATTACAAAACTAGGCGAGTGAAATCTGACACACCCGACACACCCTCTTGATCCTGTGTTCAGATCTCTTCTGTGAGCAAGCTGTAACAATGCATTCCAGCTACTAATTACAGCTCCTTAAAGTTATGGGGTTAGTGCAAAAACCTACTCCAACACAATTGCTTCAACTTCTGTACCAACAGCAATAGAACTACTACTTAGTGCAGGAGCACCTCCCAAAATAGCCTTCCATGCAGATTATGGAATATTGTTTTTAATCAAATCTAAACATTTCTCTAAAATCATTTAGTAAAGAAATGCTTTAAAATAAGACAGGCTAATTTCAAAAATCATTGCTTCAGAAAGCTTTTGGGTATAAATAGGCAACATTCTACAAAAGGTAGCTGAGAATTCAAGTCTCAGGTAATCTACAAGAGAATATCCATAGGACTGAATAGAATATCTGAGAGTATTAACAGGTATAATAGAATTCCTTTGGTCTGTTAATATGAATTAAAAATAGAATTGTCTTTCAGTTTACACCACCAGAAACAACATCCTGGTTTTGTACAGGAAGAATAGTCCTTATTACTCTTCCATAAAGAAGTTTGAGAACTACTGTTGTATGGATGTTTCTCTTTAAAGAGCAATAAATCCATTTTAAATGGTCAATATTGCATTTCTGATTCTCATAGTAGTAATCTGTGGAACTGCTCATATTTCCTTAAAGAGTTAACAGAAACTATGGGGAAAAAAAAGTCACAAGGCAGCAATCTTACAATTACTTTCAGTTCTAAGACAAAACTCCAGCAAATGCAATACAAAGGTGCTGCTTAAGTAAGCAGAGTCTTGACAAAGTCTGCACTGCAAACTAAGAACATACGAATGGCCATACTGAGTCACACCAGTGGTCCAACTAGCCCAGTATCATGTTTTCTGACAGCAGCCAGAGCCAGAGGGCACAAACAGAGCAGGGCAATTTATCAAATCATCCATCCCCTGCTTCTGGCACAGTCATAGGTTTAGGGACAGGTAGAAAATGGGGTTGCTGCCCTGACCATCTTGGCTAATAGCCATTGATAGACCTATTCCCCATGAACTTACCTAATTCTTTTCTGAATCCCGTTATAATTTTGGCCTTCACAACATCACCTGGCAATGAGTTCCACAGGTTGATTGTGCATACTGTGAAAATGTACTTCCTTGTGTTTGATTTAAACCTGCTGCCTATTAATTTCATAGGGTGACCCTTAGTTCTTGTGGTACACAAAGGGGCAATAACACTTCCTTATTCACTTTCTCCAAACCATTCATGATTTTATAGACCTGTATCATATTCCCCTTAGTCATCTCTTTTCTAAGCTGAATAGTCTCAGCTCTCTCATATGGAATCTGTTTCATAACCCTCGTCATTTTATGACCCTTCTCTGTACTTTTCCCAATTCTAATATATCTTTCACTATGGAGTGACCAAAACTGCATGCAGTACTCAAGGCGTGGGTGTACCATGAGCATATATAGTGGATTATATTTTCTGTCTCATTATCTATCCCTTTCCTAACAGTCCCTAACGGTTCCTAACATTGTTAGCTCTTTTGACTGCCACTGCACATTGAGTGGATGTTTTCAGAGACCTATCCACGCTGCCGTCAAGAATTCTTTCTTAAGTAGTAACAGCTAATTTAGACCCCATCATTTTGTATGTCTAGTTGGGATTGTGTCTTCCAATGTGCATTATACTTTGCATTTAACATTGAATTTCATCTGCCGTTTTGTTACTCCATCACCCAGTTTTGTGAGATCTTTTTGTTGCTCTTTGCAGTCTGCTTTGTACTTAATTATCTTGAGTAATTTTGTACTATTTGCAAACTTTACCACCACTATTTACCCCATTTGCCACATCATTTATGAACAAGTTCAATAGTACACATCCTAGTACAGAACCTTGGGGATTGCTGCTATTTACTTCTTTACTCTGTGAAAACTGACCATTTAATTCCTACCTCTTGTTTCCTATCTTTTAACCAATGACTGATCCATGAGAGAACCTTCCCTCTTATTCTATGACTGCCTACTTTGCTAAAGAGGCTTTGATGAAGGACCTCATAAAGGGCTGTCTGAAAGCCCAAGTACATCATATCCACTGGATCACCCTTGTCCAAATGTTTGTAGACCCCTTCCTAGAATTCTAACCGATTGGTGAGGCATGATTTTCTTTTATAAAAGCTGTTTTGCCTCTTCTCCAACATATCTTCATCTGTGTGCCTGACAATTCTGTTCTTTATTACAGTTTCAACCAATTTGCCTGATATTAAAGTTTGGTTTATTGGCCTGTAATCACCAGGATCTGGAGCCCTTTTAAAAAACTAGCTTTACATTAGCTATCCTCCAGTTATCTGGTACAGTGCTGATTTAGCTGTCAGGTTACATACCACAGTTGTTAGTTCTGCAATTTCATGTATGAGTTCCTTCAGAACTCTTGGGAAAATACCATCTGGTCCTGGTGACTTATTACTGTTTAATTTATCTATTTGCTCCAAAACCTCCTCTACTGACACCTCAATCTGGGACAGTTCCTCATATTTGTCATCTAAAAAGAATGGCACAGGTGTGGGGACCTCCCTCACATCCTCTGCAGTTAAGAGTGATGCAGAGAATTAATTTAGGTTCTCCACAACCACCATGTCTTCTTGAGTGCTCTGTTAGCTCGTCGATCATCCAGTGGCCCCACTGATTGTTTGGCAGGCTTCTTGCTTCTAATGTGCTTTAAAAAGAAGTTTTGCTGTTAGGTTTTATGTCTTTTGCTAGTTGCTCTTCAAATTCTTTTTTGCCTGCCTAATTATACTTTTACACTTGACTTGCCAGAGTTTATGCTCCTTTCTATTTTCCTTAGTAGGATCTGACTTCCAATTTTTAAAGGATGTCTTTTTGTCTCTATCTGCCTCTTTCACTCTGCTTAGCCATTGTGGCTTTTTTAGTCTTCTTACCCCCAAATTAAAAAAAAAAGTATATACATACATTTTAATACTATCATCTCAAACTGTGTATCTCATTTTTGTGTAGTTCCCCTTTTTTAAGTTAAATCCTAGGGTAGTAGGTTTCTTTGGTATTTTCCTCCATACAAGGATGTTAAATTTTAATTACATTGTGGTCCCTATTAGCGAGTTCTTCAGCTATATTCACCTCTTGGACCAGATCCTGTCTGCCCCTTAGGACTAAATCAAGAATTGCCTCGTCCTTTGTGGGTTCTAGGACTAGCTTCTCCAAGAAGCAGTCATGTATGGTTTAGATTTTACCTCTACATCCCATCCTGAGGTGACATGCTCCCAGTCAATACGGGGATAATTAATATCCCTTATTATTATGAGGTTTTTTGTTTCTTTAGCCTTTCTGATCTCCCTGAGCATTTCACAATTGCTGTCACCATCCTGGTCAGGTGGCCATAAGTATATTCCTACAGGTACTTTCTTATTATTCAAGCATGGAATTTCTACCTATCGAGATTCTATGGTAATGTTTGAAGTTTGAACTAAATCAAGAGCTAGCCTCAATAATACATACCTTGTCACTTCCAGTCTGGATTACAGCAATGCAAGGTCTCTTGCCTTAAAAGCATCAACCCTATGAAAATTGAAAACCGGTGCAGAATGCAGTGGCTTCCTTTCTCAGCGAAGCATGTTACTATGAGTATACCATCTCTGTACTCCACTGGGTTTCTGTATATACCATGTCGAACTTAAGGTCTACATTCTCATTTTCATAGCTCTAAATGGACTGGGCTCATGTCACTCAGACCTCAGTTGCCATCAATAAGTCTCCTCCTCAGGTATTACAAAACAGTCTATTACAACAATGAAGCCTGTTTGTGTAGGAGACGTGTTTTTCTGAGGCTGACCCAAGGTATTAAAACACAATCCTACAGGAACTAGAACCACAAAGCTCATCACTTCCCAGCACAAATGCAAAGCACACTTGAATCTTGCCTGTCCAACACCACCACCTGGTATATCAAGTTAAAGATTTTATAATCCATGTACGTGCAATCTTTCCCTAAGGGAGAGGAAGACAAGATCCCCACTTAATAGAGGTTAGTCACTGCTTATTTTTAACTGTGGAAGGCATTCTGGTACCATGGTAATAGGCATGGTAAAACACTGAACAGAACAGAAGAGAAATAAGATGACTTTTGCTATTGAAAAAGCAGATGGAATTGCAATTTAAGCAGTATGAATCCCCACACTGGAGAAAGAAGAACTCTGATGAAGGGGAGGGACTTGGAGGGCTCAGCCTCCTTGAATGAGAAATTTGGACTCCCTTTGCATTGACCTAGCAAACCTGCAGAATAGTCTCATAGAATGCAAGTACTCAGCAACAATCCACACTACATAAGAGTTTAATCTGTGGACATTTTGACTGAAATCCTCTAAAATTAGTTAAATCCCCAAATGTCACACCACTTTAAAACATACTGATGTTAAGAAGATTTAAAATATACAGAAAATTCTCAACTATTCATTAAGAATTAACTTACTTATGGTGTAAAGCCATCCAGAGAGACTAGGATGGAAAAACTGAGCTGTCACTTGCAGGACTGTTTCCAACTTGTTAATCTGTTTCACCAAATCCCCCTACATTAGCCCAGACAAATGCATTCATCTCCTCTCCCATGACATTGAGATAGAAATGTTAACAGTTAATGGTCCTATGCCCCCCATGATAGGGGCTGACCTCACTCAGGCCTTGAATACGAAGTTACACTGGATTAACTTGAGTTTGTTCGCTTCAAAATGCCTTGCACTCCACATCTTTTCAAGTTAATTATGTGGCATTTTTGAGCACAATAATCAATACTCCTTGCTATAGGAGTAGCTCCACTTTTAAAGTGAGTACACTCACTTTAAGGTTCACATGGACATATTTTTAACTACTCCACTTCTGGCAGTCCTCCCGCCAGATCACACCTGGATCAGTCTATGTACCTGTTTTCCCTTCCAGTGTCCCATAGTCATCTTGACTTTATCACAGGGTGGATAAAAATCAATGATTTTTAAAATACAAATTAAAAAAACGGATTTTTTTGATAAAATGCTTTTTGAGGAACAACCTATCTAAAGATAGTTTTAATTAAGATACATTATAGCTCAAAGATATCATCATGGAATAGGGATTATAAATTCTAATTCTATAGTATGAGACAATATAATCATGTAATGGTTAAGAAAAGTTTTGTAAATGAGTTCCAATAGTTCATGGATTAGAGACTCAATCTTATGGGGTTCCAGGGGCTTCTATATAGATTATTTAGCTTCATCTCTCTATCTACCCAATGGGACTCAGTGCTAAGTCTAGAAGATACCATCAGAGATGCTTAGTTTTGCAGTTCTCAAACTGTGGATGTGTGTCTCCAGAAATAACAAGCTTGTTAACAGCAAAAATGTTTTTCATTAAATAAATAAATATATAGAGGTGAAAAATAACAAACCTCAACCCTATCGCCCCTCTGCAAATTAGTGTAACAGAGTCAGTCTCTTACCTCTCTCTAAAAGTGACAAGTTTTAAAACATTCAATGATTAAAAGATTGCTGGGGGCAGAAATGATCTGGACAAGGAGAAGTAGTCTGGAGATAAATGTTAGAAAGGAGGGACAGGCAGTAGAAACAAAAATGAAACTGTTTGAGCAGCATATTCCAGAAGTCTTGAGGTCTGAGTGTAGCCCTCATTGATTTGAGATTTACTATAGCATTTTCTCACTAGACGGGAAAACCTATAATGGCAGCAGGCCGTAAAAGAGACCCACTTTGTGTCTCATCTATCTCTCAGTTGTGAAGAATATGAATTAAGGTTATAACAACCAACAAGAATGCACTTTTATGTAAAAAGAAAAGGAGTACTTGTGGCACCTTAGAGACTAACCAATTTATTTGAGCATAAGCTTTCATGAGCTACAGCTCACTTCATCGGATGCATACCGTGGAAAATACAGAAGATGTTTTTATACACACAGACCGTGAAAAAATGGGTGTTTATCACTACAAAAGGTTCTCTCTCCCACCACCGCACTCTCCTGCTGGTAATAGCTTATCTAAAGTGATCACGCTCCTTACAATGTATGATAATCAAGGTGGGCCATTTCCAGCACAAATCCAGAGAGATTGAAGTGTTCTCCGACTGGTTTATGAATGTTATAATTCTTTAAATCTGATTTGTGTCCATTTATTCTTTTACGTACAGACTGTCCAGTTTGACCAATGTACATGGCAGAGGGGCATTGCTGGCACATGATGGCATATATCACATTGGTGGATGTGCAGGTGAACGAGCCTCTGATAGTGTGGCTGATGTTATTAGGCCCTGTGATGGTGTCCCCTGAATAGATATGTGGGCACAGTTGGCAACGGGCTTTGTTGCAAGGATAGGTTCCTGGGTTAGTGGTTCTGTTGTGTGGTACGTGGTTGCTGGTGAGTATTCGCTTCAGGTTGGGGGGCTGTCTGTAGGCAAGAACTGGCCTGTCTCCCAAGATTTGTGAGAGTGTTGGGTCGTCCTTCAGGATAGGTTGTAGATCCTTGATAATGCGTTGGAGGGGTTTTAGTTGGGGGCTGAAGGTGACAGCTAGTGGCGTTCTGTTATTTTCTTTGTTAGGCCTGTCCTGTAGTAGGTGACTTCTGGAAACTCTTCTGGCTCTATCAATCTGTTTCTTCACTTCAGCAGGTGGGTATTGTAGTTGTAAGAATGCTTGATAGAGATCTTGTAGGTGTCAAACAGCCACACTATCAGAGGCTCGTTCACCTGCACATCTGCCAATGTGATATATGACCAATCCACCCTGCTATCACCTCTCCAATTAAATGTTGGAACTCAGCCAGATTGTGCCCCTTTGAGACCAGGTAGTGATGAGTTCACACACCCAGTCATGTACCGATTATAGTAACCATAACATCCCCATGCTTCTGCATGGACCCCACTAGAGCTCCTGGATTTTATTACCCTCTTTGGAGACCTGCATGTACAATCCCACCTGGAGAAGAGTTGTCAGAATGCAGACACATATAAGACACGAGCAGACAAAATGAAGAAGAGGGAATGCAGTGCAGAGTCAATGCAAAGGAGCTCCAGTAGAAGTACCTGAAGGCAAGGTACAAGAAGAGGACCTCCACTAATGCTTCCACTACCTGCCCACGCTATGAGGAACCGGACAGCACTTTTGTTAGCAATGCCATCACCATACCTAAGAAGGGGTGGACAGTTTTCCACAAAGCACCCCAGACAACACAGCAAGAAACAGCCTTTGACACCATGTTGACCAAGATTTTCCGGGGCAGCCAAGAACTGTACAACATGGCAGATTCAGAGATTACATGAGACTCCCATGTGGACAGCCATACTGACAATCACCCAGAAAATGCTGCAGAGTGGAGCTGTATCATTCAGTATTATGCATTGTACTACAATACAGCGGCACTGGGAGATTTAAGATACTGTTCTCTGGGTACTGGCTCCCTACCACCACGTTCCCAAGCTGCTTCCTGCTTACTCTCCCTCCTTTCCCAGTCCACCATGCCCCTACTCATGATATTGGCACCACAAGGATTTAAAGAAAATGAAACACTGCATGGTAGGCATGTTTATTGTAGATGTAGATATAGAAAGAGAAACGGCAGTAGAAATAGTACTTTGGCTCAGTCATTAATGCCCCCAGTTTTTAGGAAACTTGAGATTTTATACTGTAAATTGCCCAAATTAGGCTACACAGACATTTAAAGTGCATATGGATTTTAAGCCATTATAAGGCATTAATGGCTACCTGAATCCCTTGGGTTCAGATCAATTACTGCAGAATTTTATTCATTTCGTAATGCACTTTATGCTGATTTGTGGGTGTCAAAGAAGAGAACTTACGGCAAAGATTGTGCTCTGTTTCGGCATGCACACTGAAAGGCAATGCAGCTTTCTCAAGACAGAAGCTTCCTTCCATTCCTGTATCAGCAGAAGGGACACCATCCTGGTAAACAGCAGCACTGCATACCTCTCTGGTTTGCCCATTGTCTTGGTAAGTTAAATCACTTTGATTTAAATCAGTTCACCCTGCTGAGAGCTGACCTGGTAATAGTCTTCAAATATGTTAAGGGCTGTTATAAAGAGGACACTGACCAATTGTTTTCCATAGCCACCTGCAGACAGGACAAGTAATCAGTTTAACCTGCAGCAACGGAAATTTAGGTTAGATATTAGGAAAAACTTTCTAAACATTAGGATAGTTAAACTGGAATGGGTTACCAGGGTAGATTGTGGAATCCCATCATTGGAGCTTTTTAAGAACAAGTTAGGGTATGTCTACATAAACACAGTTTCCAGCAAGCTGGAGTGTAAACTACCACACGCTGTTTGTTTGGACTCTGCCGCTTTGCACTAAAAGTTTAGTGTTTTGACCTACCCAGTTTCAAAGCAGAGGAGAACCAAGTGCAGTAGGAAGCTTCTAGTGTGTGGCAGCAAAGCCCACGCAGACACTTAGGGTATGTCTACACTGCAATTAAAACACGCAGCTGGCCTGTGCCAGCTGACTCAGGCTAAAGGCCATTTAATTACAGTGTAGATGTTTGGGGACCCTTCCACTTTGCCAGGTCCCAGAGCCTGTGTTGCAACCCAAGACCAAACATCTACACTGCAATAAAAGAGCCCCTTAGCCTGAGCCTAGCTAGCCTCAGTCAGCTAGCAAGGGCCAGCCGCAGGTATCAAATTGCAAGGTAGACATACTCTAGGTGTCTGTGTGGGCCATGCTTACATACACCAGAGTTACGTATACTAGTGCACTTTGATCTACTCTGCTTTCAACAGGGTAGATAAAAGAATACTAGAGAACTTTTAGTGGAAGTACAGACATTCTCTTAGTATGCAGCACATTAGGGCAAGGCAGATTTACAACCCAGCTTGCCATGAACCAAATATTCATACAGAGAAGCCCTTAGACATCTGTCAAGAATGATCTAGGTATATTTGGTTCTGCCCCAGCACAGTGGGTGGACATGAACTAGATGACCTCTGGAGGACCCTGCCATCCCTAATTAATATGATCATATGATTTCGCACTCTGAGCACTGATTCTGATCCTGAATGTTATACCCTCAATAGCCCTAGAACCTTGAGAGAGATTCTCAGAGTTTACATTTTTTTCAGCAAGACTCGTCTCAAAATTACATGGCATTCCATTAGTTAGGAGTGTGAAAACTCCAGCTATCCCTCTTTTTTGCACAGAGCTCAGTAGATCCCCTGAATATTATATGAAATGGGACCATTGACAAATCAAAACATACCACAACAGTGGAACTGGCAGACGGGTGAGGAAGAAGAGACCAAAAGCAAGCTTGAAAAATAAGAAAAGCATTAGCTCAATTATTTTCCTATATAAAGCATGATAATACCACTAATACAACTTAATACTTAGCACTTATAGTGCACTTTTTATCCTTGGATCTCTTCAAGCACAAAGACCGGCACTATTTCCATTTTATAGATAAGAGAGCTGAATCATTAAGAAATTAAGTGACTTGACCAAAGTCACAGTGGCAGAACTGGGAATAGAATCTAGGTCTCCAAGGTCTCAGCCAGCTTCACCTCAACCATCTTAGACCTGGTTCTATTCCCATCTCTGTTGTTATAACCTTGGTCAAGCAATTTAATCTTTCAGTGCAACATTTGACAGTCTAACATCACACCTTTATGTCCTGTTCAAGACAAGGCCTGAAAGCACATCATCTCGATGCTCTACCTACCTCCTCTGGCTCCCAGTTCACTTTCAATACCAGTTCCACATCCTCATCCTGATCTTCACTGCTAATCAACAGATCTGGATCCAGCTGCATCACAGACCACCTCTCCATCATCCATAACCCAGGACTGCTGCAACCTTCTGGAACAATGTAGCTAACAAAGCCCAGAAATAAACACATGAGAAATAAGAGTTCTGTTCACATGCTTCTTTTATGGAAAAAATTACTAGAGATTAGGCAGAGCCAAAGTCTGATTTCTTAGCATGCTGCAAAACACATCTATTTGAACTTGAGAAGGCAGACAAGCACTTGGAACACGACCATTCAGATTTAGTTTATCTGTGAAGTGCTTGGATATGCTGGCAACGAGCACCGCAGAAAAGCCTACGATACCCTCTGATGGGTAGGAATTAGTGTCCGGGCAAGTGGGGGATGAAGGGAGGAGAATTGTGTATACAATTTCGTGCAAAATTTTAGCTTTTCTTTTAAAATGTTTCTAGCCCTTATGGTTGCAAAATTTGCCTAGTGAAAATGAAGCAAATGTAAACTGATGCAATGTTCTCCTCAGGAATATAAAAACAGCTTCAATGCCTTTTGTTGCTGTTCAGAGCTTTCACTGCTTTGCAAGTTGATAAGACTTTTCAGGTTCACTGTTATTCAATACCCCAGGGTGACAGAAAATCTGACAAGAACGGTGATTTTCTGCTATTGCTTAGGAAAGCTAGATCAGCAGCAGTCAGGTAATGCATAAAACCAAAAAGGTGTCTGGAGGAAGGGTAAAGTTGCAGAACCATCCACTGCTTTGTAGTACTAGGAAAGGGGTGGAAGTGATAAAGATGCTGTCATAAGTCTCTTAGGAATGCTTCTACTCTTAAAACAGCTGGGAGTGGGATTTGGTTCAAGTTAAAAAGTGTAAGGTTGATATCAAAGATGAAGCCCCTCAGCAAGGCCCAGCCCGTTCCTCCTTTCCAGCAGCCAAGGACTAGGTTTCACCAATGTGTTGCTGTTACTTACACATTCACATGTTCTGTATCATCCTCAGCTAGCAGGTATTTGATTCAGTTGTCAATCTTTGCTATGATGTAAAATGAATGCTTGTAATTCTTCCAATACTTAAGAATTTGCTGATAGCATTCTCTGCCCCAGATGTGATATATGAAATGCTATTCTGTTAGTTAAAATGTTACTGATCTTCTTGAAGAGCTTCTTTTGCCTTGGCTGTGGGTGGGGAATCTAGTATTTACTGGACACCCAGCTGGTCTTCCGTCACTGTGGACCTCTCCCCTACCTGGAGGGTCCTCTTGCTCCCTAGAAACACATCATTGTTACTGGCTTACTTCTGGATCCTCAGTAACACATCTTCCCAGAGCAAATTAAGCTAAGTGGAGAGGTGTTTGTTTTGGGGAAGAACAGATTCATTTTCCCCATCTCTCTCTCACCCCGTTTCCACACAGACACCCCTCCCCCCTGTTGTTTTGTTGTTGTTGTTGCTTTTAATATCCTAGATTTGGCCTAATTTCAGTATGGTGAAATGCAGAAGACTTTGTTCTATTAGAATCTATTCTCAGCTCTGTTAAAAATCAATGTAAGCAACCCATCAGACCCTCAGTTACCTTATCTGTAAGACAGACAACCTAAAGCGTTACTCAGTAAAAACTGTAAAGCATACAAATTTATACTAGTCAGCAGAAAAGGTAACCCATGGTATGCTGGCTCCCAATCCAGTGCACTTTGCTATAGGCTCAAGAGTACTCTATGGAGGATGGTCTCTTTCAGAGTCATCCTATGCTGACACTGCTGAACAATGGCAGCTTAGTTTTGGCTTTTTGTTACCAGAAGATGTCAAATTTTAGAGAAGAACTAGAAGATTTGGGGAAAATAAAGTTAGTCATTTGAATTACAATGAGCCACCAATGTGATTTGGCTGTGAAAAAAAGGCAATTGTAATCCTAGGATGTATTAGGCAAAGCATTTCTACTAGAGATGAACAAGTATTAATGACATTATATAAGGCATCCATAAGACCTCATTTGGATCCTGTGTACAATTTCAGTCACCCATGTTCAAGACAGATTAATTTAAACTGAAACAGGTCCAGAGAAGAGCTACTAGGATATGGGGATTGGAGAGCCTATCTTATGAAAGGATACTGGAAAAGCTTGGCTTGTTTAGTCTCACAAAAAGAAAACAGAGGGGATAGGACTGCTTTCAGTACATACATTAGGTACTCCTGGGGGAATTCTGCACCACTGCACATGTGCAGAATTCATGTCCCCAGGAGACTTCTTTGCTTCCTTGCAGAAAAATGACTTCTGACAGGGAAGCAAAGGGAAGCTGCACCAATGGTCATGGACCCCTATTGAGCAGCCCGGGCACATCGTTTCAGGCGTCCAGAGCAGCTAGCAGAAAGGTAAATCACTGCAGGGGTGGGGACGCCCTGGCCAGCAACTCTTATCCTGCACCTGGCTCAGCTGCTAATTTTGACTGGGGCTGGGTCAGGCGCACCTCCAGAAACCTCCCCCAGTGCAGGAAACTTCCCATCCTCCCCTCCTAACTTCCAGTCCCCATTGATCTTCAGCTGTGGGAGGAGGGGTCACTGTGCAGGGAGCTGCTCCCCTGTCTGCCCAACCCCCATGCATCCAGACCTCTCCATACCCAGAACACCCTACAAAGCCTCAGCCCGCTCAGAATCCAGTCACAAAACTCCCTGCACCCGAACCCTCACCCCCTGGCACTCGGAGCCCCCCGCCAAGCCTCATTCCCCCACACACAGACACACATCCCCGCTGAGCCCCAACCACCTTCACCTGGACCCCCCTGCAGAGTCCCATTGTCCCTGCACCTGGAATACCCCAACAAGCCCCTGTGCATCCAGAACTCTACTGTATCCGGACGCCCCACCGAGCAGCCCTCAGCCAGACTGCTTAACACAGAACCCTCTCACCCCACATCTGTATCCCCCTCACACTACCCTCTCCACATGTGGATCCTGCTGGGCTGAGCCTGCCTACCACACCTGATGTGCCTGGTGTGGACGGGCAGGGCCCCAAGATGTTTCTGGGGCAGGTCTGTGCCTTGCGCTTTGTCATGGTCTGGTGCAGCCTCACTGCCAAGTCTATGTCCCCAGGGGAAGGGGGGAACTGCACAGCGATCTCCGACATCTGTGCAGTCAGTGGCCTGTGTTCCCCATTGCCATTCTGGAGCCTCCACATTTATTTATTGACAAATAAAATTTGTAGTGTATACACCAGGGCTTAGATTGGCTTAAGTATATCGCACAAGGTGTGCGGCATAGTTAAGTCGACCTACCCTTCTAATGTAGACCAGCTCTAAAACTCTATGACTCTATGATTCTAAATAAGAACATGTAGATCTGTGAAGTTTGAAGTTGGTGAGTGCTATAGTTGGTGTAAAATTAAAATAAAATTTGGTGCCATACACAGTGAAAAGTTTGAGACTTTTTTTTATTTACAATGAAAGTACAGTCCCTGCTAACCAAAGGGGAGAAAGGGAAAAATTTTACATTTAGACAGATAGGACATATTGCAGTTGGCTCTAATAGCCCTGAAAAGAACGTTTTAAAGAACACTTTATACAAACATCTATCAGACTAAATAATACAGAAGTAAAAACTGAAGAAATTGAACAGAAAGTGCAGCAAGAGTAGACAAGTTCAGAAGCTGTTTAAATACTGCCTAAAACTGTATTAGAAACAGGTGGTGCTGGTTAGAAGACAACTTTTCACCCTTCAGAAGCAGGACTGAGTGCATGTCTTCATTCACGTGGCTATGTAGTTGCAGCACCAGCACTGGGAGAGAGCTCTCCCAGTGCTGTAAAAAACAACCTCCATGAGGAGAATGGCTCCCAGCACTGGTGCACTGTCTACACTGGCACTTCACAGCACTGAAACCTGCAGCGCTCAGGGGGGTGTTTTTTCACCCATCATTATACTACCTAAGCACTAAAGAAGTCATTTAGTTTCACAAAGAAGACATATCAGAATCTGACCTTCCCTTCTTCCAGGGTCTGGAGATACTCTCTCACCAGTTATTGCAGGAAAGAAACTAATGTATGGACTTTGAGGCATACTCTGAAGGTTTTTGCTCAATCTTATCTCCTGCAGTACTTCATTTAATACTTCAGCACTTTTGAGAGAATGCGTTAAGTCTTGATCTCAAGCTTCATCCTAGGCTTTATCAACTACACTGCCAAAAGGCCATTGCTTTCTCATTGTGAAAAGAAAGAAAGGCTGTCCATGATACTGTAGATCTTGACAATCAAGGCCAAGGCCTTACTCAATCTGAAACCAATTCATGCATTCAGCACTCACTTCTAAAAGAATTTGCTATCGTACTAAGTGTCAGCAGATCCTGAAGATTCATTTTAATTGGTCTGCAGAAGTTTGAAAACACAATGCAGCACTTCCATTTATATCCTCGATTCAGAATAAAAGTATAAAGAGCTATGACTATGGTAAATGATCAAAAGCAAAGGTTAAAGCTGAGTAACTGATCAAAAGCATAACCTGTGTTGGAGAGATGTGCACCTGGTCAGATACCATTCTGCACTTTCGAAGTTTATGGTGTATTTTTCTGACCTGTGATTAACTGATACTATCATTTCTCTGTAGCATTTGAATTAGACCAGCGGTTCCCAAACTTTAACCATCTCTGAACTCCTTTCATTAAAATGTCAAGTCTCATGAACCCCCTCCTAAAAATGAATATTTCCAGGGATTTTCTCCTTTACCTGAGTATAAATTATAAAAGCAGTGATCTTGGAAATATAAAAGTTGTTTTTATGACATGCTTATTACACACTATTTATTATTACTACTTATTACAGTATTTTATTACATTATGAAAACGGCAACACACTTCCAAGATCTCACTTTCGTAGCTTGCATCACTTTGAATAACCCTGTTATAAGACAAGCCTCCTATGTTTCATCAAGGAGTATCAGATGTGAAACAGCATGAAGGTATTTAAGAAGCCAACTCAATGAGTTCCTCCTACACAAGCATTCAGGTCTTGAGCAGTCCAGGCAAACAACGCATGTTACAACACAGCTTAAACTTGTTCTTCATAATAATTTTAAAAGCAATACTAGCTGCCTATTTAATTTTTAAAACAGCAAAAATATTCACCTCCCTTTCCATTTCTTCTAAGGAGTCTTGAAGTTTAAATCTCCTCAGTGTGATAGATATGCTTGCTTTGATCTGCTTAGCTCTTGGAAGTCCAGGGGCTCCGGACTGCTGGTCCCATGCTGCCCACAGTTCCTAGGGACAACTCTATCCGCCATTAGGGAATTTTTTCCCCCGAGAACCCCCTGTAACATTTCGCGAACCCCAGTTTGGGAACCACTGAATTAGACTAAATGGAAAGAAGTCAGCCAAACAGAATACAGGGATGCAGTATGGTTACTGAATTGGTTACTACACTCTAAGTATGTGCAGGAGGGGAAAAAAAATTATAATGATCTTTTTAATCTAGCAGAGAAAAGGATAACACAATTCAAAGGCTGGAAGTTGAAGCTAGTGAATTCAGACTGGAAATAAGATGTCAATTTTTAACGGTGAGAGTAATTAACCATTGAAATAATTTACCTAGAGTCATGGTGGATTCTTTATTACTGACTATTTTTAAATGAAGATTAGACATTTTTCTAAAAAGATATAGTCTAGGAATTCTTTTGGGGAAGTTCTATGGCCTGTGCCATACAGGATGTCAGACTAGATCACCACAATGGTCCCTCCCAGCCTTAGAATCTAAGACTCTGTAAATCTATGAATTCACAACTGAATGAGAGTTTAGTTCTCAAGAGAAGTCAGACACTAAAATATTTTGCTCTACAATAGTTCTGTTCCTTTGAAGCAGAGAAATCAATTTACAAACTATTAATTAATTTCATTCAACACACCTGTAAAGTATCTAAGGGTAAATAATAGGGCTGTCAAGCGATTAAAAAAATTAATCACGATTAAACAATAATAGAACACCATTTATTTAAATATTTTTGGATGATTTCTACATTTTCAAATATATTGATTTCAGTTACAACACAGAATATAAGGTGTACAGTGCTCACTTTATATTTATTTTTGATTACAAGCGTTTGCACTATAAAAAAAGTATTTTTCAATTCACCTAATACAAGTACTGTAATGCAATCTGTATCATGAAAACTGAACTTACAAATACAGAATTATATACAAAAATACTGCATTCAAAAATAAAACAATGTAAAATTTTAGAGCTTGCAAAGCTACTCAGTCCTATTTCTTGTTCAGCCAATTGCTCAGACAAACAAGTCTGTTTACATTTGCAGGAGATAACGCTGTCCCCTTCTTGTTTACAATGTCACCTGAAAATGAGAACAAGCATTCTCATGGCACTGTGGTAACCGGCATCACTAGATATTTACATACCAGATGCGCATGCTTCAACCACTATTCCAGGGGACATGCGTCCGTGTTGATGATGGGTTCTGCTCGAAAACCATCCAAAGCAGTGCAGACCGACGCATGTTCATTTTCATTATCTCAGTCAGATGCCACCAGCAGAAGGTTGATTTTCTTTTTTAGTGGTTCAGGTTCTGTAGTTTTTGCATCAGAGCATTGCTCTTCTAAGACTTCTGAAAGCATGCTCCCTACCTCATCCCTCTCAGATTTTGGAAGGCACTTCATATTCTTAAATCTTGGATCCAGTGCTGTAGCTATCTTTACAAATCTCACATTGGTACCTTCTTTGCATCCAAGGCTGCTGTAACATGAAATATATGGCAGAATGCAGGTAAAACAGAGCAGGGGACGTACAATTCTCCCCCAAGGAGTTCAGTCACAAATTTAATTAACGCGTTATTTTTTTAACGAGCGTCATCAGCATGAAAGCACGTCCTCTGGAATGGTGGCCAAAGCATGAAGGGGCATATGAATGTTTAGCATATCTGGCACGTAAATACCCTGCAATGCTGGCTACAAAAGTGCCGTGCAAATGCCTGTTCTCACTTTCTGGTGACATTGTAAATAAGAAGAGGGCAGCATTATCTCCTGTAAATGTAAAGAAACTTGTTTGTCTAAGTGATTGGCTGAACAAGAAGTAGGACTGAGTGAACTTGTAGCTTCTGAAGTTTTACTTTTTTTTTTGTTACGTAACTGCACTCAAAAGCAAAACAATCTACATTTGTAAGTTTCACTTTCAGGACAACGACTGCACTACAGTACTTGTATGAGGTGAACTGAAAAATACTATTTCTTCTATTTATCATTTTTACAGTGCAAATATTTTTAATCAAAATATACACTTTGATTTCAATTACAACACAGAATATAAGATATATATGAAAATGTAGAAAAACATCCAAAATATTCAATGAATTTCAATTGGTAGTCTTGTTTAACAGTGCGATTAAAACTGCAATTAATTTTTTTAATAGTGATTAATTTGAGTTAATCGCATGAGTTAACTGCAATTAATCGATAGCCCTAGTAAAAAAAATGATCACTTCCCCACTCAGATACTCTCATCGAGGTGAAACACAGTGGCTGTTCAACTATGCATAGCAACAGTTTAAAAAAAAAACAAAAACACCACACTTCACAGGACATGAAGAACGTAAGAAGCTGAAACTGCAAGGAAAATTTAGACAGAAAACTTTTACTCAAGTTGGAATTTAATAATGAAACTTGCATTAATACTCCTACAATCTCCTTTAATCTCTTTAATGACTTCAGGACCGCAATTTTTACATCTAAGCCAGCAGACAGTATCACCTCCAGTTGTTGTACAATACCCCTTAACACTATTGGGGGAGATTGGCTCAATATTGACTTGCAAAGAAGACTGCCACCCACAGAATCACCAACACCACCATGCCTGCAGCAGTACATCTGCAGCTTCTGGAGATTTCAAATCCAAGTAGTGGTCCTACCTATCCCTATATAATTTTTATGTCAGATGGGGATCACAGCAGAACGTGGCATGGCTGCAGGCCTCTAGAGGCCGTCTGTCTTTAATCCAAGCTGAAGTTATTACAAAATTTGCACTGTGCTCAATTTAGTCCCCACTGTTTTTTACTTCATGATCAGGAAACAACCTTGAGTTATTTAACTATATAAATGCCAGTACTACTCCCTGTCCAGCTTCAGTTGACCCCATTCCTTGTCCCGAAGTCTTTTTCAGTCTAGTCCTGCCTAGATTAGCGCACAGTCTAAAAAGGCAAAGCATAGGGGAAAAGGGATTCAACCAATGAGCAATGCAATAAGGGTGGAGATAGGTCCATAACTCATGTTTGTTATTCCAAATTTACTATAGGTCAACTTCACTGACACCAGATAATACAGATTTACAATGGTTAACAGTGAAATTTGGCTGTAGATTTCAGTTCTTGACAAATTTAAAAGTTAAATTCTATCTTCATATATGAGCACAACTCCTACTGAAGTCTTCAGGTGATATAACTAATTAGGGGTAGAATTTAGCCCTGTATGTTTTGTGATTCCTCTCCTAAAAAAGTTAGTATAATAAGAAGGTAATTTTTAAATTTTCATTTATTGTAATCAGCCTCACACCCCCAAAGTGTCCTCACTGCAGAGCTCACTCAAGTTAGCCTAGCTGAAGTGAGAGCAGCCATGCTACAAAACGACACTTGAGCTGCAAAGAGTGATTTTCTTTGCAGCTGAGGAACTGTGCTAACTTAGGGCATGGCTACACTTGCAGATGTAGAGCGCTTTGAGTTAAACCAGCCTTCGTAGAGTGCAGTAGGGAAAGTGCTGCAGTCTTTCCACACTGACAGCTTCAAGTGCACTGGCATGGCCACATTTGCAGCACTTGCAGCGGCATTGGGAGCAGTGCATTATGGGCAGCTATCCCAGCATGCAAGTGACAGCAACATGCTTTTCAAAGGGGGAGTGGAGGTGGAGTGTGACAGGGAGTGTGTTGTGTGTATGTGGGGGGAAGAGAGTGGGTTTTGGGGGGGCTGAGAGCATGTCAGCATGCTGCCTCGTAAGTTCAGACAACAGCAGACTCCTCTTCCCCCCCGCCCCTCCCTCTCACACACAGCATTCCATAGTAATGGTTGCTTTGTCTTGGAGCAGATAAGCAGCTGGCTGTCAGAAACGGAGCTTTCAAACAGCATATCTGCATTCCTACAGCAAGTTCAAAACAATGAGAAGAGTGGCCACTTAACTTAAGGGGATTATGCGACGTTTCCGGAGGCAGATCAGAGCGCAGTAATGCAGCACTTTGTCTACACTGGCGCCGCGGCGCTCCAGCGTGGGGGGGGGGCAAGCAAACATTATTCTACTCGCCGAGGTGGAGTACCAGCAGCGCTGTAGCCGCGGAGTCAGAGCGCTCTAGGTGCCTTGCCAGTGTGGACGGGTAGTGAGCTAGTGGGCCCGGTGCTCCTTTATTGCGCTGTAACTCGCAAATGTAGCCAAGCCCTTAATCTATAGCCTATAGATTAATGATGGGCCAGCCTATTTGAGTTAAAAGCATCACACCAAACTTGAGCTAAACACCTTTTTTTTTTTGGGGGGGGGGGGGGGGGGCTGGACCTGAGCTAGGGGCAACACTGAGTTAACTCAAGTTACCTATGAAGTGAAGACAAGACCACAAAATTTTGAATCTAAATACACTGTAAACACACAGCTGATTAGAAATCACCATGGGACAAGGATAGCATTGTGTGTTTATGCTTATTTGAGAGCACCTTGCTTGCTGACTGATTTGACAGTTCACAAAACTGAATTTCCATATAAGCATACCTGTCCCATTTCTTTTAATATTAACATTTGATAGATACACCTGGTCTGCTAATTTGTGTAATCAGAGATTTCACTCAATTTAATAAAACCACTAAAAACGACATCATGGGTACTGTCATGACGCTGACCCCATAACGTGAACACCCCGTTAAATAGAAAGCTTTCATGACTATACCTCTGTATAAAGTCTCCTTAAACAAAATCTCGCTGTTGTAATGGCTGTTTTGTAATCGTTGTTTTGGTTACAATATTTACATGGTAAGGATTAACCTGTTAATTCCTAAATAAATTTAATAATTTTATTAAGATAATGTTCAAGTAAAAAGAAAATGGTACAGAGTTTAGGCATAGAAGTTTCTGGTTATCAGAGAATAAGGTACGGATAATCAAGGGGTGAGAAATTCGGTTTAGGAGCGGGTGGCGTAAGGAATACATAATCTGCAATCTCCCCGATTGGGGGTATAAGTTTAACAGGTCAAAGTACAGACATTGAGCTATGGGGGGTATGTTGTCCATATAATGGCTATATTCAGATGTGGAGTATAATGAGCGGATATGATGATGAGGATGGATCTACCCTCATTTGGTGGGATTTAATGTTCAGTGAGTTTATGGTTCCAGTTCATATGGTCCAATGGAAAAAAGTCTCTCAGTCCCTTTCCCATAGTTGATGCACGATGTCGTACCGGCTCACACCTCCTGGTACTGTCGGTGGCCGGTGATGTGTTCGATGTAGATGTCCCTGGACCATCGGATGGCGTCCGAGACCATGAGGCACCGCATGAGCCGTGCGTAGCGTCGACCGATCCCACAGGTCCGAAGCACACGCTTGTTGCAGGGGTCCCAAGCACCCAGGGCTCCGACGACCAGGGCGTCCATCTGCACCTCGTAGCCCTTCGCTCTCAGGGTGTCGGCCAGGGGGGCATATTTTTCCAGCTTACGAACTTGGGATTCGCTGAAGGCCGGGGTCCTGTTCTCAAAGGAGACTGTGACGTCGACGAGGATGATCTTTTTCTGGGCCTCGTCGGTGACTACCACATCAGGTCGCAAATGGCTGTCAGTACCGGGGATG
Source organism: Natator depressus (assembly GCF_965152275.1). Lineage (NCBI taxonomy): Eukaryota > Metazoa > Chordata > Testudines > Cheloniidae > Natator > Natator depressus. Next base: position 11,242,228 of record NC_134248.1, read on the forward strand.
GCGCAGTTCACGGCGACCTCCCCCAGGCGCGGTGTGATGGCTTTCACTAGGCGGTTCTGGATGGCATTGTGGCGCAGCTGCCAGGCTCTGGAGTGCGGCTTGCAGCTGCACAGGACGTGGGGCAGGGTCTCGTTGGCGTAGCCGCACTTCCTGCAACGCTTGTCTCGGTTCCCGTGGCGGACGGCTCCGTTGAGCGGGACGCAGTTGAGCCGGGCGCGGTGGATGAACCGCCAGTCGCCTAAGCAGGTGAAGCCACCCCCGGCAAGGAAGTGGTTGCTGGCGTCCCACTTGCTGGTCAGTTCAAAGGCTTTACCCTGGTCCGGTTTACGCTCAGGGCTTCCATGTACAGCGAGTGGATGGCCGCCTTCAGGGTCCTCTCCAGCATTCCCCTGGCGCTCGGAGTGACGATGGTGTTGTCGTCGGACCTGATCTGCAGCACCAGGACTCCCAGCTCCCGGCGCTCCTCACACCACTCCCAGCGGCAGCCGATGCACTTCCCCAGGCGACGCGTAGCATTGCGAGCGCGGGACCACAGTGAAGTGATGTCGCGCCCATCCCGTCCGAATTCGCCATCCAGGGAACCGCTCAGGAAGCTGGCCGTGTCTTGGTTGGAGGGGGCTCTGCCAATCTGCTTCTTTGTTGCGTCATGGAGGGCGTTTGCTGCGATGTTCCTTACCATGGCGTCGGGACACGTCAGCAGGCGGAAGGCGTGGGTGATCACCACGATGTCACACAGGTCACCCATGCGGGGGACACTGGCACCGCCATGCCTGTGGGCAATATAGACCAGCTCGCTGCTGGCTCTCTGGGGAAGGAACAGCCACTTCTTCACCAGCTGCCGGACGATCTTGTCTGCCTTGTTGAGGGGTACCTTTGCCACAGTGGATCCCCTTAGGACGAACGAGATGCGGGGGATCAGGAAGGTGTTCAGGGCGTTTATTTTCTGCCACGGTGCTAGCAGGGAGGCGTCCATCTTGGCAGCATCCTGCAAGATCTCCTGGATGGTGTCCTCGGGCGTCTGCCGGACTTGGAAACCCGTCGGCGTGCTGAGGTGCCGGTACACCTGCCCCTCTGCCAGGGGGATGATGGGCTCGCCCTGGATCTGGAACCCTGTCGTCTGCACCGAGTCCCTTTTGCTGCCGTCGATGTGGAGAGATGCGCACTTCTTTGCATTGAAGCGGAGCCCCATCCAATCGGCAGCTCTACTGCTGGCATCTAGCATACGTTGGAGCTTCTCTGGGTCGTCCGCGGTCAGGACCAGGTCCTCCGCGTAAGCCGGGACGCTCACCCTCTCACCGTGGAGGTTGAAGCCAACTGCGCCATTGGAGATCGCTCGCAGCAACGGCTCTATGGCGAGGTTAAAGATGATGGGGCTGAGGGGACAGCCCTACTTAACTCCCCCCCGGATCGGGATCTCGGCGGTCTCCCCTTCGACCGAGCGAATGGTGGTGCTGCATCCCTCGTACAACTCTCAGATCATACGGAGGAAGTTCTCTGGCATCCCAAACTCCTGGACCGTGGCAAAGATGTGGTGGTTGGGCATGGACCCGAAGGCGTTAGCCAGGTCGAGCCATGCTACCGTGCACTGCCTCCGCGCCTTTCTGGCCATTTACATGGTAAGGATTAATGAACCTGTTAATTCCTAAATAAATAGTAATAAATTAATTTCCATCTCTTCTGTACTGGGCTGAGAAGCCTCCTCCTAATACTACTTCTTCATAACCCAAGAGTTTGATGCCAAATATAGGGACCATTCCACTGCCTGAATCTTCATCCTGAACTTTATAAGTGACCAAATCAGAATTAAAAGGCTACTGACTGAGTACACAATCTGCTTTTTCACTCTGATCCTTCATCCTCCCTGACTCAACACTCACATGGAAAATATTCAGACACACAATGTTCTATGTTACACTTAGCCATAGTATTGGCAGAGGGTGAGATTGAAGTTATAAAGGAAATATACATCTGTTGTGTTAGGTGGAATCCTCATTCTCCTTGTCTTCTGTAAAACCAAGTTTTGGAGAACCTTTTATGGCTTCAGAAAACAAAAAACGAACAGACAAAGAGACCCATTTCCAGAATGGGTAAGAAAAAGGGGGACTTACATCAGGACTTGAAAATTTAGACACCTGCTAATCAGAGACAAATAAAGAGATGCATGCTACTTTCCCTTCCAAGTAGGTTCCAATGGAAGCACCCTAGAGAGAACAGCGTACTCTTTGCACCACAAGCTGCTAGGAAACAAGGAGGGGCTGGGCTTTTCCCACAAAGTTACCATCCACAGATCCTGCTGCCTTCATCCCCTTCTTTTGTATTGGTGTCAACTTTTGTATGTCTGAAGTTTGAATCTTCACCACCTATTAACCTCTGCCACAGACACCCCTGCAGTTACTATGATGGACAGCCACTTCCCCCTCCCTCCCATTGGTGCTCCTAAAGAGAGAAAACTCCTTTCTGATTGATGAGACATTCTCAACACATACCCACTTCCTGGCTTGGAAGATAGGTTGGGGAGATTCCCACTCTGCCTCTACTCACCCCCTTTGCAATACTTCTGCTGTCACCTTCCACCAAAGGAGGAGTAAGCTCATAACTCTGATGCTCATGAGTTTCCAGAATAATTCAATGGTAAATGCATCAGTTCAGTTTCACTGTTGGTCAGAACTTTAAGCAGTAGCACTGAAACAAACTACATTCTTATGAACTTCATTTGACTCCTGCAGGAACTTGACAGAAAAAGTCTCCCCACTCACCATTAGCAAGCATTTTCATTCAACACTTTTTAAAATAACATTTCCTTCTGCCACTTGTTCCACATTGCATATCAAGATTAGGCATTCCCAGGAAAACAGTATTCATAGTCATACCAGAAAATGAATTCTTGTCACTCATTTTGAGGCTAGTACACCTAGTATTACAAAGTTAAGTGACTCTATGATTAACTTTCAGAGTAGCAGCCGTGTTAGTCTGTATTCGCAAAAAGAAAAGGAGTACTAGTGGCACCTTAGAGACTAACCAATTTATTTGAGCATAAGCTTTCGTGAGCTACAGCTCGCTTCATCGGATGCATTTTCCACTGAATGCATTCGATGAAGCGAGCTGTAGCTCACGAAAGCTTATGCTCAAATAAATTGGTTAGTCTCTAAGATGACACTAGTACTCCTTTTCTTTCTATGATTAACATTGATAGTTATGCATGGTAAGATGAGATGATCAAATATTATGCTTCAGGACAGAAGATAAGCCCCGTAGGTGTCAGAAAAATCCTACAACCTTACACCTACAGCCATCCAGTAGGGAAGGTGTTTGGGGTTGGCTGCTGTCAAGGCAGGATACCCAACATACTAGAAATGGTATTATCCTATGGGACAGAAAAGCCATTCACTTTGATAAAGCTGCCCATTAAAGCACAAAAGGAGGCTTAGATCTAGCACATGGAGGGGAAATGAACCACCTACTGCGAAAGACCACAGCAGCACCACGTATTCAACAGCTTTCCCAAGAAACACTAGTTTTCTACTTTACAATAAACATACTACTAGTACCATTAGAAGATTGTGTACAGAACTGTATTACCATACTTATATAAAGAAATCCAGAGATTGTTGACAGCCGTGATGAGTAATTAAACGTTTTGTAGGCAGAGAAGAGTGCAAAAGCTATAATAGAATTGTTCAATTCCAAACTAGGTCTTTGCCATTCTTCTCACTACATTTCCCATGCTATGTTGATTAAAGCCCTACATATAAAGTGTAAACACCAGATACAGTAGATTATATCAATAGATAAGTAAAAGCAAAATACTCAGTCTGTTCTGAGACTCATGCATTATACTGCTATAGCAAGAAAGAGCCACAGTTCTATTAATGTATCAAGTGGTTAAAATCCCAACTAACTCCTATCTTCCACTTCACTTGCTTAACATATGTAGACTACAGAAATAGTAATCTCCTCCGGAATAAAAACTAAAGTGCTTTCAGCGGTTATCTTTAGTATTGTTCTAAAAACAGAACATGTAACAATAACACCACACCTATTTAAAAGAGAAAGGGAATCAAAGGTAGTGATAAAGATTTTCAGAAGCATTTAGAGTGGAAAGGTTCCTCATTGGCTCAACTGAATAAATGCAATGCCTCCTCCGCATATGGTACACCCTAAAGTCAAAAGCTCAAGTTTTTCTTCTTTTAATAATAATCTCATAAAACTTTCAAAAAACGTAAGAACTCTTGCTTTACAACAACAAAATCGCTTAAAAATATGAAAGAGTAAAGCACTACAACGCAAGTACTGCAATATTCTTCCAAGCAATTCAGCTGTTCCTTTGGCACCTTTGCACAATTAGACTATCTGAAATATTTTCCTTTTTAAATCCTTTAAATCATCAAAAGCAAGCTATGGAAGTCATCAAATCTTGAATCCCAACTAGGCCTGACAGAAGATCAGGACAGACACACAATGCCTCCTATTCTCTGTTGCTCTGTTTCACTTCTTCCCACAGAAACTGGCTTCTACACCCTGTTCTTTTATTTCCTGAAGACAATATTATCAGGTTTCAGAGTAGCAGCCGTGTTAGTCTGTATCCACAAAAAGAAACCGATGAAGTGAGCTGTAGCTCATGAAAGCTTAGGCTCAAATAAATTTGTTAGTCTCTAAGGTGCCACAAGTACTCCTGTTCTTTTTACAGTATTATCAGTACGTGAAAAAAAACTCTGCCAGTCTTATCAAGAGAGCTATTCTGATCTAGTAATGGATCTGGAGCTAAAGTTAGGGAGAATTAATACCCACTACCTTTTAACTGCAGGAAGGATGGTTCCCTCCTTACTCTGGGTCTAAGAGGAGTTTAGTGTCACACCTATAGCCACGAACGTGCCCAAGTACCCTAAAAGGACTTCTTGCTGCTACAGAAGCGGCTGAGAGAGCAGCACTCAGTGTTTATAGAGAGGCCTACTTACATTTGCAGCCGTTCAAGGGAGTATCTCCGGTCACTCATTTCTATAAACGCCCGTGCAGAATAAGCGCCCAGTTCCGCAGTTACAGATTTACCCGACACCACAGACCTCGCGCCCAGAGCTCCCCACTGCCTCCTCTGTGGGCTCTGACACACTCCCTTCGGGGAGGGATGGGGCCTTCCAGCCCAGCCTCCGAGCCGCCGCTCCATCCCAGAGGAGAGATGCAGCCCCGGCTCCTTACCCACCCGTCCCCAAGGACGACACCTGCTCCCCCGCACCCTGTCACAAGCCCGTCCCCGCGGGCCGCCTCCTCTCATACATCCCCGCGCCCACCACACAGCCCTGCGCCCGGCCTATCCCCGGGTCCGTAGGAGTCCCCGCCGACCCTCCCCCTGCTCCGCCGCCCGGGGCCTCCTCCGCCGGCCTGGCCCAGCTGCTCACCAGGAGTAGGTCTGCTCCGCCATGGCTGCTGCTGGGCGGCCGAGCTGCGCGGCGCTGGCTAAGCCCCGGCTCCTCCTCCTCACTTGCTCCGGGGCTCAGTGGCGGCCCCGCTGCGGCTCCCGGCCCAACATGGCGGCGACTGTAAGCAGGGAGGGGAGAGAAGGGGTCCCCGCCCGGTGGGGGGGCTGCTCAGTAGCCGCGCCACAGGGCCGTGCTCGGGCGCCGACGACGGGCAGGCCTCATGACCGAGCAGCGGCGACGGCGTCCGGGCTGGGAGAAAGAGAAGGGGAAACTCCGCGTACCCAGCTCCAAGGCGAGGCCGCTCAGACTCCGCTCGCGCACAGGGGGGGGGGGCGGAGCCTCCGGTCGCGCGGGTCACATGCCCACAACACGCTCACGTGCCGCCGCCGCCAGCCCACTGGCGCAGAAGCATTAGGGAGCCTGACGCGGTTGGGCGGTGGGCCTGCCCGCACTCTGTTCCCTGGGGTCCTCCAGGGCGGAGAGGTAGAGCCTTCTGCCGGGAGTGCGACCGGTTCACTTTCCCTGGGGGTGAGGTCGTGTTGCCTATTTATTCCCCGCTCGAGAACTGGGGACAGGAGCCATCCGGGGGGGAGAGTGAGCTAGTCACTCCGCTCAGTGCTGGGACATGGAGCCTTCCCGAGGGGGGGAGTCTGAGCTAGTCACTCCGCTCAGTGCTGGGACATGGAGCCTTCCTGGGGGGTGGGGGAGCGTCTGAGCTAGTCACTCCCCTCAGTGCTGGACATGGAGCCTTCCCGGCGGGGGGGAGTCTGAGCTAGTCACTCCCCTCAGTGCTGGACATGGAGCCTTCCTGAGGGGTGGGGGAGCGTCTGAGCTAGTCACTCCCCCTCAGTGCTGGGACATGGAGCCTTCCTGGGGGGTGGGGGAGCGTCTGAGCTAGTCACTCCCCTCAGTGCTGGGACATGGAGCTTTCCCGGGGGGCGGGGAGAGTCTGAGCTAGTCACTCCCCTCAGTGCTGGACATGGAGCCTTCCTGGGGGGGTGGGGGAGCGTCTGAGCTAGTCATTCCCCTCAGTGCTGGGACATGGAGCCTTCCCGGCGGGGGGGGAGTCTGAGCTAGTCACTCCCCTCAGTGCTGGACATGGAGCCTTCCCGGGGGGTGGGGGAGCGTCTGAGCTAGTCACTCCCCCTCAGTGCTGGACATGGAGCCTTCCTGGGGGGTGGGGGAGCGTCTGAGCTAGTCACTCCCCCTCAGTGCTGGGACATGGTGCTTTCTGGGTGCGTGTGACCTATTTATTCCAGGTGGGTGCAGGATTCGAGACTGCTCATTCTGAGCTATTACATTTCCCTTGCAGTGCAAGAAAACTGCCTAGGGAGTAGAAGTAGGGTCGAGCCTGCACCCGGCCCCCTTCTTCGCAGCTCAGGGGGACAGTATGAGCCCGAGAAGCCACGCCCACCGCATAAGGGACTCCGCCCAGCACGGCTGCTTTGGGGGCGCGGTTCTCCTCTCCGTCTGCAAGGAACCACCTTACCTGCCCGGTGCAACTGCCTTTGCGGCGGGATGTTCCTACGGGCTGATCTCCTCTCAGCTCTTCCGCCTTTATATGTAATCGGAGTAAACAACGTATTAGGAAGGAGCAGAGAGAGTCTTGTACCTGATTCGAACCCTAAATGGTGGAAACAGAACAAAACTGGGCAGAATTCTGACCCGTCACACATCTGGTTTGTTTCTCTTAGTTCACTTGAGTTCTGCTGGCAGTGAAAGTCTGACTACTTGTTGGAAATCCCTCCTTCCAACTGGAAAGCTGTTTTGGGAAATGTTAGCTGCAGTAGTTGGGAGTCTGTATGGAGGGAATGGCCTTGGTAGGATCAGGTAGACTGGGAAGCTCTTACAGTGTACGATCAGTCTCTAAGAAAATGGGGGTAGACTCAGTGGAATGGGGAAATCTCAGGGAGTCTTTTAGTAGTGAATAGGGTGAACCCTGGGACCAGAGCCTACACATCAGAAGTTTGAAGGTGACATCCATTTTCAGGAGGGAGGGTGTGTCTGAGTCTAATTTATGCATATCTTTTTCTGACATGTTGCAGTTTGTGAGCCCTGAGAGTAATAGAGCCTGTTTAATAATTTAGGGCTGAGATGCCTAGGAACATCAGAATTGGCATATGAGATTAGACCTATGGTCCGTCTAGTTCAGCATCCTATCTCTGACTAGCCAGCACCCACATGCTTCAGAAGAAGATGCAAGAAACTCCACAGTAGGCAGATGTGGGATAATCTGCCCCTCTCCCATGAAAATCTCATCCAAATCCCTAAAACTGGTTTAAACCCAGAAGCATGAGGTTTTATATTCTGTCCAAAATTTTTGTTAGCATTAACCATATAAATGTCCAGTCCTTTTTGAATCTTTCTAAAGTCTTGGTCTTAATGACATCCTGTGACAATGAGTTCCACGGTCTAATTTTGTTTTTTTTAAGTGTAAGAGGTTTTCCTGGGTTTCCCTAGCCACATTTCCATCTCTCTCATTCTGCTTGTAGAGTGCCATGTAATTGGTTGGTTGCCACCTTTCCCAGAGGTGACAATATTTGAGTGGGGTCATGGATAGATCTAGGACTCAGTCCTGTGAGCTCATGAGCTTCCTCAGTCAAAAGAAGTTGATAGTGAATGCTGGGTTTGGATATGTTTAGATATTTATTTAAAAATCTGGCGTGGTAAATGTAACTTTTGTTTCAAATCAACTTGGTTTTTGTCAATAGGCAGATGAGGTATGGGATCTGTGCATAGAGAGAGAACTGCACTCCTCACAGTTCCTGAGGTTGCTACTCTGTTGTCTCCCTCATTACCTGGAAATGCTGAATTTATAACAGAAGATGCTATTGGCATTTAATATGGATGTGCCAATCCAGCAATGCATGTATCTCATTAGCTTGTTTTTATTACTCCTCCTTGCTCAAGAAATATCCAGTAGTAGCTTCTATGTGATTCTTCAGTCCGAAAAAAAAGAGGGAAACTCCCCTCCTCCCCAAATTTACCTGCAGGGTGATCTCCTTCCAGTGCTGGGGGAGAACATGAGAGAAACACACTTACAGGGACTGTGGAAAGGAGGGGATACGCATGCATGCACACAGCTTGTCTTTTTGTCTATAAAGGCCAGACTTTATCTGCCTTGGGGGAGGGGAAACAAGCTAGAGGCCCAATCCTGCAGTCCTAACTTCAGTGGAACTATTGGGGTGAGGAGGATCACACCCTAATTTAACACAACTATATTTCTATTCCCTCTTTTACACACCCAGATATACATATTGAAGCCTTGAAAACCAACTGCTTTTCCCATTGCTGTTTCAGTTCCACAAAACTCGTGTCACTTCACAGGGATGTGCTACTTCTGAGGAATAAGTGTGTTTGTTTGTCGGAGGAGGGGCAGTTGATGAATATTATGTCTTTGGTATAATGATTCTGAAATTTTAGAATTCTCCTTTAATTACATTCCCTAGTATGTTTCAGAAAACTGACACTTACAGAGACATCTTTGACTTTTTCTTTAAAGACAACAAAGGAGATTAAAGAAACCAGAAGCTCAAGATTCTTTTAGGAAAGCCTGCAGGGGGACAAAAGAATATTCAAAACATCCAAACATGCTGAGACAAAATGCTAAATGGATGTCTCACTGTAACACCAAACACAATGTCAAAACCATCTGTCAGGGAGAAAACTTGTCACCTGTTGATATGACTTGTCCCTTCCCTCTTCTCTGTCTGAGCCCTGGTCTACACTACGAGTTTAGGTCAAATTTAGCAGTGTTAGATCGATTTAACCCTGCACCCGTCCACACAACAAAGCCATTTTTGTCAACTTAATGGGCTCGTAAAATCGATTTCTGTACTCCTCCGCGACAAGGGGATTAGTGCTGAAATCGACATCACCGGGTCGAATTGCCAAAAAAATCTCCAAGGGCATGAAGGACAGAGGCTATCACAGAGACCCGCAGCAGTGCTGCGTGAAACTTAAGGAGCTTAGGCAAGCCTACCAAAAACCCCAAGAGGCAAACGCCCGCTCGGGGTCAGAGCCCCAGACATGCCACTTCTATGATGAGCTGCATGCAATTAGGGGGTGCCCCTACCACTGCCCCACCCCTCTACATGGACTCCTGCAAGGGGGGAGTCTCACACAACAGGGATGAGGATTTTGGGGAGGTTGAAGATAGCACACACCAGGCAAGCGGAGAAACCATTCTACCCGACAGCCAGGAACTGTTTATCACCCTGGATCCAATAGCCTCCCAACCCGGGCTCCCGGACCTTGAAGGCGGAGAAGGCACCTCTGGTGAGTGTACCTTTGTAAATATAATACACGGTTTAAAAGCAAGCATGTTTAATGATTACTTTGCCTTGAAGACTTGGGATGCATTGGCAGCCAGTACAGCTACTGGAAAAGTCTGTTTATGTGTCTGGGGTTGGGGTGGAAATCCTCCAGGGACATCTCAATGAAGCTGTCCTGGAGGTATTTCCAAAGCCTTTGCAGAAGGTTTCTGGGGAGGGCAGCCTTATTGTGTCCTCCATGGTAGGACACTTTACCACGGCAGACCAGTAGCACGTAGTCTGGAATCATTGCATAAGAAAGCATGGCAGCGTGTGGTCCCGGTGTTTGCTGGTATTCAGGCAACATCCGTTCTTTATCTCTCTGTGTTATCCCCAGGAGAGTGATATCATTCATGGTCACCTGGTTGAAATAGGGGAATTTTATTCAGGGGACATTCAAAGGTGGCCGTTCCTGCTGGGCTGTTTGCCTGTGGCTGATGAGAAATCATCCTTGCTGTTGCCACACGGTGGGGGGAGCAGTGAGGCGATCATCCCAGAGAATTGGGTGTGAGGGGGGTTAGTTGGGTTTGTGCGGCACGTTAACCCGAAAACATAAGCCCCTCCTTTTAAATGGCCAATGTGTTTTTCAGTTTTAATCTCCCTTTTTTTCCTCCCACAGCTGCAGATGTTTCAACGCTGCGACTAGCATCTCCGTCCCAGAGGCTAGTGCAGATAAAAAGGCAAAAAAAACGCACTCGCGATGAAATGTTCTCTGAGCTCATGCAGTCCACCCAAACTGAAAGAGCCCAGCAGAATGCATGGAGGCAGACAAGGCAGAGCCAGGAAAGCACAAAATGAATGCAAGGACAGATGGCTGGAGCAACAGGAGAGGTGGTGGCAGCATGATGAAAGGAGGCAGGATGCAATGCTGAGGCTACTGGAGGATCAAACTGATATGCTCTGCCATATGGTTGAGGTGCAGGATCGGCACAGACCGCCACTGCAGCCCCTGTGTAATCAACCACCCTCCTCCCCAAGTTCCATAGCCTCCTCACCCAGATGCCCAAGAATGCGGGGGGGGGGCCTCCGGGCACCCGACCACTCCACCCCAGAGGACTGCACAAGCAACTGAAGGCTGGCATTCAATAAGTTTTGAAGTGCGGTGTGGCCTTGTCCTTCCCTCCTCCCCCACCCCACCCGGTGCTTCCCTCCTCCCCCACCCCTCCCGGGCTACCGTGACAGTTATCCCCTTATTTGTGTGATGAATTAATAAAGAATGCATGAATTTGAAACAACAATGACTTTATTGCCTCTGCAAGCGGTGATCAAAGGGGGGAGGGGAGGGCGGTTGGCTTCCAGGGAAGTAGAGTGAACCAAGGGGGCGGGTTTTCATCAAGGAGAAACAAACAGAACTGTCACACCATAGCCTGGTCAGCCATGAAAGTGGTTTTCAAAGCTTCTCTGATGCGCAGGCGCACCCTGCTGTGCTCTTCTAACTGCCCTGGTGTCTGGCTGCGCGTAATCAGCTTTGTTCATTCAGATAAACTTTACTCCCTGTTACTTTGTTGAAACTACTTGCCTGAGTAAGGATTTTCAGGTTTAAGCCCTTGGACATCAATCCAGCCTTGCAGTATTTTTCACTATTCTCGTTAACATGGCAGAGAGTAAAGAGCTAGTATTAAGTGACAGGTGGCCGTAATGTAATTGCCTTAGAGATGGAAGAGCTCCACCTAGGGCTGGAATAAATAGCCCTTATAGTGTATGTTTAAGGTACATGCAGAGACTGCACTCATTAATATAATGTTAATGACTGTAATTATAGTATTTTTCTTTTTGCTGTTGTCCTCAAAAAGATTTAATAGGGTGCTAGAGCATTCTCCTTACATACCACATCCAAGCACACTTAATTCCTCCTGAAGTGGACAGTGCAGTATCAGGAGCTGGGTTACTTGGTCTTATTTGGATGGGAAAGGATTCAGGACCTATAATTTTGTCAGTCTTATTTATTGTATTGAAACAGAGCAGCTTTGTTTTGGGAGGTTGACCTGTGGTTACAGAACAGGATTGGGAGCCATGGGTTCTCCTCCCAGTTTTGTTACTGGCTCTCTGTGTAACCTTGAGGAGAGTCACTTCACAGCTTTATGGCTCAGTTTCAACATCAATCAAATGGAGATAACAACACTTCCCTACCTCACAGGAGTGTTGGGTGGACTGATTAGTTACTTACAGTAAAGCTCTTTGAAAAAGGAAAGTATTACATAGGAGCTCAGTGTTATATAAAATATTTGTCTTTCCTTTGAGGAGGAGGGAGCACCCAAAATACCTGTACAATTAAAATAGTGCTTATTAATAAAGATGACATTTGGGACTTGTTTGAGGGCTTCTCCTTCTCTGTCTGTACCCCTAAAGTACCACGTATCTATGCCATGAAAACTGTTAAAGATGCATCATAGATGCATGATGGAGTGTGGAATGTCATCTCCTTCCCCTCTTTCCTTCAGAGGTCTTGGACTGAGCCAGTCAACCCTGCAATATTGCCACACTTCTACTTCTAGACCCTCTGCAAAAACTTTTTGCAGACCAAGGTATCCTGATCAGACAGTAGAGGAAAAGCCAAGGAACATCTGACCTAAGTAGCATGTACCCCATACAGCTCGTAAAGCCTGTGAAAAATTGGTACTATAAAATATGAAGTAGAAATACTTGAGGAGACACTTGCTCAGTTTTCATTCCTGATGGGGGAACACTGTGGCAGGTGGAGGCCCCAGTCACCACTGGAGAGTTGAGTACAACCATTCATCAATACCCAGCAGCTGCACAGCCAGGAGCTAATTGTGCTGCCACTGCTGAAAAAGTAGTGGGTCAAGGCATGAACACAGAACAGTAAGATCCTTTCTCTGTACCCCACCAGGAAAGGGTTGGGATGCTAATACAATGATTAGTGCTCATGTGACAGAATCACATGGCATGGAAAACAGCCTGTTCCTACTAACAGTTATGGTGATAAGAGTCCACCCCCAAGGAGGGAAAAAGCAGGGGATTTTTCCTTTAAATCATCCCTGACTGGGCCACCTTGCAGCTTCCTTCTTTCTATTTAACAGTATATTTCCATCTGCTCTTCCGTTAGGTCCATCCTCAAACACACATATACTATTTCTGATACATTCCCTATTCCCACCCCAGCAGGCATGGGACAACAATTTGGGATAGAGTGGGATAAGAATGGAGGAGAAAGTCACAGTCAAAATCCTGGGCTATGGAGCTTGAATAGCTTTGCAGGGAGCCCAGATAAGCCCTGCAAAATACACGCAGCAGGACCCCCTCTCAGGGGAAATCATTTTCTTTCCCCTGAACAGTCTCACTCTAAGTAGCAATTCACTATGACCAGAACTGAAATTGGAAAACTGTGACATAGTGAGGAATTTGGGACTTTTCATTCTACTGCGCTGCAAATAGAGTTTCACTGGGAACAATTCCCACCATACTATGCATCAGTTTGTTCAAACAATTTATTTTCACAAGTCTTTACATGCAAGTAGAGCATAATCTCCTGCTCTTTTCCACTATCCGAGGGGAGTGTAAATCAATACTTCAAGTACTTTTCAGTTCTTCAGATTAGTTTCCTGGACTCTTCTGGGACTGGGGCATAAAACAACAATTCTGGTATCCATACAACAGCAGCATGCATGCTGACTACCCATGCTGCAATGGTTTCTAATTGTACAGTCTTGAAAAACTCTACTTACCTGAAGTGAGCTGTAGCTCACGAAAGCTTATGCTCAAATAAATTTTTTAGTCTCTAAGGTGCCACAAGGTGCCTCCTTTTCTTTCTACTTACCATCCTAGTTTGAAGCACAGGTGATTTTACCTGATGGGCAATTAACGTATCATTAGATTTTCAGACGCAACATGGTAAAAGCAGGCAAGTAGAGTTTGTGCCTAGGCTAGTAAACATTCATGACGATTTTGCAGGCATGCTCCAGCAGCATTACACAGTAACAATGAGAACAGTTCACAGGGCAGATGTATTCCTTTCTGCAGAGCCAGCACGCACACACTCTTAGCAGTGTGGGGTGGGGCATTGCTTGCATTCCCCAGATTATTTTCTTATCCTATATCTCTTTCACAGCATCTCCTCAGATCTGCAAGAGATGGAGAGCTTTACTCTGAGTTTCAGTGATATCAGAGTCTGACATTACAGTCGCTCTTCAAGAGAGCTGCACTGCACTGTACCGCATCTTGAACACAGACTGCTGTAGTGCCTAGACCTGTCAGAGCCATTTCAGTGCTGGTAGCAAACAAATAAGATCCTTCTTTGTCCCTGTTTGCATAAGTAGCTCCCAGGGCACAGTAAGGTAACAGCATGGGAGAGAACGGATGGTAGAGGGGAATCAGATAGCACCACTGACGGCACAGAGCCCTCCCCCATCACCTAAAAAGCTTGGCTTTTATCAGGTGTCAGTCTAACAAACCCAGTCTTGATTCCTCACTGATGGAAATAGAGAGATAAGAGCGGAGTGGCCTAGTGTGAAATGACCACCTTGCAGACAGAGACATTACAGGAATGGTTGTCAGCTCTTTGGAGGTTTGGGGGGAGAAGAGAGGATGGAAATGAGCAGGGAAAGAAGGCAAAAATCAGAAATCCAGTCTTAGAATTTATCTCAGAACTGCAATGGGTTCTTCTGCATTCAAGATCTTAATATGAATCTCAACAATGTAGATGATTTAAAATTGTGCTCCTACCTCTGTTTATCCAGGCAGGTCAAAGAATGAAAGGATGGCATATTTGTGTGCACATCCTCCTCAAGAGAGAGAGGAAACTTGAGATAAATAAGACTTGTAGTTCATCCCCTCCATCTGCCGCAGGCCAGTGCAGGGTCATTCCCTATAACATACTTTCTCCATTCTTTGTCCAGTCTAATTTTACATGTCCGTTAGATCTTCAACTATTTCCCTAGAAAGATGGATCGTCAAGGAAGGGCATCAAACACCTGTTTTCTTGATCTTAACTGCTCCCTGCACCATGTGGTGAAGGGAATTAAAGAGGCAAGACATTGCTCTGCTGAGGACAAGGCTCCAGGTTCGGTACCTACCAAAAATTAGCTGTTTATTCTCCTACTCTACTACAAACTAATTTCCCATCATAATCTCTTCATAATCATGTATTTTGGTACCCCTTCCATCCAGTGAGGTGTTCACAGTTTGCACGAACAGCTGATATGTAACCCTGTAAAAAAAAAACCAACCAAACGTTATCCAGGATTTCTCACAATCCCACATGTTAATTAAGAAAAGGAGTACTTGTGGCACCTTAGAGACTAACCAATTTATTTGAGCATAAGCTTTTGTGAGCTACAGCTCACTTCATCGGATGCATACTGTGGAAAGTACAGAAGATCTTTTTATACACACAAACCATGAAAAAATGGGTGTTTACCACTACAAAAGGTTTTCTTTCCCCCCACACCCCACTCTCCTGCTGGTAATAGCTTATCTAAAGTGATCATTCTCCTTACAATGTGTATGATAATCAAGTTGGGCCACTTCCAGCACAAATCCAGGGTTTAACAAGAACGTCTGGGGGGAGGAGGGGTTGGAAAAAACAAGGGGAAATAGGTTACCTTGCATAATGACTTAGCCACTCCCAGTCTCTATTCAAGCCTAAGTTAATTGTATCCAATTTGCAAATGAATTCCAATTCAACAGTCTCTCGCTGGAGTCTGGTTTTGAAGTTTTTCTGTTGTAATATCGCAACTTTCATGTCTGTAATCGCGTAACCAGAGAGATTGAAGTGTTCTCAGACTGGTTTATGAATGTTATAATTCTTGACATCTGATTTGTGTCCATTTATTCTTTTACGTACAGACTGTCCAGTTTGACCAATGTACATGGCAGAGGGGCATTGCTGGAAATGGCCCAACTTGATTATCATACACATTATAAGGAGAATGATCACTTTAGATAAGCTATTACCAGCAGGAGAGTGGGGTGTGGAGGGAAAGAAAACCTTTTGTAGTGGTAAACACCCATTTTTTCATGGTTTGTGTGTATAAAAAGATCTTCTGTACTTTCCACAGTATGCATCCGATGAAGTGAGCTGTAGCTCACGAAAGCTTATGCTGAAATAAATTGGTTAGTCTCTAAGGTGCCACAAGTATTCCTTTTCTTTTTGCGAATACAGATTAACACGGCTGTTACTCTGAAACCTGTTAATTAAGAGTGAGCTCCCCGGGCACAAATCATCATAATCATCATCCTTTGCACTTATAATAGCTCCTTTTCACCGTAAAAGGGGGATTAGGAGGAGGAGGACAGCTTCCCTATCTGGGAAGAGGAAGGATAGTGAAGTTAAATTAATTCATGCCAGTAAAGTACTGACACACTCAGCTAGAGATGTAGTAAAATAGTAAATGATTATTAAAGGAACTATTGCCCTGTTTTTCCTTTGCTAATGTCACTGTGGCTGTTACATTAATGGAACTATATGGGCTCCGTCTGGTGGTCTCCTTATTATAGGAAGATACGTGTTTGTTTCTTCCTCAGATGTTCCTTGGAGCGATGATGTGGATAAGTCAGGGGCAGACTTTGCCATAGAAAACTGCAATGTTTATTTATCAGCACGTATAAGAGGAATAGTTGAGTACGATGGATGTAATTTAATACAATGGTTACAATTTATGTTATTGACAGAACAAATCCGATGTTATGGGCCTGAATTTGCTCTCAATTCTGTTCAAGCAACCTTCTGATTTAGGAGGTAGATGGCTGTAAAGAGCAGAATTCAGGCCAACAGCTCTAAAATAAGAATAATACCTATATAGCACCCCCACATGGTACTTTCATGTCATGGCATTGATTGCTAATCCGCAGTTAACTACTTTATTAAATATTCTTGACAAAAGCAACAATACTAGAATGGTTAATCAAAAGTAGAGTATTATTATTCAGTAGAATAGAACGCCTCACTCAAGATACAGGAGATACACCTTGGTCCAAAAGTCTGTCAGGAAATGCCAGCAATTTAAACACTGTAAGACAACTCCAATGCAGTGCACTGTCCTATCCACTGTTTGGGAGGAAGTGAAGGAGATTATTCATTATTAGCTGAAAGTAACATGCACAGAACTTTAGAAAGGCAATGTCATTTTTTTTTCTCTCACCCTTAAAAAAATACATATTGAAGATTAAACCTAAAATCTGCTTCCTTCTTGATTTATTTCTCCTTTATGCATTCACACTGATTTGTTAATGTAAAGTTGCTTATGAGCACTGGATTGAGCAAACTTCTTTATTATTGTAGGGTTACCTATATTATTTTGTCACTGAAGGGTTCATCTTCAGCAGTGGGCTGCTGTAACTACATTTATTCATAATTGGGAGGAAAATAGTAGTGAATTAATTTTGCACAAAAAATAGACATAAACAATAAAATGGATGTTGAAAACAGATATAAGAAAAAAAGACAGGTGTCATTTTGAGCCTATGAATCTTAAAAGCTTCCTTTCACTAGTAGAGCTGCAAACATCATATGAGGCACGGTAACTTAGTTCACATTACAGCCTAAATTAATCAAGTCATTCACAACTCAGTAAAGTCAGTGATTTCAGATAAGGAAGTTCGCAAACACTGAACATTTATATTAAAAAAGAACACTGATGCAGCAAAAACAAGTCCTTATTATGCACATATTCATCATAATGGCAAAAGCTGCCAGGTGCTATGCCATTAAGTCACAAGACTCTCTGCTGTCCAAATTTGTGCCACTGTACACTTTAGTTCTTGTTCTAGTAGCAGGACTGTAACCTAGCTGGATAAAGCACTTCAGCCTCCTCCTCTAACCTATGCCTCAACTATAACGTCCTCATGGGATACTGCACCAGTTGCAATAATCAGAGATACCTGATCTAGCAAACTCTTAATTTAAAAGGAAGAGCACTGCTGGTGAGGTTGTCAATGAAACATTTTCTCCCTGCCCTCTTGCTTTGCATCTGATAGAGCCAGTTTTTCAACTGTAGGACACGTTGCAAAGCTCATCTTTTCTTTTGGCTTATTCAGGAAGGGAGGATTTGAGGTGGGGTATTAGTTTAGGGGTTCTGAACTGTTTATCAGTTTATCTGTGATTGGATGGATTGTGTGGGGAAACAGCTTTTAGGCAGTAACGTTTTTATATTAAGAATGTTTACCCTTCGATTTTTTTTTTAATTATTTGTCCAGGCATCTGGAGTTTACAATAGGCACCTCTGAAAGATTAAAAGTAGTAAGTCCTTTGGTTCCAACTGGCTTTCAGATGCAGCCATTCTGAAATTTTCCATGTCTGGAGCTTGCAAGGGGGACCAGGACTAGCTGGGAGATGGTTTCTGAGTGCATCAAGAAGCTATATCCTGTGGTTTTATAGAAAGATTATTGGATATTATCTTCCTCACTTGTGTCTTTCAGTAATGAGTCCAGATGTTGGCTCCTCTTTTCAAAAGTGGGCTCTTCCCAAGAAGCAACCAAGAAATCAAACTTGTCTAAGTTTAGGTGGTGTTCAGAAGAAATGGGGGCACTTCCTGGACAAGTACGTTTGTGCCCAAAGTACTCAATTCAAGGAATGCTGCTGTGTAATACAGAAGATAATTCTCTATGCTGCACAGAATAGTGAGGTCATTACACTACACTACACAGAAGAGCAAACTCTAAAAAGATTAAGAAAAACATAATACTACACTAGGCACTTTACAAGTGTGACAGAGAAATGTTAACGTCTCAAATATAACTAAATAGAATAATTCACAATCAAATGGGAAGCCGCAATCTTCACAGTATGATGATATAGAGCAGGATTTGGGAACATAAATCCCAGATGTATTTTTAAAAAATTGGTCTCAATCACTGTAAAATTAACCTTCCCCTCTTCACGAAAATATAGAATGCAATTGCATTATCTGTGAAAGGTTTAATAAGGTTGCGTGGGACTATTATACCCCTTCAGAGGCTCTCAGTAGTGGCAAAAATGCAGATGGCCAGTTTACACTTTGCTCCTAGTTTGTGTCAAGTCTACATCCAAACTGATAAATGCTGCATGTGTGAAGTTTGCTAAGAGGTGCTAATTGCTACAGTAATTCCCACCTAAACCGACCAAATGGAAGCAACTGTGATAATCGTATCTGTCCATGGGAAATGTGAGCTGTACCCCCAAGTTGTGCTGTCTGGAATCCTCCCACACACAATCTCCCAGGATTGTGCTCTGTCCATGGTAGCCATTCAGAGAGGTAGCTCATCACCTTTTTTCACCAGAAAAAAGGGTGTTTCCCCAAGGTATTGCTTACTCTTTATTCCTTTGCTGTCTCCTGCACATTTAAAGACTGTGAGTCACAATCACCTTTGCTTTGATGAATAAGAAGTGGAGATGGCTTTCTCAAGACCCAACCAGCTCTGCTCCAAACCTCAGCCAGAGCAGGTCATTGGACAGTGTCACACAAGACTTCAAGTCTCCAACATGATCAGCAATCTTTTTATGGTCAGTGTCAGTTCAGATTTTTTTTAAGCATCTGAACTCTGAGGAGTCCCAAATGGCAGGAAGGAGGATGATCTTGTAGTTCAGGCTTGGAGAGCTGGCCTCTATTCATGGCTCTGCAACATGTTTCCTACGTGACCCTGGAAAAGTCATTTAACCTTTTGGTACCTTGGTTTCCATCTGCAAAATACCCACATCATAAAGCAATTTAAGCTCTGCAAATGAAAAATGCTATATAATTATTTTAATTCATCTACCTTCTCAGGGTATGTAATTGTGATACTTAATTCATTGATGTTTGTAAATCACTTTGAGGTCCACAAATGAAGGCATCTGATCCCTGTCATGTATCATTTTTCAAAACCTTGAACTCCCTACAATTGCCAAACGCTGATGATGACTGGAACTTGGGCTCCTGTGACTTGGCTGCACCATAATAAAGCCATTTGGAAGAGAGATTCCTCAGTTTATTCCCACATACCATGAATATGGAACCTGAAGGTTGGCTTTTTTTTTTAACTTTAGTAAGAATGAGACCGAGATACAGAATAATCTATTTTAGTGTAGGAGGGAGGGATAACCCAGTGGTTTGAACATTGGCCTGCTAAACCCAGGGTTGTGAGTTCAATCCTTGAGGGGGTCATTTAGGGACTTGGGGCAAAAATTGGGGATTGGTCCTGTTTTGAGCAGGGGGTTAGACTAGATGACCTCCTGTGGTCCCTTCCAACCCTGATTTTCTATGATTCTATAAAAATGCAGTCAGGGAGCAAGATTCTTGTAATGACATGAGGCAGTCCCAGAATCTTCATCTCACCCTGGGGCCTTCCTAGCATTGTTCCAAATTCCTATTTTGAAAGGAAAAGTGTCAGGTCAAATTAAGTCTAGAATTTGGGGTTTTGTGATTTTAAAGTAAGTTTTACTAAATTTAATATTGATATAAATGATCTAAAAAAAAAAAAAAAAGAACAGTAGAATGAGTTTGTTTGGATTTAAATCTTCCTCTGCAGTGACTGCAGCCCAGACATTACAACACTGTGATAATGCATAACGGTCTGAAAGTGAAACTAACAAACAGAAGTGAAATTTACTATTATATTTTAATTGCCCAGG